>NC_135659.1:80498493-81698493 GCF_964188315.1 Podarcis muralis
GACAATATTGTTGTAGGTCCGACTCAGGCTGCATCAGACAGGACTTTATTCTGCTTATACAGTAATTTCCACATTCTATATGATCTGTCACATGATTGGAATGCCACTTCTGGAAAACTGTTGGAAGCTTGGCTTTCATTTCCATGTTCATTTGCTTCCGGAACAATCTGTTACAGGCGTTTTTAGCATCGTGATTTCATAGGATGAAATTTGGAGCTGAAATTCTGTCATACAGTTCTTTCTCGTCATTTAAAAAACAGTTCCAGAATGCAACAGGTAATGCAGTGTAAACAGAACAGTAGAATGTGGGATAGAAGTTCTAGCATTGTAATCAGGAAGACTTAAGGCAATCTCTCCCTTGCAGTATATTCATAACCTCTGAACCATCAAGAGATTAGTTGGGTGCATAAACAAGCCATCAGACAGAATGTTCCTATCACCTGTTACAACTCAAACACTAATGCTTTTCTTTGTAGTTCATTTACATGCTGAGCTGTGAGTGATGAAAAATCAAGTTATGTACATGGGAACTCAGTTGACTTACTTGTTTCAGTAGTGAATGGTAGGCCCCAACCCTGAGATTACAGAAAATATAGTCAAATTCTTGCAGTAAACATCAAGACTAGACCACAATTATTAAAAGGGAAGATGAAATTCTGAGCCAAAAAATTGTGTGTGTGTGTGTGTGTGTGTGTGTGTGTGTGTGTGTGTGTGTACCTACTGTTTCTGATTATTCTTGGCTTTATTTTAAAAGGCACAATTTATGTGCATGTATATTTTGTTTTTTCTCAGCTGCATTTGTTTAAATAACTCTGTACTGTATTTTATGTTTATGGTCTGGTAGGCAAAATAAACTGAAACTATTTCATATAAAAGTTATGTAAATGCATGTGCATGCCAGCCCTAAGATGAATCTATCTAAATAAACAGGTAAGGCCTGACTTCTGTAGGGGAGTAACTGAGCGGAAATCCCAAGGCATGACCTTGAAACAGCATCTAGGCTGAAGTAAAATACTGTAGCCAGATGTAGGCCACAGAGTTCCATCATGTGAGAAAGCTGAGACATGCATGTAACAATATGTAAAATGTAATAACATGTATCTAGTTAGTTTTCTTACCTACCCTCTTACCTTTGGGTCCCTGTGTAGGTAATGGGAATAAATTTGCACACTCTAAAATAAAGTGGGTGCCTGAATGAGAGACCTTCTGGGAACCAATTATATGCCATCTTGCTAGAAGAGGTGGGATAAAAATGTAGAAAATAATTAATACAAAAATAACTGTTTTAAAGCCATAACAGAGGTTATTGCAGTGGCTTGAGATTTCCCACAGGAAATAGGTACCAAGGCAAATTGGTTGTGGTGACAGAGAGTAATAGAAGTGGCCGGTCGCTGCTGTTCAGTGCTTAGTGAAAGTAGTCAGGTCAATTTTCGTTTCACTGGGGATATGAGGTTCAGGGCCTGCAATTAGGCAGAGCAATGTGGTTGCCTCAGGTGGGAGGCAGCGTGGGTCCTGATCGCTCAAACACTTTGGAAAGTGTAGCTCTGCAAGGGAAATAGGGGTCTCCTAACAACGCCCAGCCTTCCTAGCAAACTACAGTTCCCAGGATGCTTTGGGGGAAAGTCATGACTTTTAATATGGTATAACAGTGCTTTAAATGTAAGTTACAGATGTGGCCGAGATGTGGCAGGACAGAGCTTTGAGAGCCACGTGGCCTGTTATGTGTCCTCTAAGGAAGCGTTAGAACAGCGAAGGAAGCTGTTGAAGTCATAGTCAACGTCTATTATTTTGTGTGCTGAATGGGGAAAGGGGTGCCATTTTGTCCTTCCACTCAACGGCCGCCATTTGTATCATGCCTTTCCTCCAAGGAATTGAGAGCAGTGTGCGCAGTCCCCCCACACTTAAGCCCCATATTTTAACCCACACATCAAGCCTGTGAGGTAAGCTAGGCTTAGACAGGGACTGGCTAAAGGTCACCCAGGAAGCTTCATTGCTGAGGGGGAGTTTGAACTTGGGTATCCCCAGTCTTAATTCTAGTACTCCAGTCAGTACCTCAGGGTCTCTCCATGCAAGCCCAGCAGAGCTAAAAACCCACACATTGTGCAAATATCTTTAAAAGCTGTCACCAAGTGTTCTAAAATAGTGGTCGCTGTGAAGAACGATCTGATACTGTTTCAGATTTGGTCATGAAAAGCTACACATTTTTGCAGTCCTTGCTTGTTCCAATATACACTGGTACTGAAAGAAAAGCATTGACTTTGGAACAACCTTCTGCGGATTGCGAATTTAACACTTTGCCTACGTAGCCACCAGGGTTGCCAGTTTGAAAAAAGAAGGTTAAATTGCTGGTAGTTGCCCAAACTTTACTGGCACCCGTATATAAGTACTTAGGTTATAGCATACCCTAAATACTGAAACATATTAAAAAATCTTAAACTTGTCTCAGTGTACACTTACTTTCCAAGACCCGACTTTCTACCTACATTTGGCAAAGCTGCTTTTTCATGAAGTGATTTTACTGCCTCCACACGGGGCACTGGCAATGACTGCCACTTGTGAAAATGAGCAGTGCTGCCAGTAGTTTTTATTCATCGTGGCTTTTGTTGCCCTGGAAATTCCCTTCCAATGGGATTTCACTGGGTAGAAATGGAAATCTTGCCCTCAGAATTTATGCATCTCAGCTGTGATGTTGGGGTGGAGCAGAGGGATCAAGGTGTTTTATTTGCTAAAGTGGACAGTGAGAAATGGGATTTTATAATTTGTGGTGGTCTTAAAACAAACATCTAGTCCTTTTATCTATCAATATATGCTAAAAAAAGGACTGGGAAGGGAAACTGTGGCTGCCCCTAATGTTATTGGACTACAATTCCCATCATCTCTCTAAAGAGGCTGGATTTAATAGATAAGATAAAATGGTGACCCCTGGCCTTTTAAAATTATTTTCCTGTTGATTCAAGTAGAACTTTAGTACATTCAACCTGGGGCTTTACAAACCATGAATAACTATCTTCAATAATTGTGAAATTGCTTGTATTTGTGATGGCAATAATTGTCTTGATTAAAATAGATGGTAGAGATGGTCCTATTCTGGCCTGCCACATCTTTTTATAATGCTAAATATATATATAAAGCTGTTGCAATTTGCCAGCATGGAAATGCTTGGCAAACATTGCAGGGATATTATATAGATATCACCAATAAGTCTTGTTAATTATGTGCAGTACAGTGAGAACCCTTTCTTAAAAATATATATACACAAGCTTACAAAAGTTAAAGGCCCTCCAGGCATGTGGCCCACCAAGGTTGAGACACGCTGCATCGCCTGGCTCAGGCACAGATGCAATTGTGTTAAAGTGTGGCACACATTTATTAAAGAAACATTAAAGGAATGGCAAATGGAATCAGCTTGTCATGAAAGGACGCGGGCTATTTCACTCATGGGTTTGCTAATGGTTTCAGTTTGAGTGTTGCCCTTATGTGCTCAGATGTTCTCATTTCACAATCCATCATTAGGAAAGCCCGTGGCACGGGGTCAATTTAGAGTTTTCCTACCAAGTACTTTCCAGTACTGTATATCTGAAGGGCTGTTCCCCTCTAATACCTAGGTTGTTTTATTACCAGCTAAATGTTCTCTGTGTTACCTGTGAATGAGAGCATTGTGACATTTTAGCAGCTGATTTGATTGAACACAGATGTGAACTATGCTCCATGTGAAGAGGATCCAAAAGGAAAAGATCTTGACTTGTGCTTCTGATTTTAAAGGAGCGCATGCAATCGAACGATAGCTGGATGACACAGACCCACAATCACAATAGCTGAAAGGCAGGTGGAGGGCAGTCATAGCTCAGTGGAAAAGCCCTTTTCCTGTATGGAAAAGGTCTCCGGTTCAAACCTTGGCACTTCCAGGCAGGGCTGGGAAGACTGGCGAGCCACTGCCAACCAGTGTAGAATAGGGGTTCCATAGGGCCCACCTGAGATGCCTTGAAAATTACTAGCCCCACCTGTCAGAAAATGGTGTCGCATGGACAGAACCAGTCACAAAATGGTGGCAGTTTGGCATAGTTTTCTACTGATATCTAATTCATCTTCAGAAATTGCTAACTTCTTTGACACAGCGTCTTCCTTGTAGCAAGGAGTTCCACAGCCCATTCATTTTCCAGTTTGGCATCAACTTAAAACACATTTATCTGCTCCGGCGTTTCTGAGATGTTGATTTAGTCTGCCGGGGTGTATGTGTCATTCTGCAGTTTTAGTTATGTTATTTTACCTGTTCTTGTTTATTCTGTTTCATGAGTGCTATTCTTTGTTCTGCTTATCGCAATCTGCCCTGGGATCTGTGATGGGGCAACACTTAGACTAAAGAAAAGGAAGTTGACAGGTGGGGGTGGCTCAGGGCAGTCTGAGGTTGGTGGGGCAGCACCCCACCTGTCCTGGTGGACAAGCAAGGCAGCAATAACACCTGAGTGGTTTTAGAAAGAACTTTTCACCAGCACCAGTCACTGCTGCTTCCCACCTGCCTTTCTGGTACTTATTGGCATGTGTACTTTGCGATGGACTCTTATTGGGCCCTAAGTGATCAAGCTAGGGAAGGAAATTTACCTGTCCCCCCTAACAGCCAACTGCAAGTAATGTTTTTCACCTTTGTTGTGGCAAATAAGTGGAATGCTCTGCTGATAGAGATTCAGCAGACACCTTACGTTCTAACCTTTTAGAGCCTGCTGGGCAATTTTCTGTGCTGCCAAACACAGGCAATTAAGAAAACATCTTTCCTTAATAGTTAGTTGAAAGCCTCTGATTTTGTTTTATTTTTCATGGTTTTTATTATTATAAAGATGTTGCTGTAAATGGCTTTGTTTTTTCTTATAAAGTGGCAAACACAGATAAATATATAAAACAAGTGCATTATGTATCACCTAGGTGCATCAGTAAGCCATTGAATGGGATACAGGTGGCGCTGTGGTCTAAACCACAGAGCCTAGGGCTTGCCGATCAGAAGGTCAGTGGTTCAAATCCCCGCGACAGGGTGAGCTCCCGTTGCTCGGTCCCTGCTCCTGCCAACCTAGCAGTTCGAAAGCACGTCAAAGTGCAAGTAGATAAATAGGTACCGCTCCGGCAGGAAGGTAAACGGCGTTTCCGTGCGCTGCTCTGGTTCGCCAGAAGCGGCTTAGTCATGCTGGCCACATGACCCGGAAGCTGTACGCCGGCTCCCTTGGCCAATAAAGCAAGATGAGCGCCGCAACCCCAGAGTTGGCCACGACTGGACCTAACGGTCAGGGGTCCCTTTACCTTTTTAAGCCAATGAATGTCAGCAAAGCTCTCAATTAAAAATTCTCTTATTTCTAGTCAAAGCAGTCCCTGATACTGAGCAGACATGGAGAAATACTTCAGAATACCATAGTCTAGGAAGAGGATGCATACTGATACTAACAGGACATAATTGAGGCTCCCCCCCCCCCCAAACCAAGTCATCAGCCCTTCATAAATATATCTAGTTCTGTGTTAAGTGATCTCTTTGATCCTCCAGTGGTTGCAAGGTGAGTGTTACAGAATTTTACACCTCTTACAGTTTGAAAACTTCCTTCCTCTTCCACTTCAGCAAGGGCTTTTGCCTAGAGTTTCTCTGGTGGGGGCAAACAAACAACTCACTTCTGTTGCTTTGCCTTCAATTCATCCAGCCCTGGTCTCTGAACATGCGTGAATTTGAAGTGCTGAGTCTAGAGAGGTTTTTTTTTTTTTGGCTTGGAAATGCAAAGCTGTTGACACATAGCTGCTTCTATGATTTATCCCCTTGGCATGAATGCTCCCAAGCTGAGCCCAGGGCAGGGCTGGGTGGAGAATACCCAAATGGAGCAGTGTCCCAGACTGGCACCCTTAAGGCAAGCTTGAGAGATCATTAGCTCTTGACCTTTCCTGTGCTTCTAATTCCCCCCCTCCCCTCCCCTTGTGCAAAATGTTTTTTAAAGGCCAAATGTGATGGCAAATTAGTTCTGGAAGCAGATTCTCCTCCTAGAGTGGGGTGGTTTTCTTTCTTTCTTTTTTTGGCATGAGATTTATTTCTCTCTGCATGTGCTTTTGTGACTGACTGCACTTGGCGAGCTGCAGTTTGTTCAGCTGTCCATTCCCCTGCCTAATCTAGGGTCTTAAAATAAAAACAAACAAGCGGATATTCGGAGAAAGGACGCAGCATGGAGACACTGAGAGGCATTTGTTCCTGTGCTTTGGCTAAAACAGCACTCCACTGGTCCCATGTACCGAGTCTTTGCTTTACGGCTAAAGATGCTGGCAGTTCCTACAATGAGAAACTGTGTCAAGGAGTTGGTTCATCAAGTTCTTCTTAAGTAGAAAGTTGCTTGGGATTTTTTTTTTGGGGGGGGTGGTAGAGGACAACAACAGAGGAGCTAAGCTAAATTCTGTTCAATCCAGGGCCATTTTGCCAGGGATACGTGAAATGTGTGGCATGGATGTGACCTTAGTTCATCAGTTCAGCTGTAAAAGAATAACATTGCCTATCCAAAAGCCACTTGAAACCAGCTTTCCAAATATATTGGAATGTGGTGCACTTCTGGATTTCAACCAGTTAGGAGTTCCAGAAGCATGGGGCTACCACAGAAAAGGCCATTTCTCTTGCGCCTGACACTCTGCCTGCAAAATGGTAGTTTAGTTGTTGTTTTTAACATACCCCTTCCTGAAATAAGACATTCCTCAGAAAGATGCAGTAGTGATATAAGAAGGGATTATTTTTGTTATTTTAACTGGTGCTTAAGAAATGCAGAGTAGCAGGATGTTTTCATAAGGCAAGTACCTAAAAAGGTGAGCTTTCAGAATCTTAGCATAGTCTTGCAGGAATCCTGACCTAGGGTGGGCAAATACTTCTGACCTGGTACCAGTGGCGTAGCGTGGGGGGTGCAGGGGGGGCCGGCCGCACCGGGCGCAACATCTGGGGTTAGAGCAAATCCACAGGTTAGGGGGCGCAAATCCACGGGTTAGGGGGCGCAAATTACTTGCCTTGCCCCGGGTGCTGACAACCCACGCTACACCACTGCCTGGTACAAAGCAGCTTCAAATGTTGACCACCATGGGAACTGGATGCTGGACCAGGTGGGACTTTGGCCTGATCCAGCAGTGTCATCTTATGTTCCGAAATCCTTAAGCTCCTAAAATCTTCCTTACCCATTGACAGGTTATACAGAAGATCAAGTAAAGGCAGGGCGAGGACCCGCCCTCTGAGGATAATTTGGCCATTTGTATTGGGCTTAATGGAATTCTATTACCTATCTTGTTTCTTCTTCTATTCTCTTAGGCACCTCAGGGATTTACCAGGGGCCCAACGGCCTGACGAGTTCTGCCGGGTTCAGCACAGTGCACCAGGTACAACTTTAACCATTTTTTTAAAAATGTCCTGAAAAGGAGGTGGTTCATATTTCAGCCGCATGGACATGAGTAACTTCCTTGATACCTGTCTCTGATTATCATACATAACGTCTCATTCTTAAGGAACAAAAAGCATACGTCTCTATGGACGCTCACAGATCTCAACGGCTTGGCAAGGGACTTGGAAACCAAATGCTTTCGAAATCAACCAAACACTCCTTCCTCCACCTCCCCCCCCCCCCCGTTCTTCCTCCACCTCCCCACCCCCCTTCTTCCTCCAACCAGTCCTGGCCCAATCTCAGCACTTTGGGTGTGACGCTGAAACATGTCACAATGGGGACACCACAGTATCACATGAACATCTTTTTTTGAAAATTAGCAGTTTCCATCATCTTGCAGAGAGTGCCGGCTTATTTCTTGGCTTTCGGTAACAGATGTGAATCAACATTCTAAAGCATCACTCAGAGACGCTTGCGAATATGAAGCCATCGGAGCCTGTTTGCGCTCTTCCTAATTTGGACGTACACCTGTTGATGAACTTCATGCTCTGCATAAGTTAGCACCTTTAAATATAAAGCATGTGTATAAATATATGATGTGGATAACATTACATGCAGAAACACTATATGAGAATGCTTGCTCATAAAGATTGGTGTAGACCAAGTATGAAGTCACTATGCTTCTTTTGTTTGTGCAAAGGCTGAAATATAAGCATTCGAAGATAAACTGAAATCACTGAGGTTATGGAACATACAAGTATCTTAAAGAATTACATCCTAAATTCAGTTTCCTATAAGCTTCGAAAGAACTTCGTGTTTTGGGGCTGTTGGGATGACAGGCCCCACGCCAGTGATAAAGGCACATACTTTTAGATGGTTCCAGTAGGCATAGCCAATTTGGTGCCTCCACATGTTGGACTACAGTTTCCATCATACCTGATCATTGATCATGCTGGCCAGGGCTGATGGGAGTTGCAGTCCAATATCTGAAATGAATGATGCTGGCTGCCCCTGTGTTAGAAGTTGCAGCAAACCAAGAACGTGAAATCATAGATTGGTTTGACAACCATGGTTAAGTTTAGGTTTGCCTACCTCTGTAACCTCTGCATGCAAGCTTGGGAATAGAGCTTAGCTCAGCAAGCTAAACCATGGTTTCACTGTGAGATTGAGAACGTGTGGCATCACAACAGAGTCATGTACAATTGCTGCTGAGCTAAACTTTCTAGCCTTCAGCTGCTTGTTGCTAGTCTGTAGGACTGCTGGACCTGTCAGTTAGAGAATATAGCTGAGATTGTTGGATGTGAGCTATGGCACAGGCTAATGAATTTCATGGAAAGGTAATTTATTCCGGGCTTCTTTGCCCAGTACACGGTTAGCAGGTACACATTAAAGGAGGATGTGCACATTTCTCTGAGGGTGCAATATGAATGAATACATGCTGCAAAGAGCCACATTTTGCAGTGTTGTCTTGTGGTATAGACATAGAACTGGTTCACACAGAACATTTGAATATGGTTTGGCACTATGAGAACAAGCCATGCTCTCCATATTCCCCCTCCACTCCCATACCCCACTTCAGTGAATTTGTTCCTGGTTTCATCAAACCATAGTTTTCTGGTATATGTGAAATTCGAAATGACAAGCTATGGCTTGAGCTCACTCCCCAAACTAGGGTTGCAGAAAACAGCAGTCTTGATTTAAGAACGTAAGAACCATGCTGGAGAAAGCCATCTAGTGCAGCTCTCTGTTCTCACAAGAGCCCATGGGAAATCCCAAGCAGAACCTTAGTGTAACATCACCCTCCAGTAAGTGGTATTCAAATGCATATTGTTTGATGGGATAAGAGCAAACCATGGTTTGATGAAAGCAGGAAGTAAGTCAGTGGAAGGGGATCGGGTTGATGAGTTGATTAAGCACAAAGCTTTTATAGCTATGGTGCCGGATCATAGATCAGAGCCGTTGTATAATTTAGTCATGTACTGGCCTTGCAGTTCACAGGTATACAGCAGGTGTTGATTTTTTAATGTGCATCCCCTAAAAGTGTTTTAACAACCACCAGGTAGATGGGACTCACTGCTGTATAAATGCAGTGTGCAAGAGGAAAAACAAGTGGGGCAAGACTACTTTTTAAATGTGCAATAGTTTTTTTTAATCACATTTTCACATTGACGTTGTGGTGCTGCTATTTAGAAAAAAATGAAGAAGTGCTATTACATGCATGCAGTCCCATGAAGTGGCTTGCTTGATTCCTGGCACTAGATTTCATGAAATAAGCAAGTTACTGTCAGCGCTTCCTGGCAAATGCAGCAAATTCAAAGGTGATGCAAAACACAGAAGCGGGGAATATGATAATGGCAAGAATAATGGGGAAATATTTGTAAGCCTGGTTATATTTAGCCTGCAAAGTGCATAACTCGTAATTAGGTGTGCTGCTTTTCAGACATTTGGAGAATGATTAGCGTTGCTGTCTCTTCTTTCAAAGGAGTATTCTTCATATCCCAGCTTCACCCAAAGCCAATATTCGCAGTATTACAGCTCTTCCTACAACTCTTCTTACATGTCTGCAAATAGCATCAGTCCATCAGCTATCCCAACATCGACCTACTCACTCCAAGAGTCTTCGCACAACATTAACAACAGTCAGAGCACCGAATCACTTTCTGGTAGGTGACTTTAATGATTGGAAATCCCTCCCCTGTTTAAAATGAACTAAAAAGTACAACTATGTGCAGGGCTTAAATTTTAGCCTGGGTGCAGGATCCTGTTTTTAGGATATTTCAGGACCAGTAAAATATGAATGGCAATGGCTCAAGGTGAATGCGGAGTATCTTTATTTTAGTACTAAATATAGAAAGCCAGATCCTACAAATCTAAGAATACGGGGTGGGGGGTGGGATCCCAAACCAAATGGTGTAACCTCTAGGCAGGAGCAGTTGGCAGGGTGCGGCTGTGTTCCAGAGCTGCGCTCCTGGCAGTAGAGCTGTCTCTACTTTCTTTGATGGTGGCAGGGCAGGGGTGAAGTCAAGGCTGCTTGAACACACTGGTGGAGCCCAGCATTGCACCCACACAGCCGCAACCTCATTGCTCCATCCTCGGGCTGTACAGGTGGTGAGCAGGGATGCTGCTATTGAGAGAGTGGCCCCACAGCACTGCTACCCCTGTGCTGTCTGCTCCTGCTTCCAGCTAAGCTTCAGTTGTGATGCTTCTTTTCCCACAACCCCCCAATCCTTGCAGCATAAACTATACATTAGTCTCTGTGGATGATGTATTGGGAGATATGTTTAGATTTCCCATGTGTTAAAGAAAATACAAGACTTTCTTATGATATACTGAATACAATAATAGATTAACAGTGCAGTTGGATTCAGTAGGGCTTGCTCCTGAGTAAATGCAGCTTTAAACTAATAATAATAATAATAATAATAATAATAATAAATAATAATAATATAAAAATAATGTATTGAAAATAAATAGGCAGTTTAAAATAAAGCCTTTAAAAAGCACATTGCTGTTAACTTAAAAGGTCTCTGAAATATAACAGATAATAATAACATGTTGTTCTGTGTCCTAAGCAACAATCATGGTGGTTATTGTCAGGCTCGTATCCCAAGGGTGCCACCCCCAAAAAGACCTTCTCCAGTAATCACTTTCCTGGCTTGAAGTGCCAGGGGATCCAGAGAAGGATGTCAGCAGCTGATCTTAACTGAGAGGCAGTTTCATATGGAATAAGTTAGTCCTTCATCTACTCTGAACTCAGACGATTTAGGACAGGGCTTGAAAAGTAAGAACCATAACTTCAGTCGGTGTCCGAAAACATAGTGCAAGTCAATGAAGCTCTTTCGATATTAGTGCAATAGAACAAACTTTGTTATTTGCCATAAGAGTGTGCATATTGGCATCAAATCATTATGGCAGTACAATTCCCGCCCCCCGCCCCCAAAAAGCCAAATATAATACTGTATTAATTAGGGGCTCAAAATAATGATATTAAATTTAGAAAAGGCTGGTGAAATGTTGAAAGAAGGCTAATGGAAGGGAAATTATTTCACATCTAGAAAGCATTAGTCCCAGTGCAGCTGTAGTTAGATGCAACAAGTCAAGATCAGACAGAGAAGAAAGCAAGACAAATGACTGAAACTGAAATTCTGTCATTAAATAGCTGCCTGTAGAAAGAGGGCACATAATCATCATCAACAATAGCAGCAAATACCACTGCTCTCATATTATTTTCTAGAAACAAAACATTTTTTAGCAACCACTTATAAGTTCTTAGTTTAACAAGCATTCATACTGATTGAGGACCTTTTAAATAAAGCTACAGATAACAGGCTAAGTAAACAATGAGCTCCATGTTTATTTTATTTCTTTTAAATAAATGCCCTTCCATACTTCTTGAAGTGATCCGTGATCTATTGGAGTGCTTAGTTTTTAACTATCAATTATGGGCTTAAATGTCATCATCTTCCAATGTTCTGTTGGAATGTAGTCAGTATATCACTTCCCCAGCGAAATTTTCATTGGCAGCCTATATCATTTTTATAAAGCACCACGTCATTTGTGGATAATCACTGTATGTACAACCCAAAGTGGGGTGTGCTCACTTAAGGAACAACCCTGCACATCTGTTGTTAGTCAAACAGAAAAAAATATAGTAAATTAAAACAAAACAAAATGCTAACGCAGATTACTGCAAAATTACTTTGGAGTATTTCCCCCTCGTTAGATTTGATCTCAGCCTGAGATTTCAAAATCCTTCCCATGAAAAAAATGAACCAGATTCCTGTTTAAAATGCTACATCTGAATTGCTAGAGGGATTGGAGAGCCCCATATAAAAGGAAAAGAAAATCAAAGTTAGTGGTATTCAAAAAGGTTATTTAAAATGTGGTCTCTTATCAACATTAACATTGTCCACAATAAACACCACTTAAAGACCCAAGGCAAGTAACAATTCTTTGATTATTTCAAAAATTTCGGAACTCTGTTAAGCTGCTTGGCTGAATTAAAACTTCCGTTCTAAGCATGTTTGTTTGAAAAATAAATAAAAGCTCTATTGGTTTTAAGTGGAACATTATTCGAAATTGGGCAAACCTTTTCTTCAGACAATGTTGCAAGCTGTTAAAATTGTGTTACATTTTGATTTTTTGCAATTTTCATTAAAAAATGTAATCCAACTTATAAAATACCCCTGTTTTCATTGAGGTGTTGGGTGGGAACCCATTGTTTTCTGGGTTAAAATGTGAAACAGGTGTGATGGAATGTTAAAAAGTTTTTGATAATCTATCCTCTGAAGATGCTTCTAAACCTTTTTTGAAACATTTAATACCTCCTAGGGTGAGATAGATTAGATGATAGATATAGATCTGTAGTGCTGCATTATTTCAGTAGAATAATTAGTTTTCTTTTCTTTCTTTTTTAAAAAGGTGAGTTGTACTACTACAAAAGAGTAATTTTACCCCTTTGGTGTTCTAAAAAATCTCAGGGTTACTAATCGCCCTGTCCTTTTGCACTGCTGTATTCAAATGATCAAGATCTGAACAGAATCAGCTGAGATAAGACAAGAGACAAGGGAATTGGTTCCCCTCAACTTAGCAGACGAGCCCTACATTACAACCAAACCAGCAAATGCATCTTTAGCAAGGTGTGTGGCTTCCTGATTTGGTCTGAAGATTTGCTAAACAGGCATAGGCAAACTCGGCCCTCCAGATGTTTTGGGACTATAACTCCCATCATCCCTGACCACTGGTCCTGTTAGCTAGGGATGATGGGAGTTGTCATCCCAAAACATCTGGAGGGCCGAGTTTGCCTATGCCTGTGCTAAGATACCATGGTGATTTGCTGAAGGATCTTACAATTGTCATTTCTGCTTCTTTGATGATAAGTGGAACACTGTTGTGTAGTTTTTCAAGAAGCTCAAGAGCCATAACATAGGAAGTTGGCTTTGAGTAGAATTATTTTCTATATATACCTGTAGGTGAATATACAACACCTGTAAAAGACACAGATACAGACAGGCAGCACAGAGGGACGGATGGAAAGCTACGAGGGCGATCGAAAAGAAACAATGATCCCTCCCCATCAGCTGACACCGAAATTGAGGTGAGATGTCTAGAGGGTTTCTTTCACCCCAACCCTATTTCATTTGTATTTGACTAAATCCAGGGCAGTAGACCTATTGAAATTAATGGACCTAGTCAATTTCATTAGTTTCAATGGCACTACACTGAGTAAAACTTAGGCTTCCCAACCTGTAACTAGGTTTTTCCCTACTGAAATTAAATAATATAGTTACCAGATAACTTGTTTCCTCCCCAAGTTTTTAAAGTCCTTGCTGTTATTTTGACTTATGAGTAGAATATATTTCAAAACAGATTATTGTTACATGTACATCTGGTAGAAAAACTATGCAGATGTAACCTTTCGCCCTTATTGTGGTTTCTTGATTCTGTTTTCCTTCATATGATGTAACCCAGGGAGGTTCATAAAATACCCGGTCTGGCTTCAGGTTTGAAGGGACCCTTGGCCAAGTGTCTTCTGTTAGGCTCCCTCTCAGCATTGGCGTAAGCTTATCTGGTGGCGGCCTGTTTTAATTTCCCACAATGCCCTAGAGTGATGCTACATCAGGGACATTGTGGGAAATCAAAATGGTTGCTTGCTACTGCCACCACCAGGTAAACCTTTGGCAAGGGCCCAAGGCAAACGTCTGAGCTGGTGGATTCAAGTGGGTTTCCTGTGGGAAACTTGATGGCACAGCTGATTCCTGCAGAAAGCCAGCTGGATGGCTGATGACTTCAAGCCCACTGATTTGAAGTCCCAAAGATAATCAGCTGATTTTGTGGCGATCTCAGGTGATTGACAGTTGGGTGGTCTTGACACTCCTTTCAAACTTGGGCCATAAGTGGTGGAGGAGATAAGGATCTGGCACACTGTGGCCAGATCAAGTTCCCCAACCTTTATGTAAAAGAAGAGATCTTATAAAGGGTTTGTATGATAGGCAGGTGTCATAAGGAGAGAAAATATGGAGTTGTTTCTAGAAGCAACCAACGTTCAGGTGGCTAATGTGATGGAACTGGATGAGTGAAGATAACAAGAATGTGTTGATGATATAAAGGGCTGTAGTCTAAGATATCTGGAGAGCACTGGTTTGAGGAAGGCTGGATCCCAAACGAATATATTCCTGCAACTAATATGGTATGATTTTTGTCTTCCCCCACCCCTCTGTCTTTCACCACAGCGTGTTTTTGTGTGGGACTTGGACGAGACGATAATTATTTTTCACTCCTTACTCACGGGAACGTTTGCATCCAGATATGGGAAGGTACTGTGGAATTTGTCTTCTCCCTCCCCCCTCCAACCGCCCCCGTTGCTGCTTGTCCACCCAGAACACATTGAAAATTATAAGGGCGGCCTAATACGCCAGCTTTTCTAGCAGATGTTGCTCATTTTTCTTCAGAATATATTTAATATAACTAAGTCCAGTGGTATTTCCCTCAAACATGTGAAAATTTAATTAACATCCCATCACACGGCCAAAAGACTCAAGTTCTTCAAAAGAGTATTGTTCGACTTCTCCAAAATAGGACAATGAGCTGTTTTTCTTGTCAAGGTTTTCCTCTCTCAAAAAAGAAAAGAAAAACAATTTATTCAGCAGACATGATACAAGAACTCCTGCTTGATCAAGGTACCAATTATTTCAGATTGACTCCCCTCTGCCCAGCACCTGGTTGGGGTTTTTCCTCAGATAAGGCTTGTGTAAAAGAGACAACGCAAATAGCAGGCTTTGTGTGATGTATGTGGTACTGGACTGTGCCATTTTGGACTGAAGGTGTGCTTTGAATGTCTCCTCAAGCTAAAAACCACAGGACCAACCTCCCTCAAAATTCAAAATTAGCATTTGCAACTAGTCATAAAGTCTGTTTGCTGCCTCTTCTATCAGAGATAGCATGTCTCTAAGGGTGGATGAGTTCTTTATTGAGCATTCATCCTGATTTGCTTGCAGGAAGCTTACATGGAGGTTAGATTATACCTGGTTGTTATATCTGACTTCTGTTGTCAAAGGTGATTTCCCTCTCAATACCAGTTCCTGGGAATCGCAGGTGGGCAGAGTGCTCTTGTGCTCAGATCCTGTTTCCTGATTTCCCACAGGCATCTGCTGGGCCACTGTGAGAACAGGGTGCTGGACTCGATGGGCCACTGGCCTGATTCAGCAAACTCTTCATTCATCCTACACGTTTCAGTGCATTTTTCTCTTGCTTTCCAAACTGCAAAAACTGTGATTATTTTAAAAAGTGGGTTTGTTGTGCTAGGGTGACAGAGCCCTTTAATTCATCTGAACTGTGCAAAAATATAGAGCCCAGTTTCAAAACTGTTTGACTTTCATGACTCTGTACCAAGGAACTCTGGGAAACTGGTACTGTGAAAGAGCAGAGACATGCAACATCAGCCATTTTCTCTGCTCTCCTTCAGGTAGAGAACTGAGCCCTAACTTCATACCAAAAAGTAATTTCATTTTCCGTCCCCACCTATCATGTCATATGACATTTCGTCAGAGGTCATGTCTGCAAGTAGCAAAAGATGCATGAATTCACATAACTTTCTCATTTGCAATTATTGTGGAGTAATAATTAATAACCACAACAGACCTCTAAAGCAGGTGGTCATCATTTAATTTGTTTTCTAATTACAGTTTCTCTTTTCTCTTTTTTCTTTTTTACTGATAATGACAAATGAATTCAAAACCTCTTTGAGTTAGAACAGGCTTAAGTACTTTAATATGGAGTGGAAGAGGCTGTGTTTGCTATTTATTAGATTGAGATGACCAACTTGGCAGTTGTTCGAACAGCCTTGAACACTGCTGCTATGGCTGCGGGAATATAATTTGACATCATTTTATGATTCTACCAGCTGGGCTTGTTTTATGATGGTTATAACAAGCCGGATGTATAATTAGCAAGATGGATTTATTGTCTGCCTTTAGATGTGGGCAAATGTAAAAAGTCCTAAAACATTGTTCATCATGTAGAAACCTGCTAAAGTGTTTGGAAGGTTTCTAGTATCTCCTTGTGAAAGGAAAGTCTATGTGATTGAAGAGGAAACTCTATACTAGTGCCTTTTAGCGCTCCTGAGGCATTTGACAACCAGCAGGAAGCAGAATTTAAATGGTGATTCCTCACAACACTTGATATAGCACTGTACTGTGGTCAATATTGTTCTATAATGTTTGTTCAGAACTGAACCCAGTTTTCATCAAAAGTGCCCTGTAACTATAATTAGAATCTTTCTCTCTGCGGCTTTTGCCTCTGTAATATCTTCCTGTTCAGGAGGCCAAAAGCAATTGATGAATTGTACCTCAGTCAGTCAGTTTATGTCCCCTGCTGGGGATAGGGTGCTTCAAATGCAAGTTTCATTCCCATCTGAAGGCAGCCCTGTTTAGGGAAGTTTTTAATGTGTGACATTTTAATGTATTTTTAATCTTTGTTGGAAGCCACCCAGAGTGGCTGGGGAAACCCAGCCAGATGGGCGGGGGGCAAATAATAAATTATTATTATTATTATTATTATTATTATTATTATTATTATTATTAGTGTGTGTGCATGTGCAGAAAAGCATTACTTTGCAACTTAAAAAAGAAGATGAAGAGATCAATATTTAAAGTGCCCCCTGTCATCCACAGGAAATGGGAACTGACTAACGATGAGGCAAATCATCTTCTTCTTTGGCGATCACTCATAGCCGAGTGAGATTGTCTTTCATAAACACGGTTTTAACAATGAGTCTGTAAGTGACTGTGGAGGCCAATTCTGGATCCACACATCCTTCCACAGTGGGGACATTGGTTTCAGGGCGGGAGTTGATCACGGTGTGGATTTGCCAAGCGTGCCATCCTCTTAGCACGTTTCTCCCTTGCGTCCTGAGTTCAAGTGTCTTCAAAGCCCATGACACCTTTGGTAAAGGCTGTTCTCCAACTGGAGTGCTCGTAGGCCAGTGTTTCCCAGTTGTCAGTGTTTATACTACATTTTTTTAAGGTTTGCCTTGATACAGTCTTTAAACCTCTTTTGTTGACCACCAGCATTACGCTTTCCATTTGGAGGTCATCCTCTGAGCGTGCGCACACTACGTTGTCACCGCATACTGAAGCTCTATGACGGAAGTTACGGTAACCTTACTCTTTGCTTTCAGGCTGCTCAGATTGAAGAGCTTTCCATCTGTTCAATATATGATTTCTACTCCAGTAGGGACTTTCCCTTCGACAAAGTGTAGGATTATGGCAATGAAAATAATGAATAGAGTTGGGGCAATAACACAACCCTGTTTAACACCTGATCCCACTGTGAATGGTTCACTTTGAGAGCCACTGTTATCTGCGATTGTTGCTGTCATATTATCATGGAGGAGCTGAATGATGTTTACAAATTTATCTGGGCAGCCAATTTTCAGGAGGACAGTCCACAGGGCATTACGACTTACAGTATCAAAAGGCTTAGGTCAATAAACAGGGGTTGGTTTTGCGCTCTGCATTTTTCTTGAAGCTGTCAAGTGGTGAAAATCATGTCCACTGTCCCCCTAGAAGGCCGAAAACCATTTTGGGATTCAGGAAGGGTCCCCTCGGATATAGTTTAAGAGACGGTTTGCCAAGATCCTTGCAAGAAATTTGCCTTCCACAGCTAATAGAGAGATGCCTCAATATTTTCCACAATCAGTTCTTTCACCTTTTTTTAAAGAGATTGATAATTTTGGCATCCCTAAAGTCTGCTGGGATCTCTTCTCTTTCCCAGAGTACAGTGGTACCTCAGTTTAAGAACAGTCGTGTTTACAAACGATTCGGTTTATAAACTCCGCAAAACCTGAAATAGTGTTCTGGTTTGCAAACTTTATCTCTGTCTAGGAATGGAATCCAAATGGTGGAAGGGCACTGACGGTGGGAGCCCTCATTAGGGAAAGTATGCCGAATGGTTTCAGTTTAAGAACGGACTTCCAGAACAGATTAAGTTCGTAAACCAAGGTACCACTGTGCCACATTCTTGCTAAATTGGATGGATAGGCTGCCACTGCAGTTGCATTGTTTGTGAGGGAAATTGCCACCAATTGGGTCTGGAAAAAAGATGGGGACAAAACTGAAAACATTGGAATGCAATAGATTGGCTGTAACGTTGTCTAGGTTTTCTGTAAAATGTGAATGAACAAAGGATAGCAATTCCAGATGAGGCAGCTGGTGTGGAAGGAACCTTTGCCTAATTTAATCAGCACAACAGTACCTAAACATGGCACTGTCCTTATTCTGGCAATTTTCCCCCCTTGGGGACTAATCTACTGATTACAGTTGCTGATTTGCGGTTGAACAATTTAAGAATTCAGCGTCCTTCAGCATCTGCCAATAGAACCTTTGAACCTGTCGTTTTCATGAGCACATGATACTTCACAAAGTAGTCTTGTCTTTGGTCTCACAGTGTAAAAAGATGGTTAAGAGGAAATGGCTATGCTAATAGGATAACTATATTTGTAAAGTAGTGCTGCAATCCTGTGCTTACTTATCTGAGAAAAAGCCACACTGAACACAGTGAGAATTCTGAGTAGACATGTATTGGATTGCACTGTCAGATTCCATAGGCAAAGGTTAAATATAAGTGTCTCTCTCATTATTTGCCAAACCATCACTTGAGATCCACTCCAATAGTCCAGATCATAGTTTAATCTACAGCCATGGCTTGTTCCATGGTGACTCATAGCAGGGCCTTCTCTGTTATGGCACCATGGCTGTAGAATTCTCTTCCACTAGAAGTACATTTGTGTCCCCCTCTCCCCATTTCCATCCTTTGGATGACTGATAAATACATATTTGGTTTTTTTGGCATTGGGGCTGATGCAATAGTTGGCCAGCTGTGTTCGTTGTGAGTCATGTGCTGCTGGAATTTTGTGAGCTTTGATAATTTTATGGTTTCAGTGTTTATTTTTAAAACATTGTATTTTATTGTAGTTTTTGTACATGGAGGTTCCTAGGAGCTTTGAAGGGAGGATGGTCTAATAATCATTGTTCTTGTTGCTGTTATTACAATGATAAATATTATTTTTATCGTCATTATTTTAACATCTTGGGATATAGTTCGAAGGAAAATCTCACACGAAAGAATGACACCGAAAAACCATTTTGCAGTGGGGTTTTCCTGCACAAATTATTGCAAGAGCTCACTTTCCCTTGGCCAAGTGTGACCAAGTTCAAGTAATCCTAGTTGTGTTAGCTCTGATCTTTTTTGTAGTCAGTAGGTTTCCCATGCAAATCTTGCAACATAATCCATCATTAATTACCCATGACAGGCATTAATTCCACAATCACAAAACCTGTATAGAACCAAATCTCTGTACAACTGAGGTGAGCAGTTCCAGCTTTTTTTTCTTTTCTTCCTGTTATGGCTTTCGGGTAAAAACAGGTGGGCTAAAAACATGAAATTACATCATGCTAATGCCCTTTATTGCTAAGAAGGTGAAGGAGTGTCAGCAGAAGAGGAGACACAATGGGGCCAAACCTCACTGCTTCCATTTAAGGGAGGTAGATCACCCTACCAGATTTGGATAATAACTTTGAAGCCTGGGGATGCCTGTTTAATTGCCTTCATACACATTCTGAAGCCAAACTCTGTATTCACATTAGTTTGTTCAGCCATTCTGAACTTTGCAGCTCAACTCAAATTTCAGGTATTTCATTTCAGGTGATCCACAGTCACAACGCATGTCAACGCTGTGTTGAGAATTGGGGGGGGGGGGAGCGACACATTCACAAAGTAACCAAAGGCCATGAAAATAGTAATTATTATTTTATTATTATTAAATGTCTATGCCACCCTTCATCTCAGTGGTTTACAAGATAAAAGCACAAAATTAGAACTCAGTTGCTGTATTCACCTGCAGACTATTGGTTCAGTTAGTCTTTCCCAACCTGGAAACATCTACATGTTTTGGACCAGGCATAGGCAAAGTCGGCCCTCCAGATGTTTTGGGACTACAACTTCCATAATCCCTGACCACTGGTCCTGTTAGCTAGGGATGATGGGAGTTGTAGTCCCAAAACATCTGGAGGGCCGACTTTGCCTAAGCCTGTTTTGGACTATAAAACATCATCCTTAACCATTTACCATGCTATTTGTGGCTGATGGGTCTTGCAGTCCAAAATATCTGGAGGGCACCAGGTTGGTAAGTCTAGGTTAAGTGATCTTGCCAATACTGCAGACCCTGGGCAGGGTCTGAGTGGGTAGAACCCATAATGGAACTAGGCAAGGCGCAGTGATTATGTGTTAGATCCAGGGGCAGAGCTCAGTACAGAAGCTGTTTATTCACCTAAGATGGGCAGCAGGGGTGGGGAACCTCTGACCAGTGTGCTAATCTTGGCCCGCTAGGTTTTGTGCACTAGTTCCAAGCATACTCAGTCCATGCAGAAAGCAGGAATGACTTCAGTGCATCCGCTAATGCATGGAAAGGTTGAATCTGCTCTTTTTGACTTATTCAACTTTGGCTTATTCAGCTTGTGGTGGTCCCATGGAATTGTCTGCTTGCTTAATGGAGTTGGCTCACTTACACCTAATAGATACAGTGTGTAAGTTGTTTGCACAAGTGTAGTCCAATGCACCTGATACCCAGCAAAATTACAGGGATGAAAATCAACAGTTTATCATGTTTTATCGCATATGCATTACATGCAGTGAGCATAAGCAAAGGGCAGGATGTGCAGGCCCTATCCTTTAGCACACCAGCTATATGTAGGGTTAAACCACAGAGCCTAGGGCTTGCCGATCAGAAGGTTGGCAGTTCGAATCCCCGCGATGGGGTGAGCTCCCGTTGCTCGGTCCCTGCTCCTGCCAACCTAGCAGTTCAAAAGCACAAAGTGCAAGTAGATAAATAGGTACCGCTCTGGCGGGAAGGTAAATGGCATTTCCGTGCGCTGCTCTGGTTCGCCAGAAGCAGCTTAGTCATGCTGGCCACATGACTTTGAAGCTGTACGCTGGCTGCCTCGACCAAAAAAGCGAGATGAGCGCCACAACGTCAGAGTCGTCCACCACTGGACCTAACGGTCAGGGGTCCCTTTACCTTTTTATATGTAGGTAAGAACAGAGTTTACATTAGCCCTATTGAGGCATGATCCTTCTCTTGCTAACTAGCTCGGCCCTCTCTTTCATTTCCCCATCGCCTGCTCTGCCACCCTCCACACACTGAGGAGCAAAGATATGTAGTGGAAAGTTTTGCTGTATGCATGGGGACTCCGCACATGATTTAGATCCCTGATTGTCCAGCACATGGAGGGTAGTCATGCAACAGGGACAGGATAAAGGGAGAGAAGTCAGCTAGCACAGCCCCCTTACTATATATGAAGAAGGTCTGAATAGGGCTATTATGAGCAACAAATCTCCTAAACGCTCTCCTAACTTCAGGTCTTCTTATGGTATTTTCAAGCTTGAACAGAACAGAGTTCAATTGTGTATTAATTATTTCAAGGGGGGAACTTCTATCAGAATAGAACTTTAGTTTATCGTATGGTTGCAGTAGTCACATTAATTTCCCTTAGAATTAGTATCTTCTTTGAAATGGAATCATGTTGATTCATGGTTCTGCTGGCTAGCCCGATGATGCTTTTTATCATTCTCTGCACTGTCAGAAAGAAAGAAAGAAAGAAAGAAAGAAAGAAAGAAAGAAAGAAAGAAAGGAGAACTTGTTTTATTTTCTAGCACTGCAAAATTAGTTGAAGAAGTTCAAATCTACTTGCTTTGCAAAGATTTTTTGTTGTTGTTGGTTTGTGAAAATCTGTATTGTGAGGGTTCAACTCAGATACGTAGACTTTCCCCTTGAGCTCTATTAGCTAATTCAGAATGGCATGTATTCTTTGCTTTGTTTGAGAATTGGCCTAATAAGTATGTACCGTTGCTGCTGCTGTTCAGACATCTAAGAGTTCTCCATTCCTTTGACAAACATAAGCCAAAGTGCTTAAGGACATCTGTTTATTTTATTTCTATAATGAGAAAACCTTCCATCTTCTTCCTGGTTCAGCTGTGTTTATTTACATTTTGTTACTCATATGGGCTGGGCACCTTGGGATATTAAAAACCCGCCGTGGCCTTTTAGCAGGCATCCCTCTTTAAAAAGCAAGAAGGGGGAAAAGAGGGGAAAGTGGAGAAAAGGCAGAATAAGCCCTTCCTAAGGAAAACACAGCCCTTTAGAATTCTATGAAATAGATTTTCAAAACAAATACGCTGTAATTCGCTCAGTAGATGGTGGATTAACTCAAGATGAATACAATTTGGGAAGGATTTTCTGAGGAAGTAGGAAATATTTTGCTTAACCTACTAGAGGCTGAATCTTGTGTTCAGTGCCCTTTTAGGTTAAATAATAAAAGCATTCAGTCATTGTAGGCAATCTTAAGACTGTTTTAGACGTGCCACTATATCGTTTGTTAGTGGAGCTGTGCAAGGCAGCTAGTGTTGTGTTTTCAGCAGCTTTGGATTGTGTTTAAAGAGAAAAAACAAGGGGAAGTTTGAGTGTGCCGAAGTTCTCATGGCTTGACATGACTGGAGGGAGTGCAAACCACTGATGTTAGAAAAGCTGTTACATCTGCACTAACTGGAATCTTCTAAATGCTCAGCCCAGGTGCCCATCACCCCATAGAGTTTCTGATTTGCACCTCTCCTCTTTCTTGTGCCATGTCCAGTCCCCAGCTCACAGGATGGCCAAATGTCCTATTTTACAGAGGATAGCCCTCTGTTTGAAAGCACCCACTATTTGAAGGACTGTCAAGTCCAGCTGAACAACAAAGGACCATAAGAAGAGAGAGAAGGGACCTTAAGGTTGCCCACTGACAGTCACCAGCTGGACAAGCAGCCTGGGCAGTCAGATCTGACTATATTTGAACCTCTAGTAGCCATTAATGGAGTTATGGGAAAGTATTAGTGAATGCTTATGAGAAAAGCTGTGTAAAGCGACCCAAGTTTTTGGTTTTATATTAACACAAATTATTACCTAAGGTGATTTTAAAAAATAAAATAAGAGAAGAATGAAGCAATAGGTTTTGAGGAAAGTTATAATGGAGTTCCGGAGTTGGGGGGAAATGTTCCCCTCTGCTGCTTGCTTAACTACTAAGCCATGTTAATTTATATGTGTATTCTTTCTCAGCAAGGCATGAAACTCAGCAACCAAAGAATAGATTATAACTTGCCCTCGTTCAGGCATGTGGCTCAGCCTTTTCTCCCTCCCTCTTTTCACAAGCTCTGCTTCTTTTTTTTCTAGTTAATACAAGCAAACAAACTAGTCCCATTTCCAAGCATTTCCAAGTAATTAAACCAAATTAAAACCATTAAACTCTTTCTTTACTGACAACTTCATTATTAACTGCTAACCGCAAAGATGAGATTTAACTTGGAAGGCCCTCAATTGCATACTAATCTGCCTTTCACCTCTGGCTGACACCTCCAAAAGATAACCCCCCCCCCTTCCCTTTAGAATAGAAGTCTGACAAATACACTTAATTAATGCTTTCTTCCTGGTGGAAAAGTCATTATTTGTTCACTGCATAAGCAAGTACTTGGCAGGAGCTTAGGAAGTCTGATAGTTTCTATAAAAGAGGAGTTTGTGTATGGGGAGGGAAGAGATTTTGTGCAGTGTGCTCCTTGTTTTTGAAAAAGCAAAATGTAGATAGAGATGTAGAAACACATTACGCAAACACTTGGAATGTCAGTTGAATTGGCACATAGGTAAAATGGAAGGCCACTCATTCTCTGCCCTTTCACTAATGGCATGCAAGTCTTAACAGTTTACCAGTTAAGACATAAGTCTGGGACTTTGAGTAATTTGGAACCAGAAACTGAAGTAAGAAAGAGTGACTTGCGCTTGAGAGATTGCCAAAGATAAGTCGGTCTCCAACTTCCCTTACATTTTCAGCAACAGCTACAGGAGATGAGGGGAACTGAATGCAGAGGACCTGCCAAGTGGATCAGGAGTAGCTGCAGGTGGTTTTTTTAAAAAAAAGCAATATGTGGCTTAGTTCACACTTCAAAAACAAGTATAGCAAATGTTTTGTTTTTTTAATGAAAGTAAACTAAAAGCCATGGCATCAGAGGCTGAACTCTGTATTTTCGGAAATACAGGGGCATCTACCCCTGAAGCTTCACACTCAAGCTCTCCCCATATAAATAATTGCACATTAAAGTCCAGCAATGTGAAATATGCAACCTGACAAATTCATGTTGGTACCTCGGGTTACAGACACTTCAGGTTACAGACGCTTCAGGTTACAGACTCCGCTAACCCAGAAATAGTACCTCAGGTTAAGAACTTTGCCTCAGGATGAGAACGGACCTCTGGAACGAATTAAGTTCTTAACCCGAGGTACCACTGTACAAAACACATGCGTTCTTCAGTTCACATGTTCTTCTGAACTGAAGAACACATGTTCTTCAGTTCACACACAGGCACTTATTTCACAGAGACAGACATAAGAAATTTCCTCTTTCTTTGTTTGAGGAAAGTGTATGGCTACAACCACCCTGTGGTACAGCCGATGTCCTTCTCCCCTACGATAAAAGCCAGGGGAACCTGAGAGATATTGGCATTCAAGCTAGCATTGTGTATGCACACATGTACACAACACTTTACAGAAGTCGAAATGTAAAAAGAAACCTGTGAATGCAAGTGCCTCAAACTAATAAGAATAGCAGCTGCCAATATGGTGCCCTCTATATGTTGCTGGACTCTTCATTCCCACCAGGCCTAGCTAACATGTCCAATGGCTGGAGATGATGGTAGCTGGATTCCAAAAAAATATTGGCCCACTCCTGAATAAGAGTAATAACCAGTGCCAAAATATTGGCACGCCTAGTGCTTTTAGTTGGGCAGAAGCCTGCTAATTCTGTTCCTCCCACAAACATGGCCTGCACACCCATCCAAAGATTAGCATTTGAGACAGATTTGCAATGTGCTTGCTGGATATTGGAGCAACTCCATCTCAACTGTCAGTTGGGAGAGGCTGTGGCTCAGAGGTAGAGTAGTTGCTTTGCTTTAACCAAGGTTGGCTTGATTTCAGATTTATTTATTTTTTCAGTTAAAAGGCTCTTGAGCTGCATAACTAGGAAAAGTCTGTGTTTGAGGCCCTGGAGAGTCACTGCCAGTCAAAGTAGACAATACTGAGCTAGATGGACTAGTGATAAGGCTTGGAATATGGCAGGTTTGTGCATTCAGTTGTTGAAAAGGAGCACACAGATAAATTAGAAGGTTGGGTTGGAGCAGTGATTTTTCTAACAGTGTTGCAGGGACGTGTTTATCTGGGGCTCCCCAGTTAGAAGACCAGTAATAACAATATTTTTTTGAAAAGCCAATTGCCGTTAGCAAAGTGTAACCATAGGAAGGTGCTGAGTGTTGCTCTAGGATCCACCCTAGACTCAGAGAAGCCTAGAATACACAGAAGAGGCCTGCAGGATCATTTTGATGATGCGTCAAGTCCAGCATCCTTTTCCCTTCAGTGACCAAATAACTGCCGCTAGGAAGCCCACAAGCAGGGCATGAAGGCAATAGTCTTCCCATAATCCATTGCAAGATGCAGCGGTTTCATGGTAGACAAGGGAAGGGTGGGGTTCTTCACTAAACTATTCAATACAGAAAGCAGTTGCTTGATATAGAAACTTTAGAAGCCAATGGAAATGGGACAGTGAAAATCAACAGAAGAGTGTTTTCCTTTCCCCAATACCTATTGGGTTTAGATGTGAAGACATGGAAGAGGGATTAAAAAAACACACTTTAGGATGATAAGCTGGGTGGTGGTGCCTGTTAAATAGTGGGTAGACATAGCAGACAACACAGCAATTTCTCCAAAGCACCTCTTTATTTGTAAGCTGGAACAGAACTGAACAGCAAACAGCTCAGTCGGCCTGCTTTTATAGGCAGCCGGCTGTCAACATTGTAGCAACAACAACCCAGGGTTTCCCGCCTAAAATAACTGACATGGACCTGAGTGAAAACTATCTACACGATACTCCTGGTGGCCAGGGTGATAACTTCAATACACAACAGTGCCATACCTGTGAGCCTGTCAGCTAGAGAGAAGTAATTCTGCCTGTTTCTTTCCCTCCACAAGCTGATTCACATAGTCGCCATTTCTTGACGTTTGCATTTCACATTGGTGTTTATAAAGCTACTGAGGAATGATAGGAAGGAACAGCCTTCCCTAACCAGGTACATCCTAGCTATTTTGGAATGATGAGAAATTTAGCTCAATGCATCTGGAGGGCATGAGGTTGGAGATAGCAGGGATAGAGAACCGGGCGTTGATCTGGGAGAGACCCTGGTTCAGGTCCCTGGGGGTCCATTGGGTGGCCTTGGGCAATAATATTTATATACTTCCCTTCCAAGAAGATCTTGAGTGGCATTTCAACATTACGGCAACCCTAAGTTATAGACTAGGCTGAGATTAAGTGCCACTTGCCCAAGATCTTGTGAGCTTCAGAGCTGAAAAGGGATTTGCATGCTTGCTTCCCTTATCTGAGCTGAATGATTTACCATACCGGTGTAGCATCATCTTCATCTTACATCCTTCCTCTGGAAAATGAGAATAATAATGGGGAATGTTATGGTAATGAATACACCAGAGGTTGCACAACATGTTACATAATTGGTGGTAGCAGCCACAGTATTTAACTTATGGGTGTTCTAGCACATATCCACTTAGGTTTCATCCTGCTTCACCCTACCTTGGGTTATGTACTGTTTTGCCGTCAGAACATGCACTGGAATGCTTTCAAGAGTTGATGCAATGCTTTGTTCCCACAGTTGGCCTGACCAATCAGGGCCAAATATTCAGTGTTCGATAAATGTGCCACCTCTAAAGCGGCTAGTGGAACTTAGCCAACTACTGACATCGTGTGGATTTCCCAGTCCCCACTCCACATCATTGACTGCCATCGTCAGAGGGTGGGGAAAACACCAAGCAGCAGAAAGATGTTAAGCTCTACTAGCCATTACAGAAGGGAGGATGGAGTTAAACATAAATGCTTATGAGACAAGATGTGTATTTTTATTGGAACATTTTGTTTGGCTCTCAGTTGCAGCAGTGAGAAAAAGATGGCCCAATCTGTCATAAAAAAAGCTGCCTTATTCTGAGAAGTTGGTCCACCTAGCTGTCAGGCTTCGGAGAAATGGCGTCCTCCCTCCCTTTGGCCATGGATAAGCAGAACAAAGCGAAAATAGTCTCTTACCAGTTAAATATATTTTTGATGTTCACAGCGAAAGAACAAAGACTCTATTCTCGGAGGAAAGGTGCTACCAGTTAAGGTTTCCACCCACTTCCCCCCGAGCCACCCCTGTCACTTCCTTTGTCTGGCAACCTGATCTCGCAACCATTGGACCTTCTGTGTAGCTACCTTATCTGCTCTCCATGATCTTAGACTGATCGGTTGGACACTTTCCAGCGAAAGGGAGTCTGCTAATTCTCTCCCTCCCTTTTCTTCTTCTCCTAGCAGTTCCCCACTCATTTCTGTCCAGCTGTTGACTTCTGAACTATGTCCCTCTGCAAACCACTGCTCCAAATCTATACTGCTCCACTGCTTCTGGGCAGCTTCAGGATCCTGGTCAGGAGCAGGGGGATGGGGATGGGGATGGGGAGGCCCCCACCATTCCTCATCAGAGTTGCTCTCCACAGCCTGGACACTAGCTAAGCACTGCCTTCACTGATTAGCACTGGTTCTCTAGGGTTTCAGACAAGGTTCTCTTCCAGCTGTACCTGCACATATGGGGGATTGAACCCAGGACCTTCTGGATGCAGAGCAGATGCTCTACCACTGAGCTATGACCCTGCCCCATAGCCCTGTCAGAAAGATGAGACCAAACATGGATGCTAAGCCAAGTTTAGCTTGCTTGGTGGAGTCTTCAGTGTGTTGGGATTCTGCACTTACACACACACACACACACACACACACACACACACACACACTGTTGCCCCAATCCTGCACCTGGGTGATCAAGTTTTGATTGGCATGCATATATTGAGTTTTAATTTAAGCCACTAATTACGAATTACAGAACGTCCTCCTCCCTCTTACACTTGATATAGGAAAATTCCCATGTAAATATATTTATTCAGTCTGAGAAAGGTTATGAAAGAAAATCAAACTAAATTCAATAGAGACGACTTAAAACAAATTTACAAGAACATTTTGATAGAAGTGCCTGTGGTGATGTAATAAATTATAAAGAAATGGTGTGTTGGGACCAAAGAATAGCTGGAAAAGCAAAAGGAAATTAAAATAAAAAGCTCCCCAGTGCAGGTCCGGTATGAAGGTAATGAAAAAGAAGCTTAAAAGGCAAACTAACAATAGATGTAATGATATGAAGTCTTGGGTTTAATAGGGGAGAAGTAAGAAAACTTTTTTTTTGGTGAGTTGTTTCCTTAGTCTGAAGAAGAATGTGGACTTTCCTTGTAGGATTTGCTCCATAGTTGAAAGCGATTTAGCAAGCCCAGCTTTTCTTTAAATAAAAATGTTGCTAGCCCTCAAGACCATGGAAAGAAGTTTGTAAACATGGTGGGAGAAATGCTAACGAATAATCCTTAACCTCTTGACCGGCTTTCCTGTTCTTTTGTGGACATTCATGAGGTCTAAAACATGAAATGTGCCACCACCTGCTTATTTTCATACCGTCATTAGGGACACCTTAATGTCCCTGCCAACCTAGTAGTTCGAAAGCAGTTCTCGCTTTATTGGCCGAGGGAGCCGGCATACAGCTTCCGGGTCATGTGGCCAGCAGGACTAAGCCGCTTCTGGCAAACCAGAGCAGCGCACGGAAACGCCGTTTACCTTCCCACCAGAGTGGTACCTATTTATCTACTTGCACTTTTGCGTGCTTTTTGAACTGCTAGGTTGGCAGGATCACATAAACCGCTTGGAAAAGAAAAGTATTAGTACTGTCAAACAGTATGTAAATTTGGTTATCTCAAGTGAACAAATAAATAAATAAAGGCTATTGTGTTGTGGTTGGTTTTTTTAAAATGAAAAATGAAAATTATTTTTAAAAAGGAAGGTGGGACATGCCAGAAAGATGGGAGAGGGTGATATTGAGTGAGTGTCGACAAAGGAGAAGATGTGAGCCCATTGTGCTAAAACTAACAGCATCTACAAGAAATTTCCCATACTTGTACTTTTACATCACTGTAGGCTCATGTAACACTGTTTGGACAAACAATTACTCCCCTGTCTGGCTGCACTCATGGACCATACCTGGTGAAATCTTTACCCATGTGATCTGCACATGCAGCCCTTGGAAAGAGGCAGGGGCCTGTACTCAAATATATAAGAAAAGGTAGATGCAATCCAGTAACATATAGTGGGGAAATGGATTTAGAACGTTTTGAGTAGCCAGTTCCTGTTTCTGTAATCTCTGTGCTGTTCTGTTTATTGTTGGCTTTTGTTATAGCCACAAAGGTTTTCAGGAGGGAAAATATTGAAACAAAAACCTTTTGAGTAAAAGAAATGATGATGGCCCTTAGCTTTCATGTTCAAATGCAATCAAGTTATCAGAAGTTATCAAGTTATCCTTTTCCTTCAATTCAGCCCCCCATAAGTTACCCATGTGGATGGAACCGCAGCCATTCTTCTTTAATTAACAGCTACATCAAGAATGTATAATAATTTAGGTTCATGCGTATATACATCAAGCGTTGTCAACACTATTTGCCGCAAAGATTGACAGAAATTCACTCTTGTCTGTGCATTTTGCTGCTTTGTAGGTTCTCCCAGACGGATTTGTTTGATTAACCTCACCATTCAATTACATGCCTCCACAGAAATCTGCAAAAAATTAGGGCAAGGCTTATAGAAATCTGTATTGTGCTGCCATGGTTTATAGGAGAGAGAGAGCGATGTGGGGGTATCCTTTTATATATATAAAGTTAAGATAGACAGGAACAGAGGAGGGAATAGCATTACATATCCTAATTCTGGTGCAAGTTCTTACTTTTTTGTTTGTTTTTCCCAGTGAAGAGTTTCAGTATCGTATGTTTTCTCAAAATTTAATCCCAAAATTCAAAGATATTAAAATGGTTGACAGCTTTTCCTTTCTAACAGGACACCACCACATCCGTCCGGATAGGCCTTATGATGGAAGAAATGATCTTCAACCTTGCAGATACGCACCTGTTTTTTAATGACCTCGAGGTAGGTATTGGTTTCATTTCAATTTATATGTCCTTTTTTATCTACCCATTTTGGAAACATTTGTCCTTCTATAACCAAAGTTTTGTTACAGCGCAGTCCTGTTCAGGTCTACTCAGACGTAAGCCCCAGTGAGTTCAGTAGAACTGAACTCCTGGGTAAGTCTGTATAGGATTGCGCATAATTGCAGGTAAAATTATATTTTTAGTATTTGAATCTGTCTTCTTTACGTTTTTCCTCCCTGGTTATTTGGCAGTGAAAGGAGGGTTATGGTCACAATTTTGTGTGTCTGTATTGCTAAATTTCAGGAATGAAGCCTTTGCTACCTGTGCCTCCTGGGGCTTCCTGTTTTATTGGTTATTCATTAGTTAGTTTGGGGTGGAAATAAGCTGGCTCCTTCATGTGATCAAGACCCAATAATACAAAAGCAACACTCAAGTTGCAGCAGGGAAACCCAAATCATCAGCAGCATAACATTAATAAATTGGTGAAGCTAAATTACCTGCAGAGCCAAGGGCCATGTATCAAACTAGCTTTGAGCCCACATAGCAAGAGCTAAATAGATGCAGATCAGTATCTCCTATTATTTCCCCCTGCCTCCCTCCCCATCATCTTCATCATTATCACAGCATCTGAAATAGCTGAGCACTGTGTGACAATAATCAGTGCCTTCTTTCTAAAAAAAATGTTTAGGCGTACTCTCAATTTCCTACCCATATTGAAATACTGCCCCTCAATGAAGCCAAACTTAGATTCACAAACTGTTTAGGGGTATCCGTACCCCTGCGTCCCCCTCCCCCCAGAAAAAAGCAGTGACAATAATAAATAATACAGGCTCTGCCAGCAGTCTTATTTATTAGGGATGAAAGTAAAAGGGGGAAAGCATTAAAGAAGTGTCAGCCTGACTCCTTCTGAACAGCCACCATCACTTTTTGCTCATTCAGAAAAGAAGCCAATCTTTTTTGTTCTCTGTTTTCTACAAAGTTTCGCCCATTCGAGACCCATAGGTTTCCACTGAGTGGGGACCACCTGGAAGCACATCATGAGCTGCAGCTAATGCACTCATCTCAGCTGCATGCGGTTCTTGTTTTCATACATGCTGTGGTGAAAGAGAAGCCGCGTCACATGAGCATGTGGCACTTGCCTCTGAGATATACTTGTTCAGTAATGGCTAGACCCAATTACGAAAAACCACTCGTCCGTCAGGAGGAATGAAAAGGGACTAGGCATCACCAGATCGTGGAAACCACAATCTACTGGGCCTTCTTGTTTCATGATCCCACGTTGCCATAACTTTTGCAATGCTGCAGCCAGAAATCTGGGCCTCTTGTGATTCTAACAAGAGGCTACAGACCACCCAAAAGCACCTGAGGATTAGCATATGTGCTGTCAATTCCTCACCACGAGGCAAGCAAGGGCTTGTTTCATATTAGAAGACACACCATTGCAAGCAGGGAGGGCAGAAGTAAAGCCCTGGTGGATCAGACCATTGGTCCATCCATCTCAGCATCCCTTTTTCCACAGTGGCCAATCACATGCCTCTGGGAAGCCTGCAAGCGAGACATGAAGACAATAACTCTCTCCTGTGGCTGCTCCCACCAAGTAGGATTCAGTTGTGTATTGACTCTGAAGCTGGAAGCCACAGCCATTGATAGACTTCATAAGCTAGAGGACATTACCACGTCTTGCGGCATCGAGTTCCGCAAATTAACTGCCTTCCGTGTGAAAGTGTACTTCTTATTGTCTGCTCCAAATCTGCTGCCAATCAGTTGTACTGGATGACCTTGATTTTTAGCACCATGAGGCAGGGAGGGAAAACTTCTACCTAACCACCTGAACATTTGTACCTCTTTACTTCCCATCCCACGTAAGAGAACAGTAATTTTGGGTTTCTTGGCCTGCTGCAGTTCAAAAAACAAGAATTCTACAACCCAAAGAACCAAAGCCATGTGAATTGCATAAATTTAAGTAACAGCATGTGAATGGCATATATTATGTAAACATTATTGATCTGAGTAAATGGGTCCGGTGTCTCCTTGCAGAAAACGGGACAATACTATGTCCTACTTTATAAAAATATGGGAGGGCAAATGATGCCCTTGGGATTCTGGAAGGCATTTGGGACTGACTGTCTACAGTAAGTCCTACTGAGTTCATTGGGACTTGCTCTCAGGTATATAGGATGTATATAGGATTGCAGTCTGAGATCTTAGCAGTTACAGCCTTCATATTTTTAAGGCTGTTTTTTAAGGATTCGTCTTTTTAAGTATACTTCAAGCAAACCAAAAGCTTGAAATCTGTTTGGTGAAAGGATCCAAATTCTGTTTGCAATTTGATTACAGAATAGACCCTGACTAGGGAAAGTGTGTATTGCCCCATGGCAAACCAGCAATTGCAGTGCTAAAAATATGCTTAGTTTAGCCAGCTAGACAGAGCAGTTTGCATTAGTTTGTGGCTGAGATGTCCTTAGACAACACAGCATTGGCTCTAGGAGGCTAGTATAGAAAAAAAACAAACCACAACTCTCTCTTCTCATGATGGAATGGTTATTTGTCTGAGCAAACCCTCTGTTATAAGAATTGGAGTCTGATTTCTGAGAGTGTCAAAGGTGGCAGTTGTGCAAAGTTAAATATACATAAATGTTGAAGGAGTGTTCAGGTGCTTCTGATTTGTGTGTTCAACGTTGCATTTGCTCCCCAGAGCACAAGATGGTACTTCACACTGAAAAATTCTCAGGGAAGGTGAGGCAGGCAGGAGACAGAGAAAGTAACCGACTCACAAGCCCCTTTCCCCCTTAACTCTTTGAGTCAGTCCCCCTGCTTGCTCACTGAGAGAATTTCTCATGCAAGGTGGAGTTTGGTACGTCCAAAGCAGTGCTGTATTGGAAGACAAGATGCTTGCAAGATCGCAGCTACTCTTTCTTTAAATAACATCCATTGCCATGGAGTTTCAGAAAGCAAATCATCTATACCTTTGAAAGAACCATTATACCACTTTAACAGTCATAGCGTCCCCCGAGAACCCTGAAAATGTAGCTTGTTCAGAGGAGTGGGGAAAAGCTTCCTTTTTGCTGAGGGAAGCTCCCATACGATGCTAAATAGCAGCTTCATTCCAACTGAATGGCTTTCTATCAGTCAACCGTACTGATTTGCATGGAAGAGGAGAGTTATCCCCCTAAATCGTTGTGAAAGACCCTGGCCCATTGTTGTCAACTTGTACCTGTTCTCCCCAGCCACTCCATTCAGCAGTTCACTCACATCCCTCCTCGCTTGGACTCCTACATTTTCTTCATCTAATAACATTCTTCTCTTATCCCCTTTCCATTCCTGCTTTGAGATTTTGTTTTTGCTTGTAATCATAATTGATTTATAATGTCCTTGAAAATTACCCCTGGCCCTTACCTTTCCCTCCTCCACTCTTGAACATCTCTGTCTTCATGAGGCATGCTAGGAATTGCTGGTGCTGGCATTGACTGGACCAGTCAAAGGGTGGAGCTAATGGGAGCAACAGGCAAGCCAGGAGGCACTGGACCAGGCTTGAAAGTGGTCCAAAGTCCCCAAGTCCACTTTTAGAGAAACAGCACTCTTAAGCATTTAACCAGGGACACAAGTGGTGCTGTGGGTTAAACCACAGACCCTAGGACTTGCCAATCAGAAGGTCGGTGGTTCGAATCCCCGCGACGGGGTGCGCTCCCGTTGCTCGGTCCCTGCTCCTGCCAACCTAGCAGTTTGAAAGCACGTCAAAGTGCAAGTAGATAAATAGGTATCACTCCGGCAGGAAGGCAAACAGCGTTTCCGTGCGCTGCTCTGGTTCGCCAGAAGCGGCTTAGTCAAGCTGGCCACATGACCAGCTGTACGCCGGCTCCCTCGGCCAATAAAGCGAGATGAGCGCCGCAACCCGAGTCGGCCACGACTGGACCTCATGGTCAGGGGTCCCTTTAAGCATTTAACATGAAACAATATAAAATGTTCAGAAGAAAATGCCAATAAAATAAAAAAATAGGCTCAATTATCAAAATATCTACATTTAAAAACAAATACACGTCGTAAAATGGCATGTCTTCTGGGTAGGCTTTCCTGAACAAAGCAGTTTTCAGAAGGCACCAGTAACAGGAAAAACAGACACACCTGGCTAATATTAGAGTGTAGGTGCTGCTACACTAAAGGATTGGTTCCTTGCTAGCGCAGAACAAACATTAAGTGGCACTTGTAAAAGTTCCAGTTGCACAGAACGGAAGAGTTGAGTGGGCAGGTATGGAGCCACTTTTTCTTGATCGATACTGCTCCTTCCTGGTGCTTTTTCTCTGCTTAAAGGAAATAAATATGTTTCCTGTGCAGGAAGAAATGTCCCTGGGAGAGGGACTTGGATCCGAGGAGAAAAACAGGTAATAGAAAAAGGTTCGAGCAGCCCCTCCTCTGCCACAGATGCAGTCACGTTTGTAGCTTCTGTGTGAAAAGACAATGCCAGGATTGCATCTCTGTCATCTAGTCTAGCTGGCCTAAAGAAATGCAGGGACAGAGAGTCAGTGAAAGAGAGGGATGTAGAAAAGCAAGCAGAGGGAATTGTGCCCTGTTTGATCTGCCAGAGTTGCAGTATGTTGTAGCACCATCAAGTGGTATATGAGGAGGTAAGCAAGACTAGATAACCCAAAACTGAATTGGTCCAGCAGGCTCATTTGTAGGTTAGCATGTAAATAAGATGCGTTCATGAGGCTGGAGGAGTGGCGAGACCAAGAGGGTCAGGGAGGTGTAAATTTTGTTCACGTTAGTCCCTGGTTCAAGCTAACCTCTTGCTTTTCCATTCCTATGGAAAGTGGGAAGTTCTACCGAGTGTGATGTAATCCCTGAACACATTGTGGATGCTTTGATGTGCTTTGCTCCTGTTTGTGCAATTGTATTGGCACTTTTAACATCCATGTTCATGGAATTATATCAACTGGGCATTCTGAAACTTAAGTCCGTTTGCCCTGTTGGAGAAGCGTTTAAAGAACTGCATATCCAAAACAATGCTTTAAATTAGCAGCCCAAATTCTCAAGCACATTAACATGTTGATCTATTAGAGTAAAGTTTACTTGGACAGTGAAATCATATTTATAGGAGAGCCAACCAATGTTCATATTGTAAGATACGGGCTTTTGAGGGGGGCGGGACAGTAATTCTGTCTAAGGCTGAGATGTCCAGAAAAGAAATAAAAAACTGTATTTGAACGAGGAACATACACATTTTAATCAGAGCACCAAAGTAACTTTGTAAATTACTTTTATTTCTATTTCCAAATGTCTGTAGTATCAGGGTGGGTATGGGTGGGTGTGGGTGTGTATGCATTCAAATTCCATACTGGCTAGAAAATTACAATACTAGGAATGAAACTGCAGTGTCATTTGCAAGCATAAGTCCTAAGGGGCAGAATACAATAATTTTGGCTTCTTCTTTTTTTGACAACTTGCAAAATCACAATCCTATCTTCTAACTTCTGGAGCCCATAAAATCCAGAATTTCCCTTGCGAGCCTGCCATCTCCTGTTGGCTTATTTATAGATACCGATTCACATTTGATCACCAGAGAGAGATGATCTAAACATTACAGCACCATAGCAATTGCTCTTGGAGACTCCAAGTAGTGCTTGTGGTTTATTTTAATTACCCACATGGCCTGTAAGAGGCACAGCAATCACAGATCCCTATGAGATCTCAGCATATCAGTTAAAGCCAACAGATGTGGAGCCTGGTCTTGGAAATGTCCTCATTACCAAACTTTATTCAAGCCAAACTGGAGCCTCATGTTGAGCCACCCAGATGTTCACATCCTCCTCGTTGCTCACCAAGGTCTCAAAAGCAAAATCTGCAAGAATGAAAAATTAGTCTGGTAACCAAGTACAGTAGTAAAATATGGTCTACATTCTTGCCTTGTCCAGCTTTGCTGTGTTTTACCCAGTAACATGATAGTGTCGGTCGGCAACGGACTATGAGGTAGTGTCTCACTAAGTGTCATGGTATTTTATTAAGTCAGAAATGTGATCGCTACTGTTGTCAAACTTTAGCATACAGAACAATTCATTCGCAAATGAGAAAAGCAGATTCCCCCCCTACAAATGCCTTTCCCCTGACATAATTGCGCTGCGCAGTGCAACTCAAGTTGAGTGGGCTGCGACAATATTATTCCAGCGTGGCTTTTCACAATCCGCATGCACGGCTGAGAATGTTTTTATCATTTTGGAAAGGCATGCGAGTGTGCCAGCAGAAATGTGCTTTTAATTTTGTTTTCTCGGGCCATGTTTTTAGAGTCAGCCCTCACTTAAAATGCAGCCTGAAAAGTGACTAAGGAAGGAAGGAACTATAGATATTACTATCAGCATGGAATTGGCATATCAGATTCGCCTTCAGCAAAAGTCTGGCTTGTAACGCACACAAGCGAGCGAAAGCAGGATCTGTGTCTCTGCTGTGATGGTCCTTGGTTTTTTAAGGAACGTCAAGGAAGTTTAAAGAAACACACCTGTAAATGTGCATGGGTTGAATCCCATGTTTGTATCATGTAAGGGTCCTGGGCTTGGGACAGGTCTCAATCAGGAGCCTCAGTAAAGCAGCCTTGGGCACCTTATCGCCTGTTCCACCAGTGTACTGGGTTTTTGGCAACCATGGCCAACCTCTGGGTATGAAGGATGCTGTGTAGGCTGCAGTATCAGCCTACCTGAATCTACTGGGCCCTGTAAAGTCTAGATTTCAGAATCAGCTCCTTATTCTGAGCAACCCATCAGAGAAAATAGCAGTGCAGCATCTGGGTGCTTCACCCAGCGGCAGAGGAAGCCACTCGGGCACCTGGGGTGGTGTGCCCAGGGGCAGGGCGAGCCACTCATAGGGGCAGGGCACACCACAGGGCCTCTGGAGTCTGCCTGCCTCCTCCCACTCAGCTGCCCTTCAGCTGGGGGGGAGGTGGTGGGCAGACCGTTTGGGTGCGCGCCCAAGCCACCTGTCCCAGGAGAGACGTGTGGCTCTGGCGCATTGCAGGCCCCACGGTGAGTGCTGCCCGGCATTTTGTCACTCCCCTCAGTGGTGACACCCATGGTGGCCCGCATGCACCACACCCCTTCCTCCGCCCCTGGCTTCACCTCACCCATCTTGCCCTGCCCATCTCACTGTCTTCCCTGGACTCCGCCTTTGGCCTTCTTCTGTGCCCTTGCCTTTGGCCCCTCAGATCCTGATCTGTCTTTCCAAAACAGAACAGCGTACAAAGAGCCCTACTGAATCACGCCAAAGGCCTATCTAGTGCAGAATCATGTCTCCCACAGCAGCCAATCAAATGTCTCTGCGAAGTCCATAAGGACATAAGGGAAATAGCCCTCTTGCACTCATGATCCCTAGCACCAGAGATTTAGAAGCGTCTTGCCTCTGATCCTGGAGGTAGCATATAGCCATAATCTCTTCGCTCACCTGTAACTATGCTGGACCGTTGGATCCTTTACGTTAGGCCCAACACTGGCATGGGGGTTGGCTAGATGACCGTCGGGTGACCCTTCCAACTCTACAACTCAATGAGCTTCCCTCCTGATGCAAACAACAGCTTCACAGGGCTATTTCCGTCAAGAAAAGTTAATATTTCTTCACCTGCTCTGCTCCAAATGCTTCTCAGTGTTTTTATTTAAAAACTGGTCACCTTAAATGCAGTTAGCATCGTGTGTAGTTTTGCCATCACCCACCCTACCCATTAAATGTTACTCAGTAAAAGTCTTCCTCCCTTGAAGCTTTTGCAACTCTGGGAAAATACCAAGTCAATGTGATAGTTTTGGGGTGGGGTAAGGGGGGGCAGCGGAAGCAACTTTCTGATTTGCATGTACACTCACTGCAGCATGATTTTTTTTGTTTCTGCCCTGCGAGGGTCACGGAAGGAAGCTTCCTGACTCTTTAGGAATTTGGAATGTCAAACCAAATAAAGAAACCATTAAAATAACATAGTTAAAGTTTTTGAGGTTGAGGCCTCCTCCACTCAGACAATAAAGAACTTGGAAGATAAGGTTTTAGAGTGCATATTTCACAGTGGCTGAACTCCAAGTCCGTTATCTACCAAGATGGGCTTTGGTTGCTTTTCTCCTCCAAAGTTTTTGTATAACTTTATAGGCATGCACAAATAATAAGGTTGATAGCTGTAGTGTTTTTCTGTCACAATTTCCTCTGTGCTCAGCAAGTAGAAATGATCATCCCCTAAGAGTTCTTGGCAGGCCTCTGTTCCTGGTTCCTTAAGATTTTTTTGTATTGACACAGTTTGAAGGTCCTGAACTCTGCCAATTAGCATGGAATAATTGTCATCCTCAAGTTCTGCACTTATCATCACTACCCTGTTTTTCTTCTTCTTCCAGTCATTGATAAACAACAGCCAATGCTATGAATGACATATCAGCACATTTGTTTGGTGGTGTAAAAATTATTGTGGCTGAGCATTCCTCTCTTAGGCAGATTGCTAACTAACAGCTTGGTGATAAGAACATAAGAACCAGATGGATCCAACCAGTGGCCCATTAGTCCAGCATCCTGTTCTCATAGTGGTGAACATGTCTATAGGAAGCCTATAGAACCTGAGTGCAACAACACTGATGAATTAGTGGTTCTTCATTAGTAGGTTAGGAGATGGAGTTTGCTTGATTGTTTTGAAGATAATAGCCACCAGAGATTGGGAAATATGGTGCAAAAGCTAATAAGGTGGGATACAGAGTATGCACCTGTTTGCTGAAGGCTGTTCGTTGCATGTGCGTTGCAAGACCCCAGGTCTATCCATATGAACCTACCCAGACCCTGAGATCATCTTCTATCCATATGAAGCTACCCGGACCCTGAGATCATCTTCTGAGGCCCTCCTTCGTGTGCCTCCTGCTCGAGAGGTCCGGAGGGTGGCAACATGAGAACACGCCTTCTCTGCAGTGGCTCCCCATCTGTGGAATGCTCTCCCCAGGGAAGTTTGCCTTTAGGCGCCAGGCAAAAACATTCCTTTTTAACCAGGCCTTTGGTTGATTTGAGACATCCTGTGCCCTTTTAAAATGTGTTTTTTGGGGGGGATGGGGGCTATTGGGTTGTTTTTATTTTGATTATATAGTTTGTGGTCTTAAATTCTGGTTTTGTTCTGTGAAACACCCTGAGACCTTTGGGTATAGGGCAGTATATAAATTCAATAAATCATCATCATCATCTAGTGTGGAGCAGCAGATCAGCTGCCTTGTAGGAGTGCCTGCTGTTTGCTTTCAATTATATTTTTGTAAGGAAATTTTTGTTTCCGTGCGCTGCTCTGGTTCACCAGAAACGGCTTAGTCATGCTGGCCACATGACCCGGAAGCTGTCTGCGGACAAACGCCAGCTCCCTCAGTCTATAGAGCAAGATGAACGCGCAACCCCAGAGTCGTCCGCGACTGAACCTAATGGTCAGGGGTACCGGTACCTTTACAGAAAGCAAATGCTATAAAAATGCCACAGACCTTGGCTGTGTATACATCATACATTTAAAGCACATTCATGACAACAGTCCTGGCAGCTGTGGTTTACCCCTCACAAAGCTGTCATTCCTAGATCCCTTAACATACTACAGTTGCTATGGGGGGGGTGCTTTAAAATGTATGTTGTGTACACTGCCCTCCTCTATTTTCTTATATTGAGTAAGCCAAGTCCAGGTAACATTCCCCCTGAAACTTCTCACCACGTTCAGAAGTGAGACACATGCAACAATATCATTATTGGAAAGAGATACAGTGGTACCTCAGGTTAAGTACTGAATTCGTTCTGGAGGTCCGTTCTTAACCTGAAACTGTTCTTAACCTGAAGCACCACTTTAGCTAATGGGGCCTCCTGCTGCCGCTGGAGCACGATTTCTGTTGTCATCCTGAAACAAAGTTCTTAACCCGAGGTAATATTTCTGGGTTAGCGGAGTCTGTAACCTGAAACATATGTAACCTGAGGTACCACTGTATATATGTTGGTGTTGGTCTCCTTTTCCTTGGAACCTTGTTCTCTCTAAAGAAGGAAGTTTGTAGGTTTAGGCATAGAAACGATTAATGGTGCTGTCCTCCTGAAAGACAATGATGTTTCTTTGCATGTTTCAACACTGCCTGGAATGAATAGGAAACAATTTACCCTTAGGTGGGTAACCGAGTTGTATGAGTGACCTTATTGTCTGTGAGAATTGCTGTGTTTAACCGCATATAACTCGTGTTCTGGGAATGTGGTATCTGACTGAAATGTTGCTTGTAATGTGATTACTATAATTGACCAGAAATTGTTGGGGGAATCTTTCCTCAGCATGGTTTCTGTTGCACAAAATCTCTCCGCTGTTGTTTTTACAAAGCAATACTCATTTCCTGGCTGATTGTTTTTGGAAATGGTTTTCAGGATTGTGACCAGATACACATAGATGATGTGTCATCAGACGACAATGGGCAAGATTTAAGGTAAGGCGACTGTGTTGCAGCATGCAGTGTAACTAGTCCCCCAGCTATTTATGGATACTTGGAGAATAGCCAATGACATATACTGTAGGCTGTTTGATTTAGCCATTTTTTCTTTGATCTGGCCAGTTTTTCTGCTCTATGGGGAGAGTGCAGTTATCTCATTATTGTATTTTCAAGCAGTTATCCAGTACCAGAAGCTTCAGAGGAGAGTTAAATGCACCTGACACTTGACAAAGGGGTGCATCTCTTATCTTCAAATTAATTTTCCAACAATCAAACTTGTGACCCCATTCCTTCACCACTGGGGCCCAAGTTCCCATTGGGCAAAGGGAATATAGGGAATATTTGTCATTGGGGCCAACCCATTGATGGGGCCACCAAAAAGCCAAGTTGCTTTAAATCTGATTTAGGACCATATATGCAGTAGCCTCAGAACTGCAGTGCAGTTGTTCCCTGCTTTCACAATCTGCTTATTCAGACACCCTTAATCCTGTGGGGACTTGCAAAGGCCGACTTCCAGGTGGACCGTTCATTGCCTTTATCTTATGTTTCGTTTCATCAGCATGTTGATAAAAGCATATGGTAACTAGCTGAGAGTTTGAGTCAATAGATGACCCTTTTCAGTGAGCGAATGTACATCAACTGATATCTATACCATAGGCAGAGAGGACAAAATTACAGGGCAAATGGAGAAGGACACTTTCTTTTCATCGTCCACTGACTCTAGTTTAGCCAGAAGTCTGGAGCATGTCTTCCTCTTGTCTAGTTTATCCATCCTAATGGGAAGCGTAGGTTATAATTTCACTCCTTCCCCCTCTCCTCCTTCCTTTGCCACAGCACATATAATTTCTCAGCAGATGGCTTTCACAGTTCAACCGCTGGAGCAAATCTTTGTCTGGGCTCGGGAGTTCACGGGGGAGTTGATTGGATGAGGAAATTAGCATTCCGCTACCGGCGGGTGAAAGAACTTTACAACACCTACAAAAACAATGTCGGCGGTAAGTGTCTCCCCAACCCATCAGGGAAGGCTCCTTTGCATCCTTGTTAAGACTCTTGCCTTCCTGTTCTTCAGAGCAGATGCAGAGAACGGCGTGCATATTTTGCAATTTAGAGAAGTGGAAGTACCAAAAAAAAGTGGGGGGACGTTGTTTATTTTCCAGTTCTCCTAACAAATTTGGTGAGAGATCACGGCGACCTTCCCCTGACCTGGAACCTTCTAGATGTTTTGTACAATGGATCCCACCATTGGACATGCTGGCTGAGGCTGATGGGGTTTGTAGTCCAACAGCATTTGAAGGGCAGCAGGTTGGGGGCAGCTGGGTTACACGATGGCCTGATCTTATAAGAGTAGCCTTGTCATTGGAGCAAAATACTGGGGTCATTATTGCTCTTGACCCCACTCCCAGTCCTGCTTTTGTTATATGTTGAAGGTGGAGAAATACTATTGCTAGGTCCACATTGCCTGGTTTAAGTTGGCCGGTGAGCCACTTTTGCTGATCTGCAGTTTAAAGGGCCTGAATTCTTGAGATAGCTCAGTTGATAGAGCATGAGACTCTTCATCTCAGGGACATGTGTTGAAGCCCCACGTTGGGCAAAAGATTTCTGCATTGCAGAGGGTTGTACTAGATGACCCTGGTGGTCTCTTCCAATGCTACAATTCTATGATCTATGATTCTGTGAGTGTGAGCGCCAGGAAAGACTTCTCCTTAAGATCTTAGAGAACTGGTCTTGGGTTTCACACTCATACACAGACATGCACACACAGATGTATTCCCTTCCTCCATCAGCACCAACTTGCTTGGGATCTTCGCGGAGCAGCTCCAGAGGGGAATCTGCTAGTGGGGAATGTTTTCATTATATACTGCTTTTAGTCATTGGTGTTTTTCAATTCATACAGAAAAGCAGTTATCTGCCTCAGCAGCAGCAGCCCACTGTCATGGACCCAGGCTAATGCTTGAAGTTAGGGAAATCACCTTGTTAATCAGGCTAATGTAATACTAAACGTGGTTAATAGAAACTCTCCTGGGGTGCTGGGGCTCAAAAAACTGCCTAACGACTTCAGGTTAGCTCAGTCCATTAGAGCGTGGTGCTGATAGCAGCAAGGTTGCAGGTTCGATAGCTGCATATTCATGCATTTTAGTTATTTGGGCTAGGTGTTCTTCAGGGTCCCTTCCAACTCTATGATCTGTAGCCACGGTCCAGTTGGGCAGGGGAGTGGGGGAGCTTCACCAGAAAGCCTGCCATTCACCTTCACAATTCCATTACAAAACATTGTGGAGCCCCACAATGCAGCCCCAGCATCGTTCATAGTAGAACCTGCTCAGCATTGCATCTTCACATCCGTCACATAGCTAGAACTAACACCAAAAAGGCAGGAAGGGGTTGGAAAGGAGGGAGGGAGAAACGGCAATTGCTCCTCCAGGTATTTTAAACGTGCATTGTCTGCCATTATTATCCGGAATAATGACCTTGGCACACAGCTTTTCAGGGGGATTGAAGAAATAATAACTGGTTGGGCTTATCTAGCTGTCTGCTTCAGCTCAGACCATTGGCTCCTTTCAGACAGTCACTAATCTGCAGGAAATGGCCTGCACCTTTAATGGTTATTGTTTAAGTTCATGGTGCATGTTCTGCTGAATATGTTTTTAAAGGCACACATAAAACATTTAACAGCTGATAAATGTAAAAAAAATAACAATAAAAATCCAAACCCACTCTGGGCCAGTTTTGACTTCATCAACACAACTTTTTCCAAGACTGCTCCGAGGCAGCATAAGCCTTAACTACACATGGTACTCAGTTGTAGGAATGTTCTGCCCGAGGTATGTAGGGAAGTGAGTGAGCCAAAGGCTCCTACCTCTTTCCCCAAGGATTACTTTTCTTACCGAAATTGGCCTTCCAATGTTGCTTGACCTCCTGCAGGAGAAAACATACCAGCACCTGCATCTTTCGCCCTGCAAGTGTCAAGCACCTTGGACAGGGCGAGTGTGATAAGCAAAATAGCTCGTAGGGAAAGAGAGAAGCCCCTCACTGTGACCCTCTGATTCAGAATGCAGTATCCCACAACCGTAAAGAAAGTGTGCATGTGCACAGAGGGGTAGGAGAAGAGAACTCAGGGGAAACATGCACACAATTTGAGCATCACAGGTCAAATGAGGCATGACACTAATTGCACGAATGCAATGAACGTGTCTGGTTTTTAAATCTTTAAATTGCAGTTACAAGCAGGGGGGGTGTGTGTCATTATCAGGACTGTATTATGTGGGTAGATTTCCCATGCTGCAATTTCACATGAAATCCCTGCCCCACCGAAGCTGTCGGAAGGGGAAAGGCCATTTAATGAAGCCCCAGCAAGGTGCTATTTAAATGTAAAAAACCAAAGCACTTAAATTGGATGCTCCCATTTAAGGTGGCCCACTGAGGGAGTCTTGCCTGAGGACACCCCAGAGAAACTGAAGCTGGCTCTGTGCAGTTGGAAGAACAGGAGGGCTGTTCAGGACTGGGTGAGGCTGTAGCGCAGCCTTGGCCAAACGGCTGCACTCCAACTCCCCATCAGCCCTAGCCAGCACAGCTAACTGAAAGAAGAACTTGGGGGGCACCCGGTTGGCAAAGGCTGCTGCAGCCACTCAAAGGGGAAACCGTGTGAGACTGCAGCACTGAGACTTGGGGCCTGCTGGGGGTGGGATGGGATGTGGGGAGGAAAGCTCTACCACAAGTGGCTTAGGAGGGAAAACCAACCAGCGATGTGCTGCTTCATTTTGTTACAAGCACCTCCCTGCAATACAGTTTCGCTCCCAGCTCTTTGGCACATGGTGTTTATCAACTGCGCAGGTGGGGGGGGGGGGGGCGCGTATAGGCGGCTGGTGGATGGATGGCCCTGCCTTTTGGGCATCAGGTTGTACTAGTTGGATTTCTGGCTCATTCCAACTCAATGATTCCACGGCTTTGCAAAAGCCATGTGCAAGCTATTCCGCGCCTTCCCATTGGAACCAGCTACAAACGCAGCTTTCTCTATCCACAGGTTTAATAGGAGCTCCTAAGAGGGAAACCTGGCTGCAGTTAAGAGCAGAACTGGAAGCGCTGACTGATCTCTGGCTAACACATGCTTTGAAAGCTCTGGATTTGATACATTCCCGGTAAGAACGGCTTAAGGAGTCGTCTCCAGGCTGCAAGAAGTTTTACTTTCCTCTTGTGTTCTCCAAACAAACCGAGGCACGTTTATTTATAGGACACCTTTGGCCAAATTTGTGGGGGGCCACATCTGGACATGTGATGGGGAACTAGATCTAAAACCAGAACAATCCTGGCTCCCAGATATAATAGTTTTGTGCAGAAAGCAGGAAAGCAATAAAGGGAGTCAGCTGCCCAAGGGGGGCGCAGTGTAAATGCTATTGGAGTTTTACACCATTTATATCCCCAGTGTGTGATTACTTGTGACGTACTCCTCTTTCAGGCTAGTTTTGAGTTATAATAAATTATGGAGGGAGAAAAACGTTTTAAGAGTCTAGCCACTGCTGACTGTGTTAATCACTGATTTCAAGGGACTCGTTGCTGGCAAACCTTATATCCTGCTTCCAGTTTAGCCTAATAGAGCAGAAAAGCAAAGATCTCGGGGGGGGGGTGGAAAGGGAGGGGTCCCCATTGACTTTAATTCTGTCGCTGCTTTCTGTCTTGCAGGCCCAACTGTGTAAATGTTTTGGTGACTACAACCCAGCTCATACCAGCCCTTGCAAAAGTCCTGCTTTATGGACTAGGCACTGTCTTCCCAATTGAAAATATTTATAGTGCAACAAAGACAGGTAAGAACAATTGGTTGCATCCAGGGTTGACCTGTTGATTTAATGGGCCTAAGTTGCTCATGTCCACTAATTTCAGTGGGTCTGCTGTGAGTATGAATAGTGTTGGATATAAACCCCATATGTGGAATTCAGTATGGTGCCGAGAGTGGGGGTCTGGTTGTCTGGGCAGTCCATGACCTCCATACACACTGTCCAGGCTTGTGCCCCGGGGTCACTTCGGTGTTGCTAACACAGTGGCTTGACTTTACCCCCGGAGGTTCTCAAAGGCAGGGGCTGGCCAGGCAGGGCTAGTTTCTGCGCACAATCCTCTCTCTCCTCCATCCAGACCAGCACAAAGTGTGCCCGCCGAGCAAAAGCCCTTAGGTGTGGCCCAGGGAAAGTTTCAAGGGCCAGAGAGACAGGCCAGGGGAGCCTGACATTCCCCACCCCTGGGCTAGATGAATGTGCCCCTAAACCTTCATACAAAGAACAAATGACTCTCAGTTCCTTTATCACCTTTGCCCAGAAAAAATAATGATTCGTTTTTGTTATGCAGGGAAAGAGAGCTGTTTTGAAAGGATAATGCAGAGGTTTGGACGGAAAGCTGTGTACATCGTAATAGGAGATGGTGTTGAAGAGGAACAGGGGGCGAAAAAGGTACGGTTTTCATGTTCACAACCCCACTTTTAAAAGAATAGCTCAGAAAGCATTCTCACCTTTTACCTGAATCGTGAATAGAAATTAGCTCATTATTTTTTTCCTGGCCTGAAAGTTCATAAAGCACTGTGAGCAATTTCCTACTGTAAATCCTCTCTCCATCCCCCTCAGCTGTTGAGGAATTTCCAACAGTTTCCCACTTGCTACAGAAACTGCTCTTGATTAACAACTGTTGGTTAGGTACATAAAGAAGGAGTAAGAGTGAGTCAGTGAGTGCGTCGAGATCTGCTGTTCCTCATTTCTGCTGTGTGTGGGGTAGAGCAGTGTTTCCCAACCTTGGGCCTCCAGCTGTTTTTGAACTACAATTCCCATCATCCCTGACCACTGGTCTTGCTAGCTAGGGATGATGGGAGTTGTAGTCCAAAAACAGCTGGAGGCCCAAGGTTGGGAAACACTGGGGTAGAGCACACAAAGTTGCTTTGCTAGTGCGTCCATTGATCTGTGGCAGGGGGTCTCTGAGATTTCAGACAGGGTCTTTCACAGCCCAACTTGGAGATGCCGAGAATTGAACTTAGCACCTTCTGCTGTGTGGAAGGTATATGTTCTTACCACGGACCTAAGGCCCCCCATCTCTTTCCCCCAGCGCTGTTTTCCAAATGAAAACCCATACACCCACACACTGCAGAAAGCTACTCTTTGCCTCATTAGGCTGTACACCTCTCTTTTCCCCTGTATGCATGCCCTTCTTCTGTCGGGCTGATTTAGATTTCTGTAAGCTGAGCAGCCGCCCAGCAAATGGGTCGGTTCTCCAGGAGTTAAAAGTTAACGCCAGAAATGCATTAGGAAGAAAGTGAAGAAGTCATAATCATAGCGCGAAGCTTCAGACAGGGCTCCCGCGAACTTCAAAGGTAACAGGGTCATTGCACGGAGGTGCATCAAAGGCCACCGGCTCCCTGGCAGTGGGGTTAAGCAATACCTTTTACAAACTGTGCCGCAAGAAGAGGGGGCCCCCCTTTGCTGGTGTCTCCTGCTTTAAGCCTCTTCCCCCTTAATGGGCGCACATTCTTTGCCCGGAGCTGTCAGGGCCTCTGATTGATGATGATCATTAGCAAGGGTGACTACACACCTGAGCTCTATAAACCCATGGGGAGGGCAGTCCTGATGATATCTCTCGGCCTGAGTGGGTCATTTCTCTTCACCTGTCGGGGCGAGTGATGAATGGATGGGAGCTGAGCAGCAGGCGTGGCTGCGCTGCCAACATCTCATCTCTTCAGAGAAAGAAAAACAGATCATTTAAATGGAAGCAGAGCCATGTGGGGAAAGCAGAGGAGGAATGAATGAGGTGGAAGTAGTGGCATTTTCTTCTTCAAGGGCAGGCGGCTGACTTCGGATTTGTTCTTACATTACTTTCTTTTTTTAAAAAAAATACATTTTTATTAATTTTTTAACATGTCATTTCCAACAGTCATTTAACATAACTTCTTATCTTATACAATATTTTAGACTTCCGTCAACTACCTCTAAAGATTTTCCATTCTTTATCACTTAATCTGCATTTCTTAATTTCTCTATTACTTTTAATTATCCTTAACTGATATTCTCTTCATAATCTTCCTTGCAATGTTTCGCAGAATCCTCCTTATAAAACTTCTTGCAATCCTACTAGCATAATCTGTTCATTACAATTGCTTTTCAGATAATTCAGATATTTACTCCAGTCCTCTAAGAATCTCTGGTCCCGCAGGTTTCGAATCTTTCCTGTCAATTTGTCTAGTTCTGCATACCATATTTTTGGGTCTATAAGACGCACCTTTTCCCCTCCAAAAACTAAGGGGAAATGTGTGTGCGTCTTATGGAGAGAATGCAGGCTCCATGGCTTCAGCGATAGCAACGCAAAGCCTCTGAAGCACAGTAGGAGCGCTCCTGCTGCGCTCCGGAGGCTTCGGGTTCCTTTCGCTGAAGCCTGGTGTGCACCGACCCCTCTCGCTCTCCTGGTGCTGCACAGAGAGGGAGAGCTGTGCAGCGCCCCTTCAGCAAAGCGGGAGGAGAAATGGAAGGGGCTCTGTTTCTCCTGCCGCTTCGCTGAAGGGGCACTGCGCAGAGAGGAGGAGATTTCCCCCCCCCCCCCTTGTTCTCCCCCTCTAAAACAAGGTGTGTCCTATGGTCGGGTGCGTCCTATAGAGCGAAAAATAAGGTAGTCCATTACTTTTATTTGCCACTCTTCTTTCATCAGTAATTCTTCTTGTTTCCATTTTTGTGCCAATAATATGTTTTTACATTACTTTCATCACACACGTATTCCGCCAGTCCTCCCAAATGTGATCACCATATGTGGAATCATCATTCCGTTTTATCCTCCCAGCATCCCTATAAGGTAGGCTAGGCTAGGGGAGAATAATTTGTCCATCCAGAAAGCTGAGCAAGGATTTTAGCACACCTCTCCCCAGTTCCAAATCCAAATTTCAGATGGTCCATGAAACCACCCGATTTCTCAGTTGTGACACCTTTACTGGGTGTCTTGAGTATGGGAAGAAAACGGTGATAAATTAGTTATAATCATGTGTAAGAGGCTGGATTTGGATCTGGCAGGCCTGGTTTCCAATCTCAGCCCAGCCACTGTACTCTTCAGATAATTCCTAGATATTTCTAAGGCAGTGATTATTCATTTGTTGGTGAAATGGGGGAAATAGCAGATTACTTGAAATGGGTGGTTGATAATAATTACTCAGCAGCAGACTGAGTTGCATTTTAACAGTGGGAGAGAGTAAATCTCTGCATAATGGAGATATGAATAGCACTCACACCTTTTACATATATATTTCATATAGTCCACTCAGATTTAAAAATAAGACCCACAATAATACCACAATGAGATTTTTGCCTTGAAGTCTGAAATACCAAAATGAAAGTTGGTATGCACATTCAATGCATTACAGTGGTGCCTCGGAAGACGAAATTAATTCGTTCCGCGAGTTTTGTCGTCTTGCGATTTTTTTCATCTTGCGAAGCACGGTGTCGGGAAAGTTTTGGAAAAGCTTCAAAAATCACCAAAGTCTTTAAAAACCTCAAAAAAGGCTACCACACCGCGTTCTATGAGTTGCTCCTCGAAGTCAAGTCGCAACTGTATTAACGGTGTTAAGAAAAAGGAAACAAACTTGCAAGACGTTTCCGTCTTGCGAAGCAAGCCCATAGGGAAAATCGTCTTGCAAAGCAGCTCAAAAAACAAAAAACCCTTTCGTCTAGCGAGTTTTTTGTCTTGCGAGGCATTCGTCTTGCGAGGTACCACTGTATTCTACATCAAACGACTCCAGCTTTTTTAAGGTGGGGTGAAAAGATGTCAAATGCACTGCAGACAGATCTGAACAAATGCCACCTGTTAGGACCTGAGAGACCAGGGCACAAACCGCCACTCAGCCATAAACCTCACTGGGTGACCTTGACTAATCACAGTCTCTCAGCCTAACCTACCTCACAGGGTTGTTGTGAGAGTAAAATGGAGAGGGGGAGAACCAAGGGCCTTCTGGCAGTTCCCTCCCTGCAAGAAGTGAAGTTACAGGGAACCAGGCACAGGGCCTTCTTGGCAGTGGTGCCCTCCCTGTGGAACACCCTCCCATCAGATGTCAAGGAGATAAAGAACTATAGAACTTTTAGAAGACATCTGAAGGCAGCCCTGTATTTTTAATGTCTGATGTATTCTTATGCGTTTATATGTGTTAGAAGCCGCCCAGAGTGGCTGGGGAAACCCAGCCAAATGGGTGGGGTATAAATCATGGGCATAGTAAAACAATAGAAAAACGTAACTGACCAGTCACATTGTTTCTGCCTCCCCCCAAATTCCTGCCCCTCCTAACAAATTCCTGCCCCCCTCCCAACAAAAATCCTGGCTATGCCCATGGTAGTAGTAGTAGCAGCAGCAGCAGTAGTAGTAGTAGTAATGGTGCCTTGAGCTCCTTGGCTGAAAGGTGGAATATAAATGTTATAAATGAGATGTAAACTATAGAGCAAGCCAGTTGTATATCAGGGATGAGGAAAATGTGGCACCTTAGATGCTGTGGACTACAACTCCCATCATCCTTAGGTATCAGCCCTGCTGGCTGAGGCTGATGAGTAATGGTTGTCTCTCTTTTGATCACTGCCCCACCCGCATACAATGATTATCCATGTCTTTTTTAGATTCTATATAAATGAAACTGGTCACATTACTCAATTACCACTGTTTGGGTGATGATTCAGGGAATGTCTTATGACCCTTTTCCTGTTTTAAAACATCTCCTCCTAGCACAACATGCCTTTCTGGAGGATCTCCTGCCACGCCGACCTTGAGGCTCTGCGACACGCACTGGAGCTGGAATACTTGTAGCAGACCCAGAAGTCTCCACGGTGGGCTTCGCCATCACTCCCGAAGACACAGATCTATTTTCCTGGCATTTTCTCTGGGGGCGGAGCTCTTTTGTATGAAAGTCTTTTAAAGAGAATCTGCACCAGGAGCACAGCGTAACCAAGTTCCTCTTTTCTTTCTTTTTTTGGACGGAGAAGAAACCTTTAAATGACCTTAATAACTGGATGCTTAAAACTGAAGTGGGACATTTGCCATGTAAATTACTTCCAGGCATGCAGGAAGATCAGTCCTGGTTTAATTCATTAGGGTTTTTTCCCCCCTTCTTCTTTCTTGCTTTTAATAAATGGGAATAGGGTGGGAAGACGTGACATGGAGTTTCTAGGCATATTTGCTGGACAGTTTTATCAATTCAGAGGAGTTTCTGAGGTGGGGAGGGGAAAGATTGAAACAGATGATTTTTTTGGTATTTTTTTAATTTATGAACTAATCCTATTACTCTGATATTAAGCTCAGTACCTGTGTTTGTATCTGCTGAGTTGGATGGACTTGGCCCATTCTAATTTAATAGCTCTCTTCTCCAAGGTTAACTGGGGGGAACAATCATTATCATGTCCATTTGAAATGAGCACATGTGGGACTCTTGGTGTAAAAACTATAGCTAGTTTTTGAAAACTGTGGCATGTGGGCTGCACCCATGTCTCTGTAGGCTGCCATCTTGTTTTCGCATGGTCAGGAGAAAGAGTTACCTTGTGATGAGTGAATGGCAATAAAACTATGTTTACAATTTTAGGGCTAACGTGGTTGCTTACTGACGTAGATGGAGCTCGTTGCCTCGCTTCCTGCTTATCTGGATCTTGTAAAGCAGGGGCGTTGGTCCTGTGGCACTCCAACTCCCATCAGTCCCAGCCAGCACGGCCCATGGTGAGGGGTGAGGGGAGTTGTAGTACAGGAACATCCAGAGGGCTACAGGTTCTCCATCCCTGCTGCAAAGTTTTGCTTCATAGTCCCCTGCTGACGGCTGCTTAAACGCCAACACAAAGCCAGGAGGCATTAAGGTCCATATCCAGACATGGCTCCTGCGCATTCATGGATTTTGCGGAGATGATTAAATTTGAGAGACCTCTTGCATTTTCACCACTCACACCATGTCATGGGGTAGCAGGGGTGGTAGTGGCTGGTGGCATTGCTGTGACTTACCAAGTAGGAAAGGGGGAAGGTTGGCACAGTGCAGTTACATACCAAACACTCCTCGTGTGTTTGCACCTTGCCACCCCCCACCCCACCCCACTTTGCCCCAGTGAGCTACAGAGATGCTGGTGAGCGGGAGGGCAGGTGAGCACTACTGCCTCACCCTGCAAACCACTACCACCTAGGGGAAAGAAAAGGGGAAAGACTGTGTATCAGGGCAACGCTGACTTGATGTTTATTGGGGTTTTGCAACAAGGAGGATGGTTTTTATGGTAATGAGGCTTTGCAATAGTTAGCCCTAAAATTTATCCCTCGAGGGAGCCTTGAAATATCGGGAAGAGGTAGGCTCCCATGTGCCTCCGTGGATGTCCTAGCCTTTGGAGTCTAGAGGGAGAAGACAAGAATGGGACAAAGCATGCTTTTCTGGCTTGAGTGTTGGCTGCTGAATTATTCTTAAATTATTCTTAAAAACAGACATACATTTGGCCGCAAGGCCAGGACAGGAAACCAAAAGGAAGGAAAAGGAAGACAACTTTGAGGCTTCCAAGAGGGGAACAAATTGAATTAAAGACAGGAAGTCTCGAGGGATGCAGGGCCAGCTGAAAGCCAGAGCCTTGATAGACAGCAAAACTGAATCTTTTAGCACTTGTCAATCAAGAAAGCATTGCTTTTGCCTGGAATCTTGAGGTTGCTGTATTAGTCTGCCACATTCTCTCGAATAGCACATCCTGTTGTGTGGGAATTACGAGAATACTTCATGACACTACGCTGAAGGGACATATTGAGGGAGATTTGGCAGCTTCTGTCAGATTCACCCTGGTTAGCGTGTCTGATCATTTATTTTAGCATTTATCCAGTGTTGTCCTGCTGCAGGCCATCATGGGATAATTCCCTGTGGTGCTCTGAACAGATTAATTGCTGTGCACAAACTGAACAACCACCTAGATGCACTGGAGACCGAAGACTTTGCTAGAGCCAGAGCCAGAACGCACACCCAGGTGGAAAGCCACACTACGCAGCCAAAGAGACATGGGAAGTGGCCAAATACGTGGCTGGGGAGGGGGCAGTGAATAAGCATGGGGCTGTTTTATTTATGGACAAAGAAGCTTCTCTCAGCCTTGCTACCTTTCTGTGTTGCAACTAGTAAACATCTGTGCTAGGGGTGGGCAACTTTTTCCGCTGAGATTCATAGTCCCTTGGTGGTAATCAGTTGACTGCATCTCAGAGTTGGCTGAGGCTGGAGTCAAAAGGACCTTAGTTAAAAGTGGGTGAGGCCAGAGGTGGGCAGGGCCATCCTTTCCCCCTTTTCTCTTTCTGCTTCTCTCCCTCACTCTCCATCTTTCTTGCCCCCCTTCCTCCTACCCCCATTCTCCCAACACATACATAAAGCCCTACGGTAACAGGGTGCTCACTTCTGATCTATACCGATAAAGCCAGTGCTCACCACTCAGCCCCACTTGTAGGCCAGCAGTGAGGAAAAGGCCACCTGTAAGAAGGCCACTCTTAGAAGAAGAACCTAGAACAAGCTGTGCTGGATCAGGCCATTGGCCCATCAAGCCCAGCATCCTTTTAAAAAGCCATCCGAGTTGGTGGGAGCCATCCGAGCCTCCTATGGGAGCTGTATGAAGAAGTGCTTTCTTTTGTCTATCCTGAACTGCCCAACATTCAATTTCGTTGAATGCCCACAAATTTTAGCATTAATGAGACATGGGAAAAACCCTTTTTCTATCCACTTTCTCCATGCCTGGAATGACTGTAGTGGACAGCTAAAACCTATTGCACCCCATCTTTACATCTGAGTGTGATTTAATTTTTTAAAAGCGTGAGATCCACAGTAACAGTGCAATTTGGGCTAAGAGTTGCACAACATCTTTCACAAGCATTAAGATACCTATTAGATTTGGCTGTTGAGCTGCACTGTCAACAGAGCTCCTATGGTACCCATTTCCCCCTTCAGATGGACCAAGCAGTGGCTCCCACAATGCTCAGGTAGCGTTATCAGGACAGACACTGGAAAATAATCCGTTCTCAGACACGGTGAACATGGTCAGCGTCCAGCAACAAACTAGACTAGCCAGTCAGGTCAGGATCTCTTTTTGCAGCAGTGGTTTGTTATCCCCTTCAGAGAACTACTATGGAGTTTGGACAAGCAGAGCCATGGATAGTTTATTTTTTGTTACCAGGTTAAAAAAGCAATAGTCCAAACATCTTAGCGCCCCCAATTATGGCTCTAATGAAGCCATGGGAGCACACACATGGTGTGCATGGATTCAATTATTTTAGCCCACACCCCTCCCAAGTCCTAGGTGGGGGAATATATGGAGATCACTGTTGGCACTGCTATTGTGGGATTTTTGCTAGTCAGTCTCTGCTCTGTTTACATAGGATTTGCACTCTTCCTGGATCTTAGCCAGGCCAGTCTTGGCTCCTGGAATGGAAATCAAAATATTATTTTGTGTAGGAGATCATCATCAGGATCCCCTCAGAGAGTTGAATGGAAGTCTCTCTGGTGGCAGGTGTACAGCAGAGCTGAAACAAATATGCTGTTTGATTCACATTTGAAGCCATTTAGGCTGGACCAATTATATCCCATTATTTAGATTTTAGATTACTTTGGCCTAACTGTATGGGATTTTGCAGTCATTGTTTTCGTTTTAGGAAGGGGTAAAAATGAGTTTGTTTACACAGCCTGTATCTGTTGTGAAATCCACTGAAGGAAAGTTTGCAGCAAATATCCACTTTTGTTTGCATCAGTATGCAGCAGCTGTTGTCATCACAAATCCTTTGTTACAAAGAAAGAAAATACCTTTCCAAGGAGCTTCACAGAGCCCTGTCATCTCAGACTCCAAATACTATTCCAGGATCAACGTATTTCCGAATCCATGAACCTGCATGGGAGAAATCCTAAGAACCTAGTTTAGGTGTGTGTAGGTGTTTATCATAAAAGCTATAATTCACTTGTTACATGATTTGGGGGGGGGGGGGTTAGAAAGATTGCAAATGTTTATTTGTTGCAGGATTGTTGCTGCATCCACACCAGCCATTTGCCAAAGGGAAAAAAAGGAAAGCTATAATTATAATTATAAAAAAGGTTGTTGTTTTTTGAGAAAATGAGGCTTGACATACTGAGAGAGAGGCTGCTTCCAAGGGAAAGATATGTTAAGCTGTTTCACTTTTTGGTCTAATGAAGCATTCTGTATCACTGCTGCTAGCCCTTTCCCTACTTACTATAGGACTCTTCCACATGTATTCCCCTCTGTGATTGTGCTTTAGGGCAAAAACAACATGTATCTAGTATTACAGCTAATACATACTGAAGTATTGGGTACATGGGTGTGTTCTAATCCTCATTAAACATTTTTTAAACCAAGTTATTACATCAGGAGCTGTGGTACTCACTTACTCAGAGTAAACCTACTGAAATCAACGGACCTAACTTCATGTTTGTTGATTTCAGTAGGTCTACTCTTGAGTATGAATACCACCCAAGAGATGTACTTAAACCTCCTGTTTAAATGAGTGGAGCATGAAAATCCTCAACTTTGGCTGGATTGTACTACCGCTGATTTTCAAGAAGGAAAAGCAGTGCCACTTACCTCTTGGAGGGCAGGATACAATCAGCAGCCCCACTCCCAGCTATAACATTTTTGCTATCATATCCCCCCCACCCCATTCAGAGGCCCATTTCAGATACTTATTCGAATATAAATAAAATGGTATTACAAAAGCACAATTCAGCTTGCTTGCTTTTTTAAAAAGTACTGTTTTGAATATAAAAGGTTATAAGGATTTTGAAACGTAATGATTCATAAATGATGCTAACAATAAGATTGTAAAACAAAGAGAAAGCAATAGGCAAACAACATATGGTTGTTAATCTGACCATTAAGATGCCAAGTTCTTTTAATGCATGGAAGGGAAGAGGCAGGAAGCTGTCTTATACCAAAGCAGACCAGTGGCCCAGGATCTAGCTCAGTATTGTGCACAGTGATTAGCAGTGGCTTCCCAGGATTTCAGGCAGGGATGATTCCCAGACCTGCCTGCAGATGCCAGAGATTGAACCTGGACCTCCTGCATGCAATGCGGATGCACTGTTGCCAAGCTATGTTTTAGCCATCCACTTGAAGTCATTTCCTGAAATGTATCTGCTGTTGTATGCTGACAGCTTCTACGAGCCACAGCTGAGAGCTGAGAGTTCATGGTAGAGGCCAAAGGTGGATGGACTACCCCAGAAAGAGCATAGCATGTCTGCCACCAGAGGTACTGTTGTTGTTGTTTAGTCGTGTCCAACTCTTCGTGACCCCATGGACCAGAGCACACCAGGCACTCCTATCTTCCACTGCCTCCCGCAGTTTGGTCAAACTCATGTTGGTAGCTTTGAGAACACTGTCCAACCATCTCGTCCTCTGTCGTCCCCTTCTCCTTGTGCCCTCCATCTTTCCCAACATCAGGGTCTTTTCCAGGGAGTCTTCTCTTCTCATGAGGTGGCCAAAGTATTGGAGTCTCAGCTTCAGGATCTGTCCTTCCAGTGAGCACTCAGTGCTGATTTCCTTAAGAATGGATAGGTCTGATCTTCTTGCAGTTCATGGGACTCTCAAGAGTCTCCTCCAGCACCATAATTCAAAAGCATCAATTCTTCGGCAATCAGCCTTCTTTATGGTCCAGCTCTCACTTCCATACATCACTACTGGGAAAACCATAGCCTTAACCAGTGTTTTTCAACCTTTTTTGGGCAAAGGCACACTTGTTTCATGAAAAAAATCACGAGGCACACCACCATTAGAAAATGTTAAAAAATTTAACTCTGTGCCTATATTGACTATATATATAAAGTAATTCTCTTGAATAGGAATCAAATAAACACAAAGAAAGTATTTTATAATTACTTTATTATGAAATAGTAGGTAAACAGAAATATGAAAAATTATAAAATACTTTATTTTTAAATCTTTCGAATTTTTCCATTTTTCCCACGGCACACCAGGCAACATCTCACGGCACACTAGTGTGCCGCGGAACAGTGGTTGAAAAACACTGGCCTTAACTATACCTAACACCCCATATTATCCCTCTGCAGCATATTTGATTCTGTGATGCCGAGCACATCCCCACTGCCATTGCATGTTATTCGCTGCCACTAGCAGGTGTGGGAAACATGCAACTTAATGCCATGCACTGCACTGAATGCCATGCTGCAGAGGGGGAAAGGGGAGATCAACATGAGCCTGCCATTCTCAGCAGCAGCCCTGCACTCCCAATGTGGCTCTGCCCTATTGTAGGGCTCTTCTACATGGCCAAAGCAAGCAAGCAAGGAAGACGGTAAAGCCTTGCTGCAAGACTCTTGCAGATTTTTTACCCGCCAGCAGTTTTATTCTATCTACTCACAAGAGGGAGATTAGCCTGGCCTCACAAGAAGTATCATCTGTGCCACTTCTAAACAAGAAAACCCAAGTGACCATGCATATGCCAGACCTGGATGAGAGGCAATGTACAGCATACAAAGGACCAAAATAACAACTGGTAACATTCAATTGTCAGTAACACGCCCTGTTGGATCAGGTTGAAGATCTATCTAGACCAGCATCCTGTTCCCATGGTAGCCAAAGAGATGCTTTTGGGAAGCCTGCAATCAGGCCCTGCGTGTAACCGCATTCTCCCTAGTTGTGTTTCCCAGCAACTGGTATGCAGAGGCATTCTGCCTCCAACAGTGCAGGCTGAAGACTGCCATCATGACAAAGAGTCATGGATATAGCCTTATACCCTCTCTGGATTTCTATGATCTCTCCTTTAAGGCCGTCCAAATTGGCAGCCAAAACCATCTGCAGCAGTGAATCCGAGAGTTTAATTATGTGGTGCTTGTAGAGGCATTTCCTTTGGCCTGTTTTGAATCTTCCAACATGGGACAACCGCATGAGGCTTCAGTATTAGATGATGAGGAAAACCCCTCTCTGGGCACTTTCTCGACACCATGCATAATTTCATACACCTCTGTTTAGTGACTAGGCTTCCCAAAGGGCTACAGAAGTGCTGCGGCAAAAAAAGGTCATGGCATTAGGCAATAAAAAATGGCATAGGCATTAGGAAGGCAAGGGGAAGACTTTATAACAAGCAGCACCCCCAAGCTCAGAAACTGTCAAAATCACTGCTCTCTGGGCTGGGAGCTGAAACTCACACAATCCCATTGATAAATATTGTGGTTAGAGGATAGCCCTATTGTGTGGTTTCACTGAGAAAAGACATAGAGGTTTCTTCTTCTATCACAATCTTACAAATAAACCCGTATCCCATAGACACTCTTTTTCTACTATCAGCCATTTTATTTTGTGTGTGTAGTTTCTAGACACAGGCACACGATGGCAGCAAACCCTCAGTAACAGCTTGCCATGGGACAAAGAAACAATTTTCCTGCTTGCAAGATAGAAACAATAGAAATTTTTACTAAAACGGATTGATAATGCCCTGGTGCCAGGGGAATGGTTATTCCAACTGTCACCATACTATTTTCTCTCTCTATGGAAAGCACAAATGTGGTTTCATGCAAGTTGTTCAGCATAATTTAAGCAAAAATGGAAAAAGCAAGCCTAGTTAAGCACACCAACTTTAGGGAAGGAATACGGGTAAAAAAAAAAATACAGGCTGCTTTTACAAGCTGAAGCAGCAAGGAAAGAAAATGGGCCTTTGGGCTTGCTGGTGCGCTAAAGTGTTGTTTGGAAAAGGGGTATCTGTCACTCCCTCACAATGACTCCCCCCTCTCCCGTTACAGACAAGCAAGCAAACACTAAACTCAACTACTAGTAATCTTAAAGGTAAAGGTACCCCTGCCCGTATGGGCCAGTCTTGACAGACTCTAGGGTTGTGCGCTCATCTCACTCTAGAGGCCGGGAGCCAGCGCTGTCCGCAGACACTTCCGGGTCACGTGGCCAGCGTGACGAAGCTGCTCTGGCAAACCGGCACCAGAGCAGCACACGGAAACGCCGTTTACCTTCCCGCTATTAAGTGGTACCTATTTATCTACTTGCACTTAAGGGTGCTTTAGAACTGCTAGGTGGGCAGGAGCTGGGACCGAACAACGGGAGATCACCCCACCGCAGGGATTCGGCAAGTCCTAGGCGCTGAGGTTTTACCCACAGCACCACCCGCGTCCCACCACTAGTAATCTTACAAATCTATAAAGGAAAGCCCAGCTTGCAGTCCTTACTAATAAGGATCAATTCTGTCTTAGGCACTTCTACGTAGAAGTAAGCCTCACTGAATGCCAAGGGACTTCCTCCCCTGTAAACATATCTAGAGTGAACAAGAGGTTACCGAAGAAACAGGCATGTTCTTGGGACTGCCCTGCCAGATCCCCCCTTTAAAAAGTCCCTTAAATCAAGTTCCTAACTTCAGTCTTGCTCTTACAAGCTACTTTTGCGAAACTTGCTTTAGCAGTTTTCGTTTGTCGTTTTTAAAAAAGTGGCAGTAACTTACAAGGGCTGACTGCTTTTATTCTGAAGCAGCGAACAGCTCCCATTAAGTCTACTCATTTCAGTGGGTCTACTCTTGAGTATGACATAAGTGGGATGCAACCCTGTGGTCATAATGGTGGGCTCTGCTTCCTACCCACCACCAAAGCAGCTGTTTTGGGTGACGAGTTTAATGAGACCGTAGATCCCACATCTCTTATCATGTCTAGTTTCACCCACAAGCTGCCTGCTTCTTGGCGTTAAATGTCAGATGAAGTGACGCAGTAGTGGCCTGCTTGTGATCAGGATCATCATGATTATTTGAGAGAAGTGTCAATATGTTATTAGTCAGAACACAGTGTGCTTTAAATAGACTGGCAAGCAGCAATGGTTTTTAAAGAGCCTGTGTCTCTTGAAACGGATCAAGTCCAAACTGTGCATAATATGTAAACTTGTTCATTTTCCTGCATGAGTGATATTCTACATTTTGTAAGGACACTGGACTTTGGTGAACAACTTTCCCCAAAGACTAGAGGTTCAATCTCAAGTAGTTGTTCTTGTCTGTCTTGGAGCCTCACAGTACAATGGTCTACAGAACGGAAGGGTTCAGTGTCTTAAGATGGGCTTTATTGTTGGCAGGACTGTGGTGGTGGCTGCTGGCATGATTCATAAATCACAGAATTGTAGAGTTGGAAAGGATGGTGAGGGTCATCTAGTCCAGCGCCCTGAAATGCGGGAATCTTTTGCCCAGCATGGGTCTCAAACCCACAATGCTGAGATTAAGAGTCTGAGCTACTGTGATGTGAGATGTGAAACAGGCTTGGCTCTCTGGTGGCAAATAATTATTGCCATGGTGAAGGTTCACATTAGGAGATCCCAAGATGCTGGAAGTCAGTTTTGATGACTTTGACAACCCTGAAATTGGTTTGTTTTTTCTCCTCTTTCTCTTTTTCAGCATTTGACTTGCCAGCCAAAGCTATGAGAAAGCAAGAGTGAAATACAGACAGTAGATTTTTAGTTTGTTAAAAGAAAAGAAACAAGAGAACGAAGAAAAAGAGAAACCAAACTAGTAAAGGTGGTATTAGTAAGCAGCAAAAATTCTTCAGCCTCTCTGCCCCAGGGTGCTGCTCTGGGCCTCATTTGTTTGAGGTTAGGTTGGCTGGGACTCAGTCCTCCTCAGAGGCACCTCAGTTTTGGAACCCGAGATAATTTGATGTGCTTAGCCTTATTTAAGCATCAAACATTAGCTGTGCAGAAAAGCAAGCAGCTGACAAATTCTAAAATAAATAAAAAGTAAAATACCTCTTACTCTTCTGTGTCTGTTCAATGTCCAGAAGGCAGATGAAAACAAGAAAACATCTGCATATTTGCTAATGTTGAATAGGAAGGCTGCAGTGCTCTCAGAACAGTTTCCATTGCTAGGCAGAACAAGTGAAGAGAGTAATATAAAACTGTAAGTAAGCATGCCAAGTAGTGATGCAGTTAAGTATCAACCTCCAGAGAAATACAGCTGGATCAGAATGGAGTTGTTGTTTTTAAAGGACACATGTAAATGTAACCTGGCTTTCAGAAGGAAAATGGAAACCCAACATGACCCATTTTTTTCTAAAACAGTTTAATTAAAAAAAAAAGAAGAATTAAAGAAACTTAAAGAGCTCTGAAAAAAACTGGGAAATCCCAAAGCATATTGTGCGTCACCTGCTTTAGTAAAAGAAACACAATAATCAAAAAAGATATTTAGTTTAATACAAATTTTATACAAAGAAAATGTGAAAAAATACTTCCATATGCTAAAAGCAATTATGCTTCACAAATAAGGCCAGCTAGGCTATCTTTGACACAATGCAATTCACAAATATTCTGCTCCTGATTTTTTTTTCCTTCTAGCTTTTTTCTTCTTCTTTCCTCTAATGTGTGTACTAGCTGGAGACTGTACAAACCGCATCCTTTATAAACAATGGGAGAAATCAATATGACTAAAATGTACAACAAAATGTACTGGAATGATATAATACAATTAATTTTCTCATATACATACATCACCTTGCTTTGTTCAATGCTTTGTTTACACAACATACAAAATGGTACTACAGTTTAAGTGTAACAGACAGTGTTTTCATGGGTTACTTTCTCTCTCATACTGTACTGTTTCATGCTTACATAAAAACATAAAAATCCCATAATACATGCTCTATTCCAGCATCAATGTCCTTTGCCCTCGTTTCCTGGTAAAGAGTCTTCTCCATCTATAGCTCTTGTTCCCTTTGAAAACAATTTCAAAGTCCTTTGGACACTTAAAAAAAGAAGCAGCAGCAAGACAACTGAAACATAACCTAGTAGGAAGCGTACGCCCCAAAATCCATTTCCATTATCTCTGGAACTATTGATCTGATATTTAGCTTCCGACTTTCCTTTTCTCTTAGCATGAATGAAATTTACCCCCCCCCCCTTTTTGTAAACAATCTCTCTCATTTTAAATATGAAACACAAAATATGTCCTTTAATGTACGAGGAGCCTTAAGATTGGAAATGCTTGATTTAACAAATTTAAAACGGCAAGTTCCAGCTTCAGTTGCACAAACCAATGTGCAGGCGTGTGTTTTTTTCCGTCTCCAAAGGCAAGGCAAGTGGTTCAGTCTTCTCATTCTTGATTTATGTGTGCAACTGCAGTTCCCAGAAAACCATTTCTCTTGGTGGTGTTTGTGGCAAGTCTGATTTAACCTTTCCTTCACCAGCTTCCAACACTCCTTATACGTCGAAGTCAATACAAATATAAAAAGGAGATGGTACTCTAACATCATCCACAAAATGTACATAATTTACAACAGAAGCATAGATTTACCATGAATTTTACCAGTCCTCAAGCTTTTTAAAGCCAGCGCTAATGCTTTACATTAATGTAGTGTAATAAATGCTTTGTACACCTGTACAAAGCTAAAAGTCTGAACCTTTGAGGTTAATCCAATGAACTGCGGGGATTTTTAAAAAAACATTTCTATTACAGAGACGATTATATACTCCAACAGCTGCCTGGATTCCTTTGTTAGCAGTTAGACTCTCCGTACTTGGACAGGCATTGTTGTCTGAACATATTGAACTCCTGTTCTCATTGCCACGGTCCCAGCTGTAGGGCTTACTACTACAGGAATGGTCTGTGGATTAAAACCAAAACACACATGTCAGCAACCACAAGCACAGAAACGTAGGATTGCCTATCATGAGAAACCCTCAGCATGATACTACCCGGGAAATAAAGGGCACAATACATAATAATACACTACTGTACATAATAAGCACTCTGAGCCGTGTGCAAGATATTCAGTACCGAGTCAAAAAAATGAGTTTTCCTATTCCTTGCTATATAGCCTCAGGCCTGTGTGTAACTTTCCTCTCAATACAATTGCAAGCAATCGCTTAAACAGTAGAAATCTGATTTAAAGTGTTTATAAAGTTTCTGTATTACACAAATATTCTGTCTTGTCACTAGAAAACAAACTCTATGTATTGTTTAAGCAGTGTGTGTTCACTCAAATCAGATGGTAAATCTTCGTCTTCAAAGTGCTCACAAACCAACAATTTACAGGAGACAATGGGCACAACAGCTAAAAAAACAAACCATGATTGTGTTGTTTTTAAGATGTAGTAACCTGGAGACTTCTATCACATGTACCAGGAACTGATCCAGTGCTTTCTTTACACAAACTGTAGGATGAATATTGAACCATGCTGATGTGTTGAGCCCCTTTAAGGCATTAGGATTTATTACTAAATTCATATATGCATTCCACAATAGCATTAGGTCAGATGTTGCTAATAAAACATGTCTAATACTCACATAGTAAGAGAATTAGTGGATTTGGGCACTGTGCCTTGAAACAGTAGGATCGTTAGCATTATGACCACAGTAGGTCAGTAAATGTACATGGAACATTTGGTATGGCCAAACAGAACATTTGGTACTGACCATTGTAAATTATAGAATTAAATGTCAAGTAGGGCGAAAAATCACCAAGGCTCTCCCTCCTGCTTTAAGGCAGTATTGTTAAAAATTAAAACAGGATCACCAGGACATCTGATTTTGAGGAAAACATGCCGCTCCGGAGGGATCAAACATGGTCAGCAAAGCAAGGTAAAACTCAACCAACAGAACTTTCTAAGGTAATCATTTTAGGCAGAAGTAAATCCCAACACCACCCTCCATCTTCTAATTGTGGCAGAAAGTTTTTTTGAAACAAGAAGCTCCAAGTTCACTTTGTTACAAATAACTCTAGCTCAGTCTCTCTGTTGAGCATTTTTGGGCCTGAAGAGCACAGGATGAATAGTTAAATTTTTGCTTACCACATGGTGATTGCACAAAGGAAATTAAGAAGCCTGAGGGATTAAATGGATGTGGAACAGTGGCCTAATTCCTACATCACAGCCAACATTTCCTATCTCAGCAGCAAAAGATCGTGACATACAATGGCAATGCGACAATTCCAGAAACACGGAACATATATGCAATATTGTTAGGGCTCGGTTTGTTTGGCATAACCTGGATAGCGCTAAAATAAAACTTGTTCGCATTGCACAAAGCAAGAGCTCGCCATATTTGCAGTAATGTCCCCCCCCCCAAAAAAATTGCAGCTGTAACTATGTGTGAATGTTGGCTAGTCTTTGAATCCTTGGTTGGCTCTATGATGAAATTATATGGCATGAGGGAAATGGAGATGTTGTAGGGCAAAATAAGGCGTTTTACACTGCAAATATAGACTTGGGACCGGTGAATTCATGTCCTGATAACACAGGAGAAAACCCCGCCCCCCACAATAGATAATGAGCTGTTTCAATGCCAAAAGCAGTACTTACAATTGTGGGTTGAGTAGTTGGTATATAGGTGGTGGTCTGCGGGACCTGGACCAGTTTTATAGGCTGGCTGCTTGTCACACCTGTTGCTATCTGCAGAGACAGCACAGGCAACCTCAGCAAAAGGTTCAGCTTTTACATAAATGCCACCTATTTATTATTATCATATAAATTTGTCAGATGTTTGGCTTGCGTTAAAATTTGCATCTCAATGAATTCACAGGTTACTTTTTTGTTAATGAAACCAAAATTCAAAATATGAATGTGAGCAATGTATACAGCTTGATGTTTCAAAAAGGTGTAACAATTATGTGAAAGCAATTTGAGATTTTTCAAGCAAAATGTTCCATGGTAGAAATTGTAGGCACCCGACATTTTCTTTGCAAATAATGCCAGATCATAGCAAAACACAGCACTGCTACAAGCAGAAGAGACTGCTCTTTTAAAAATACCTAAACATGCATGTACCTAATTAGTCAGTCAAGGTTTTTTGGTAAGGATCATCACCAATTTCCAATGTGTTTCAAGCATCCCCCTCAATGAAAAAACACATGAAATCTAGAGAACAACTTATCAAGTTTTATGAACTAGGTTCACAGAAAGTGTGAGCTCATGAGTATACCTTGAGTCCTGTTCTCCAATAATAGTTCAAATGAGACATGATGCAATTAAAGTATTGGTGAAGTAAACAATATATTTTTATTTTACTAAACACACAGGGTTTGGGGACGAAGGAATAAATATGCAATTCCAGCTCTTCATAAAGATATTGTCAGTTGCTATAATGGTTATTAATATCTCTGATTAGAAATCATATCCTAATCCATCTGAAGACTGTTAATTGACATATACAAGGATATACAAGGTGTATGTAGCCAATGACAGCTTATGTATTCCAATGCCTGCCATTTATGTGGAGAAGTTAGGGTACAGAATTAGTTGAGGATATGGTAATTTGAGCAACAGTTTCAAACCTGAGTTTTGGGCGCTTGGTAGAAGTGCCGGGGCATGCTGTATGAGTGTATCTACAGGGCAAATACAATCTGCGATTCAAAGGGGCTAGAATAGAGAAAGGTTGATGGGCATTCATGCACCCAGAGCAATAGCTTTGACTCAATGAGACTCAATGAGAGTGGCAGAATATTGCATGAAATTTCATTAGGGCATGGCATGGTGAAGGACAAAACTGGTGCTGTTGTTTCTCCTAGAATTTCACTGAGAGACAGGCACCATTAACTACTCCTACCTGCAGAGTCACTTCCAGCACTGGCTGGACCCATGGATTTATGTTATGGAGTCCCACAGGGCTCCATCTTATCCCTCATGCTGTTCAGAGGCTGTGCAGGCACTGGGTCAGTGTTTGGATACAGTGATGGGTTGGACTAGGGCTGATAAATGGAAATTGAACCTAGTTAAGATGGAGGTCCTGTGGGTGGGTGGTCTCTGGTCCAGGAATTAAGGGGTTGGCTTGTTCTGGATGGGGTGGCATCCCCCCCCCCCTTGATGGAGCAGCTTCGAAGTCTGGGGTACTCCTACAGGCCAAAGTGTCACTGAATATACAGATGGCTTTGGTGGGGCCTATATCCAGCTCTGGCTGGTTCATCAGCTGTGGCTGTTCCAGGACTGAGATAGTTTGGCCTCAGTAATCCATGCTCTGATAAGCATACACATTAATGCAATGTGCTTTACATGAGGTTGTCCTTAATAACAGTCTGGAGGCTGCAACTAGTACTGAGAGTAGCCAGAAGAGTGTGTATCACTCCAAGTTCTGAGTGCGCTCAGGGGGTTGCCAGTGAGCTTTCAGGGTCCAATTCAAAGCGTTGGTACTAGTATACAAAGCCCTAAAGTACTTGAAGGAGTGTCTTCTGCCATATGTCTAAGCACACAGTTTACAATGAGAGGGAGGGGCCCTTCTTGCAGTACCAACACTGTGGATACCAAGGAGGGTGAAAAAGTATGAGAGGGGGTTTCTGTGTGGTAGAACAGCCAGAATTTAAAACACATTTTTATTTACCCAGGCCTTTGGAAGGAGATAAGATTATTTGGGCACTGTTATTTTAATTACTGATTTTGGAATTGGTCTTATGAAATTTCATGTTTTCAGCTGCCCTGGGGCCTCTTAAAGGAAGGAAGACTGGACACAAATAAATGAAATGAAATATGAGAGAGCCTAGATACATTTTGGTCCCTTCCCTTAAGAAATAACTTTGTAAGATTAAAGACAAATCTCCGAAATGTGTTTCAATTCATATGAACCCTCAAGAACCTTAACAGGAAACCAGAATTCAGTGTTTTAAACAGTCTCACAAATTTGACATGAAGGGGGTTGTGGTTAAGTAAAGAAGTATGTTGTAAGCCACCTTGAGAGTGGTTTTAACTTTGGAAAGGCGGCATACAAGTAAAAGGACTGACTGAAATACTTACTGTAACACTCTCCTTGCTCTTTTCAACAGCTGCCTCTTTTTCTTTTGGAGTACTGGCAGTTTCTGTAGGTGCCGGCTGTGCACTGGAGGTAGGCTGGGATGATTTATTTAATGTTTCTGTGCTAATTTCAGTATCCGTTTCTTGCTGTGTTGCAGTTGCTAAAATGAAAACAAAAGGATTTCTAAATTATGTAACTGGATGATGTTCACTCACAAATAAGTTAAAACAGTTGTGAGGAACCTTTGGCCCTCCAGATGTTGCTGAACTACAACTCTCACCATCCACCCACAGCCAGGCTTCGTGGAACTCATGGGAATTGTAGCGTGGCAACATCTAGAAGGTCAAAGGTTTCCCACACTTGGGCTAAAAAGATATTGTTTACCTGACTGTGTGCAGGACTTCATGTGTTCCGGCCAATGGGCTTGCTGGCAAGGGTAGTCACAGTAACTGGTATTCCAACAACAGTAGAAAATCGCTTCTTTTTTGCAGTTGGCACACCACTGCTTCTTTTTGGTTTCATCCACAGCTTGCTGCTTTTCCAGTTCCAGCTGCTTCTTCACTTCGGCAATCAAACGATCTCTTTCCTGTTCCAAACTCTGACGCATTTCAGCCATTGTGAGTTCTAGTCAACAGACAGACAGCATATAGTCAACAGTGGGTTCAAATGGTAATTTAGAAATTTAAGTTTTAGCTCCAGATGCATTAGTGACTTTTAGATGGAAAAAAAAACAGCTTCATTCTGTAACTGCAAGTGCAGCATTAGGCAACATATCTACCAAACTAGTGATTATTGGTTCTCATGAATGAACTATAAATGAACAATTACTATCCAAATTGCAGTTTAACTTGCTTTCTGGATTTCAAAAAAAGTAAGCATATTTCCATTCTCAAAACAGTACATATTTAAATTGTGGTTCAGGAAATACTATATTGAGCTGGTTCAGATGTCTGAACTGGCCCACTCTAACTGACTGTACATGTGAGGAACAGTCGAAGATGGCATGTTCCATCACATTTTCTACTCTTTCTAGGGAGGACAATTTGTACTATCACAGAGTTGCAGCTGAGATACTGCCATGGCCTTTTAAAAAATAAGTGGCAACATCATTATTTTGAACTGCATTTTTTATACCCAGATTGTGTTTCATTTCTGAAAGTTCCTGCTGATGTAACCACTGAAGCTTTTCTATTTCAATTCTCAAACGACGAATCTGGAATATCAAAGAAATAATTAGGTCACTTGATTTAAAAAAAGGCTTTTCAACCCTATGAGTTTTGGATTTAATTTGCATAAGTTTGCATATGAACAAAATGATTCTGAAGGGAAAAAAGCACCCTCTCTTGGTTTTTAGAAGATACATTTCTGTTTCCCAATAATCACCATATCAGAAAAGGCATTCCAACCTGTGTGTAAAAAGGAATGCTTCCTATGGATTTGTATCTATTTACTATTAAAAATAACTAACATTTTTAATAACCCATGGCTCAACTAATAACGGGTATATTTAAACTGACTAAGTGACTTTAGAGTTCCATGATTCATACTTTAGGTTTCCCTTCTTCTAAATAAAATTTCAAATAAAATAAAGTAACACACACACACACACACACACACACACACACACACACACACACCAATACATAAATAGAAGTGCTTAGTTTGCTGGTTTTAACCAGTTATTGCATGATTCAAAAAGAGCACTAGGAATTTATGCCAACAGTGATGAGAAACAAGAGCTTAAAACATGGCAAATTTTGTCCTTCTGGTACTTCAAACAGTAAACAGAAAGAAAACTAGGAGACTGATCAAAAAAACAACTTTCACACTCATAATAAGAGATTTTTTAGCAAAATTCATCAGCAAAATGGATAGCAAATGGAGCAATTTTTCTCTAATAATACTGCTAGGGAATCTGTACACAAAAAAATGAGAGTCCTTAAGATACATATATTAAATATGTATCCAGCAGAATTTACAAGAATGGTTCTTCCTGAAGAACTCATTTTTTTTTAATGTTTCGTGCAGGTATATGGACCAGGATTAATAGTTAGCACCGTAGTGAATGACAAAAGCAAAGTGCCCCAACTGATTTAATTTTCATTTTACTGCTATTAAAAGTTTTGCTTGTTTTATGTTGTAAGCTGCTCTGAAAAAGTTTTGTTATAACACAGGCTATAAAGGTAGTTAGTAAATAAATAAACATTCAGAAAAATTGACTTTAAAGAAAAATAACTGTCTTTTTTTAAAAAAAAAAAAGAGAGAGAGACAAGGCTGTTTTTTAATGCAATGTCACGATCAGCATGCTTCTGTAAATCATTAGTTGCCTACAGAACTCTGAGTAACATGGGCATCGCACAGTCACTCTCTCCCCTCCCTTGCTACGCGGCATGAAAAAGAGAAGGGTTAGTTAATGTGCCTGAATCACAGGAAAGAAAAAAGATAAGATACTGAAAATCATTTTCCCTCATCCTTTCCTTCCTGTTTTTCATGCTCCATGAAAACAATATATTTACTAAACAAATTGAGGTGGTGACACTGGTTGTACTCTTATGTAATGCTAAACAATGGTTTAGCCCTATGTGTGCAAGCCAGAATAAGCTCCCTGTTAATTGAGTATTTCAAATTGTAAACTGGACGTAAGATATTTTGCTTGCGTAAACAAGTTAGATTTAGAAGGCCTGAAGGAAAATCTTGGAATAGCTAGTCTGCCGTGCATTTAAGGAAGTACAGTTGGACCTCGAGTTAAGAACTTAATTTGTTCTGGAGGTCCATTCTTAACCTGAAACGGTTCTTAACCTGAGGTACCACTTTAGCTAATGGGGCCTCCCGCTGCTGCCGTCATGAGATTTCTGTTTTCATCCTGAAGCAAAGTTCTTAACCTGAGGTACTATTTCTGGGTTAGCAGACTCTGTAACCTGAAGCGTCTGTATCCCGAGGTACCACTGTAGAGCTATTATATTGTCATTGTCTGGCACAGTAGTAGCAGCTTTTAGCAAGAGCAACCTAGTTAAAATTTCAGGCTATAAACTTTAATGAGCTCCTCTCTCACACAGTATGCAACCAGTAGTTTTCACAGTAGTTGGTATTAGATCAGACAAGAGGCTAGAACTCAAATACATATCTGCAGAATATTTAAAAGGCAGATTTCTACTTATTTTAAAAGTGTTTCACATTTTATTTTTTAAAGAAAAAAAAATGTGATTTGCTGATGGCAAAAGACACTGACCTCAGCAATTGTGCTTCCAGTGGTATTTTTTGAAAGGTCATTGTATATTTCTGTCATTGTTCCTTTTATGGCATCCATCATCTGTTAAAAAAAAGTTTATTAAGGAATTAAAAGTGATCTTGCTTTTTAAATTTATCCTGGGAACATTCCGTAATTTCTTACGTAGGATATTATAAAAACCACTGACACATTTTTCTTTGAGTGGATTTTGTAAATCATATCAATAATATAAAAGAAACCCAGCAACCACTGTATCTTAGGTCATATTGATACCTCTTGACCTCTGAGATTCATCCACTCCACACACAATGGATAGAAGTGAACAAGTGAGCTTTAGGAAGAACTTTCTGCAATAAATGCTGCTCAATAGTGGAACGAACTACCTTGAAGGGTTGCGGACTCTCCCTCACTGGAGGTTTTTACACAGAGGTTAGATGGCCATCTGTCAGGGATTCTTTAGCAATGATTCCTGCATTGGGCTAGATGGCCCTTTGGGTTGCTTCACACTATATTTCTATGATTCTATGAACTTGGGTGGGATTCTGTGTGTGAATAAAAATATCACCTCTCCATTTAGTTCTTTTGATATCAGTTTCTAATCTCACTATGAGTAAAATCTCAGAAATCAAATAGCAAGTGATTATACAGAGCCATTATAAATGATTGCATGCAACATGATTGCATACCTGCCGGGGGGGGGGCGTGTATCTGTGTGTGCCTCAGACAACAATGTGGGGTGCCATGTGCTATGGTTAAATCACTTTACAGTATGTTTAGTTTGGTGGCCAGACAACTGGACTCTCAGACATGTGGTGAGTTCATAGTTCACTATTTACTTGTTCAACCTGAATGCCATAGGTTCTCTCTAGATGGTGTTAAATTACAATATTGCCATGTATCTGTAATGCCATAAGAGCATTCAAATCACCAATCACCATGTCAAAACACAGAATTCCATGTTGGCATTATTATAGCAGTTAGATCTCAAAATGACAATCAGAATCCAACTCTATTCGCTTGCATACATCAGACACCAACGAAGCATTCTGGAGCCGTTTACTTTTAATTTTAGTCCTAATTTATGCATTGAGAGTCTGAAATGCAGTACTCTGGGAATCTGTTCACAATCTACCATGCAAGCTGCTGATGCAGGATCAGATGTCAACATTCATGAGGTAGTAAAATGGATCAAGATACCTACAGGACTGAGATGGGAGAAAGAAACTGCATGAACTTTCTAAACATTTGTGACCTTATACATGGCATCAACTCACTGAGCGGTTTAGATAAACAGGGCAGATACCTGTGTTTCTCTCCACTTCATGCAAATGGCTACATTGGAAAATGATGCGAGGAATTCCTCATTTTTGCTTTTCACGTCTATGTTTTTTTTTTATAGTAAGGTTCAATTTAGCTCTCTGCCTAAATATCTTAATTAAATAAAGTTACATCAATAGAAACTGGAATGGCTTCTTAAAATAAAGACACTGGAGGGGGCAAATGCACTTCGTAAACATTTAAAGCACCACCCGTGGTTGGCTCATTTTTCATCATTCTAAAACCTCTCATTATGTTTAAATGAACACATTTTAGAAGAACCACTTCACACAAGAAGCAGGAGTTGTTTTTACTTCATGATTTTGGTACCTGAACAAAAATGGAATTACTTACTTGTCATTAATTGTTCTTCCACTTGTGCTGCCCCTGTGTAGTCTCACTAGTGGTGTTAAGGTACGCCAGCTGTAACACACGGGGAAACTTTCACAGCAGTATTTTAAACTGGCCAGCTATGCACTTAAGCTTGATGTTCAATGAAGCACCTGTTTACAGCCTTGCCTGCTCAGTTCTCATTCTGGCCACTTCTCCTTTGTCTTCCTTGAAGGAGTTCAGGTAGTACACAAGGCTAGTTTACCCAGGCAAGAAAGTATGGCTGAAAGATGCTGACTTGCCCAAGGCCAACCAATGAACTTTATGACTTACAAGTGATTTGAAATCTACTATTTCTCTCTTGCATACACAGAATGTGTAGCAAGTTTTTCAGGGAGAAGGTATGCAAGACTAGGCTTTACAGCCCTGCCTAAAAATAAAAATGTCAACCCTTCATATACAGTCCTTTATCTACCACATGTGTACCAGCCTAAAGCCTTTGGAACTGTTGTGTCACAGCTTGCACACACCAATTACAGGACAGTTCATCCTCTATCCCCACTCCACCACCAAAGCCCCCATATCTGTTTGGCAGCCATGTTTGGCAACTGTAGCTGAAAGCGCTTATCCAAAGATGCTGGCTTTCCCAAGCAAGAACCAATTGGTCACTGTGGCATACCACTTGCCCAGATAGGCCAAGCAAAAGCATCAGCTTCCCTGGCTTCCAGAAACTCATATAGCTCAGCTACTCTCATACAGCTGTATCTAATGGGCTTCTATAGAGATAGCTTTACATATCTGTAAGACTACTCTGTCCCAAGAAGTGCAGGGTTTAAGGCTATTACTGTGACATCATTGCTCTGTACACTGAAGTGGAAAATACTCAGCTCAGAATACCATTTTTTCCTAACAGAATATCAAAAATTCTCTCTTGTAGCCTTTACGCAAGAACACCTACATGGTGCCATCTCAGAGTCTTCCTTCAAATTCCACAAAGGCCCCCTTTTCTATTAAGCCTCAGGCTTAATATTTAGATCCTCATCCCTAATTGGAGCAAAGTTTAAGGACATGAAATTATATTTCCTTCTATTAATTTTTCTCTACTTTTCTCCTACTGCTTAAATATAGATTTTAGGCTCTTTGAGGCAAGCACTTGCATTTGTTTTCTCATTATTATTTTAAAGCACCATACAGATGGTTGTCTATGCTAAAAGAAACACGCATGAAGTAGAAAAAAAAGCTTTGTCAAACATTACAGATAAATCTGATAAGTACTAATAAAATTATGATGTGCATACATATATCCACATATGTTGGGTTAATAAAATTTATCCATAAATGTATGTTAACCATGCATACATTTGGGCTGTTTTTGTCTCTTCCCTCCATCCCTGACCCCAAAACCCAAGCTTCTGTTTTTGGAGAACTACGGCAGGAAAACTTGCAGTGCTTCCAGCTACACACCAGCAGCCAGTTTAAAATATTGCTGTTAAGGTTCTTCCATGTGTTCAAAGGTTAAACTTATCCACATCACAGGATGAGGAAAAATGTTCAGGCAAGTGGATAACCTGCTTTGTTGCACATCAGCAACTGCATTAACTTCAAAGTAAAACTTGTAAGAATGTAGTGCTTTTTTAAAACAAAAACAAAAAACTTACTTTACTAGTATACTTAGCAATATCTGCAGCCACATCTGCTGAAGCTGTTGCTATTGGCAAGTCTGTATTAACTGAAGATGAAAGTGTACTTGCTGATCCAGAACTGGTTACTATGGAAACAGGTTGAGTGCTTGTAACCAAGGTAATGGTTGACGTTGAAGTACTCTGAGTAATTTCTTTTTGCTGTACAGCTAAGGACACAAAACAAACCCACAAGTGAATCACTGCAGATTTCAATGCTTTTGAAATGTCAAAAAACAGGCAAACCAATGCTAAATAAATGCTGTCCAATAGCTTTTCACAGCTCAATCTTGAACATTTGTGTTGGTGGATTGGTGTGTGATGCTCCCATAATACTTCTTGCAGTGGTGACATACCTTATTCTGTGACATTATGCTGGCATAACTGTGTAAACCAGGGCAGAAAACCCTAAGACAAGGCAGTTAAGGATTCTTAGGGCAACTTTTAGTGAGTGTCTATGCTGGTTTCACCAGCCACTGGAAAATACTCCTTAAAATGTACCATAGTGGGATAATACCTTGATTATGGCCAAGTAAAATGTCACAAAGTAGTGAACAAGCTGTTGATTTATTAGGAACTGTTCCAGAATGATATTAAGCAAAATGGGACAGGGAGGGAGAGAAGGGGGCAGTTGCAAATTCGGTTGATGCCCCAAAATCTACAGATTACAACTGTCTAAAGATATTAGGAAGATTTAATTAGATTAGTATCTGTTAGGTGCAAATTAAATTTCAGAATTAATTAGATTAAGAACTGCTAGGACAATAATAATAATGGCTGTTTCCCCATTTTTGGAAAATAAGAAATCTAGAAGTTACTTGGATCTATCCTCTTAAAAGGTTGGCACTCTTCGTTTTCATAACCATGTTTCACAGAAAATAAAAAACCTTCTGTCATCACATAACAAGGGATCAACATGTTCTTTAAGGACAGCTTTATAACCAATCAAAATTATATGGTGGAATCTAACATTGCACAATGGGACTTTATTTTCCTCACCTCTTCATTGCAGCCATGCCCTAGTCCCGTGTCACACAAACAATTTGCATGGGAGGGTTTTCTAACTCTCCAGAGCAGATTTTAAGGGTGTGGGGGGTTATAGAGGGAGGGACTCAAGCACAGACAGCATTAGATACAACCTATATTGTGCATCTCCATATTGATACAAGATAAGCTATGCCTTATCCCTGAAGTAGTTCACTTTCTTCCACTAATAAATATTGGTGATTGCAATCATTTCCCTTCATATGGTTATTTCCACTTATTTTTCAGTTCTCATTTTTCAGTTATAGATACATTTCATTTTATAATACTTACAAAATAATTAAAACTACAGTGGAAAGATATTACAGCAGTTCACATTCCAACTAAAATGCTGCAGATAAACAAATTATTCTAAGTACTGTTGTACCTTGGCTCCCAAACGCCTTGGGTCCCAAACGCCACAAACCCGGAAGTGAGTGTTCTGGTTTGCAAACGTTCTTTGGAACCCGAATGTCTGGTGCGGCTTCCACAGCTTCTGATTGGCTGCAGGAGCTTCCCGCAGCCAATCGGAAGCTACGGCTTGGTTTCCAAATGTTTTGGAAGTCGAATGGACTTCCAAAGTACCACTGTACACTTAAGGACCACACTGGTGGAGCGATTTTGCATTTTCATATCTTTACAGGACCCATATTTATGGAAGAATAGTTTGAAGTACTTGAGCACAATGACCACAGCAAAAATACAGCAGTGAGAACAAAATGGGAAAGGTGATAATACCTTTCACGGCTTGTCTTGTCTGATATCTTGTTCCTTGGGAGGACTGAGGTTGCTGCTGCTGACTCTGTTGCTGCTGCTGTTGCCTTTGCACCTTCTGCATATGCCATTTCTGAGAAGAAGTCTGAAATTTGTTTGAAGAATTCCATACTACCCGTTGGACTGCTGGGGCAGTTTCCTTTGGTAGAAGCGGCCTCTGCTTCTTCACTGGGCTCCCGGTGGCTGCAGCTGGAGTGCTGGCAGCAGAAGTAGTGCTTGTTGTAGCTGTGACACCAGCTGGAGGAGTCTGGGATGCGGATCGAGTAAGCACCTGAGTTTCAGTTGGAGGCTGACTACTTACTGTTGAAGAAGGTGGGGTTTTAGCTGCAGCTAAGTGGGTAGGAAAAGAACATGATCTTTTTTACTGACAATTCAGGTAATACAAAACCCAGTTACTGTGAGCAACATAGTACAACAGATATCTGTGCACGTAATTATTTTTCAGTGGGTGAAAGTTGCATTGTTCATTGCCAGCTGACTTTCAAAAGCAATTTACACATCACAGACCTACAAATGCCATCTTTTTGCCTGCAGAGAAAACGTGATGAAGTAAAAGAAAGTAAACTGAGTTCTGCGGGGTATATGTTTGTCACTCTAGGAGCCTCGAAACTTTCATTTTGACCCTTACATCATCTACTCTGGAACTATTTTTAGTCCCTCACATCATACAGATGATGCCTCTGAGCTGCTCTTTATCCTTGTTTTACACTGACATATATTAGGTTTTGAAACGTCTTCATTCAGATTATGAAACCATCCTTAATTATTGCACTCAGCAGAAGTTTCAGGAATTTGCTACTATAGGCAGCACACACACCAAGATTTCAAGACTCTCATGATCACATGTTCCCTGGTGATTTGATACTACTACAGTAGTACCTCGTTTTGCGACCAGGATCCGTTCCGGAGCCCCGGTGGCGGGCTGAAAAGGACACTGGACAAAGCGCCGTGTCTGTGCATGCGTGCGGAGTAGTTTGTGCTTCTGCACATGCGCGAGCAGTGAACCCAGAAGTAACCCATTCCAGTACTTCCGGGTTTGCTGTGGACGTTTAACGGAACGGGTGTGTGATGAGGCGGACGCTAGACGAGGTACCACTGTATAAAGGACACAAGTCATATACATGCTGCCAAAAGCCAGGGAAGATGAAATTTAAGTAAGAATGTATTCATTTGTTTATTTAAACTAATTGTAATATATGCAGTCCAAACCAAAAATTAAATAAAACTCAGAAACTATAGAACAAAACACAGAATTCGCTTACAAATAATACCAGCAAAGGTGACACAAATTCAACTCTCCCTTTCTCACATTAAATACCGAAAGGTTTGAAATAATCTCAAAAAACACTTCTTGAAGTGTTTCTAACCTTTCTATCTACCATCTTCCTTGTCTGAGCATTGCAGAATACAGATCAGGGATTGGAAACCAAAGGTCCCTCCAGATGTTGTTGAACTCAAACTCCCATCATCCAAGACCATTGGCCAGACTGGTAGGGGCTTATGGGAGTCCAACATCTGAAGGGTGATAAGATACTAATACTCTGTACATACTGACAAAAGCTAGTGCAATCTAGAGTACAGCTGTATGTTTTCAAGCCACTGTAGCAAAGACACATTTTTGGAAGATACAGTTGAACGTCCATTTACATAATCCTCTGGTTACGTAAATTTCAGGATGCGCGTGCGGCAAACCCGGAAGTATTTTACCGGGTTTTGCTGCGCACGCATGCACAGAAGTGTTCCTCACATTGCAGAAACCTTGGGATCCGACTGGACCTCTGGAACGGATCCCGTCCGCAAGCGGGGGTACCACTGTATTACTAATGCCTTGCTTTTTTCAGCAGGGTGATTCCTTCATCTCTCCTTCCTCACCCACAGTTGTAGAAGCACACTACAGGGGCACAGGCCACCTGGCTCTGTACAGCACAGTGAGATGACTTCAGGTATATTCAAAGTACACACAGTGTGTACAGTGGCACATGGGGGGGCTGCTTCCCCATTATGCAGACCCATTTCCCATTTGCGGCTGCGTGAACTGCCCCTAGCAGCCCTGCTTCCTGGGCTGCAGTTTAGCACTCAGTTGTGCATCCCTAGCCCTATTCATTACAGCAGCACTCATCACATGTCTGTGCATGCAACTGAAACAGTTTACTTTGATTATTTTTAAAATTCAAAACTCTGATAATTTTTATTCTAACCTTATTCTTCAAAATATTTGTTGAGAAGGAACTTCCTCATAGTAAGAGCTGTCTGACAGTGGAATGGACTCCCTTGGAAGGTGGTGGGCTCTTCTTCACTGGAGGTTTATAAGCAGAGGTTGGATAGCCCTCTGTCATGGATGCTTTAGCTGAGATGCCTGTGTTGCAGGGGATTGGACTAGATGATCCTTGGGATCCCTTTCAATTCTACACTTCTTTTTAAGACTTTTAGAGAAAAGCACGTCAGTATCTTACATTGAAATCAGACTGATCACAGTCTGCTAAACCTAAACATGCTGTTCTCCTATGGAGTATGGCTAGGCTCATTTTAAAATGCAGAACAATTTGCTTTGCAGGCCTCTATTTCTGGCACCTTGTGGAATGCATGAGCTATATTCATGGGTTAGAAGCTGATTTGTTAATGGTCCTACAGTGGGGCTTTGTTTTATTTTGATCCCTTTCTGTTTTTACTGTAAGCACAAGTATTTCCTCAATGCTCAAACAGTGAGAAAATACAAAGACAGCATTTGAACCTTGTGCAATAAAGGTTCCAAAATCGATATCTATATGTGCATGTTCGACAACATTGAGCAAATATTATTTGAGAAGTAATCCTCAAAATAGCTGCCCTGTTAGATTTTTAAGGAAAATAAAATTATTTCCACCCCATTCTAGAAGCACACGTTCACACACACACCACATAAGGTTTCAGAATTTCCGGGATTGAACACCACAGACAGCAAAATGCTTAATCTTAGATTGCCAATACACATAACAGGAAAAAGTATATTTTTCTACCTTCTTGCTTAGGAGGAGATTCCTTGGGTTCTTTTTTATTTTTGCGTCCCTCACGCCCACACTGATCTTCACCTAGGTCAATAACAAGTTCACTTTCTGAGTCAGAGTCCAGACCAAGATGTACTGTTGGCGAGTCAGTCTCATCTTTACCTTTCAACTTCTCTTTTGTAGGATGTGACAAACTTTTCCCCTTTTCAGAAACTTCTTTATCAGAGTCTACATTTGCCTTTTCTTTGACAGGGGTATCTGTTTTCTCCACTTCTGAGACTGTACTTTTAATTTCTTCTTTTTCTTCAGTTGGCGTTGGTGGTTTTGGTTTTTTTTTCATGGCCAAGGATTCTTTGTCACTTCTTGCACCTTCTTTTTCTTCTTCTTCCTGATCGTTCTTGGATTTCTGTTCATCATCACTGATATATTCACTATCACTAGAATCTGACTTTTCAGAGTCCTCTGAGTCGCTATGTTCTACTGCAACATCTTCAGAGATTTCATTGATCCCTAAGTACAAAAGAAGACTAATTTTTATTCATATATTTCTACCACACACCTCTTTACAATTATTGAGGCTTATAAAACTTAAGAATTAAGCTATAGATATAAAATAATGAGCACACATACATTGTAACAGACTAATTATATACCACACATAATAATTCTGTGAAGTAGGTTGTTCAAGTATTAGTTTTGCAAGCAAGGCTCATTTGCCTCCCCAAATAAAGAAGCTTTGAACCCTGGTCTGCTAAGATGCAAGCCAAACTCTCTGCACAAAGGACAACACACCATATTTAAGATTTACCCCCATTTATGTTAAAATGAACAATGTTTCAACTCTAATGCTTTCAACGCAAATTTGATATTACCATGTGCATACCTAACTGTGCTTTACAGCTCTCTATTGTCTTGTCAAGATTAAGCTGGAACCTGCTGCGAATTTGCCGCTTTGGGGAAATCAGTGGCGCAGGTGTGGATTGCTGCTGGACTGATTCACTCAACTCTTTCAGATCCATCTCAGCTTTACTACGATCTAGAATATTAAATAAAAGTGTTTTCATTACGTAACACAGCTTAAACAGAAATTGTTTTTGTCAAGGAAAAAACCTAATTCAATCAGTCCACTTTCAGTATTAATACTTGGTAATATTTACCACATATATGACAACATTTCAAAATAAATGCTGAACGACTATTTGGAAGCATGTCTGCAATCCCAGAAACAATTAGGATGCTTAAATTTCACAGAAGTTGATCAGATTTCAATTTCAGATTTAATTTTCACTGAAGTTGATGTGAAGGTTTGCAGTCAAGGAGTACAATTGAGTATAACCTATATGTTTATGCTATCCAAGGACCAGAGGATTTTGTCAGAAATATTGAGTTTTATACAAGAATAAGGAACTATGGTTTTTGGTAGCAGGTAAGCAAATATCATTTAGTTCTCAGAATCCTGTATCTGCTTAACTATATACTTGCCCAGATATTTTAAAAGCATTTAAAATATCCTTAAATTGAATGAAATTGCTTCAGTTGGGAAACAGGAAGTTTACCTGTCCACATTTATGATTCTGCACTCATAGAATCACCTTGAAACTTCTCATACGTATAAGCAAATAGCATTGATAAAATGAAAGTTGGTACTGACAATTTTAACTCACCAAGATTCAGATTCAGAATGCTTCCTGGAGTAGATGTTCTTTCTTGTTTAGCAGGCGTTGAGACTTGAGGAGAGAAAGGTTTGGGGCTGCCAGATAAGCTCCCTGCTTGGCCTGTCCTTGTTGGTGCTGGAGAAGCTGACAAAGTAGACAATTGACATAACTGCCATTTCAAAATATGACTAAAACCCCTTATTCAGGTATGACCAAGGTCTTGGGTCCACTCTGTGGGATTTGTAGCATTTTTGCTTTGAACAGGAAACCCACCCCGGTTGTGGTTTTCACTTACTGGATTTTGCATTGCAGATTAGGTGTGCAAAGAGCACAAAAAAAATCAGTATTTTACATTAAAAATACATTTTATGAGAAAATACACTGGAAAATGTTTATTTTATACAAAATGTGTACCAATTAAATGCAGACTTTGCATGTTCTTTCAGAAAAGTCAGAAGGACGGGACAGGAGTGCCAGTGAAAATGATATGAAACAGGAAAGCAGTAGGCTGCTTGATTCATCCCTAATCCTTCCACAGCATAAGTGTTAGAAAATATGAGGGCCCTTATTAAGTAGCTGCACTGGAATAAAAAGAGTGCAAAAATTGTGAATTTATTTAAACAATTTCAACTGAGAGTAAAATTCTCTTTTATTATGTCAAGTAAGAAGATTAATTATACCAACGATGTGTTGATTAACATAGATAACTAATTAGTTAGGAATTAGTTTAGGCCTACTTCCCCATTTATCTCTACCCACCTTAGATTCTGGTAAATTTCACCTGTATGTGGATTTCCTATACCATATTATTCTCAAGACACTGTTCCAACTTGCTAAATCAAAACAAACTATTTTGAAACATGACTGAGCTTCTCTACAGGTTTTACAGCTTGCTTACTTATTAAGATAGTTTAAATTGAATGTCTTGCAAAAAAAGTATTTATCAAATTCTAACATGCTGTTTTGCCAGCAAGTTAAGCCAAAGAACCCTAGCTTAATATTTGCAAAGCAGAGAAATCTTTCATTATACTATTTAGCCTTCAAATTTAAGATGTTTCATGTCATCACTTCTTCTAATAGCAAACTCAGGTGGAGAATAGCAACAAGACTGTAGCCAAAACAGGGTCACAGAGAAACAAGGAGATATCAGCATGCTTGGAAGAATGCCATGGTCTGAAGAAGTAATTTTTTTTTTTTTTTTAAAAAAAGCAAACTAAAGTGGCAACAAAATGAATAGTCCAATGCGGACTGAGCATGCTTAGTACTCTTATAGAATAAAGAATGACATCTGAAAAAGAAAAATGGAACAATGGGCTGGGAGAGAAGGGAGAAATGCCTTGTTTGGCGAGAATGGCTGGCTGGAACCCGAGCAGGAGCTTCTTTTATGTGGAAGGACAAAACGTTGCAGTGTGTTGCAGGTCCAAGTTTGTATTCTTTCAGGTCACAGTCCTGAATACACATCAATAGAAATATCTGTACCAGTTTTCTTGCCTTTATATGAAATAGTGAGGATGAGTTAGTGGGAACTGAATGTCCATGGAACTTGAAAATTGGAGGCAAACCCAAATTTCCTTCATAAACCTCACAAACACAGAGCAAGAGGCTGTTTTAAAGCATTAAGACTACAATCCAAACCTGCTGCTGCAGCGCTCTGGAAATTCCAACGTATCTGCAACCCACCCACTTACAATGGTGGCAGAAGTGGGGAGGGCAACAGATCAGGTCCAACCCCTGTGCCCTCCCATTTGGTGGCAAGAATAGCACAAGTGTCCCTCTATCAGGAGACTGGTTGAGCCAGCAGAAGCAAGTAGAGGGTTGCCTCCTCATCCTAGAGTTATGAAGGTTTGGACTGCTGCCTAAAATATGCCTTTCCAGAACCTGGATATCATTACCAGAACAAATAATGGCACATTCAGGCTCAAAATTCCATTTGTCCAGTGCATCATAGTATACCTAATATATGCATCAAATTAAAAGCCAGGCGTGCCCTTATGTTTGAAAATGCATGCCACCTATACAATGCATAATACCAGGTCCAAGATAATTTGCTCCCCAGGTAATGATCTCAAGTTCACAGTGTTTTTGTAATAGAGTAATGAGTGGAAAGATGAGTGATGGCAGGAATCAGAGTGAGTTACAAGTGAAGGAGTTCTGAGAAAGGACAGTTAAAAAGTTAAGAGAATATGGTGAGCAGGTAAGATCAGAGAGGAAAGGCATAGGTGAAAGGCTGGCAGTTAGGGTAGATGTTGAAAAAGGGACTTAGAAGTAATACATGTTATTCATAACTAAGTAACTATTTTTTCTTGTTTATTTTATAAAGTTTACTGGTTCTTAAATTTATCTATGTGTTCTGGTCTAGGTCGATTCTAGAAATAATACATTTCCCCCTTAGGCTTACTTTGATGTACACAATTAAGCAAATAAAGGAAGATTCCTATTGCTCTCTGTAACTTGGTAGGTGGTGGCAGCAGATTAGAGATTACTGGGTACTTGGTCTACATTCCAAAAGGAAGATGATCATAAACTTCAAAAATTATCTGATTCTCCTCCAATTCAAATTTTAAATGCAGAGCAAGATTCTTCATATTATATGTTCAAATGAGAAGAAGTTGTGTAATATTTTAAAAATGGAAAGCAGTCACTCTTGCAAAGAATTAAGCAAATCTGCAAGAGCCTAGCACAATAGTAAATGTTAAGAAAACTTCCTGATATTAACATAACAAATAGAAAATTCAGCCATGCCTAATGAAGAGAGAAGACATTCATGAATGAACAAATTAGGATACCAATATTGGATCTAATACAGCTTTTTTGTAAAGTACTGTGCTGACACTACACATAAATAGCTCTGGGGAAATGAAGAGTCTGTAAACAACTTGCCTTATACACAATCTATTTTTGCAATTTTTTTAGCTAATAGTGCTAGATATTGTTGCTTCCTTGCCTCTTAATGGTAAGCATGTGAAGCTAAATTCTAGAAGAGATTTTTAAAAGCTTGCTAAAATAAAAGAACACCATGGCAAAATGGCCTTTGTATCCTAACTTGTCACTCTGCACTACCTTTCAAAATTCAGTATTCTGTGAACTGTAGGTGCCTTCCTTGCAAACCACTGCTGATACTGGGGCAGACACCCCCTCCCAAAGTTACCCAGTCCCACTGACGTGTTCCTTGCAATGACACTTCCATTAACTTTAAACAATAGCTCCTATCCAAGGAGACACCAAGACATCATATTCCCCATTGCACCTAGAGAAGGTAGTATGAAAACCTGACCCTCTGGACCAAACAACGCATCCTTCTTTTCATCCCATCAGCACACTGAAGTATCAGAAACACATTTCTACCTGTTCCTACTGATCCAGATGCTCAGATCATGCCCCACCTCCCTGGTTCTTAGTTCTCCAGTGCAATGCCAGTCTGACCTGACATCCTTTGTTGAACAATTGCTCTGGATTCTTTCCTAAATGATACTCTTCCCAGGTGCCTTTGACCCACCTTGAAGTTAACACAAATCCTCTGCTATTAGCATGAGCAACAACCTTCCTGGCTCTGACCCAATCTTTTAATTGTTCCCAAGATAGCTGTGCAGATGCTTAGGAGCAGAGCTGCACCTGAGTCCAACAATACCTCCTACAAGTATTTTGATAATGAACACCAGATTATTTCCTTCCAGTTTTCTGACCTTCCTTGTTCTACATGATGATAAGGTTTGAATATAGCCATTGAAGCAGCATCTTTCCCCCCCTGCCCTCCTTACCTGTATTCTTATCAATAAAGTCCATGGACTCTTCACTTGCGCTAAAGTGACTGGAGGTTGCCTTTTTCTCTGCATCCTGTTCAACATCAGATCCCGTATGAACAGATGAATTTGTACTCATTGGGGAACGTGGCATGTCTGTTAAGGAAATCCTTCGCCCAGTACCGGTGCTCAGCATTGGTTTGCTCATTAAAATCTTGGGTGATGCTGTCATATCAAAGTTAAGTTTAATTTTCTCTTGTTTGTCAGTCTTAGCAGTTCCAGCACCAGGATTTGAAGGGTCTAACAACATTTGGTATTGGTTGTTGGGAGTATAGGGTGTCCGGAAAGGTGCATAATTAAATACTCCAAACTTTCTGCGAATATTCTCCACATAAACCTCCATCTCTTGCATTGCACTGTTGAATATGCTTTTAGTCTTTTTCACGGAAAAAGGAATTTCTTTAGACATGAGGTAGCAATTATTTACTGGAACCCAGGCCCTGCATATAAGACAGTAAAATAATGAGGGGACATGACATGACATTTCATGTAGATTGTGTCTAAGTCTTACTTTCAAGTATGTTTAGAATCTGAATAACAATTCTATGAATGAATTACATAAAATTATGCCTATTTGAGACTGAAACCTTCATTTAGGACAAACTTAAGGATACTTCCAATCTATGCAATACATACTGCAGTTTAGACAAAACCATTCCAGGTGTATGTTTTGCTTTCAAAACAATTTGATTAAGTAAATTCAACATTGACAGAATCAGTCACAATTAACCAGGAAGTTATTATCCAGCAGGCTGTAATTTTCCTGTAGTGTTGGCAAGTCTTTTACAATGCTGCACTAATATACTGTACTTAATAAATACCTCACAACAAGAACTTACGTGACTTTGTCTTAGGACTAGATTGTTAAGACCTGTTCATATGACAGACCATGAATACCACACTATCACAGAATCAGTTCTTTGACTGGCAAATTTGGTGGCCCCATGGTAACCAAAAGGGCAGTGAGGGCAGGCCAACTACAGGAAGTGTAGGAATTCCTGAATGCTTTGTGAGGTGGGGGTAGGGTGATTCCCCAGGTATATAGTAAAATACCAATAGTATTACTTTATTTTTTGAAAGAATGTTGCCATATCTCCTTCTGAGAGAGTAGCACATACACAAAGCATTTCTGCAGGTATAGAGCATGATAAATAGTTGGTGGGTGAAGCCAGGGTCTCCACCCAAGTTCAATGATAGCAATGGGGAAAAGTAACTCTCGTCAATGTAACAAGTATCTCTACCTGTCTTTTCAAATTTAGGGGTTCTAATACAGCCATCCTTGAAACTTTGCTCTGTAGTGCTGCAGCACTCAGTTTAGGAGCTGCTTCCACCATTCACACACCATCAATTTTATGCTCCTAAGTTGTTTCAAGGGGAAAGGAAGGCTGAGCCCCCACATCACACAAATTCTAATGGAGCATCAACATATTTGTCTTTCAAGTTTATATGTTACAAAGTTGCTTTTTTGTGACCCCCCTCAATTAACAACATTACAGCGAAGCTAAAATGTTAGAGTAACTACATAACGTGTATAAGGTATAAAAACATAAGTTTGATCTAATGATAATGAGTTACCCCTGCCACAAAATTTAACATAGGCTTTATAATGTCCCAGAGAGTAAATGTGACTGGAGTAAAACATTGCCTCAATATTGTGTATACAAAAACAACATATTGATTAACTTTACATATTCAAAATATGATAAGTAAGCTTGCATTGCCATTGTGGCAACCAGTTGGTATGAGACATAAAAATATGATAATTAATAGGGAAATGGAATGTACTATACATGCTACTAATATGAAGCACTACAAAGCAGAATAATAACATGTGAACTACGCAATAGCAACCACTGTGTGGTAATAGATATATATTTTAAAAAGAAGAGTCATTGAACCATTCAACCACCTTTTGACTGAACTCCCACCTGTCATGCTGACCAAAGAAACGAGCATCAACTTGACCATCTTTATCCCTCAGTGCTTTAGCAGGCCAGAATGGGAAACCTTTGAGCTTAGCCCAGACCAACGGGTGTGGATTGCTCTAGAGGAAAGTGCACAGAGACCACACAGTGAGAAACTATTTAAAGACATATAGTACTTTCTAATTACTGGCATGCAAGACAATACCTTAAAATACGATATGGATTGCATATTTCAGATATTGCAATGTACCTTCCTTATGCAGAAAGGGTAGTGTTTGTCCAGATGATTGCATAGCTTTAAGTTTTCCCATTCTTTGTATGTTATGAAGAGAAATGCTTGCCTTGCCTTCCCTTGAAATATCAGTCCTGTTTGTGGTGGCAGTGAGGGGAATTCAGAAGGCTTGCCCTAGAAATTATTTTATTTCTATAGCTAGCAAAACTCACCCAACATTGAAAGTTTTGCATCACTTCTGGAAGTTGCTTGGAATGGGGTTTGCTGAATTTCCATGAAAACAAGACGAACAACGCTCATGGTTTGCATGGAGAGCATTAAACCACAAGCCTGAATTCAGACAAGATGCCGAGCAAAGCAATGGCTTAGCTCCGGACAACAGCAAAATGACTGGAGAGGAGTAAAGCAGGTATGATCTCTGTTTCAGGAGACTACTTGTTTGTGCTAAGTCAAGGTTTGGCTTGAGTTACATGAGAATGAGGGTACAGTGAACCATTATTTATTTCAGACTATGTGACGCAGAACTGAGGCCTTTACTTCAGTCTCTATTACAACAGTCATTTAAAGTAGGCTTTTCCATTATCCATGTGTTGCATATTAGAAGGCAGGAGAATTAAAGAGACGGAGAACAGGGGCTTGTCAAGGTGTTAAAATGGGAAAGATAGCTGTACAGGTGATTAGGTTTCCAAATGCATTTCAAGAAAACATCTTTAACAAATGAATTTCTTTCAATGCTTCTTAATAGGACTGCTTGGGGAAATTTCTTTCAGTTCACCTAAGCAGATATGTACTGAAAGAAATGCCCTATCTCAAAATGTGTTAGGAACCCAAAAACGTTTTCTTTACGGCTGTTTTTGATCCTCGGTTGCTTGCTTACCGAAGTCCCTACAAGAGACAGTGGCTGAGAATTTGAACTGTACTTGTACTCTTGGCCACTACATTAAGTTTCTGTTACCTGTTGAAGTAGTTTGCACATTGACAATCAAACCATACATCTGACATTTAATTCACATAAATTAAAACAGGAACAAGTGCAAAACTGAAGACTGATTTTAAGGACTGGATGCTTTAGTAAAATTCCTGTTTTTCACAAAAGGCTGGAGTGCTTGGGTCTGCCAAGAAGCAGGAGGACCATGAACAATTTAAACTTTTGGATTTACACATCAAATGTAGCTTAAAAATGCATACTTATAAACTGAAGTAGATTTCTCTAGGTCACTTACAGATTTAAAGTAAGAAGCAAAAGAATAACTCCAAACTTAAACTGGATTAAGTGTGGACTTAAAAAAAAGATTTTACTTACACAAGGCTCACAAAACCAATTCTCTCGTTTTTGGCAAGCAGCTAAATAACATTCTGGACATACTTCGATTTCATTCATCTGTAAAGAGAAACATCAGCTACTGTAGGAGTTGGGAGTGTGTTATTCAATTAAAAGGAATCCAGAGTAAGAAGAGCAGTCATTCATAATTTTCTACTGCAGAGAATAATACATTTTGCTAGTCTGTGAATTCTGAAATTTAAGCATACTAAGGCTGCAATCCTATCCCAATTAAAGTGAGAGCAAGTCTCAGTGAAACTTACTACTGTGAAAATATGTATAGGATTGGACTATTATCGTTGCTTCCTCAGTGGCTGTGCTGTTTAATATAACAAGAATATCTTCAACATAAATAAATCAATGTTTTAGTCTTCCATAGTGTAGTGGAATCTTGCCATCTGACAAGCCATGGTTGTCCAGCTACTTTAGCTATTTGTTTACAAATCGCAACAGCTCTACCATGCAAAAAGAAAGGAGTTGATGAAATTGGTGCTTCTTGCTCTAAATTCCACATTTCTGCAATGTGGAGGCAGGGAGACACAGAAGGAAGGTAATGTGCATTAGAAGCCAAATTCTGTGTGAATGTCTTTCTTACCATGCAAAGACATACCAAACACACACACACACACACACACACACACACACACACACACACTCACACTTAAAATCCGACTTCTGTGCAGCCAGTTTAGCAACGAAAGGAATTTTTCCTCTATTCTTGATGTTAAGTACAAACCTATACATGCCTAGTCAAAGGTAAATCACACAGAGTTCAATGGGGCTTACTCCCTGATAAGCAGATCTCTCAGTGCAGTAAAGAATGAAGGTCTAGCTCATTTTATAGATGGCAGTCATAGTCAACATTGATTTTATTTTTTTAAAAAATGTTTTAATTAATACAGTATGAAAACTAATAGGTAATACATACCTCGTGCTCACAGATTTTGATTATGACTTTTGCTGTTTGTGTTAATTTGTGATTTCCTGAGGAAAGACATAAGCAGAGATGTCTAATAAAATCTCCATTGTAATAACATGTTATTTGTACTACCAATCTATAATAAATATTTCTATTGGCTGGTATTCAAAATATTTATTAAAGGAAAATTATTGGTATATTGAAAACTAACAGGACAAAGAACGGTTTACAAAAATAAGGCTTTCATCCTTTCCTGAACCCAGGCATAACATGGCCACAACATTTTGGAAATAATCCTCTCTTTAAATAGTAATTATTGGATAGCAGTCCCTTTTAATGTTAGCATTCTGCATTTCAGAACCACATTTTTTAACTTAACCTCATACAAAGCAAGCCAACTTAACATATATTTTAAGTCAGGCCAGTATGAAAAAATCAACTAGAAATATCTTCTTTCTTGGTGTTTAAAGCCCTCGACTTATTTAGATTTCAAGTTCTTATTTATGGATGCTTCGCCTGCCATTTGTTGCGGCATTACCATAATGTGGCCTCATGATCAAATGATACAGTTTATCATCTTACACATACTTACCTCCATTGTAAATAATGCAATTGTGCAAAATCCATTTGGCATCAGCCAAAAAAGCTTCTGTGCATCCATACATCTTCTTTTTAACATTCTGCAAAAGAAAACATAAAAAATGTATTGGAATTTGAAAATCCAGAAACTAAGTTCACATTTTATTCCATACATATTAATGAAAAGCTGTGCCTAGATTTTACCAAAAGTGAGATTACTGTCGAAAGTGTTTTAGTTTGTTCATAGTCAAGAACTTAGTTGACATAATCAACTTTGCACTAATTTGACACAAATGTAATTTATTTACATATCATAATAGCATAATATGACTAAGAGTTTTGGAAGTCACAAGATACTCAAAACAATTGCTGCTAAGGTAATTTCTGTTTCATATACGAAATCAGGTAAAAGACAACTCGACAAAATATTGGTGGAGTAGAATCACAATTTTTAAAATGTTGGCAATAAAATTGGTGTTCATAGTTAAGAAAGCAATCCTCAAAATTGTCAACATTTTGTAAATTAGACATTCTAGTGGTTTGCAGCCATTTTAAAAATAGAGAAAATTCATCTACAACGGGCCCTTTTATGCCTGTTTCCAGAATCTGCCATATTCTCCTAAATTCCATCAAATTAACCTTAATAGTTTGTAACTGTTGAGGCACATGACAGATATGGGAGAAACAGAAGTTGTGTCCATGTGTCACAGTAAGGCATGGTTAACATGGATAAACAAACAAACAAACAAACAAATAATGACAACAGTTCATCATGGACAAGCTGTTCACTCCTGCTTCACTCCTCCTTACTAGAGAATGGGAGCAAGAACCACAGTGCCTGGATTGGCATTACCTACAAATTGGAAGTGGAACAATTGCAACCCCCAAACAAAACCACAATCTGAAGCAAAGTTTTTTTTTCTTGGCTTATCAAGCATAGCTGTTGGGAGTGAAACAAACCACAGCCACTAGTTCAGACATAAGTACGAAGACAAAAATTGTGGTTGTTGCACTCAAATACTAGCAAAGCCGGGTGAAGGAAGAGCTATCTGTGCGTTCATAATCATGGTTTGCTGTCGTGCAAGAATACATCTAGAAAGAGCATGGCTCTTATATACTGTGGGAAATAATAGTTATATCTGGATATATATATTTATTTAAAAGGATTTATATACCATTTATTCACTAAACCTCTAAATGGTATACATATAATACAGGATAAAAGTTGTAACACAAAGAAGGAAACCCCAGTAAGATGGGGGCAAAATAAACTCTTTTAAAAATTATTGTGATGCCAATTTTCACCCATATAAAAACAGGGGGAAACAGGTTTGTTGTGTTCTAAAAGAAAATAGTTATTGACGACAAAGAGATAAAATAATAGAGAAAAGTTACCACAGGAGCAAGACCAAGACCCACCTTATTTTTGTAATTTTAAGTTGTTTTAAGCTGTTTTTAATATTGTGTTTTAAATTGCTATAACCTGTCCTGGGACCTTGTGGTTAAGGGTGGGTAAAATAATAATAATAATAATAATACTAGCACAAAGGATAATAAAGGCCAATATTTCCAGTATAGTTATTGGGCAAGCTTGCTCACCATCTAAAGGGAAAACTGCATGGATTTTACAATGAGACAATACATATAGTTATGAGCATAGTAACAACAATCTAGTAGAATTAAATAGGATTTTTCTCTTTGCTATCAACAAACCTTTTCTAATGTACAAAGGTCCATTGGATGAAATATGTATTCTGCATAATCTGGATGCTGATCAAGTGAAACTGGCTTTTGAAATGGCTCTGTCTGTTTAAATAAAAGCAAAATGAGAGAGTCAGGACTGCAACATTTATTGTATTAAAATTGGTTTCAACTAATCAATTAAAACTTTTGTCAAAGTAAAAAGTTGTCCAAACAGGCTGATGACACATTATCTAATATTATTTAGCAGCAGCAGCAGCAAAAGCAACAGTAGTACAAGTCCTCATAAAAACGGCTAGTGGCAAGGATATTTTAGAACCACTGGGTTGCATCCAATTCAATCATGCTCTGAACAGACCACTGAAATCAATAGACTAACTTAAGCCCATTGATTTCAATGGGTGTACTGTGACCATAACTCAGTTGGATACAACCAAGTGCCTCCAGTGAGAGAAATGGGGGAATACCACCTTTAAAATTTGACATGCTATGACAAAGAGATAAATAATCTAAAACAAAGAAAGCTTGCCTTTCACTTCAGAACTATTGCTTTTACTCTTTTAAATTTATAGATATCAAATCATCTAAACTCTTTTATATAATTGGCTAAACATTTGTTCAAAAGTGGTTGTGCAAATTAGACATAAACCAACATCTTGTGAACAAACATCTGCCATGAAATTATAGATGGCAGTCTGCTGGTCTTAATAGTAAATTCCTTCTCCCTTCCCCACCCCCCGCCCATGGTGGCAGGAAACCAATTTTTTCCACTATACATTAGATAGGGAGCTTTACATGTAGTCAGAAATCTAAAGGCTGAACAGACAATATCCAGTGGAGTGAAATAGTAACACATATTATTCTTACCCCTGGCTGTTTCATTTTCTGTAGTGCAAACTTGAGCAAGTAGGATAGCTGTTCAATAGTGAGCATTGTCATAGCTTTACTCTGTGTTTCTATGCATTCCGCTACAGTAATTTTCTAAAAGTAAAGATTGAAAATACTGAAAAAAATTGCAAAATGTGTGCAGATGAGCACCCCATCACCCCTTCATTATTGTGGAACATGAAGATTAATGCCACATGCAGACATGGATGTTGATAATTAATTTTCTCTTAATTGGTGCAATGAATATTGCAACAGTCCCATGTTCATGAAAATGTCCTGTTGGTTCAGAAATGGTACCCTAAAAAGATTCACGTGGGGATGGGGGAGGATGAAGACAGGCTGGCTTTGCTGGCAGTTTCTGACTGACCCCCCAAATGCTACTGAATTATGAATCCTGAAGTTAAATGTGGCTGGGCACTTGCCCAAATCTTCCTTATTTCCACCATTATGCCCAAGGAGCTTAGGATTTTGCACCACTTGTCTTGGACAGGAAGGAAGATTGTGAACCAGAGAATCATGGTTAACAGGAAAGAATCATGGTGCCATAGAGGATAATGGAATCTGTGTGAGTGGCAATAATCACTCCAAATAACCTATTTAGGTCCTCTATTTCCCCCCTAACAAATAAAGCTGAAAATGCTTCCAAATGTAGAGGACTGTAAGTACACTCTTTCTAAATGAAGTGTACCGTTTTTCATTATACTGAGGCATCTACCTGTTGGTGTGCAAGGCTAGCAGTCTTGCCATACCTAGAATGATTGCTGGTATCTATCCTGTACAGTATTACTTTGCCAAGTTTCCCCCCCCCCCTTGCTCTTTATACTAATAATCTCAGAGGCAATGACTAAAACCCCATTCATACTTCATGCTAATGGTCTGGAACATGCTTCCCTGTGAAGTTTTTTTACGCTGCCTCAGTAAGTATTTGAATGCAGAAAACAGGTAGGGAAGGCTAATCCTTTCCAGAAGGGAAAGAATAAGGCAGAAAGGAATCATACAACTGGCCTTGCACACACCAAAGTGATGTGAGGAAGATATCATACATAAACTGCTTTCACCACAACAAGCTAAGTGTCGCTCAGGAGGCGCAAATGGACACGAATGCCCCTGCCATCCCCATACAGTGGTACAAGACACGATGAACACAGAGGATGTAGGTGCTAAGGATGGGGGAAAACATTAATGAAAGAAAAACAAACAGAATGGTAAATATTGGCAATAGCCTTATTTTGGATGCAACTTTGCATTGCTTCTCTGCCTTTCCAAAAAGTGACCAGGAAGTCACACTGGAAAGAAAAAACATGGTTCTGAGAGGTGAAAACCAGTAGCAATGAGACACATATTCACCTCAGATAGACTAACCTCACATTCTGGGCAAAACCAATCCCCCTCTGGCTCCGCTGTCAGTTTCAGACACTTAGCATGATAAACCCGAGGGCAGAGTTCACAGCAGAGGACTTGGCCTTCCCGATGACAAACCCAGCAATAGAAATCATTCCGTCCATCCTGCGGTACAACATCAACAGGGTCTGTGGTGAGTGGCTGCTTCATATAGTAAAACGGACCATGTCTTAGTTCTGACTGAAATGTAGGCAAGAAAGACAGGTTTGGTTTCAAAACAAATTTGTATTTTAAAATAAATATGATGATCAAACATGACCAACCAGCCCCCACCAGCATTTGATACAGCCCACCTAATATTAATTCAGATGACTTCTCGCATTCAGTACATAATAAGCATTTGAAACCAGAGCAACATATATCTCCCTCAGGCAAGTACAGTTGTCTCAACTTAGATGTACTTTAATGTACTCTGATGTACTCTAATGTACTTTAATTAGGACCAAACTAGATGCAGTTAGTAACTGTATACTTGTGTGTGTGTTTTTAAGCAAATACCATGGGTGGGTTGAGGGGAGAATCAACCCATTGTCCAGAAATATATCAGACACCCTACACCACATCCAATACTTGCATTGGGAAAGAAACTTGCATTAGCTGCAATGGTACATAGATAAGCATAATTAACTATATTTATGGGGCAGATGACTCTTTCTATCAGACAACCTTCACCAGAAAAATCCGAATTTAACTTATTTGTATTTATACAATCAATAGTTATATAAACATAAGCTTCCCGACATTTCATGTGCTTTAAATGTGTCAATGTTTGAACAGGAAGATGCAGGACAGTAGTAAACCATGTGAACATTTGTGAAAAATTTAGAAAGGGGAAGGGAGAGGACATACAGTGGTACCTTGGTTTACAACCATAATCAGTTCCGGAGGTCCGTTTGTAAACCAAAACAGGTTGTAACCCAAGGTGCGCTTTTGCCAATGGGGCCTCAAAAAAAATTGTAATCCAAAAAAGATGGGTTGCATTCCCCAAAAAGGTTGCAAACCGGGACACGCACTTCCGGGTTTGACATGTTTGTAATCCAAAACATATGCAAACCAAGATGTATGCAAACCAAGGTACCACTGTATACCTCTCTTTACAAGTATCTGTCTGGAAATAAATGTGCCAAGCGAGAGATGGGGAAAAGAATATCTTCCTGCTCTGCTTCTATTCAAATTTGTTGTTACAAGAACTTTGTACCTTTAAAAATATATGCTTGTTTTAGCTTATTTCCCTTTATGTGACTTTTCTTTTAGATCACAAGTCTGAGGGCAGACTTGTCATTTAGCTTCCAGAAGTTTAGGGAGTCCTTTCAGCTCAGATAAAATGCTTTAAATATATGTTGACCCTTTACCCTTCCAATGCTAGTCCTTCTTGCTCAAAACCATTAACATATTTTTAAAAGACAACTGGGCCAACTCAATAGTTGCTCAGCTATCACTTCAGAAAACATTGATTCTAAATTAATTAACAGTGGAAGTTGGCTTCAAAGCAAAGCATATTTTGTTCTTTAGCCATTTTGCATATGAGCACATTCAATAAAAGCCCAAAAGAAACAGGACATGTTTGTTCACAATAGAAATTATTTTTTTACTTTTTCTGCCTTTAATATCTTTGCAAAGAAAGTAACCCTGCAGGAATAAAAAACTTAAAATAGCTAAACCCATGTCAACTCCAAAGAAACACATGATTCCAACACCTCTGCAGTTCCAGCAGCGTGTGTTCAAAATATGTTGTTATAATAATAATAATAATTTATTATTTATACCCCACCCATCTGGCTGGGTTTCCCCAGCCACTCTGGGCGGCTAAGTGTTCTGCTCACACCAAAATACAGCAAACATACATTCTAATCTAGTTACTACAATTAGGCATGTCAATGTGAAAAGAGGTCACTAATATGACCCAACCTATCATCATTTCCTAGTGTACAATTCTAAATGTGGTCCAGTAGGTATCATAAAATATGCTGCAACATAAACTGCAGTAGTGTGTCAAAAGGATAATGAATACACAACACTGATGGACAAAATAAGCAAAGACAGAGGGCAAATGCCAAACATTATTACTAAAACTAAAGTGGCCCCACTGCTCCAATTAGGAGCAATTCTTTAGCGCAGACGAGATTTGTCCTGAGAGTGCTCCTCATTCACATTCCTTGAGCCTCCAAGGAACACCTTCAGCAAAACAAAAAGACCACACTTGAGACCTGACATTCCCAATATTTCCAAAGTTAGAAAACCAAATAAACAGACCCAAGGAGAAACTTAAAACTCTTATATATTTTCAGTCTTTGAACTCTCTATACCAGCCTCTCTCAACCTTCAGTTCTCAGATGCTGTTGGACTACAATTCTCATCATCCCTGACCACTGATCCTGCTAGCTAGGGATGATGAGAGTTGTAGTCCAACGACATTTCAGGACCAATGGTTGAGAAAGGCTACTGTATGCAATTTTAGCCTTCTTTATATATTTTTAAATGTTACACAACTGAACATTACTGCAACCTCAAACTCATTTACAGTATTCAATCAAAAACTGAAGTTCAGTTTGCCACTGGGAAATCAGTAGTTCTTGGAAGTAACTATTGCTTCATATAGAAATCAGTAACTCTAAAGTTCAAACAATTATTTGGCTGCTGCTGGAGATGAAGTTTATAGAGTTCTATGAAGGCATGAAATATGTTGCTTGCAATCTAGGACAGTAATCATCCTGGATTTCACATCCATGTAAATAAAGTATCTTTACTGAGAACAACCACCTTGAATTCACCACCTCTGACATGTTTTACAAGATAAACAACCCTAACTTAATCATATCATACTCTGTTCTCAAGGCCCTTGTGTGTGTTGCCTGTTGGACAACTTGCTGCAAAAACTTTTCAGCTCAAAAAAGGTTCCTTTCCTTATTTTCACAGCAACTTGAAAATAGCTGTAACACTAGAGATACTCTATCAATATTAATTCAATTCTAGAAACAGTTACATAACTAAAGGTGTCTTTTTTCTTTTTGCTGCAATAGGTTAGTAATAGTTATGACCACTAGGTGACACCTGAGACACTTAAGTTAAAAGTTGCTTGGACCTTCTCCAACTTAGATGCTGCAGGCTTAGTATGTACTGCAGGATGCACCTCTAAATAACTGCTTGCCTAACTGTTATGGATATTTTTCATTTTGTAGAACCTGAGGACATGGACAAGATTCTTTGAAGGCTAGGGCCTACCACATACAATTTATTAAGATTGCCAGATAAAAACTAGCCAAGTAGGTCAGAAGAGTGGTAAATGTCTTTCTTGCATGGTCCAATATGGTCTTAAGGAAGTGGTAGTAAAACTTTTCTTGGAAAAAACTCTCATTGATCATTTCTAGCCAGTCTCCAACACTCCATTCCTGGTTAAGCTGACTGAGCATGTGATGATTTATTAACCAGGTTTTCCTGGATGAGGTAGATTTTCTACATCCATTCTGTGGCTTCTGATAGAATCAGACATGGTATCCATTTGCATAGCCTGGCCAGGATGGGACTTGGGGACATTGTTTTAATAGTGGCTCCAGTCTTTCCTGGAGGGTCTGTTCCAGAACACAATGCTGAAAATTACTGCTTGCAATTAGGCTATGGTAACTCAGAGTGTTCCATCTTTCCAGTTACAGATAGGTAGCCGTGTTGGTCTGCCATAGTCAAAACAAAAAAAATTCCTTCCAGTAGCACCTTAAAGAAATTCCTTTAAAATTCAAAAAAAATTCCTTTACAATCCAAAAAAAATTCCTTCCAGTAGCACCTTAACTTAGTTGGTCTTTAAGGTGCTACTGGAAGAAATTTTTTTAGTGTTCCATCTTGTCATCTAAGCTTTTCAACATCTGCACAAAATCACTGGGCGAGGCTGTTCGGAGATTTAAATGTTGTACCATCAGCATACTAATAACAAGACAGCTTTTACTCTCCTTTCCATTCTCTCTGGCATGTTATTGTCATTATTTGTTCTGCTCTTTCATTATATTTTATTCCACTTCTTTAATGTATTTAGTTCTAAAATATATGATAGTTTTACACATGTTTTTGTACTAGTTGTTGGCAACTGCCTTAGGCATGATCCATAGAAAAGTAAGCTAGAAATATTTAATAAATAAATAGTCCTAACTACATTGCTGTTTGGGAGAGACTTCCCATTACAAATCCTACTTCAACACTATGGGTAACACGTTAAGATTACCACACCCAAATTGCTACTGCTGCTGTTCCCACTTACAGTATTAATTTTTACATTGATAAGTGTGCCAACAAACAGTATTAGTATTATCACCAACTATATGCCAATACCAAAAATGTTACACTCTCCTGATTTACTCCCATAGAAATAGAGAAGGAACACATGTATCAGAAATACCAAATGAGACATTTGGTTATGTTCTCTCTCAGCAGCTTCATGATAGGAAGACTTAGTTTCAGTTCTTACTGTATAAAAAACTAGAATACTAAAAATGACAAATGTGGTACCGATGGTTTAGAATGACTTTGCATTTGCTTCAAAACAACAATAGCACTGCTGTTATTTAAGCAAGATTAGTGCTTTGTAGAATACTGCAAAAATTCAAACGTACATCTTTCTTTTTTACTGTAAAATGTATGAAGAATTTTACAGTATTTTCCAAGAATGTTTTGTTCACTTTTTGTTGTGGTTACTTAGCCTACCAGAAATAATCACTGCTTACTTATACTTCATCTGAAAGTGCTTTAGTGGTTGTAGTTACATTATGAATACTACAATCACAAGAAGATGATTATTGCAATCATACAAATATAGCAACCACATACTCATTGTCTTCAATTGCCACCTCAAAAATTTGGGCAGCGCCCCATGATGCCCTAATTATTTTCTATTAATAGAAGACAGACTAGGAGATGAGTATGCAGAAAATAGGAAATCTCCATCAGGAGATACCATTTTTCAACAAATGCTACAGCATCAGAGAAACTAATACCACAGCTGAACATGAAGTTTCTCCAAGGCATGGAGAAACTGTTTAACACAGTAAGCATCCAATGATTAGCTGGTTAGGATTAAGCTGTAATAGATATTCTCTATGTATTCTGAGAACTTTGGTTGAAATAAACAAATAAAATGCATAAATATTACATTTGCTTAAGTATACCTGGGCTTTGACTCATTTACTTGAAATCATTATTACTAGGAAAAAGTTGCTTTTAGTGTGCTTACATAGTGATCAATAATTTAGAGCATGATAATGTAGAAAAATTTCCTAGTTTCCCTGGAACTATTTAGCAATCTAAATATCAGCAATCTAAAATTATCTCTTTGATATTCTCTTGCTATATTTATTTACTAAGTAGCATTAGTTGTTAGTGGTGCATTTGTTGTTTCATTTTAGCAATACAGATACAAAAGTAGCAACTGGAGTAGCAATGTAGAAAGCATTTTGCCATCACAGACAAAACACTTTCTGAGTAGGATATTTCATCAAATGAACTATCAGCAGCACTTTAGCACTCCAGTACTGTATTTCTCTCAAAACATACAGCTCCAGAACTTCCCAGCCCTGCCCAGTTTACTTGCAAAAGAGCTAAGTAGCCTGCTGGCAAGGCACCCATGAAGGCCGTTGCCATTGGGGCTAGCAGAAGCACACTTTGGGAGACACTGCCATTTAATGTATTATAAAGAGTGCAACAAGCAGAGTGGGGCAAATGGTAGACAGAGAAATATAACACCCCCTCCTCACGACAGCCTGTTCCGCTGAAATTGCTAATTGCTGCTCTGCGCTAAGTCCATATCCAAACTTCTTGAACAACAGTCACATGAGGCTGTTTTCATCCCCTTCAGTTACTTGGGTTTCTCCAAGTTAAAAGCCAGCAGAACACCCAGCAAGCAGCAAGTAAGTGGTGCTTAGCATAGGAGTCCTAGAACCATAGAATCTCAGAGTTGGAAGGGACCCAAGGGTCATCTAGTCCAACCCCCTGCATTGCAGGAATCTCAGCTAAAGCACCCACAACAGATGGGCATCCAACCTCTGCTTAAAAACCTCCAAGGAAGGAGAGCCCACCACCTCTAGTGGGAGTCTGTTCCACTGCCAAACATCTCTTACTATCAGAAAGGTTTTTCGAATGCTTAGTCGGAATCTCCTTTCTTGCAACTTGAAGCCATTGTTTTGAGTCCTACCCTCCAGAGCAGGAGAAAACAAGCTTGTTCCCTCTTCCATGTGACAGCCCTTAAGGTATTTAAAGTTGGCTATCACATCTTCTCTCAGTCTCCTCTTTTCCACACTAAACAGACCCAGCTCCTTCAAGCGCTCCTCATAAGGCTTAGTTTCCAGATGCCTGATCATTTTGGTTGCCCCTTCTCTGCACATGTGGAGCCCAGAAGTGGAAACAGTATTCCAGGTGTGGCTGACCAAGGCAGAATAGAGTGGTACTACTATTTCCCTTGATCTGCACCTATACTTTTGTTGAGTGTGGGAACTGAGAAGAGAGGAGCAGGACTGGCTACCAGGCCAAAGCGATGGAGAAACACCGGTTGGCCATGTCTGGAAGTAAGATGCTGAACTAGATAAGCTTTTGGCTTGATTCAGTAGACCTCTTCATACGTTATGTGAATTCATTATTTTAAATAAAGAAAGAACAAACTATTCCCTTTGTTTAGGTTGGTCAAACCCTGGAAGTACGGGGGGCGGAGTGTGTATTCAATATAAGGGGCAAGAAAATTTGACTGACATTAGAGTCTGTTTAACCAGAATTCTGTTTACTTACAAAAATAGCACTCATTTAGACTTCACTTCTTAGTTTCAGATAAATCTTGGCTGCTGTAGAAACTAGAAATAAAACAGTACTCTCCATCTTCAGTAGACCCTACAGCCAATGCAGAACTATTACCATAAGTACAGATACTGGACCAAGGAAAGAGTAGAGCACCTAGTAATCTCCAATGGTTTCATATAAAACACTGCATCAAATCCACGACTTCTATTACCTGCTCTTTATTATTACTGTTCAATAAGCCAGGTTTCTTTTTCTTTTTAATAGGGCTTGATGATGCGTCCTCCGGGGAGTGGCCATTGGATGAGTGTGGAGGACTTGGAAACTTCCTTTTTTGTGCTGTACGTTCAGCAGAGCCAGGATCTATAACAAAAATTATACCAACATTAAGCACCCCTAGCATACCACTAATGTACTAGCACTTTTTAGTATTTCAATGAACAGGACATAATAATACAGGTAATAATGCAGTAAAGTGACAGAATGTCAGGAAGGCTCTCTGTGGACTCTCAGAATTACTTTTTCTTGTACAGTATTGTGAACAATTCCACCAATTTCCCCTTGCCACAAATTTAAAAGAATTTTATTTAAGATACAGCCAGCAAGTATCAAATACTACATGCAAGTAATTTCTAAATGTATAATCTAGCTCTCCACTTACTCAGCTACATGACTATCACCACCAAGCCATGAGGAATCAGCCTAGACAAGAAAGTATGAAACTAAGGCCAAGCAGGCAAATATTACATACCTTGGAAAGTTCCAGAATTATTATTACCTAACATCACTCTTGGTCATTGGTCTTGTGAAATGGTTATACAGAACATAAACAATACTGCTGGGCACAACAGTGAAAAGTCAACAGCTTAAGAACAGTAAATGCTGAGAGGATGATGTGACTTAATTCTACTGATTAAGCATAACTAGAAAGTGCTCCAGAAGGGTTCCAAAGAATGCCTTTGTAAAATAAACTTATTTTAATATTGCATACTATATAAATACACAGAGAAAAACACACCAATTAGAAATTCAGTTTGGAATGTAGCTACCCAAATTTTTATATGTGATAACCTCAAATTATTTTTTTAAGATTTTTTTTGGTCAAAAATTGGGCGCAGGATAATTTTTTGAAGATTTCTATTTTCACGCGATTTAGGCCAATGAAATTTCTGCGTCAGTTTAGAAAAAACCTCCTGTTTTGCTTATTTTTTAATCGATTGGGTTTATTTTGGTATCACACATTCGTGAGAATAGTTAAAATTGTACCCTCTTATGTTACAATGTCATCTGATATACTTTTAAAATTAAGTTTTATTGATTATTGAATAAAAACAAAACATTTCTGCAATGATATGGTCAAAGCTATTTTGTTTACCATACATGTAATATGGTCAATGATGCTGTTTTGACCACTGTATGCAACATGACCTTTCTGAATCAGCAAGAAAAAAAATGTATTTATGTATTTGCTGTACTTTTTTAAAAATTAGCATGAAAATTAACATTCTTTGGGTTTAAGGTATTTGACAGCATACAAAATATACTGTTGGGTGACAGGATTACAAAATGTACTTTATATGGTAGATTTTTTTTTTTAATGTCACTTCACATTTGTATTCAAATATGTCCTAGAAAGTTGTGTGTTATCAAATGTAATCAAAGGTCCTGTAATCACCCACTAAGAGCAACCACAGCACAAATATATTGGATCAAAAGCAAAACATGATGAGCATGAAAGTTGCCTTCTACCAAATCATATCATAGGCCCACCGCGCTTGGTATTTTGAATACCAGGATTTACTAATCAATTTCAACCAATGGACACATTTTGAATTTTGAGAAACTGCTATGGCCACTATCACAAAATGGTGGCCACGGGGGCATGGCATAACACAAAATTAAAGTACAGCTGTTGTTGTATTCCCCATTGTCCCCTGGACAAGCTTATGCTTGCCTTGGGAAGTCACCTATGTCCTGTTGGTCCTGATTGTGGAGTTCACACAGATTGTGGAGTCTTTTCCCACACACTGATGTTATTGCAGTCTAAAACAGAGAGCGCTCCTCAGTACCAAGAAAAAAATATACAAGGTGGCAAAACCACACTCTAGTGCACGCATGAGAATAGAGTCATTGCTCCTTGCACCCAGATTATCTAGCTCAGAACCAGCCAAGGCAAATCTCCTTGACAGTACAATATAGCTCTATGTTGACTAACTATATAACTGCAAGAAAGCAGCAAAAAATCTGAATCCACTATGGAAATGAGGTTATAACAACCAGATTCAAAAAACTAGTATAATGTGACTGTGCACTGCGGCAATGTTCACAGTCAGCCTTTGTGATGATGGTAGGACTAGCTACGATATTTTTAGATAAATATCTCACTTCCACATCCTTCCTGATGTGCAAAAAGGAACATTCTCAGTTCTCCACTCAAGCCACTTGTAAATATATTGACGTTTTTGCCTTTCCAGTTTAGGAGCCTGAAAAACTGAGGCACAGCAAATTCAAGAACACAAGAAAAAAATAGTCTTGTTGAAGATCCCTTGGCAGAACTGCTAAAATAAAGTTCAGCTTGCCAACACAGCTTGGAGCTAATTACATTATATTAGTAACAGTCACTTTCCCATTAAAATCCTACCAAATTATGTATCCTAATTCAATTGCTTAGTAAGGGAGAACATTTTCCACACCCTCATAATTATGCCCTCTTAAATATTTCTTATTTACATTATACTCTACTCAACCAACAGACTTTAGGCAGCTTACAGTGTCAATAAAAATATTAAAAAGCCATTAAACCAACCCATATTGTGTTCACAGTCAAAAATCATAGAACACAAACACCAAATTCATCAATACAAAATCTGTCTAAAGGAGAAAAGGACTATGAATACTTCCAAGTGACAATACAAACTCAATGGTCATGTTTGCATGTAATGCATTGCTAAACCATAGTTCATGATCTGTGGATGAGCCTTAAACTCCAGCAAAATGCTGAGCATGCAAGCTCCTGTCTCCTCTTCCTCCAGCATGGCTAGGAATATGACTTCAGCTAAGTTTAGTTTCACTTTTACAGAACCCCAGTTTGCTGTTATATTTGAACCAAGGATCATGGTCTAAAACAAAACATAAGCATATAAGAGCCTGATGGATCAGGTCAATGGCACATCCAGTCCAGCATCCTGTTCTCCCAGTGGTCAACCAGATGTTTGTGGGAAACCTGCAAGCTGGATTCCAGCACAAGAGCACTCTCCCCTCCAGCAACTTGTTTTCAAGAGCATTGGTTCCTTCAACTGTGAAGGTAGAGCATAGGCATCATGGCTAGAAGCCATTGATAGTCCTCTCCTCCATGAATTTGTCCAAAACTCTTTTAAAGCCATCTAGGTTGGTGGCCATCACTGCCTCCTGTGGGAGTGAGTTCCATAGTCTAATTGTGTGAAGAAATATTTCATTTTATCTGTTCTGAATCTTCCAACATTGAGTTTCATTGTGTGTCCATGAGTTCTAGTGTTATTTGGGGGGGGGGGGAGTTCTCTATCCACTTTCTCTATGGCATACATAATTTTATAAATTTCTCTCTCTTACCTTTTCTCTAAACTAAACAGTCTCAAATGCTGCAACCTTTCCTCATAAGGATTCTGTAACACTGGAAAGAGGATAGGGAAAGGGGGAGCATGCAAGCCCAATGCTTTGCACATGCAGACTCGTTCATGTAGCACTAAACTGTTACACCATGATTTACTCTTACGTGTGACAATAATGCTTCTGAATATCAGTTTGTCCTGAGCACACCCAACCAAAGAGAACAAATGGCTGGTAGTTAAATTCTGTAATGACAAAGCCACACATTTAAAGTGGGACCACGCCCCCACCATGTGCTTAAGTACCCTCATATTATGGAGGGTGGACAAGTAACCAGTCACTTCTCCTACACAAGGAAGTTGCTGCTGCATTTGCCTCTTCCATCTGGTCCAGGTCCCAGGAAACAGTGGGGTAGCGGATTGCGGGAATCTGATCAGCCTGTCCCTTGCCTGAACAGTCTCTTCCTCCACTTCAGTTAGTCCCCGTGGCATGCCTCCACATGGCCTACTCCACCCTTCTCTGATCCCTCTCGGCCTCTCCTCTGTAAAGGCGGCAGTAGCAGCAGCTCAGCGGCCACTCAGTACAAGGGAGAGGCTCCCCCATTGTGCCTGTCCTACCACACGGTTCTCCTGGGCCTCCAGGTTCTATCAGGCCACCAGTTGGGTCTGTCTCCATCCCAGGATGAGAGGCGCCCAGGGAGACACATTTCTCCACTCTCCGGTTCCCTCACTCCCATTGGGCTCCTCTCTGCCTGCAGCAACAGCTGCAACAATGGCTTTGGAGGTGCAAGGACCAGACAGACGCTCCCGCTGGTATTGTATTTTTCCTAGCAGCTTGCCGATCCTGTGGCGGTTGCCATCTTGCCTTGCCAGAAGTCCAGATGCAATTGATTTTCATCCAACACTGTCAGCCCACTTGCAGATTTGTCTTCTGCTCATGGAATGGGACTTCCCTTTCCTCTTATTTGTGCTTTAGCCACAAACCCCCTCCCCACCCATGGTGACAGACAACAACAACAACAACAACACTTGGACATTTTGCCAAATTTTAAAAATCCACCTGGACAGAAATGTTAAGTCTAAAAAAGCTGGTGTGTCTGGGGGAAAATGGACATATGGCAGCCCACCTTTCAGAAAAGGGTCTGTGCTTTTTTACCCAAAATAATTACCCAAATGACAAAAATAAAATGCAACTTTATGTAGTGTCACAACTTATTTATAAACAGCCATCATTCATGATCTTGGATTCCAGCAAAATATTCTGCATGAAGGAAAATGTAAACAATCCCATAGGTTTCCAATATTATATTTTGTTACATGAAAAATGAATAACTCCGTTTGTTTTTAACCCGCTTGTGGAGACTATCAGAGGTCACAAAGAAAGGAATATATGATAACAACAAGAAGATGAGGAAAATAATAAAGAAGAAGATTGGACAGAACTATGAATACTATTTGGACAGAACTGTGAATACTAAAGCAGCAGCAATAGAGATGTTTGGATCCCTTTCTGAGCTTGAAGCATGGGTACACCCAACAAAAATTTAAAAATTTGGCTCTGTAATTTGGAATTAATGTGATTTGATTGGTTTGTTAATAAAAATTATATTAAAAAAAAGAAAAATGAATAACTCAGGAGAAAAAAATATGAGAGAATTCAATGTATACTTTGCACTTGTTGTGGCCTATAATTAGAGATTTGCTGCTTTGGAACTATTCAAATTCAGAGGAGATGGGAACTCATTTAATTTTCACATTATCAAAGGCATAACTGAGCTGTGTTGACATGACATGATGTACTAACCAAGAATGAGCAGCAAAGTCTCCAGTTCAAATCTTACCTCATCAATAAATTCATAAGGTAGTAGACAAGCCACTGGGTATCTTAGTCACAGCACCCACAACTGATAACAAAAATAATAATTCTGGCTTGCCTTTCGGTGTTGTTGTGAAAAACATAACCTCTCAGTATGTAAAGCACTTTGAACAACAAGGAAAAGTGCTAAATAGATGCTTATTGATGCAAGTATAATGTCCAAATTTGCCAAAAGAAGAGGCTTTAGGTGCCCCTTTCTCCAATTATTTGCAAATACAGTGTAACAACAGTAAGTGCTTCACAGTGCAACTAGCAAAACTAAAATTGCATTTCTTTGCACAAAGGGTGAACAAGTCACAGAAAGAGCAAGACTAAAAAGGGATTAATACTGCAGTCCATTTCCTCCATTCCAAGTCATGGAGCCATACTCTCCAATGCCAGAAAGGAGAAACTGAGAGTGTGAGTCTGGCTGGCTATGACTTGGTATAACTAAGAGGGATCCCAAATGGAAGTCTTCTCCCCAATATCCCACAGAGAGGCACAGAAGAACTGTTATATTAGGTGTATTAGTATACACCACCACCAGAGTATATAGTGCTTAAGGGAATAATGTGTGTCCTAAGGAACTCATACACAATCTAAATTTAGATCGTGGGGGGCAGGGGTGGGGACAACAAGGGATGAATGGGGGCAAATGCAGGTAGAAACCTATAGGTATTCTTGGAGGTAGTTATACCTAAGAGGCAGCAAGGGAGACTGGGTAGAGCTTTTACAAGAAAGAGAGACTTTAAGGCAACTCAGGATGGTAGAGCTGGAGAAGTGATGGTCATTGACAGAAATATTGGGTTATGAAAACAAAGCTTTGTGACGGGAGCTTTAAAAAAGCAAGTAGTTTGTACTGGATGTAGAAGGGAAAGGGAATTCGCCAGCATAAGAATTTGAGAAAAGTTGTCACATGGCCTGAACACTGGGGAAGATGAATGATTTTGCCAGATTTGTGTTAGATAAGATGAAAAACAACTCAATGTGAGTCATAGCAGAATATGACCAGAGCATAACACAGAGCTTTAGCTGAGCAGAAGGTTTGGGAGAAAAAGCATGGTGGCAATATAATGAATATGGGAAACAACGATAAAACTACAGTATTTAAAGAGTGGATGGTGACCTTGTTAATGATGTCCATTCACTGAGATACAGGACAAAATAAGATTAATGACCTAATAAATATTAAGTGTCTGGGCAGGAACCAAAAGAATGGCACTTGTAAAATAGTTATGCCACAGTACTCACAGGAACAGGAGCATAGGTCAAATCAATGCCAAGGGTGCCAAGTCACCAGATGAAGCAACGTTAGCCAGTATTCACTTTATGCTCTGAGGAACAGAAACACTGTATTAACTCACCTTTGGATCGAGTGGAGATATCCATCCCTTCCACCACCTCCTGCTCTGCCTTTATTTCTTCTTCAGCCAAGCTAAGAAAGCAAAGAGATACTTAAGATTATTATTTTCACACTGTAGTTTACATATTGCGGCCTTAAAAAGGAAGGGAAGCTGACCAGCAGCCTGATTCTCACTTCCATGTGCTACTGCAGTGGATGGGTAGGGTGGCAACAGCGGAGTTAATACTCTCATCCAAATTTCAACACTAGAGTACACACCAACCTCATAAGGATCTCGGGTATGCTATCACCTACACATACCAAGGGTACTGAGCAATGGGGACAGGAAAGAGGAGGGGTCAAAACAGTTCTGAGCCTGACTAAGATCCTGAATCCACCTTTGCAAGAAATAATTTATGTTACCTATCAAAAATTGACAGTTCTGAGTAGTAGTAATGTCAACTCCTATAAGAAATGTTGAATACAAAGATGTATTAGGTACATTTCGGAAGTATTGATACAATAAATTACATTGGTGTTTGATTTTGGATGGATAGACCTGTAAGTTGGATAAAATGCCTAAGAACCTGACCTGTTCCAATATCCTTTTTTCATTATCAGAAGTAGAAGATTGCAAGTGCACATTTCATTATTCATATAATGTATTTGTTTTAGTGTTTAAATTGTAAACCGTCTTGGGCACTTTGGAAGAAATATGGTATATAAATCCAATAAATAAATAAATACAATGTTCAGTCTAAGAAAGATGGTAGAAAGCAGAGAAGGTAAGAGTTAGAATCATAGAATCATAGAGTTGGAATAGACCACAAGGGCCATTGAGTCCAACCCCCTGCCAAGCAGGAAACACCATCAGAGCACTCCTGACATATGGTTGTCAAGCCTCTGCTTAAAGACCTCCAAAGAAGGAGACTCCACCACACTCCTTGGCAGCAAATTCCACTGTCAAACAGCTCTTACTGTCAGGAAGTTCTTCCTAATGTTTAGGTGGAATCTTCTTTCTTGTAGTTTGGATCCATTGCTCCGTGTCCGCTTCTCTGGAGCAGCAGAAAACAACCTTTCTCCCTCCTCTATATGACATCCTTTTATATATTTGAACATGGCTATCATATCACCCCTTAACCTCCTCTTCTCCAGGCTAAACATGCCCAGCTCCCTTAGCCGTTCCTCATAAGGCATCGTTTCCAGGCCTTTGACCATTTTGGTTGCCCTCCTCTGGACACGTTCCAGTTTGTCAGTGTCCCTCTTGAACTGTGGTGCCCAGAACTGGACACAGTACTCCAGGTGAGGTCTGACCAGAGCAGAATACAGTGGCACTATTACTTCCCTTGTTCTAGATGCTATACTCCTATTGATGCAGCCCAGAATTGCATTGGCTTTTTTAGCTGCCGCGTCACACTGTTGGCTCATGTCAAGTTTGTGGTCAACCAAGACTCCTAGATCCTTTTCACATGTACTGCTCTCAAGCCAGGTGTCACCCATCTTGTATTTGTGCCTCTCATTTTTTTTTTTGCCCAAGTGCAATACTTTACATTTCTCCCTGTTAAAGTTCATTTTGTTTGTTTTGGCCCAGTTCTCTAATCTGTCAAGGTCGTTTTGAAGTGTGATCCTGTCCTCTGGGGTGTTAGCCACCCCTCCCAGTTTGGTGTCATCTGCAAATTTGATCAGGATGCCCTTGAGTCCATCATCCAAGTCGTTGATAAAGATGTTGAATAAGACCGGGCCCAAGACAGAACCCTGTGGCAACCCACTAGTCACTCTTCTCCAGGATGAAGAGGAACCATTGATGAGCACCCTTTGGGTTCGGTCAGTCAGCCAGTTACAAAATAGTTGTATGGGTTTCTATTGCAATTCTGTAAATGACAAATATACAGACTTCTAAGAGATAATATTCAAGGCACTATTGTGACTACACTTAGAGCATAGTCTGAAAAATTGTTTTCTAAAATACCATTGCAGCACCGTATTTAATATATTTTTAAAATCTGATACAAAATGAGAATAAATGAGTTGCCCACAGAAAACAAATTGCCATGGTGAACCCTAACCCTGAGACACAGAATGAAGTTTAGTGAATCTTAATGCACACATTTTTCATGGAAACTATTTGTGTTGTGTTTTTTTTAAAGTAATTTATAACATGATTACAACCATTAGAGCTTACTGGCAATTAGTTATTAAGATCATGTGGTAACAAGAATGCTTTCTTAAGGTGTGGTCTAACTCTCACTTCTTTCAGGCAGCCTGGGACCACTCCTTCTTTTAGAGAGGGACCCCGCGGAGGGGTGCGCTCCCATTGCTCGGTCCCAGCGCCTGCCAACCTAGCAGTTCGAAAGCACTCCCGGGTGCAAGTAGATAAATAGGGACCGCTTACTAGCGGGAAGGTAAACGGCGTTTCCGTGTGCGGCTCTGGCTCGCCAGATGCAGCTTGTCACGCTGGCCACGTGACCCGGAAGTGTCTCCGGACAGCGCTGGCCCCCGGCCTCTTGAGTGAGATGGGCGCACAACCCTAGAGTCTGTCAAGACTGGCCCGTACGGGCAGGGGTACCTTTACCTTTTAATACATCTCCTTGGTCAGCTAGCAGTCCTCTTCCTGTCATGCTATCTATCAACCACAAGGGTCAAGGGCCAAGAACACAAACTGTCAACCACTCCCATCCACATCCTTGAACCTTATCAATTGAAACAATTTTTCCAACAACTGACCTGATAGCACAAGGTACCCCTTACTACTGATCCGCTACAATAGTAGAGTCTAGGTCCCCATGAATACAAGCAATTTTATTCTCAAAAGCCTTGCAAAAAGTCAGTACAGACTACTGTGTGTTCTACCACTTCCTTTCAGCCAGTATGTAAAAGCTCCATACTGTACTACTCAATAAAGCTCCACTGAATATGACACCAAGGGTGCAATGGAGGCAGAGAAGCAACTCTTCCTTGATGCTTTCCACCACAAAGCAGGCTCAACAGGGAATTTCCTAAGTGCGAGCAGTTTCTGAGCTCTGGGCACAATACTGCACCTAAGATTTCAGATAAAAACTGCAGAGTGGAAGGAAAGGAGGACCTTTTTCTGTCTCCCCACTCCTAGCTACTCTCTGAAGACTGGACAAGAGACCCCTCTTAAGAATATTAGGAGGGTAATCAGGGAAACGATTACACCATGTGAAAAATGAATATTTTAACTGTAGTTCATTCATTTTCAGCTTTGTGGTGTTCTTGTAAACAAGTGTGTCTAGACATTTTGTTTTTGCGCCCATAACCTAGGTTTAGGGTGCCGTTTAGCTCCTAGCTTTCATATCTCAGTTTCTAACACTATACGAGCATGCACTTGAGTTCAATTATATTGTTTGGCGACTTTCTCAATTTGCATTCTAGCTGTTTTGCACCTGGTATCACTGCCTTCTGCTTTGTGGTATATCACAGTGCCAGCCCAGGCTTGGCTAAATGGAAGAAAATACTCAGGAGCAATTATGTCATCTACCTGGATCATTTCTATATCTGTCAGACTGACCAGATCTTTGATATGGTTGCAAGACCTTGTCATCTGGAGAAGACCCCAGAGCCAACAGGAAACTAATAGGATACATTAAAGGTAAAGGTAAAGGTACCCCTGCCCGTACGGGCCAGTCTTGACAGACTCTGGGGTTGTGCGCCCATCTCACTCAAGAGGCCGGGGGCCAGCGCTGTCCGGAGACACTTCCGGGTCACGTGGCCAGCATGACAAAGCTGCATCTGGCGAGCCAGAGCCGCACACGGAACACCGTTTACCTTCCCGCTGGTAAGCGGTCCCTATTTATCTACTTGCACCCAGGGGTGCTTTCGAGCTGCTAGGTTGAAAAAGGATACATTAGGGCAGACCATTCTAACAGAGGGGGAAAGTTGCTGTTAATCTGAACCTCAACAGGTGAGCTGATCATGCCAAGGAAATGGTATCAAAAGTGATAACCTTCAGATCACTCTCTTCCTACCCCACCAAGAAAATCAGGTCCGGTGTGCGATCAGCTAAGTGTGTTGGGCTGAAGGCAAGTTGGGACAACCCTGTGAAGTCTTGAGCTGTCCCAGAAACAGCAGCCTCAGCATGGATGTTAAAATACCTCAGGACTGACAGCCTGGAGAATCTCAACACCACATCCCAGATGCTCAGGCGGGGAGACTGTCAGGAGCAAGGAGCAAACGCAATCCCTAATCTGTCCTGTTCATCCAGTGCCAGGCACAACACCAGGAACTCAGAAACAGAAACCAGAAACAGAAGTATCAATTTATACGGACAACTTCCTCAAGCCTTAGGATCTGCTCTGGTGATGAACTAAAAACCCTGGCAGACACAACTTGGAAAAACCACCCCTTCCCTGCTTTCCAGGCTTTGGTTATACAAGTCCAGTTTGTCTCCATAGCTGAGGGGAAACATGGGAGTTTATTCTTACTGCAATATGCTTCAGTCAAAAAGCAGGAAATTGTCTTATGGCTCTCCAAATGTCTGAGACTCATAGGAGCTGCCAATACCTGTGAAACCTGCCCAGTTGCCACCAACCAGAATAATACGGAATATAAATGATTAGATGGCAGAGGTTCAAATAGGACACAGCAGGAATACTTAAGGTCATGAAATAACAAGAATTCAAGGCCCTGCATTCTGTTTCTAAAAACAGTTGGCCATATGTCTCTGGGAAGCTCACAAAAGGCAATCATCCATGGCTTCATAATTCATGCCTTATTAGCCCAGTGTGTTAAATGACATTAAGCCAGAGTTCCCAGTTTCAGGCAAAATGGGTAACTCTGGCTTAATGGATTTCCACATTGAACCTAGTGCACAGTGGGAAAAAGAGGGGTGAGAGAAGTCTTTGAACCCATGGCTTTGTAAACCATGTAAACCATGCCTAAAGACAAATGCCTAAAGATTGCCACTGAAGGCATGATTGCAATAGTCATTCTCTCTTTGATCACCTCTTGCACTTAGTAATCAATATATACCACATATGAACTGGAAGTTCCCATTATTAACTATCATGTCTAACGGCTATCAAATCTGTCCTGTAGAAATTGTCTAATCTTTTAATGATGGTGCCCTAGGGAGAACATTTCATAAGGAAGCAGCTACTAAAAAGGTTAATTCTTGTGTCGCCAGAGGGCCTCCTGTGGAGGTGGCACATGGAGAAGGGTCTCAGATGACAATTGCAGGGTCTGGGTTGGTTTATATGGAGACAGCTGGTCCTTGAGGTCCTGAGCTACACAACATTCTATAGGTCAAAACCAGCACTTTGAAATTGGCCCAGAATCTAATTGGAAGCCAGTGCAGACAGACCAAGATTAGTGTTATGTGCTGGTGAGCATCCAGAAAGCTGAATTCTATACTACCTGCAGTTCCCAAATGATCTTCAAAGGCAGCCCCAAGTGCAATAGATTGAAGTAATTAACACAGAGATTACCAGAGCATAGAAAACAGAAACTAGGCTCTTCGTGTCCACATTGGAGCATAGGTGGGCCACTCCATGCCGCCAAAGTCACTTAAGCCTCAAGCAACATTGATGGAACCAGAAGTAACCCCAAGCTATGTGACTGCTCCTTTAGAGAGTGTGTAACCCCATCCAGAGCTGGCAATTTCACATCCATTTGGTGTAAGGAACTACACAAATGATTTTATTTATTTATTTATTTATTTATTTATTTATTTATTTATTTTATATGTCTCAGGGCAGTTCACCCTCTTTAGCCTTCCTTACAACTAAGACTGTGTCTTTATTATTCCATTTGCTATTGTCTACACCAGGCATAGGCAAACTTGGCCCTCCAGATGTCTTGGGACTACAACTCCCATCATCCCTGACCACTGGTCTTGTTAGCTAGGGATGATGGGAGTTGTAGTCTCAAAACATCTGGACGGCCGTGTTTGCCTATACCTGGTCTACACCAGCTCCAGCTCTAGAAGAGCCAACATGACAAGGAGAACAAAGTAACAGCATACAGAGCTTGCTTTGGGAATCTTTGCTGGTTGCTTGGTATCCAGAATAACTTGGTAGTCATTGTTAAACTTGAGAACCTGGTTCTTTATCCACAACTAGATCATTTATACATAGCTTAAATTATACAAATTCCGTAACAATTCTTGGGGAAGCCCACTATGCTCATCTTCTCCTTGTTTTTAAGCAACTAATGATCTGTAAGGTAAAGGGACCCCTGACCATTAGGTCCAGTCGTGGCTGACTCTAGGGTTGTAGAGCTCATCTCGCTTTATTGGCCGAGGGAGCAGACGTACAGCTTCCAGGTCATGTGGCCAGCATGACTAAGCCGCTTCTGGTGAACCAGAGCAGCGCACAGAAACACCGTTTACCTTCCCACCAGAGTGGTACCTATTTATCTGCTTGCACTTTGATGTGCTTTCGAACTGCTAGGTTGGCAGGAGCAGGGACCGAGCAACGGGAGCTCACCCCGTCGCAGGGATTCGAACTGCCGACCTTCTGATCGGCAAGTCCTAGACTCTGTGGTTTAACCCACAGCGCCACCCGCGTACAATGCCCTAATTCATTCTTTAGGAGTCAACTGTCAAAAATCTTTTTCAAAGTATTTAGAATATTCTGAACTAATTTCTATCTACATATTTGCAGATAAGATAATATTCTCTTTGCAGGCATGACAGAAATAGATACAATAAATTACTCCTGCCTCTTCTCTGCTGCTCTTCCAAATCCCCCACAGTTCTGAAATTTCTAAATTTTCTAAAATTGTGCAAGACAACAGTTAACACATTTTAGTGGTAAAACAGAATACTTTTTTGTAAATAGATTAAGGATAGGACCATAGATTTGACTTTACATCTCTGTTATATACACTACTCTATCAGGATCCCAAGATCAGTGAAACATTATACAGATATATGTTTACCAATTGTCACAATGGTTTTGCATTATGGGGCTAGAATATCCCTGCATTTTCTGGCAGCTATAAACACACACTGGTTCCACTTATTAATTGGGGTTATAGCAGTGAAATTTTGTACATAGAGAATAACCTTCCATTTTAATTGTAATCACACTACATGTAATTTAAAGAACGTTCCAAACCCAAGGTTCGCTGGGATGTCTAAGTGAGGATCCAGAGGATCTCCAGCTCAACCAGGCCGTGTCGGCATATGCCCCACATTCTGGTTTAGCCAGAGATACACTGGCATAACTCCCTCAAACTGACTATGCTGGCTGAACTGAGACTGGTATATCTTCCACGAGCATAAGCCCTTTAAAATGGGTGTTTTGGGGGTGGGGTGGGCAGAATCTTAACACCGTTGCGCTTAGTCACAAGAGCTGGTGACCACGCCAAACCTATAACATCAAAAGGGGTGGCTTACTGGTGTAAGTCAAATTCTATTTCTGTTTTCCCACTGCCAGTCTTGGGCCAGCTCAGCTGGCAGTAGCCCTGCTCTTGAACAGAGTTAGGAATGGGGTAATTTACACTGTTTTAACTTTGTTGTTGTTGTTTAGTCGTATAGTCATGTCCGACTCTTCGTGACCCCATGGACCAGAGCATGCCAGGCAGTCCTGTCTTCCACTGCCTCCCGTAGTTTGGTCAAACTCATGCTGGTAGTTTTAACATAAGACAGTGTAAATTATGCTGGCTTCTTGAAGTCAGGATTTCTGTGATACTCTTCTGAATTATAGCAGCTTTCCAAATCCTAAATACCGGGGGGGGGGGGATAACTTCATAGTGGAGAACATACTGTGCATGGAAAAGGTCCCAAATTTAATCACTTGCCTCTCCAGGTAGAGCTGACAAAGACTTTGACACCCTGGAGAATCACTGCCAGTCAGTGCAGACAATACTGAGCTAAATGGACCAATGAACTGGACAGACCAATGATCTGCCTCTGTACACTGCAGCTTCTTATGTTTCTATTTTTAAAAAATAAAGGTTCTACCCTTAAATTCTCCATAAGAATTGTTTGCAGGCTGTTTAAATACAATATCTCATTCATCTCACCAGCAGTTTAAATAAAAGATTTAAAGAGACAATCTCAAAAGAAAACATTTCCCAAACAGCTGTGATTCAGTACTTTTCCAATGCTTTTCCTTTCCCTAATACTCCTTTCTATTCTTTTGCTTTTTTAAAAATGGAAGTGCACTTTGACATCAAATGAAATGTAACCAGAAAGAAAATATTAAAGAAAATGTTAAAGAAAACCAGTAAAAAACTGAGGGGTAAATATACAACATCTTTCCTACCACATTCACCAACAATTCATTCAGCTCATTTTAGTAATCTGATATTTCTTGCCTTTTACTGTGCATTTAAGAAGATACTAGTCTAGAGCTGTGTACCACAAATAGTATTGAAGTTTCTACCACCACAAATATATATATTCTGTGAGAGAATTCTTTTCTTAGAAAAAGACACTGAAGAGAGCACTTCTGTGAGGAAATCTTTGCCAACAACATAACTGACTAAAATTTATATTAACTACAGCATTTATCAGGTTCAGTAACACACACTCAATTAAGTCTCAAATGTTAAAACAAAACTAAGTTGTTCCTCATATACTTTTTAACTTGCATGACAGAGATGATTTGCAAATGGAAGCTCTCCCCCTCCTTTATTTTTACAGGGAAGCTGGGAGATGGGAAGTAAAAAGGAGGGTTATAAATGAGCACAAACATACCCTATGGGTTTGCAGCATATCTATCTTTATCACAACTAAAAAAAGAATCATATTTCCAATTTGCCTCCATAAGGTATTATAGGTTTTTTTTATTTATACAAATAAGATATATCCTTCAGAGAGTATCATTTCATTACACCCTGAATAATAAAAAATGAATGTAGAAACATCTGCATATTCCCTTATCCTAGGTTAACTATAGACAGCAATCAAAAGTTGTAGATGAACTGCTGCACCTTGACATTTAAACCAGGAAATCTGATATGGAAATCTACCTAGAAGATATTGCCCACATATATAATAGTATCAGTTATGGAAATTACTGTATTTAAGTTAATCTCAAGCACCATACATTTCTGGAAGCTATTTCATTTAAATGAAAAACAATGTTTTAACATCATAAACATTTAAATTCATTTTTAGCTTCAAAGTAATTATTGCTGCTCTCAGATTGTGAGCAGCAATCATACAATAAAATGTCCAGAAATTGCATTTAATAAGAAATTGGACAAAGTATTTTGCATGCCATTACTGAATAAATAGCATCTGTGTATAAGCACTCACCTATAACAGTCTCTTACTCATCGGTAGCTATGCTATTTATGCAGGGATTCTTAAAATGGCGTCTGGCAGCACTGCATTGCCTCATTCCTATACTGAAAGCTAAAATGGTAGCAATTTATTCAATAACTATGTCCCTTGTTTAAACAGCAGCACTGTATTCAAAGAAATCATCTCGGTAGCAGAAAAAATGGTAAAAGATGACACAGTGATATCTGATAACCTAATGTGTAACTAAAATTCAGAAGACAGGGAGCTCTATGAAGTCACAGGTTACTAAGGAAATCCTTCCATTTTAGATGCTGGCTTCAGTTTGCATGTGCAAGCACTGACAATGTTTCTCCAGTTACCCTGCAAAAAGCCTAATGTGTATTAAATTTAAATAATACTGACAATACGTACAAGACAAATTAAGCAGTTTAAATCCAGATGCATACATACATTTTAAATGTGCTTTTTCCTTAAAAGCATGAGAAAGTGGTAATAATGTTCACATATTACAGGATCTTGCAAGCAACTGTTTAATTAAGACTTATATGGCATAAATAGGTTTCTTATAATACTAACAGCTCAATCCCATGGAGAGGTTGACATGCCTAAGCCAACCCTGGCTGAACACCTCCAAAATATGGAAACATAACTGAGTATATTCCTTTGTGCACAACCAACACTAGATTAGTGCTGTGAATATTACCTCAGGATAAAGGTTTCTTTTTATCATATTTTGAATCACTCAATGTCATGGGCTCTGACAATAAATTGTTATCACTGAAGGGAAAAAACATGTCTGATTGTAGCAAAATATGTTAAACTCAGCTTACATGTAACAGATTCTGTGGGGGGAAATACATTGGGCCCTGGTTTCTAACAACAGGTTTTGAAAGTCCAATCTTAAGGCCTAGTGCACCTATTTTGTGGTGCTACGTAGAGAATTTGGTGCAAGCACAGCTCCCAGAATGCCAAGATGCCATCTGGGGCTCTTTAAGTTGATACTCTTGGCTCAACAGAATCTAGGGCATAGCTGGCACTGAGACTTATCGCTCTAGAGCGGATGACTACAAAGTAGCACCTGTCTTAGGGAGGATTGAATTTCTTTTATTTCTTGCCAGGTATAAAACAAACATGGCTGCTTTTCTGAACGAGGGAGTGGGGAGAGTGGCCATTATACAGAGAAGTTCATGTACACGGATGTTATATTTACAAATGTGTTGGAAAACCTAGGGGCTGTTTTGCATATGGTTCTTCCAATGTCAGCAAAGCAGCTGCTGAAGGAAGGGGGGGAGAAGCATTCTTTTTTGGACCCTTTACATAAGGAACCCTTTCCTTTCCCTGCAATGTCAAATGCTATCAATAAGCTTACCCACTTCCATTTAGCTCAAAACTAAAATAGTACTGCTACTCAGAATGAAAGGCATGTGGTCTTTTTAAAGCTAATGTTTTTATTTTATTTTCTAAACCAGAACGCTTTGTTTTTCGGTTCGGTTCTCTGTAGAGTCAATTACAAAAGTAACCGAATGATGTCTAAATAATAGTGGTGAATTATATTCATACTGGCCAAGCTAAAAAATTATGTAGCTGCTAAGAATAAATAAATTGGAATTATACTACTTCCTTATTGCCAAAACTATTGTTTTCTATCAGAAGACCAAATCACAGCTATGTTGCTTCATACGAACTACAGTCAACAACAAAAGTTTCAAGATTCAGTACTGTCTGGGCAAAAAGATTTAAGTATTCATCTACCCACCCTCTGTTGTTTAAAGACAAAAACATCACCTGGCTCAAAAAGGGTGGGATGGGTTGGCACACCGTGCTTCTAAGGATATGGCATCCATAAAAGTGACTGTTATACTTTGCAAAAACATTTCTTTTTAATTGGAATTCCTCACTTTGGCTGAATTTGCTTTACTTTGATGGAACAAAGATGGGAGAAATTTCCAGAAGGCCTCTCTTAGCCTTGCTACAGTATTTGCCAATCTTTAACCTATCCTCTCTTTCTATTGGCTCAGGCTCTCGAAAGAGCAGCATGATTGGTCTGATCTGGAAACAACACTGCTGTCTCTCCTAGCCTCAGACATCTTGCTGCAATGCAGACATTTATATTTTGTGAACTATGAAAGAATTAGCATTTGAACATTTAAAAGGGTGAACTTCAGGGGACTTGTGATGCTGTGTTTCATTATGTGCACAAGGGTAGTCCATGCAAATATGCCTCCCCCTGTCAACAATACCTCTGAAGGTGCAGATTTGAGACACATCCTTCTTCAACAAAACCTAGGGGAGCCATTTTAATTCAAGCTCATTTTCTCCAGCTTCTTCATAAGATCATATTGTGTAATGTTAAGATTCCACACCCAGCTGCTAACGTGTAATAAAGTGCTGCAAGAAAAATACATCTGAGCACAGTTTTGACAACCATTGGAACTAAACATTTAAGGTATATTGGTAATAAGTTCTAAAATAGCATAAAAGCCCGATAATAAATGTCAGCTTCTTTAGAAATGGGGGGAGGGGAAGAGAATAATCTGAATTAGGTATTCTTAATGGTACATACTTTGGAGCTTTTCAATAAGCGATAGAGCTTAAGGACAAAATCATAGTAAAAGGGATACTAGATAGCAGTTTATAATCATCATGAGGCCCCTGCACAAATGGTGACAAGGCATTCTTTCAGGAGATACATTTGTATAATATTGTGAATTGCACTGTTACAAAACTAGGCACAAACTGAACACACAGCAGAGTGTAATGCTGTGAGAAAATGTTAAATGAAAAGCTGCTTGTTGAGACATGCATACAAAATGTCTCAGTTCCAGATTATTTTAAAAGCACAAGATACTCAAAAGTGGTTCTAAAACCAAATTTCATGCTGGATGATATATCATAGGATAACAAAAGCATAGAGTTACTGAAGGATAGCCTTATAACAATGTAGTAAATTACTTTGCTGAGAACTAGCACATTCATCACACTTCAAAAGCCTGAGTAAAGTCTGAATTGAGCTTTAACCTGCAAATGCATTAATTAAGGGGGTCTAGGAACAAAGAGTAAGCAGAATTTTGTTTTCAGAGGAAAACAGGAAGTATACATTTCATGTGTGGCAGAACATTGTGAAAAGCACTCTGTTTGAATGAACAGAATTTTGAGAATACAATAATATTTATTTTTACTGAACTAGCTATCCACAAAAATTCACTGGCTGGATTAATTTTGCCCTGTTAAAAGCAAAAGATTGAGAACTGTTTAAAATTACCAAAGAATAGTATACAAGTTTACTTACCAAGTGTTCAAGCAACCATCTCATTTTTCCCAGTAAATAGGATACAAGAAGCTGGCAGATTTGGGATTTGACCAAAAGGAAATTTTTGAAATAATTACGTAGCATCATGCCAAAAACCAGAAAAGCCCGAAAAGGAGGAAAAAAATGAACATGTAATGCTCTCATGAACCACACATGATTTTATATCACTCCACCTCTGAGAACTGTGCCTGATTTTTTACAGAAGAGAAAAGCACAGTTAAAAAGTCAAATCGTTTTATCTGTACTAAATAAAAGGTAGATAATAGTTAAAAATTGAATTGTCTTTAAATAGGTAAGACACTGGAAGAGATGCATAGCTATGCCTGGTGGATTCAGACCTAGACCTTAACTATTTCTAAAACCTACAATAAGAAAGTCATTTTTAAAGAGACAGCTTGTAAGCTATATATTCTCATCCAGAAAAATGCACACACTGCTTCTAAGGATCCTGTTAAAAAAGAGAGAGTTAAATATCCATTTTAAGTTAAGGCAAAACTGCACAAAAAACATGATGCAATAGCAATCCACCAGTTAGGCCCAGTATCTTCAATCTACCATTAGCACTATTTACTGCAGTCTAGGCTGCTAAAAATCCCATATTTTATCAGGGATAACTTAGCATAGCTCTTCTTTTCACTGTTTGAAAAGGTAAACTTGCCTGTTCTGCTGTCTGCCATTATCCCTGCTTGTCTCCCTGTAGGGCAGTTAAATGCATCTGCTCCCTAGCTTCCATTTTCTCTTCAGCAGGCATGTGACACAACAGACAATAGTGCAGGCAAACTGCTCAGACACAGAAAGCTGCTTTGGAAGAACAGTATCTTGACAAACTCTAAAAACCACCATCCCCTTGTGAAGAAGTATGTATGCAAACGTTTTGCCAGTCTGTAAAATAAAGCTATGGCTAATGGCTACTAAACCATGTGACCCAAGAAAGCAAATTTAAACATTTTCAACTTAATAAAGTGCTGTGGGGTGAGTTTTGCGCGACAAATCACAGAGAATCACACTGTTAAACCACAACTCATAGGTTTTAGAGGAAAAAAATGTAAAAAAGTAAAGCTTACCTCTGTGGATGCATTGTTAACACAGTGTTATGTCAATACTTATAAAACATGGAGGACAGGCTCTCAGTACTCAGACAGAAAGGGCTTGGCACTTCAGCTTGATGATCTGTCTTCCTAATAAAAGCTAATCCTGGATTGGCTACTTTGGAAAATCTGAATGTAAAGCTTCAGGGGATTGGCTGAAACACTTCCTGAGCTATTATCTTTGTGCAGCTCTGGCAAGCAGGAGCCATCCTGTGCACAGAGAAGACAGGCTAAACTAGGCCTGTTTCAGCAAAAGAAACTTAAAAAAAGAGCCACACACATACAAACTCCTTGCAGAAAGCAGATTTTCAAGAAGAATAAAGTGAACACTAAGTGCTAGTCTAAATAAAGAATTTCTCAAACCACATCTGTTGCTTCTGCTTGAGGTTTTCTAAACATGGAGGTTTCCCCAGGTCACAAAAGCTGTTTTTGCTACAGAGAAACAGCGATTCTGAATAACACTGTGAAAAGCACACTACATAAAGGAAGGAAAATGTTTTGAAGCATAACACACAGACACAGATACAGTCAGATACACAAACATATAATAAAGGATCAAGGTTAGTGCTGTAGTTCAGCTATTATATAACATCTACACAGCTCAAAAAGCAAATATGATTCTCTCTCCTACACACACAGAGAACACACACACACACACGATTGCCGTGAGCTGTAAGAACCCACATTCTGGATTTTTACCCAACATACGTTGCAGTGCCTAACAAAAGTTGGATTATTAACCAGGATTCTGATTTCCTAATCACTTACAATGTCCCTTTCCTAATTAAATATAAAGGATGCAGAAAATAGCTACGTTTTTCAGTAGTATGCTGCATGCTGTTTTCACAAACTGCCCTTCCCTCATCCCTAAGGCCTTCTAAAGTTGTCAGTTAAACAAAAATCTCGCTTGCCTATTAGTCTGCTGCAGCTGCAGCTTCCTGTCCATTAACCCTATCACATTCGGCTCTTTTTAAGATGCAGGCCTTGTGAAGAGTTGAGTTTCAGTGTGTGGAAAAATACCAGAGCTGCTTTCAGAGCACGGAGGAACAATGGGAGTGCAGTCTGAATTTAGAAACATTTCATGTACAGCCCTCATTTAAACTAGGTCTCTAAAAATGAGAAGCAGTTTTAAAAGGTTGTTTTAAAAGATAATTTATTTACAGTGCGATCCCGAACGTAACTGCTAATAAGTAACCACTGTTGTTTATCAATGGTACAGGTAAGTATACACAGGACACTGTAGCCAAAACTGGATAGCCTGATTTGGGGCCAGTTCTTAAGCACTTCTGTGTGTGTGAAAATGACACACACCTAGGCTTCATTCAGCCAGTATTTCAGTTTTGCTACGATAGGCCTTAAAAGATGTTGTTATGCTGAGGGAAAGGAAATAGTTCTAGATGAAACATTTCAAAGAACAGGTTTTCACACAGGTTCTCCAGTAAATGCTTACATTTATGCTGACCTTTTTCTGTATTCACAGCTAAAACAGTTAAGAAAACAAAAAGCCCCAGCTGCACCTACAAATTACCATGCAAAGAAACGTGTATACGAAAAGAGAAAGACATATTAGCAACCTTGTATATGAACAGACCAAAATAAGGAAGTGTGAGTTTGCTGAAAGCAATTAGAAAAAGAAAATAAAGAGTTCTGAGTATAAACCTGAAATAATATATAGGAAAGCCATGGGAGCAGGGAACCGATAAGCAAAGGTGTGTAGGTACACAAGCAAGCAACAGCATTCTGTGGCCGCAAAATAGAAAGGCTAGCAATCAAATTAAATCTATTTCTTAACTGCCCCAATCTCAACACTCAGTAATGTAATCAAAGTTAAGACCGAGGGATGAACGGACACGGACACACACACACACACACACACACACACACACCCCTTTTGATTGTGGATTTTACTAAGTCACATGTGCATAATCCAAGGCAAAGAAATAATCCTAGGCTCTCTTGCCTCATGCTGTGGCCATGCTTTTCTAAGATAACCATCATCTTTACAGGAAAACTCAGTGCTTATGCCACTAAGAAGATGTATGTCCTTCACCAAGGCTGTTTTTCAGGCTATACCAGCAAAATATGTTTAATACTGATTTGATATACAAAATTCTAGTTTCTGCGAGGCGGAAGCTTTTTGCCTTTCAAAACCTAATCACTGTTTTTCAGGATGGTGAGCAGCAAAACTCAGAACGTACCTTCACAGTTTTTGTCCATTTTCAAAATGCAGCAGGAACTGAACAATATAATAAAGGGGAAATATATATGCCACTTAACCATCTTCAGTGGAAACTAAGATAGGCAATTTCTGAGCAATTTTGCTAACCCAAGCAAAATCCCAAAGTGTTTAAGGGCAGTAAAATGTCCCCCAGTGAAGCCATGTGTATTGTGTCAGAAGGGCACATTATCTGCTTCCCTGTGTCATTCATATATGACATTTTTAAACCACAATTGCCTGAAACAAAAAGGCCCCCAAATGCCAAAAATCTACAGATTTCATTGAATCTTTTTGTTTGTGAAATCTTTTGTGAACATTAAAAAAAATAAATTTAAATGTTTGTGGCTAAAACTTGGGGACATTGTTTACTACTCTGTAGGTGACAATATATTAGAAATAGGTCTACATATGTGCAAATTCAACAATGAGAAGTAAGTGCAAATTCAACAATGAGAAGTAAAGTAAGCCTACAGATTATGTGGGGGTTATGTTCCAGGGATTGTGTCTAAAGTCAAAATTCCATATAGTTAAAACACACTAGGTTCAATGGTGGGTGGGATTGCTAAAGTCATTTTTCCTGGAACCCCACCTCCTTTTTAACCCCCTTTTTGCCAAATTAAATGTGCACAAGTTAAATGTGCGTAAATTGTGAGCTTGCTGTACACCAGTGGGGGTGGAATTTTTAACCCCATTTTTGCAGGAAGAGGGAGCTGTAAATAGCAAATCTACTAGGTTTTCTACTATCTGAGAGCAGAATACTCCTGGAATGCTGTATCCTGTTCTGGGCTCCACAATTTAAGTAGGGTGTCGGTAAGCTGAAACGTGTGGGCGGGAGGGCAACCGATCTAATAAAGGGTCTGGAAACCAGGTCTTATGAGGAACAGTTGACAGAGCTGGGTATTTTTAGCCTGGAAAAGAGGAGACAGGAGATATGAAAGCCATGTAGCTTAGGGGCTGTCACATGGAAGATGGAGCAAGCTTGTTTTCTCCTGCTCTTGAGGTTAGGACTCGAACCAATGGCTTCAAGCTACGAGGAAGATTTCAACTAAACATCAGGAAGAACTTTCTGACAGTAAGATCTGTTTGACAGTAGAAGGGACTCCCTTGGAAGAGTGTAGACTCTCCCTCTTTGGATGTTTTTAAGCAGAGATTGTATGGCCATCTGTCTTGGATGCTTTGGTTGATATCCCTACATTGCATGGGGTTGGACTAGATGACCCTTGGATCCCTTCCAACACTGCAATTTTATGATTCTGTGCATGTTTATATCCAGGAGTCTCAGAGACAGTTTTTATAATTTTAGGATACCCAATGTGGTGCCCTTCAGAGGTTCCTGGACCCCAACTTTCATTAATTTTTTGTATCCAGTGGTTTTATAGATCAAACGATAATCCAATAGGAGTTTATATCAGATAGTTAGAAATGTGGTCATGTTTTAGAACACTACCTTAAGAAAAACAAGACAAGAATCAAGAATGTAAGAAGAGCCTGCTGGATCAGGCCAAAACCCCTCTAGCTCTACCTCACCTCCTCTTCCCAACATGGTCAACTGGTAGGAGTGTTGGGACAGTGAAAATCACTAAAAAGGAGAAAAAAGCACAACCAGCTCCTTCCCACAATCAACATATAACACATACAGCTGTTGTGTTTTCAAATGGCTGCTATACTGGAGAGTACAGGACTGAAGTTTGAAGGTATGGTTATGGTCTGAAGGCATAGGAGGGCACCACCTTGCTAAAGCTAAGCAGGACTGGGTCTGATCAATGCCTGCCTGTGAGGCCTCCAGGGAACTATGTGTATGCTTCCTTGTGTTCCATGTTAGAAGAAAGGAGGGATATAAATGTAAATAATAAATAAATACACTCGCTCTTAGATAGGGAGAGACTGAAAGCACAGCAACGTTCTATCCATGTAATGGGAGAGACTGAACATAGACCTGAGACAACCAACATTGTAATGGACAGTTATAAAGGGTGCTTCCTGGTGGTAGATGGGGGGCGGGGGGGGGGGGAGTCCAAACAGTAAAACGTGCAAACCAAAGGGATCAAATCATTGCAGGTAGAGAAAGGAAAGAATATTCCTTTAGTTCTGCAGTACAAGACAATGCTGCTCATGTAGTATAACACATTTCTCGGAAATACTTAGCTACAGCTTTAGTGTGCAGTTGTGTCAATAATATATGACATTTCAAGAATGGGGGGGGGGGCACGAATCAATAGGCTAATGTCTTTGAAGTCTGATGCTAACATGGAATGCTAAGCCATATACTAGGCATGTGGGGAACCTGTGGCCTTCCAGTTGCTATTGGATTACAAGTCCCATCAGCTTCAGCCAGCAAAGCCAGTGGTCAGGGATGATTGTGTGAGTTGTAGTCCAACAATGCCTGAAGGCAACAGGTTTTCCATCTCTGCCATACACAATAGTTTTGTAAGCCACTTGGTGCATGAGCTGTGTGTTCTGAGTGCTTTGCTCCCCCCCTTTGTATGAATCATAGAATTGTAGAGTTGGAAGGAATACTTAAGGTTGCAGGAATCTCCACACACAATGCCCCATCAAATTTAAAACCATACCAGACCCTGTTTGGTTTTGCAAATGTGCTAGCAGTTTTATTGATGCACCACTAGGAAGTCAACAAACAATGACGGGGGTTTGTTTAGCATCATGTATAAACCTGTACCTAGGGTAGCTTTTGCCCTAAAAACACACACACAATCGCTAACAGCAAATCATGGTTTAAGGCTAGCTGGAGATCAGGGTTTGTTCTGGTGCAACAAAGTACATTTGGGTTCAGACGTCACACTAAGCCCTTGGTGGTTTGTTTACCCACTTGCACAAAGGAAGGGGTGAAACAGAATGTGCCCAAGCTACATGCACAGTGTGGCTTACTAAAACATGGCTTTGGCTTAGCATTTATATGTAATCACCACTTGTAAAACTGCAAGGGTGCTTTTCTAACAATGAGAAATGAGCAACTAATATTTACTTGAATTATTACATCCTGAGGGGGAAAGATTATTATAGGAATGTGGCTATTTTTTTGCACCATTAATTCATTTTATGAACTTTAAACAGATATTTAATTTGTACTTGACTGGACACATGTTCCAAGCACAATTGCCCCCAGCAGACTGCACACCCATATTAACACCAAAATGGCTGCTAGCAGCAGTGTCAGTGCTGTAGACAAAGCTTCCTTTGCCTTGCCCTGTCTAATACAGAGGAGCATTTTGCAAACTGCACATGTAGCTCTTATTCACTCTTGGTGCTTTAAAGTTTTAATGATTCGGAAGCCAAGAAAGAGAGAGAGAGAGAGTCCACTATGGAGGCTGCCCATGTGGCTTTATTTCACTGGCAGCTCTGCTTCAGTGTTATTCATATCAAGAACAACATTCCCAAACAAATACAACTGGTATACAGTTTGATTCTCTGTGGGAAAGACGTCCTGGCTCTGGGAGTGCAATGGCGCTGATGGTGGCTGGGCACATAGCCAAAGTGACACATTCAGTCCCTGGAGGGAGGATTTGGTCACATATCAGCTAGTAATTTAATAGCAGCAATAGCTAGATGAGGCCTCAAGTTCTGCTCTTCTAAAACAACAAAATGCTTTACTGAGCTAAAACAAAGGGCTTTTAAGTGCCAGTAAAAACAAAGACTAATTGGGGAGCCCTCTCAGGTAGTTCATGTTGTTTTGAACTCAGAGGCAAACAGCAGATTTATCTCACTGTGGTAAACATATCCTTTAAGTATTTTAAATTAGGAAAGTGGAAGAAATATTGGAGCTTGATCTTCCCCCATTTGGAATGATCTTGCATGCCAAGTCCCCAAAAGAATGAGAGGCAAAAGTACATTTTATTGGAACAATATATGTTGTTGAAAGCAAGGAAGCTTTCATACTTCAAGCTAAGGCAACTGAAAAACCCCCTGCTGCAATCAGTGAATGAAGTGTCTTATCCTGTAATAAAAGGCCATTAAAATGCATGGCCTACTGCAGGATTAGCCAATTGCTTTTCCTGGGGTGTGGCTATTTGAGAGTGTAGGCTGTAGAAAAACAACAATGAAATGGGAAGGACAGGCAGGAAGGCGGAAATAGAGGGCTAAAGTCAGAGATGTTAATCAGTAGCAGTCTGAAGAACCCAAGTGGTAAAAGATGAAGTGGGGGTTGAAAACCATAAAAACAAAGCCTAGAAAGAAACAGAAGGATGTGGGAGAAGAGTTGTTGTTTTTTCAAGCAACCACAAGCCAGTAGAAAACTCTAGAAACATGGCACTTTCCCTCAATTCTTCTCTTTACAGATTGCCTCAGAGAGAGTGCATTATTACCCATAAGGCAGAAGGGAGGGAGAGTTGCTCCCAGAAAATGCCACACATGGTACTTATGGCCCTACAACACTACAAATAAGAGCTCTCCCTAAAGAGCAGCCAGTGCCTGACACAGACAAAAGAAGATGCTTTTCTGTTCACAAGACATGAAAACAGTAATTGCTGAGACATGTTCAGGCAGAAAGGAAAAAGCTGTGTAGAAGAAAACAGGCAACATGAGCTATATGAAAAGGAAAAATAGATGCATGCAGAAGTAGGCTGCTCAACTATGCATACTACAAAGGAGTCAGAGAGCTGTTGCAGATGGTTCACTGTACCAGATAGGAGACTGGAGCAGCATACATGTTTCTGAAATGGGGGGAGAGAAGAATATGTCCACAAGGTTGATAGACAGAAGACTGTATTTCAAAAGTAACTGGGAAAAGGTGTATGCCTTCACTGGTGGTATTATTGGCCTATCCACATTTCAATGGTCTACATTAGTAAAGTAAAAACAAAAAAAATTCCTTCCAGTAGCACCTTAAAGACCAACTAAGTTAGTTCTTGGTATGAGCTTTCGTGTGCATGCACACTTCTTCAGATACATGCATGCACACGAAAGCTCATACCAAGAACTAACTTAGTTGGTCTTTAAGGTGCTACTGGAAGGAAATTTTTTTTGTTTTGACTATGGCAGACCAACACGGCTACCTATCTGTAATTAGTAAAGTAGTTCAGAATAATTTTTTTAGCATCATGCAAGTAGTAAAAAAAAAAATTTCCCCAAAGAGAAGGTGCCCAGGTACTATATGAAACAAGTGTTTTGCATAACAGAAATTAGAAATAAAACATCAGATACAAAACAGTCCTACCTAGTATTGAAAGCTTACCTTCTGGTTAAAGTTTTCTAAACATATGAATTAACAAGCAAGCAAAGGGTATATGGAGGATGTTGGCAAACCATCCAGGCTAGTGAACTGGGGGGGTAATAATGGGTAAATGGAATAACAATGCCAAATGGCCTTCAGCTATGCAAATCACCTTGAGGAGTAATAATAGCCTTTCTAGCCTATAGCTGCAAGGGTACTGTTAGGTGATATGACAGTGATCAGGATGCATCCTGTTATCTCTCCTTCAGTGTTTCTCAAGCAATTTAGACCAGTGTTTTTCAAAGAGTGGGCCTTGGGCCAAGACTTTCAGATGGGCTTCTGTGCCAAGGCAGTGCCTCCTTATTTGTCTGCCATGCCTTCCAGTCATGCTATAGCCTTCTAGTAGGAGCAATGCCAGCAACAGCATCTTCTTGCATGCTGAGTAAAGGTTGCCTGGAAAAGAGGGGAAGGGAAGTAAGGTCTCCCTCCTCTGAGAGGAAAGGGCAAGAGGTGGTGTTGAAGCAAATTAAAAAATGAAATAATATATTATTAATAACAATAAACAGAGAAAAGAAATGAATGGGAAAAGAGAGGGAAGGCCCAGTGAGAAAGGATAAAAGAAACAAGCAGGGGTTGGGTGGGGGGCAGCAGGGGCTAGGTGGGGGGCAGAAGAGTAGGAATAAGGCACAAGTTGACTGAGAAAGAAGAATGTGGGGGGGGGGATTACAGAATATTTTTGGGGGGCCATTCAGAGCTATGTGGTGCAGGAAAGAGAAAAAATATTTTTAAAAGGCTTCTGCACTTGGAACCTCTGGATTAGAATATTTTGCCTAAAATGTAGGTGCTGACTCACAATACCTCCAGAGCAAATTTTGTACTTGGGTTGAGGAAAGCTAAGCTATGGAACTCCTTGCCACAAGCAAAACATTTTGACAATGAATTTAACAATTCCCAGTTATGAATTATATATTAGTAGAATATGTCAGTAATTGGCAGCTAATTATGCCAAACTCTGCCTCCATGTACCACCATTTTGTGATTGGCTCTGCCCCTTCACCATTTTGTGACTCCCAGTAATTTTCAGCAGTCTCACCCTTGTGGTAAGAAGTTGGAGAATCTCTGACCTCCCTTTCTAAAAAACCTGGGGCTTCCCAACCAAGCATCTATTCTACACCTGTATGTATGGAAATTATTGCTACTGTTCTTTTTCGGAATCTATTAGTGTAGTAATCTCACACTGCTAATAAAAGTAGTGAAGTAGTATGGACAGTATGGTTGCACAGTCATCAGCAGGGATCCATCTTGTAGTAACGAGGTGGGGCTTTTCTACTGTGGTGGCCTCTTAATGGAATCATCTCTCCTCTGAATTATGGCAGGCACTCACACTGATTATATTTATGCACCTGCTGAAATCTCATTTATTCTTCCAAGCCTTTGCTGGCAGTTAATACCAATCTCTTCTTAATCTGTTTGCTTTCGATTACTGTTTTTCCTGTTTTCCCATTTTTAAAAGATTATTGTATAGATGCTAATATTCCAGTTTTTACCTTGTGCTGTACATCACTTTGTGGTTTTTAAATGAAAGGCAATAGAAAAATATTTTAAAATGAATAACACCGTTCCACACCCTGCCCACCATTTTTCTCACCCTCCTCTAACGGTCAGTCAACTTTTTGAGGGGTTTCTATGTCATTCCCAGATGCAGAAATTAAACAATTTAACGTATGGATGTATTTGGGAAGCTGTCCCTTAGGACACTTAAAAACAACAAACTAACCTTGAGTCTGCCAATACTAATTCAAGCTTTCCCTTACTTTTGTAGCCAAATCTGCTCAAACCATGGACAACATACTGCTACTACTATATAGGCAAGTGAGCTCTTGCAACAAAATGTTGCAAGGCTTCTATTGAAGGTCCCAAACTCCCCATTCCACAGCCCTAATTCTTCCTACTCCCCAACAGTCCGTCAGCATGGGGGGGGGGGGAGACTGTGGATGTGGGCACACTACATAAAATTCTTCAATTCCATCTACATAAAATTATTTAATTTCCATTGATATCTATGGGCAGATGTCTCTTTTCTGACCCTAGGAACATGGAAAAACAGCTTCCTCACGTGAACTGGAAAGTGACCTAGCCAGATAGTGTAAAAGCTTTTATAGGAGAAACAAGTGAATGCAAAAGGACCAATGATGATTAATGAAATAAATTTGGGCTGGGAATTAGGTAAAAATTTAGTTTAAAAAGGGTATGGAAGAAATTACAGGACATGAGTAAAAATATCTGGATATATACCTCTACAGCAAACCTCTGTACTTAGCTTGAGGAAAGCTGAACTATGGAACTCCTTGACACAAGCAAAATTTTGTGATGAAGAACTTAGCAATTTCCAAAGATGGAACAGATATCATTAGAAAGTAATGTCAGCAATTGCTACCTGATTATGTCAAATTTTATCTCCATTTTGTGCTCTACCTCTGTACCACCATTTTGAGACAAATGGGCCTTAATAAATTTTAGCCATCTCAAGTGGGCCCTGTGAGTAGAAAGTTTGAGAGAACTTCTGCCTTAAACAGCCATGTTCTACTGTGCCTTATCCTTCCGCTGTAAACATTCAAACCATTGCACTGTTAGCTCTAGTGAAATAGGATTTGCAAGTATATACTTGTTTTTAAACAAAAGCATGTTTCCCATGTTTTTGTATGGGTTCTGAATACTTCTTGTCTTCCATTAGCACAAACTCCTTCATCTGCATTTTAATAACATTGGGTTGCAGTGTCTGACGCAATTGCCTACAGACAGCTATATGGTTGCCTTGAATTATACAGCAGACTATTTAAAAGAAAGCTAGACTCCACCCATAGAATCTCATGTTTCAAATAGATAAATGGCTGGGTTAGAGGTTTTGCATTTCTGGAATTGTTCCCAGTCAAACTATTAACCCTGCCTTAAAAGACTGATATTTTGATCTAGAGCTCAGCAAACCAGCTGCCTGAAACACTTGAGTAAGATGAACCAGTTTTCTAGCATGCAGAAAAGCTGGAGGTCATATCTGTGCATTGTTTTTTGCCTATTTGAACAAAATAATTTTTTTCATTTTTGTGGCTTTGGATATTCTAGCAAAGACTGCATATTCCTCATCTTCCTACAGACAACTTGAAAAACAGCAAGTAAACTCACATTGCTTGCAACAGGATCTTGACATGGTGTGAAAGCCTTTCTGATTAAACTTGTTAACTCTCAAGTGTTCTAACAAAGCTGATGCCATCAGTACAGGACTGCTCTGGTTCTATCTTGGCTTGTGATCCAGTGTACTAATGGCAAGTTGTAACGTGCATGAATTGACTATATTTACTTGATAAAATTTATACACTGCTTGATTGTAAAAAAACTCAAAGCAGTTTACAAAAGATAAAACAGTAAAATCAAGAAAGATTCACAACCATACTTTAAAACATTCAAAAGTTAAAATACTAAAACAGATTAAAATTATCCCAACTTTCTAAGCATCTGGGGAGGTCCGTCTAAACATAAATGTTTTTAGCAGGTGTCAAAAATAGTATAGTACAGTGAAGGCTGCCTACTTGATCTCAATAGACAGGGAGTTCCAAAGTTCAGGAGCTGCTACACTAAATTATAAAGTTCTTACAAATGCAAAACAGGTATTATGTGGCACCTGTAAAGGTAAAGGGAATCCTGACCATTAGGTCCAGTCGTGAATGACTCTGGGGTTGCGCGCTCATCTCTCTCTCTATAGGCGGAGGGAGCCAGCATTTGTCCGCAGACAGCTTCCGGGTCATGTGGCCAGCATGACTAAGCCGCTTCTGGCGAACCAGAGCAGTGCACGGAAACGCCGTTTACCTTCCCGCTGGAGCGGTACCTATTTATCTACTTGCACTTTGATGTGCTTTCGAACTGCTAGGTTGGCAGGAGCAGGGACTGAACAATGGGAGCTCACCCCATCGCTGGGATTCGAACCGCCGACCTTCTGATCCTAGGCTCTGTGGTTTAACCCACAGCGCCACCCGCGTCCCCTGTGGCACCTGTAGGTAGTGCCAATTCCGCTGATGAAAGTGGTTGAGTGAACACATGTAAGGTAAGGCGATCCCATAAATAAACATGTCCCAAGTTGTTAAGGGCTTTATATACTAATAGTAACACCTTGAACTTGGCCTAGGAGCAAATTGGCAGCCAGTGCAGATCTCTGAGCACAGGTGTTATATTCTAACAAAAGTCTCACTCCTGCAGCAATCATGTTGCAATGTACTGCACAGTACTAACAGCAGCTACTGTGGCAAGCACTGAGAAAGTCCAGGAATTACCACAGCTGTTGAACCAGCCAGTCAGTAAAAGGCACTTCTAGCCACTGAGGCTACATGGTGAAGTCTTCTCACTTCTTGTACCATGTCAACTTCACTTGGGAGGTAGCTTGTTTAAAAACACTCCACATCAAAATCATTATTTTCATGAGTAGGCAGACAGACACCTTCAGATAGGCAACCTTCCCCCATATGAAACCTCTTGTACTAAAGAGTATAATGGCCTCTTGCACCAAGGCAGTATTAAAGCAGTTAGTTGCAAAAATTCTGGGGAATACTGGCCCAGTGATGCCTGTGTATGGGGGTGTGGGGAGATTAAAAGGGCAATGCTAATACTCAAAACTGGCACAGTTCCTTTTTTCATGTGCTGCGTGATGTGCAGTAATATACTATTTTAGAAATTCATATTGTTCTGGAGGACAAGCATGCAGCAGAGGCTTAGTTACATTTGGAAAGAATTTCCTTACTGATCACCTTTCAGCTTTTCTGGACCATCAGCATTTTGTTCTTTGAATTATTATTTATAAAAAATATTTATATACCACTGTATCAAAAATATATTCCAGCAGTTTATATAAAAACATAAAACTACAGAGTAAAATCATTTTAAAAAATTAAAAAGTTAAAAGCAAAAATAAATTAAAAACAACAAAATTCCCAGGGAATCCTCATGGTCTATCACCGTACTTCAGGCAAGATGAGGCAGCTAAGCATTCCTTATCAGCTAAATGCTGAGCCAAAACAACTACTTTCCCAGCGTCTGTTCTCCAATTAAAATATGCAGCTGGCATAGCTCAGTTGGTAGATCATGAGACTCTTAATCTCAGGGTCATGGGATCAAACCCTACGTTGGGAAAAATATTATTGCATTGCAAGGGTTGGACTAGATGGCCCTTGTGGTCCCTTCCAACGCTACAATTCTATTTGGCTTTTAAGGCCGCATGAAAGTAAAACAGATAATAAAGATATGCTACATGCCTGCATGTTGCAATTAACACTCCTGAGCCAACTGACTTTAAAACTATTCAAAACATAAACACTCTAGAATTAGAATATACTGCAGAGCTCAAATACAACAGCTTTACTCATCAACATCTTTCTAGTTTTATTAAATGTTATCCATATTACTATACTAACAAAATAGAACTTCCTGAGACAAACACAAAAACTAAACCAAACCAAGGCTGGCATGAGATGTTACAAACACAAGAAAAAATAATAAAGCAGGTTATCTGGATGCTTGTGATAAGATACAGACAGGTAAGTGGAGGGTATAATCATAAGAAATGGGAGAACAAGAGGTGTGGCACACATGACTTACAAGATATACAGAAACATAAATCTATAACTGAAACTATCAGAGGCACAAGGAGTACCAAAAATAAAAGGCTCTATATTACATTATGAAATATTTTCAACCAAGTAGACGTTACTTATCCTAAATTTATTGAGAGACTTGTGGAAAAGGCCAGTGTAAATTTCCCTTTATATATATTCAATAAAATCCCACCAAAAGATGTTACCCTTGATTTTTTCTTTCAAAAAGTGAGTGTACAAGGGACGTTTTTCATGTAATGCAATTTTTCATATATCATTCCACCTTAATGTGGTGTTAATTTCAGACAAAGAAGAAAATACTTTTAAAGGAAACAATAAGATATGATTTAGCCATGGTGAAGTCTGTACTATTAAATGCATTCAAGGTCAGAAGGAATGTTTATTCCTAACTTAGCCAAAGACCATAGACTCTCTTAAGGTAAAGGTAAAGGTATCCCTGCCCGTATGGGCCAGTCTTGACAGACTCTAGGGTTGTGCGCTCATCTCACTCTAGAGGCCGGGAGCCAGCGCTGTCCACAGACACTTCCTGGTCACGTGGCCAGCATGACGAAGCTGCTCCGGCGAACCGGCACCAGAGCAGCACATGGAAACGCCGTTTACCTTCCCGCTATTAAGCGGTCCCTATTTATCTACTTGCACCCGGGGGTGCTTTCGAACTGCTAGGTTGGCAGGCGCTGGGACCGAGCAACGGGAGCGCACCCCGCCGCGGGGATTCGAACCGCCGACCATGCGATCGGCAAGTCCTAGGCGCTGAGGTTTTACCCACAGCGCCACCCGCGTCCCAATATAGACTCTCTTATTGGGACTCAAAAGGCTACTAGCATGCCTTAATTTCCAAAGGCCTCGGAACAAAGAGAGGTGGGGTTAAAGAGGATAAAGGCAGAGTACTGCATGCAATTGTGGGATGATGTCCGCTTCATAAGCGTTTTGATATTTAGTATTTTTTAAAGGATGAGTAGGCAACACTGGAGACAATAGGTGTAATGCTACTACACTGCTCATGACCAATTATATGGGTGCCAAAGTCAAACATAACATTTATGACCCATGTCTTAGAGAACAGGTTATGGTAAGAGTAAAGTGGCAAGATAGAGAAGTGATTGCAAGTCAAGTAAGGGTTGTCAAACCTTTCTGCCTCTCACTGCTTTCCCCTCACAACCCATTCCTTCCAGCCACATTACTCCTGCTTGGCATCAAGATCAGAAATAAATCCAACTACTGGGGGGGGGGGACAATTTGGGTGAGAAATTGTGGGGCAGAAGAATTCACCCTAATCAGCATTCCAAGACACTGGTTTGCAGACATTCTGTGTAGTGCAGTTCTAGGCACACATACTTGCACCAGGCAAGTGCTAACTAATGGGTGTTGCTACTGAAGTCTACAAGTACATGACAACTGCTGCTGGCAAGAAGCTCCTGCTGCCACTGCCATAACCCAAAATGCCAGTTAACTCTACTGGAAGGAAGAAATTTAGAACCAATTGACCCACATAACAAACTGCTTGCTATTTTTCTCTTGTTTTAATAATAATAAAAAATACATTTCAGCTTGAGTCATGTTCCTGGTTTTGTTCTTTGTGAACACATATACTTCTTGTGGCTGTGGGGATGCCCTCAGTTACATAATTTGTATAATGTTATTAGCTGTCCTGATGTGAAATGCAAAAAGGCAATTGCTTGTTCATGAGATTAGTTCTCTAGAAACAGATAAAGGGGTGGGATGCAGATATGATGATGGAAAACACTGGTGGTGATTACTACCCAACAATGAAAATGTGTATGACGACAAATTTTCTTTATAGTTAAACTATGAAAATAACAAAACAAAAAACAAAAAAAACACTAAGCTGAGAATTGCCAGACCAAATTAGCCACTTAAGCTTCAAAGAAAGGAAAAATCCATCTGCTTAAACTTCAAATGTGTGGCATTGGTTAACGTACGCTTCTAGTTGTCTGCTAGTCTATAAGTAGTAATAATTTCTTCCAAGTGAAAACCTTGCTAGGCCCCCTGCTGTCACCCTGCAACACTATGTATATACAGGCTGGATGGCTTACTAGAATATTTATGGGTTGCTATACTTCAGTATTTGTCTGTCTGAGCAAATGAACCTCTACACAAGAAAGATGCCTAGCAACAGTAATTCATTCAGCTCAAGTGTCTTCTTCTCTTTTATCCCAAATTCCCATTCCCTAAGTTTGTGTTGGCCCTAGTTATGGGTACCCAATGTTGCAGATTAGGCTGCAATCCTAGCCATGTCTACTCAAAAGTAAAAAGGTAAAGGGACCCCTGACCGTTCGGTCCAGTTGCGGACAACTCTGGGGTTGTGGCGCTCATCTCACTTTACTGGCAGAGGGAACCAGCATGACTTTGGAGAACCAAAGCAGCGCATGGAAACGCTGTTTACCTTCCCACCGGAGTGGTACCTATTTATCTACTTGCATTTTTATGTGCTTTTGAACTGCTAGGTTGGCAGGAGCAGGGACCAAGCAACAGGAGCTCACCCCATTGCAGGGACAGGTTAGGATTGCATCTTTTGGCTATTATCTATCTTGTGAAGTTTGTCAAACATCTCAGCCCTGAATACATTTATCTGGAAGTAAGTTGGCTGCACTTACTGTAGCTTCCTTTTTCTGCTTCGTCCAGGTAGTGGAGGCATAGGCAAACTCGGCCCTCCAGATGTTTTGGGACTATAACTCCCATGATCCCTAGTTAACAGGACCAGTGGTCAGGGATGATGGGAACTGTAGTCCCAAAAACATCTGGAGGGCCGAGTTTGCCTATGCCTGAGGTAGCGTAACCACTGTTCCTTTAACTTTGAACTTACAAACTATGCTTCCAATGGTGTCTCTAGGAACATTCAGTGCCTTCACTATCTTTTTGTATCCTGCTCCTTGTTTGTGAAGGGCAATTACTGGTATCTCTTCTCTTACCTTCCTGGACCATTCTCTTGACTTAGTCATATTTCTAACATGCAGCCAAATTTGACACTCGTGAAATACCTGAGCTGGCTAGGGGTTTGCTGTGTTCCACCTCAAGCACACCTGGTGCAACTAATGAAGCCCTTGATTAGTTGCATCAAGTGTGCTTGAGACAACACCTGCTGTATTTGTGCTGCTGTGAAGGATTCTATTCAGGGGGTGAAATAATAGTGAGACTCGAGAAGCCAGTATAAGTGACATTTTCAGCTGATTTTGAGGAAATCACTTTAAGTATACATTGTCTTGAGCTATTTCAATTGCTTTTGTTTGATTTGCTCATTGCAAGCAGATGAAAGTCTGTAAAATTTGATAATAAAGTGGATTTGCAATGGGGGTTGAATAATTTCGATTGTAACTGTAAATCAAGTATTTGCTTCCAATAAAGTATACTTAGGACAGAAATTAAAAATGCTGTTCATCCAAGTTGGGTTGAGAACCCGCAAATTCACTCTTACATATAATATTTTTTTGTGATAGGGCCTTTTGGAGTTACTCTATGTATTGCTTAAATTTAAATTAAATTCTAGCTGTAGTCTTAAATCATTTCCAAGTACGTACAGCCTGCTATAGCCAACTACATCATACTCTGAGTAGATCCACTGAAATCAATGGACTTAAGATAGTCATGACTGACCTTTAAGTCCATTCCATATACGACTTAATCAAATATTACCCAGATGCTTGTGCCATAAACAACTGTTAAATGGTTGCTCTGCTTGTGTCATCTTCTACCTTAATGTACTCCATACTCCAAGTTACCTAGTGTATCACCTACTTAACTAAAAAAAAATAGGAACAAGAGAGTGACTTGGAGGAGAGGAGTAATGCAGGGTATTAATAACTGCTTCTGCTTTCTACTCTTGCGTTAATAGAAATATAGCACCCTCTTGTGTTGCCTTGTGTTGACTCTAGAGTCATGAAAAAGTTTCATTAAAAAAGAGCAGGGGCTGTACTTTTAAACATCTCTGAAGTATGAGTCTGAAGCAAGAGTTGCATAGCCACACAAAATGTAAAGATACTTAAATGTGTACAGTTAAACAAATAAGTTATTGGCAACGCATGCATGCATGCACATGCACACACACAGGTCCTCCTGCAATTATTAAGAAGATTCCCATGGTGGAGAGTGTACCCCTACTGAATCATAATACAGAGAAATACCATATTCCAAGGTGCATGGGAAAAATGAAATTATTTTAGACCTTTTTCAAGTAACCAGCTCCATGAATGCACCTACTGCAATTCAGCCTTGGTGTGACACTCCTCCAAGTTTCAATTCAGTTAAGATTATGTACCCATCCACATGTAATGGTCTGGTCCTGGCTTGGCCCCCGAGCCAAAAAACCTCCCAGGGATGTTACATTCCCAGGACAAGGGCTGGCAAACTCTGGAGGTCCAGGTCTTAAGAATGAGTCAAGGTCAAGCAGTCCACAGTGAGGCAGCCCAGAAGTGGGCATGGTCCAACAGCAGAATCATGAAACAAAGCCCAGGTCAAACACAGCAGAGTACTGTAGTCCAAGAGCAAGGTATTAGTAGGCAACAGAGAGGGAAGAAACCAGAAACTGGGTTGCACACAGCTGAGAACCAATATTGTTTTACAACTAACAGTCTTCAAATGGAGCATGATGTAGTTTATAGTCATCCAGACCCCGTCCAGACCTAGCTTCAACTTGTTAGCCCAACTTTCAAGGTTCCTTGCTTCTGAGAGCCCTTATTCTCAAGGAACCTGGTTCTTCTAGGCCTTGAGGCACACACTCTTTATCAATACCCATTAGTATTACACTCTTGAGTATGTTAACATACAACTATATAAAATATCTATTACAGACAAACAGAATGATTTTGAATTTGTAAGCCTTATAAAGGTAAAGGGACCCCTGACCATTAGGTCCAGTCGTGGCCGACTCTGGGGTTGCGGCGCTCATCTCGCTTTAATGGCTGAGGGAGCCGGCGTACAGCTTCCGGGTCATGTGGCCATCATGACTAAGCCGCTTCTGGCTAACCAGAGCAGCGCACGGAAACGCCGTTTACCTTCCCACCGGAGTGGTACCTATTTATCTACTTGCACTTTGATGTGCTTTCGAACTGTTAGGTGGGCAGGAGCTGGGACCGCGCAACGGGAGCTCACTCCATCACAGGGAATCGAACCGTTGGCCTTCTGATTGGCAAGTCCTAGGCGCTGTGGTTTAACCCACAGCGCCACCCGCGTAAGCCTTATAGTTAATTTAAATGAAGAACTCAACTGAATAGGAAGCAGGATATTTAGAAAATGAAATGGAAGCAGTTTCTTCAGTAAGTTCAGCCATAGAAGTTCTTAACACCTGTATTCAATTACAAGAGATCAAAAACATCTAAGAGGTGTCTTCTTTAGCAACTGATGCTTTTTTGTGATGTGAGGTGCACTGGTGATCTTACCAAGATGGTCTGCAGTACGAAGAGGCCAGAATAACCTCATGAAAAACCTGTCCCCTTTCCATCGCATGTTGGGGGGGGGGGGAAGTCTAGTACTCCAGAATTCTAATCTTGTGGAAATATAGGAGATTAAAAGAGGAACTATGTGTCTAGATGAACAATGACAAACCTGGTTATTGTGATGAAATATTGCCCACAGCCAATAATTGCTGCCAGTGACAGGCGCTCCCCCCCCCCCGCCTTATGCAAGGGTTACGTTCTGGGCCCCAGCGCACATAAGTGAAATCATATGAAGGGGGAACACCCTCTAAAAAGCCTCTGAACACCCATTTTTTCCTGTTCTCCAGCTCTCCCCCCCTCGCTTTCCACACAACTCTCTCTTCAAAAAGAGCTGAAGTCCTGGGGCAAGCTGGAGGCTGGAGGATGTGTGGCAAAGCAGCTGCTGCTACACTATTTTGCATGTCAGCTGCCAGGCAGGGAGGCTGAGCAGCCTAAACAAATCTCTGCTCTGCCCCAGGTGTTTTCGGGGCTGCTTCTTCCCTCACTGATGCCCTCTTTGGGCTCCAATAAGGTTCTCCTCAGGAATCACAATGACTCTCTAGTTCTCTCCCTCCATTTCCTGGCATGGTTCTATTTATTTAATTATTTCCCAGCGTCACACATATATGGGGTAGCACGTGAATAGAACATGTGTAAGGGGTGTGTGTGCCTGTACTTTGACTCAGTATCATCATCTCCACCTGTCATATCTTTCTCATACTGGTCAGAGAAAGTGGCATAAAACAGATGCCTCCCAAATCACACTCAATAGCCACCTCCCCTTCCACACAGAAACCTGGATGACGCTTGTACACATGCCACACAAATGAAAATATTGAGAATCCATTCCAGATCTTTCAAAGAAAAAACATTGTATTAGTACAGTGGAATACTAGCTGAATAAAGACAATATAATGTGACAGTATAGCAAAAAAATCCAAAAAAACCCCATAAATTATACCTCTATCAATGGTAAATGGGGAAAGGCCCTTAATTAGTATCCTAAGAAAGTGTCTTTTCCCCTGGGTTCAACCAGACCATATTTATCTCTGAAATGTCTGTCACAGATTAACACATTTGTGTGAAATTTCTGTCATTGATTAGCTAGTATGAAAAGTGTTAATTTAAGTACCCATCAGAGGGTAAGTTTATCAAGCACTAAACATATTATTTAGTAACTGACACTCTGACAGATCACGTTCACTGTTCCCTACAGGAAAAGCAAGTTCCTACTATACCGCTCTGCAGAAAATGTCATTCACTTCTGAATACCACTTTTTTAAAAACTCACTAAGTAAATGACTATCAGTAGCACAGAAATCTTGGCAGCATGAATAGTAACTGCAGCTTAATGAGAAACAGCCTAAAAAATTACACTGGACGCTTGGTACCACTCACTCTGGAATATAGCTATAATGGAGAAAATCATCCATAATTTGAGATTTCAGCAAGGACTAGAACCTCCAGACAATTTTTATGTGATTTGGGATTCCTTTATGACATATACAGTGGAACTACCATTTTCAATACAAACTTCGTCACAAGCCTGACAAATCTGGAAATATAGCAGTACTTCATGATCTGCTAAAGTTGGTAGTATTTACTTGGACGTTATTATTTTAACTCATATGTAACTACACATTCTACATGTCTGTTTTATAGTTTTGTTTTTCATCTTTTGATTTTCATCTGTTATAATTGTTTTATCTGTTTTATATACATTATAAAAAGGAATAAAAAGCTTTACAAACAAAACAAAACCAACTCAATTCAGAAACATCAACAAAACAATCTTCAGGAGCAGCTATTGCAACCTTTAAGGTAGTGATGGCCAAACTTGGCCCTCCAGTGTTTTGGGAATCCAACTTCCATCATCCCTAGCTAACAGGACCAGTGATCAGGGATGATGGGAATTGTAGTCCCAAAACAGCTGGAGGGCCAAGTTTGGCCATCACCGTTAAGGTATGCCAATAGGATGACTGAAATGAGGCACCACATGGCAGGTACACGTGCTCCCTCCAGCAAAGATTACAGATTGATTTAACATGCAAAGCTCTTTTACTATTATCTATCAAATCTTTTACTACATTGGTTATATCTGACCTTCTCCCAACAAGAGGACAAAATAACTAGTTTGTTCAGATCACACAGAGGCTCTAATCACTCACTGGTCAAAGTATATAAAAAGAATGAAGACATTATCAACACATGGAGGGACATTGGAAACATATCCACACACTTCCTTCCTGTCTCCACTTCACATGTAAGCATAACATATGCAGTTCAATGTGCGCCTATCAGAAATGCACAAACTTTAAAGCTCAATACAGGAGAGACTTGCTAAAAATGCACATAAATAGGACACGTACATAAGAACAAATACATGTATATAACTTTTAGACTGTACCAATCCCAAGGGAGGATGCAGAGGTGTGATTCTGCTTTCCTACTGCATGTTGACTTTATGTACACTGCTGAATATATGATCAGAACAAGAACTGAATATTAGGAGATACATGTTTAATCAATACATTTTTAAAAAAATCAAGTGTTAAAGCTTACATTGAACCTATGCCCATGCAAACATAATAACACTACTACAGGTTTCCTAGGCCAGCAAGTTACAAGAGAAAGTTTACTAAGATGCAAATTTGGCAAGTTTTTTCTTAAGTTATGCAAATTCCTAATGGCGTGCTCTGGTCCATGAGGTCACAAAGAGTCGGACACGACTAAACAATGGTATTATAGAACCTGATTCATTTCAATAAAATTATTTGGTAAAACGCCTTAGGGATTTTGGCTTGCCAGACTTCTGCCTGGCCTGTTATGAGCTTTTTAGAAGCAGTGTGATCTGCAAACACTGGCTACATTGCTTATCTATATGCAGGACCAACCCACCCATGCATGACACAAGGTAGGCAACTGCCTTAGGAGGAGACAGGATCCACAGAGGCAGCAGATCCTGATGTACCGTAGATCTTCATTCGCTGCTCCCTTGTTCCTAATGTATATCAACCCCTCTTCCCTCGCTGGGAGGGGAGCACCAATTTTGTGGTTCACCTCAGGCACCAAAATGTACTGGGTTGGCCCTGTCACCATGCTTAGAAAAGCTTCACCTTCCAGTCTGTGTCCTGAAACAGTTGGCAGCCCTTCAGTTTGGCTGCCAGACCTTGTTAATCTATGTCACTCCAACTTCCATGTATTAGACCTGGTCATTTGAGGGTGACTACACTTACCCCATCATGACAAACAAGTTCTTGGGTGGCTTTCTTTTATAACTCTGAAAAACAAACCAGATGAATTTGGTTTTAGATTTAAGATGCAGGAGAAAACAAATCAGCATTACTTTTTTTCCCTATGTTTGGTTTATGATAAAGTCTTACACACCAATATTCAGTTAAAATAAGCTACTGGTAGAAACACAAAATACTGTCATCAGCAAAACAGAAGACAACTACAGCATTTGTTCCTATATTCTTTTTTTTGTTTTGGTTCCTCATTAATTTCATCCTTTCTTATATGGAGCTAATAAGGTCTTAAGAGTCTGGTAGGCATTTTTTCTTTTACCCAGAACTTTTATTTTATTAAACAAACAATGAAATGTCATACAGAAAATTTCTGACATATCTTTACTGCTTACCCTCCAGTACACCTGAAGATAGCAAAAGTTCAACTGAGGGAAACACAACAAATTGTGGCACACATAGCTCTGATCTCCAACAGAATGGAATGGCCAGGTGGCTCAGGAGGGTCTGCAGAAGGGGGGATACAACTGTTTCCCCACCCCCACCCCCACCCCCACCTTCTTTTGCTTCACTCAGCCTAATGATGGGGCTGGCTGGAAATCTGAAGTGTGCTTCACACTGCAACATTTTGTTGCAGGCCCCACTTAGAAGTCAACAAAATCTTAAGTGGAAATCCTCATTAGCTGAAGCCTTTCTCGCCTGCGCTATTTATATGAGTTTTAGCATTCTGTGAGCTGCTGCGGAAATCCAGATTTGAAAGCAAGACTAGAAAGGCTTTGGGAAGAAGCAAACACAACAAACCAGGCCACACACAGATAAGATGCGGGAACGAAGGAAAGCAGCCTCCTCATAGCAGCCTCACGCTGAGCAATGTGGTGGTCTATTTCTCCGACCCTCCAGGGTTTGGGGGCCAAGATCTACTATGACCCATTCCCGTCCGTCCGTCCGTCCGTCCCGCCCCCCAAACCCCCTCAAGTTTCTGAGGGATATGCCTGGGATGAAACCTGGGAACTTTCCCAAGGGAAACACGTGCTCTGCTACTCCTCCAGCTGCGGGGCCCTGCCTTGGGAGCCGGATTCCGGCCGACGGAAAGCCCACTAAGTTCAACAGGGCTAAGTTTCTGACGAAAGAAAGGAACCCCAAAAAAGCTTCCTCTCAGGATTGGGGTCTGCACGTCCTTCTTATTTTCAGAAAGTGGCTCGCTTCGGGGTTTTTTCTGTGATAAAGCCCAGGACTCATATTTTGAGAATTTTTACCACATAAGAGAAACAAACAACAACAACAACAAGCCCGCCCCGCCACCCACAACCGGTACCTGAAGCTCTTTCTTCTCACTTAAAAACTCCTCGCAGGATGTTGCCTCCGCTCCCGAAAGCTCACAGCAAGTGATACAGGTGGCTGGACCCGGCGCAGGCTCCACCTCCGGGGCCCAACGAGTGGCCGCACTTAGGTGTCAGTCACGCGAACCCCGCCTCCCTCCTCAAACAGCCGTTTCGAGCGTCGGGCAGCCTCCCTCAACCGCCCCTCTCCCTCCCCGATTCCCGAGTCCCCGCCCCTGGCAAGCTCCAGCCGAGGCAAGCGATTAGCTGCCGAAGCCGACAATCACGTTCACCCTGCGCGGCGATTGGACGACCCCCGGAGGGAGGAGGCGGGCCAGAGTTGTGGAAGGGGGTGAAAGTCGTTGGTGTTTACTAGGCGTGAGGTGAGGGGGGGGGATTGTTGAGGAGTTTTTATTTATTTATTTTAAAGGACTGCCGGCTGTTCTTCATCCTTCATCTCTCTCTCTCTTTCTCTCTTTCCCCTCCACTTTGGGGCCTGGAGCTTCCCCAGCCTCACAAGCCTCCTCAGCAATGGGGCTGCGGAAGAAGAATAAGAGCCCGCCAGTCCTGAGCCATGAGTTCGTTATCCAGAACCACGCGGACGCCGTGTCCTGCCTGGCCATGGGCCTCCTCTTGGGGCTTATGTTCGAGGTATCAGCGCTGTGTAGGGCCTGGGGGCGAGAGAGGCCGGGAGGGGGGCGGGTAGGGTGGTCAGCGTAGTAGCGGAGCGCGGGCTTCTCGGCTGAGGCACACCCCTTTCCTCCCCCCTCCCCCTCCTCCGCGCGCGGCCCCGCCCTTTTCCGAAATCTCGGCTCGGGCGCTTCCTTTTCCTTGGCGGTTCTCACCAGCCCCCTCTACGTGTGCCCGTTCACGTTCCTCCTCTGTGCAAGGGAGACGACGTTATCCCTGCCGGGGACGGCTTCGCCTACCGCTCCTCCCTCCCAACCCCCGCACGGAGTCTTTTGCTCAGATAACTCGTGAAAGCAAGCCAAGCCACATGTTAGAGACCCTCTGTCGGGAGAGGGAGGGGCGGGGTGAGGTGGGATATAAATTCTCGGTGGCCGAATTGATAAGAAGAACAACACCCCACAACTAAATGATTTCTCGGCATAGCAGCGATAGATGTAGGCAATGTAGCGCTAGATAAGGCAAAGTGGGAGGCAAAGCCGCCCCCCGCCCCGACCCTGAAAGTTTTGTCCTGCCTCTACTAATACAGTGGTGCCTTGGTTTAAGAACAGCTTAGTTTATGAACAACTTGAATTAAGAACGCTGCAAACCCGGAAGTAAGTGTTATTTTTTGCCTTGGAATGAGAACATGTTTCGTTTCCTGTTGAGTGTGTTATATTTGTAAATTGAGTCCCCTGCTGCTATGGGAAAGCACGCTTTGGTTTAAGAACGGACTTCCGGAATGGATTAAATTTGTAAACCAAGGTACAGTGGTACCTCGGGTTAAGAACTTAATTCGTTCTGGAGGTCCGTTCTTAACCTGAAACTGTTCTTAACCTGAGATAATCACTTTAGCTAATGGAGCCTCCTGCTGCTGCCACCACGGATTTTTTGTTCTCATCCTGAAGCAAAGTTCTTAACCCGAGGTCCTGTTTCTGGGTTAGTGGAGACTGTAACCTGAAGTGTCTGTAACCCAAAGCACCACTGTATTCGAAATTGGCCCATCCTCCATTTTCAAGGCCTGTGTGTGTGTGTGTGTGTGTGTGTGTGTGTGTGTATAATCTGCTTGGCTGCTCCCTGGAGCTGGTCACACAGTGTTGTAAGCCCAGCCATGGCATCTATTTTCAGCACTGAAGCTCAGTTCTACGGTGTACAATAAGAACAGACCTCAGTCAGTATAAGGAATCTCAAGTTTCATTGGTTACTAAACTTTAATGAGAAGTTAGATTTGAAGGTTAGTATTTCTAGACTAGCCCTTTCCAATCTGGTTGTCTCTCTTCCAATCAGCTAGTGCTGATGAGAGTTGTAGTACAAAACATCTGGAGGGGCACCAGTTTGAGGAGGACCAGAACTCAGTACAGTATCTCATTTTCTGTGTTAAGCATTGTTTGTATGTGTACATTTTGAGGCACTGTCATATGTTTATATGAGTTGGCAATCGTGTGGTATGCCAAATGCAGCTATTAGGTGTATATTTGGCGTGACACATATTATTGTAGCATTGATTATAACATATACTTATTGATGCTACATTAGAAAGGGTGTATGGAGTGTTAGGGGAGCCATAGTACCTTTGGTAGGGGACATACGCTCCTTCTGTGATAGTTTGTCTGGGCTCAGCTGTCACCTGTGGCTCCTAGAAGCTGTCAGCATGTAAATACACCCCAGAAATGGCTTCAGCGTGCCAGCTAAACCAGGTGTGGGTATCAGATTGGTCTCAAACCCTCAGTAAGTTAGGCTCCAGCACATAGAGCAGATGAGACCAATAGTGGGTTCAACAGTCAAGAAGGCAGTTTCTGCATGTGCTGTAGAGGGAAGTGAGGGGCACATGAGGCTTATCAACCTGGGAAGGTAGGCCATTTGGAAGAAGGAAAACTCTGATCCTAAAGCTCCATTGCCTTGTGGGATTTTGCTGGGAGAACAAAAGGCTAAGGAGTAAGCCCTACACAAATCCGGAGTGGAATTCCTAAGATGGTTGGATGGTGCCTTGTACACCTCCATCTGGCAACTCCTGCAGCACCAAAATCCTGCAGAGTTTGGTGCACTCCATTGTCTCTCAAAACAGATGGATGCCAACCAACAGTAGAAAGCTAATAGGGTGCACGCTATTCAGAAGGAATGAGGTGTGTAAAAGTTACGGAAAGCTGTGTTAATGTGGTTGGTTGATTGCTTAAATAATGCTTTTTGCCCCATTTGGTTCAAGCAGCAGGTAAACTAATTGTGATAAAAAGGTGTAAGATGTGTATGTTTGTTCTTTCCACATGGGATACTGTTAATATAAACAACTTAACATGCCTTTTAAGCAGTCAAGTCTCAAGAGTGGCCAAATTTACATAAGCATGTTCATCACTGACTCATAAACCTGTAAAATGGAATTTGGAAAAAGACTCAGAATTACTTTTGCACACCTTAGATTTGATATAAAATGACTGTGTCACAGTTGTGCCCTGTTTTCAAAAAATGCCATCAAACATGATGTTACGTAGAGGTGGGCAGGCAAATCAATGAACAGTAAAGAGAGGGATATGTAGGGTTGAAAAGCCTCCCATGTGCTTTTCAAGAATCCCAGCTTAGTCTGAGGCAGTCTTAACAGCAAAGGAATTAGTAAACAGATCGGGGGAGTAAATAGGGAGAAAGGGGCAATGCTATGATCCTGAACAACATACAAATATGAATGTTGAAGGATACAGAGGAAGTTCACAGGGAGCAGCAGGGGAAGGTCAACCAATTGGGGGTTAGGGAAGAGTTGATCAGATCCAGCAACTTCCTCTCCACTACAGTTTTTACTCTAGTCATAAAGACATGTGGATCTAGACATTATTTTAGCCCAGGGATAGGGAACTCTGGTTCTCCACATGAATGTTGAAGACCAGTAACATTTGGAGGGTTTACTCTCACTGCTCTGTTTGCATGTAATCTGGATATTGCACAGCACTGTTATATGACAAAAGAATTGCAATGGCTAAGGTGATGGTCTGAAAATGAAGTGGTGCTTTTTTTTAATCGAAGGCCATTGTAAAAAACGGGAAAGTTACAATAGGGAAATCAGTTTCTACCTTCACTCAGCAAGGTGTTTGAATTGGTCTTAGAGTAAAATACAACCAGAAGATTTGGCATAATTATGCTCATCAATACAACTCAATGTAGTGCTAGTATGAGGAGACTTGTAGCAGATTGTTAACGTAATCAGGCTGCAAACTGCAGTTGTACTCTTAGATCTGCAATGCATTAAGTACAAGTGTATAATAGACTTACGTTTATGACTGGAATTTCAGTTTTTAGAGTTGTGAATATCTTCCAGATGAAACTTGACGTTGGATTTACAGTAGCAATATAAGCATTCTAATTCAGTTTATATACTTTTCTTTATTTCTGCTAATGGTGAAGGTGCAAAGATCCTCAGTGACATTCTAGCTGCAGATATTGCCTTATATTATACATCAGTATACTTGTTCTTTTAACACATCTGATGCCTTAAAATGCATTTCCTTATGGAGTGTATGGCTTCCTCAAACAACCAAGGGCTACATAGTAATAAAGACTTGTTTGCTTAAATATTTGGGCTACAAACTAGCAGAGAGTTAGGGAGGTTTTGACTTAATTGGGTAGCACTTAATTCCTTGGTGGACTGTGACCATAAAATGATACTCATTCGTGTAGGTAGAGAGTAGGAGTTGTTTTTTTGAATGTGGAATTGTATTCTGCCTTTAAAGAAAAGCATTTTGTGTTTGTAGTCTCCCTATTTATTTGAGTGGAATGAATATGGCTTTAAAAAGACTAAGAAAAATCCTACCATTGTCATTGGCTGTAAATCATCGCATGTGTCCTGGCATAGAAGGTTCCATTTGCAATATTCAATCCAGGAAAGTTTTAAAAGAAGCCTGTGTTGGTTAGCTGCCTATTGCTGAAGGTAGACCAGGAAAGGATACTGACCTTTGCTTCCATGCTGTTGTGGTCTCTCTTGGGGAAATATTTTCATCCCTGTTTCTTGAACTATCCTCTGAACAACTGTGCCTGCATCATAAAGGAGATTTGGGCCTGAATGTAATGTGCATGCTTCTGTGTATCAAAAAATAAATAAATGGCAAGCATGTAAACAATCTATTGATGTGTATTTTGGGGATCCTTTGCCAATTTAACACTTTTCGTCCCTTAACCATGGTTCTGAGGTTGGACTCTCATGTTTCCTAACATTTTAAGCCCTGGTTTTTCCTATAGTTAGCCATTATTATTATTATTATTTATTTTTGTTGATGCCTGCACGTGTTAAGCATGGCTAATGCTAAGCTGGCTTTGTTCATAACAAGAACTTAGGAGCCAACGTCAAAACTTAGCTTTGGGTCCTCCTCATGATCAAACCCAGCTTAGTGTGTTAACCACGTTTTATATCAGTTGTAGACATACTGACTAACTGTGAATAAAACTCATGGGAGTGAGGATTTGCACATCAGAGAGCACAATCTTGTGACTCTGATCTCTTAAGGGACTGTCAGTGTTACATCAGTGTCAGCCCTTGGTATGGCCCAATTTTGAACTTGGTGATACAATCCTAGACCAATGAATGTTTACCATCCCTGATGCATATAAATATAATAAGACTGAAAGCCAGAAAGTTGTGTGTTAAAACAAAGGATAAAAACTTTACGGTAGCAGCTTTTAGGAAACATGTAAGTGATGTAAGTGCTTGCTAATTTGCCTTCTGTTTTAAATTTTAGGTTACAGCCAAATATGCCATTATGTTTATTACTGTTCAGTACAATGTTACATACACCACAGGTAAGAGTAAAACAAAATCATCTGCATGGCTGGCCATTGATTTAAACAATAAAACACTGAGAAGTCTCATGCCAATTATTTACAGTGCAATCCTGTGCATGCTTACTCAGAAGTAAGTTCTGCTGAGTTCAGTGGGTCTTACTCCTTAGTTTGAATAGGATTGCAGCCTTCATTTATAATCTTTCTGAGTCTGCAGTACAGCCTGATCCTATGCATGTATATGTCTTTGGGGCTGTAAAACATTAACAAGTTCACTGACTTAAAAATGCAAGAGAGAAGACTTTATTTTAAATTCCTTTAATCCTAGATAGCACATACTCCTTAGTCTTGAATTGTTATCCAGTTATTTCCTGAAGAATTCATCATAGAAATATAAGACGTTAGAAATTAGCCAGACACCGGGCATGTTTTGCAACTGGTGCGGGTCCAGTTGTGACCACATGGAGATCTCTGGATGTCAGGTTAGCAACTGACATCTCCATCTGGCTGGCCCCTCCAGCTTTCTTAACAGGTAAGCAGAAGAGCTTATTTACTGCATTTATATCCCACCTTTTTCTCCAAGGAGTACATGGTTAATTCAACCCCCTCCTCAATTAATCCCTGCATTGACCCTTTTAGGTAGGTTAAGAGACTGGGACTGGCCCAATGTCACCTAGTGAGCTTCCTGACTAAGTGGTGATTTGAACCCTAATCTCCCAGGTCCTAGTCTGACACTAACCACTATACCATACTGACTTCCTAGAGTACTTCTGCTAAGGGGAAGCTATGTAATTTACATAGGGAAATAAAAAGGAGGAAAGTAAAATGTCACTTATAGAAGGATCTGAAATACTTTCCTTGAAGCTTGAATTTGTTTTATTCTGGATTGTTTGATGTTTTAATGTGTTGTAAATCAATTTGAGATTTTTTCTTTCAAATATAAAGCGGTATAGAACTGAAAAGAATAATAAAATGAAGGATAAACAATAAGCACCACTGGGGGAAATGGTGCCTAGATATTGTTGTTGTGACCACAACCTAGGCTAAAAGTGCCATTTGGAGATTGGCTTATGAGTTTCTAAAACTGATCTAAGATAAGCAACATTGATGAAAACCATTTTTGTGTTCTTTTATTGCCTAATGATTTTCCAAGTGCACTCTATACAGTTGGATACTGTTGTAATAATAAGATGTTATGCATTTCAGATGAGAGGCCTGAGCCGGTACATTTCTATGAGTATGGTCCAAAAGACGTGGCCACCATCTTTTTCTACATGCTTATAGCCATTATTCTTCATGCAGTGATTCAGGAATACATACTAGATGTAAGTTGACCATTATTAGATGGGTGTACATATTTTGGATTTGATAAGTTCTTAGCTCTTAAGATGGCTTTCTTAAGTACATCTAGTACTTGTCATGAAGTACTTGATATTTGGTGCCAGAAATCAACAAACTGTTCATTCAGTGAGTCACTGCAAGGCTTGCTAGAGCAGGGGTTGGGGATCTGTGGCCCGTCAGAATCTGACTCCTATAAGCCCTCGCCAGCATGGCCAAGGATGAGGGGAGTCCATCGACACCTGGAAGCACACAGCTTCTCTGTCTCTATGTTAGAGACTTCTCTTACTGTCCTCTCATTGCTGAGCCAGAAAATTTATTCTCTGTCAGTCAAGAAGAGATACTAGTACCAGTAACCATATTGTATGCATGCTTGGCCACCATTCCAGTTGAACTTGCCTATTACCCTTGTTAGCTATACAGTATGTCATAAGCTGTACATCTTGGGCTCTGCACTGTGTGAGGTTCAGTAGCCAGTATGGGGCACAGCATGTTACATTTTTACAAACACTTGAGTATTAGGGCTACTCTGATAGGGTAGAATTGCTGTGGATGATAGTCATATTGCTGACGTGGCTAATAAGGCTAAAAGTCCAATTTATAGCCTTATTGCATTGGAATACAAATAGAGAAGATAAGATAAGCTGATATTGTGCTGATATTAGATTATCCAGATAGCGTAATCAGTACAGAAAAACACCCACTTCCTAACTCATGTAAACTCTTGCTCATGTTTTTGTTTTTTAATTTCTAGAAAATTAATAGACGTCTCCACTTGTCAAAAACAAAGCATAGCAAATTCAACGAATCAGGGCAACTAGCAGTTTTCTACTTGTTTTCATTTGTCTGGGGAGCCAGTATTTTGTCTGCAGTAAGTAAGTCAAGTTATCTTTCTAGAATTTCTTCGACATACATGTTAGCACAAAATATATGATCACTTCTTTTACCTGTATATTTCTCCCCATTAGGAAGAATTCACTACAAATCCAACTTTGTTGTGGAAAGATTACCCTCATTCTCGAATGTTGTAAGTGTTGTTCTTGTGTTCCTTCATCTGATTTTAGTGGATCTTGCTTTACTTGTTCAATTAACTTTCTGATGTTCTTCAGGTTGAATACATCTCTGCAGTGTCTAATCTCCAATCATAGTTTTATACATTTGTGTTGTCACGTCCCCCTCAGTTGCATTTCTCTCTCTCCAGAAGCTAATATATATGAAAAAAAATTAACCTTTCTTTTGTAAGAAATTGTAACAGTCGCTGGTCTACTTTAGTTGCATCTCTTGTGACTCTGTTATGTTCTCTTGAATTGGGGGACAGGGGATAAGACTAACCCTCTTCAACCATTCATTTTGAATGAATGAAGAGGGCAGTAGGTATACAAGTCCCATCTGCAATGTCCCCTTCCCTATAATACACTTAAAATTTTCCCTTACACAATCTGTCATGCATTCTTTTGAATATCTGAATATTCATCCTAGATTTATATAATAGTTTACAATATTTGCTGATATATTTACCAGTATTTGAAATTATGTTTGACTTTGCAAATAGAATCCATTTGCAGTCAACCAAGATCTTTCCTAATGCAAGCAGTTTAGACTCCATTATGTAGGATTGTACATTAGTTTTCATTTAGGCTGAATTTAGTCTGCTGTTCCATTGTCCAGTCAACTGTGAAGCTCTTCAGAGGGGCTTGGTATTTTACTGCCCTTCCTATTTCATTGTCTGTTTCACACCCATATCTTGATAGTTTATTTTAAAAAACCCAGTACAAATGTAGATCCGAGTGGGATCTACTGCCAGTGTAGTGACAGCTATTTTTGGTTGCCAACACCCTGTCCCCAATTCCTTGTCCATAAGAGGAGGGATCTTCTTATCCAATGGTTGCTATGCTTTTTCAGGAACATTTGAAAGACTATGCCAATTAAGTGCTGCCTGCATATTGAGATTGCATTTGTCAGGCTACAGTATGTGGTAGAGTGCCCTTGCTATCTTTTACTTGTTTACATAATATTTAAACATTCATTAAAATAAAATATTAGGGAGTTTTTCTATGAATGTTGAGTGTTGCAGATTAATTTAATCAAGAAAGTCAAATTGAATGAGCAAGGGCTACATTCTTGACTGACTTTGCTAACAAAGCAAAAAAATATGGTTGCAAGATTTCTCTCCCCTTCTGCCTTGGGGGCAAGAGCCTTTCCCCTACAGCAAAGGAGCATTCCAGCTTCAGCCGATGCTTGCTTATAGGAATTAAAACCCCTTTGCTCAGCAATAGCTGAAGAAGCTTCCCTCTCCCCACATATTTCTCTTTTGGAGAGTATATCAGCTTCAGCTGATACTGGGTAGTGGCAGGCAAAAAACTCCCATGGAACTGGTAAGGGTGATGTCATGGACTGGCTGGATGCAGAGGAATGGTGGGAATGCTAGGGAGAGAAGGTGTTGGAAGCTGAAGCTGAAGCTGAAGCTGAAGAGGTAACATGGCTTAGTGAGCTAGGAGAGTCTGTGGTAGAGGGAAGTCCAGAAGAGGCAGAAGCTGAAGCAGGGGAGGAGGGAGGTGAAGAGGCAGAGATGAGCCAGGCTGGTGAAGAGTCACGGGTGTCTCCCTCTCCTGCTGTGTCCCCCCCCCCCCTGGTCTCCCAGAACCAGATGAAGCATGAAAGGGGCCAAGGGAGGCTGAGACTTTCAGTCTCAGCAACTGATCCATGGGGCAAGATTTACCTGGGATGAGCTGCTGTACTCATTAGGCCTGACACTCTGCCAAGTCTGTACAGATTGTGTTATTGCTAATAAAGAGTTAACTCCAACTTGCATTGTGTGCTTTACTGCCAGCTCACTCATGCCAGGTTGTCCCAGGCAATCCCTGTCCTGCCTTCCTCCCAGCATGAGAACTGGAAGGTTACTGAAACTGTTTGGATTATCCCCCATCCCTCCCCCCATAACATGAAAGTTAGGAAGAAGGCACATTGTTCACTAGATAGCAGAGTCAAAATTGGCCTGGTGAGTGTAATGGTTGAATGAGTTAGGTTAACACTGTTTTTGAATTTTTAATTATTTTGTGTGTGTGTTTAGTTTTCAGGTTAAATTCTTCTATATCTGCCAAATTGCCTATTGGCTTCATTCACTGCCAGAACTGTACTTCCAAAAGATTCGAAAGGTATGAGTTTCACCATATTTTTATTGTTAATATTATACCATATAAAAACTTTAGGCCAAAAAACAGCAAACTAGATCTTGGGTACAAAGAGAATGGTGGGTGTTCCAAATAAGGAGAAGTTTGAATGAAATGGGGAAAACTTAACGTTGCTGCCCTCCCTTTCCAGAACCCAAGAAAATAGCACTGGAAGACATTGTGAAGACAAAATGACGCAGTTAATGCCTGCAACTCATTCTGCATTTCTTAATTTAAGTATGAAGAACAATGAAAGATCACACAGCGTGTGCAGAGTTGTTTCTTTTGTCTTTTTAAAGTGTAACATGTCTCCTTTTCCTCTTTCATATAATTCTAGGAAGATATTCCTAGACAGTTGTACTACATCTGTCTTTATATTGTTCACATATCCGGTGCCTACATTTTGAAGTAAGTACAGGCGTCCCCCCACTTACGCGGGGGTTACGTTCCGGGGGCCCGCATGCATAATTGAAATTGGGTAAAGTGGGGAGCACCCCACTTTAATAGAAAGGGAGGGACAGAGAGAGGGGGGGGGGTGAAGTGACTCCAGAGTAAGGAAGCTTGGAAGTTGGCACTCTCCCCCATGGAGAGGCAGTAGTGAGGTGGACTGGGTGAGCATTAGGGGAACAAGGCTGGGCTAGGCAAGTTGGCTTCCTCCCCTCCTCCCGCTGCCCAATCCAAAATGCAAGCAAGGTCTGGAAGAGAAAAAGCAGGCCCCTCATTCCCCAGTGGGGGGGTGGGGGGGTTGGGGCACTCAGTATGTGCAGGCTCCGTCCCAAGACTGCCGAGCCACCCCAGCTGTGGCATCCGGCTGCAAACCAGGCAAAGGGATGAGGAGGGCAGCTGAGAGCAGCTGCCACTAGGCATGTTGTCTTCCCACCACCTGTACTACCTCCATGTTCCAGTGCTGCTGTGCTGCAGCCCAGACAGGGAGGCAGGTGGACAGTCCCAGGAGGCTGAGTGTTTGTGTTGGCCCAGCCAAAAGGCAGGCAAGCAAGCAGTCAGGTGAGCAAACAAGCAGGCGATCAGCTCCCTGCACGCTGGGAGGACTCTATGCAGTCTGCTCCCCTTCAGCTGCTTCAAGGGTTCAAATTTGCTGTGGCCTTTCCCTTGTTCGGGTAGTAGCCCCGAGCAAGGGAAAGCCCGCTTTATTTAGCAGTGACCCATGTAAAAACAGTTGTGCTCGAGTGGGGTGCGCTTAAGTGGGGGGGGGTGCCTGTATCTATAAACTTTGTATTTTATAGCATGCAAAGTAAATGTTCAGTAAATGTGTCTAAACCCTACTACCTATATGTTGTATAAGGATAATGACACAATTGGGAAACAATGGTTAGATAATTTGATCTTAGCTGAGCTGGGATTTGAAAACAGATTTTTCTGTAGCAAAACAAACCGTACTGTAACTAGACCATGCATTGGCCTAGTAATTACTGATATCTTGAACTGTGTTAATATATTGAGGAAGATATTTGTTTTTAATATTTCAGTCTGCATCGCTTGGGCTTAATTTTGCTGGTTCCGCATTACCTTGTGGAACTTATTTTTCATGCCTCACGCCTTTTCTACTTCAGCGATGAGAATAAGCAAAAAGGGTAATTTCTATTTATTATTACTGTTATTATTTTGAAATTAACTTTTAATTTTCTCCCTCTACCCCTTTCTTTTACCCCTCACCCTCTTTTGTTACCAACATAATAGCATTTGGTTATTTCACTAGTTGTGTGCATCTATTTGGGCCTCCTGGGTCTTAAGAGCAGCCTTGGAGGCCCTGTTCTCTTGTTTGCCACTGGGAAAGAGCAGGTTGGTAGTTACTAGGTGAAGGTCTTTTTCAGTGGTAGTCCTGTATCTATAGAATTTCTTCCTCCAAGATTCAAAGGAATCTCAGGGCTTATCCGTTCCTCTTCTTCCCATCTTATACAATGAGCTGTCTTTTGCAGCTTTAAAATATTGCATGTGTACAGCAGGGTTGCCCTGTGCCACATGATGCAAGTTTTTGAAACTTTTATTGCAGAAGTAATATGATGTGGAAAGCGCCACTCAGTGGAAAACACTGCTATACAGCAGATTCCTTGAGAATAATTCAATGTCATGTTATGTTGATTGTTCCATCAACTCAAGTTTTTCAGCTTGCCAGATGGAACAATCCCCCTCTTCCATCCTCGTGTGCTGTTCTAGGTTTCTCTAGTCTTACCCCTAGATTCAATTTGCTGGAGTGCATGGAGGATGGAGGAAAACCCCATTGCACAAGTGGAAGTCCTTGCAGGGGCTTCCGATGATGGGATTTGTTAGGTGCCCTTTCTAAGCAGCTATTTGGGATAATTATCAGTACAATTATCAGTACAATTATGCAGGGACGCGGGTGGCGCTGTGGGTAAAACCTCAGTGCCTAGGACTTACCGATCGTATGGTCGGTGGTTTGATTCCCCGCGGCTGGGTGAGCTCCCGTCGTTCGGTCCCAGCTCCTGCCCACCTAGCAGTTCGAAAGCACTCTTAAGTGCAAGTAGATAAATAGGGACCGCTTTATAGCGGGAAGGTAAACGGCGTTTCCGTGTGCTGCGCTGGTGCTGGCTTGCCAGCTGCAGTTTTGTCACGCTGGCCACGTGACCCGGAAGTGTCTTCAGACGGTGCCGGCTCACGGCCTCTAGAGCGAGATGAGCACGCAACCCTAGAGTCGGGCACGACTGGCCTGTACGGGCAGGGGTACCTTTACCTTTACCTATCAGTACAATATTCAGGAAACTTAAAATCTGGTAATTTGTATTTGAGACCTGTCAGGAGTAAGAATGGGCCAATGGTATCAAATAGTATGGGAAACAGCCTTATTAGAAAAACTAACCAATAAACTGAAACTGACATGGGGACAAAAACAATTAGGAAGAAAAAAGGGGAGGGGGGAAAGGGGAGGGGGTGGGGTCAGGTGGTTATGCTTCTATTCTTCTACTTAGTGGCAGGGGGTTTGTGTCAGCGTTACTTGTATGGGTTTTCTTAATATTCACTAGTTGTATTTCTTTGGTGGTGAAAGTGGTTGGGGTGGCTTAGGGTGTGGTTGGTTGTCTTTGGTTGGCTGTAGTGAGAATTGGGGGGGGGGGGAGTGTGTATTTTTTGAATCAGGTTAGCCAGATTGATTCGTATGCTGTCGGTGGATTCTTGTCATTGTTTTGTTGTGCTGTGTATGTGATAAAGGGGAACCATACCATGGTGAGTGCATATTCTATAAACCAATTCATGAACCAAGAACTTGTACATTGACCACTAGTAATGAAACACACGTTTTGAATATTTTCCCACATTTATTATGCTATTTTTGTGATATACAAATGACGTGAGAAGACTTGGTACTGTATTTTATAAGACCCAGTTTTTTAAAAAATCTGGTAATTTAGGGCGTTCATGAAGCAACTGATTTGGGGGGAAATACTTACTATGAATTTCTTTTCAGATTTACCCTCTGGGCTCTACTGTTCATATTGGCTCGCCTTCTGACTCTAACTTTGTCAGTTCTCACATTTGGATTTGGTCTGGCAAGAGCAGAAAATCCTGGCTTTTCCATAGCAGAAGGAAACTTCAACATACTAACTCTTAGGTATAGTGAATTTAACAAATGGCAAAGAACTAGCTATTCTTGCGGGAAAATGTACTGTTGGTTTTTTATTATTGCACCTTTAAAAATTACATTTATTAAGTTGATTGGTAATTTGTGTGAGATATCTGAAATCTATCTTAATTGATCAAGCGGGACCTTGCACGAAAATGTTGCAATCTTGAGTTCTTCTGTTCAGGATTTCATCCACTCCATTCTTTTTCTGTTCTTTCCCTCCCCAGTAGATAGCCAGCATTCAATGCCCACTAAGTATGCTCAGCCCCCCCCCCTTTATTTTTGGTCCCCTTCCTGGGTTCAGGGTGGGAAGGATAAACACAACAGTACTCAGTGCCAGCTATGGTAAATTATGGAATATGCCCTTTGATTTATAGGCAGCTGTTGCTTCTGTCCCAGAACATTGGGAATATTCTCTTTATTTGGAGTTTGCTGGTAGCTTCTTGTGCAAGCGCAGAAAGATATAAATCAGAAGTACATGGAATAGTGTTAGATAGCTCAAATAGCAAAACTATATATGAATTTCTGTTTTGAAATAAATAAGTTCCAGCCATTTCAGCATTCTGTCTCCAGCAGTGACCAGCCTGGGGTCTCTGACAAGTTCATCCTCTGCTTGAACTTGTATTTGGAAACAGGAGGGATATTGCTCCATATTTGTTAGGTCTATTAATAGTTATTAGCCATATCACTCAGAAACATCAGGTTGCTTCTAAAAGCACAGGAAAGTGACATCCCTCTTAACAAAGGTGCGGTTGCATGTCTTGAGTAATTTTTATTTCTTCAGTACTCCATAAATGTAGATCATTTCAAACATGCTTGCCTCCAACATAACTTGAGCCAATTTAATGCGTTATTTCTAAACTTTTCATATTTATTGTTCAGTGCTTGTAGTTGTATTAATTTCCATATAACATTTTTCAACTTACTAGAATTAGCTGTCTGGCTGCAATCTGTTTGACCCAAGCTTGGATGATGTGGAAATTCATTAATTTCCAATTAAAGAAATGGAGGGAGCATATTCAGAATCAAATTCCTAAGAAAACAACAAACATAAAGATTAAACCAACAAGGAAAGAATCATCCAAAGGTAGGTATATTCCTCCTACTGATATACTGCTATCAGTCACAAAATGTAACTGCCACATTGGCATGTTGTTCTAAACCATGGTTTACTGTGATAAACATGAACTGGAGTGAGTGTCTGGCTCATGTGCTTCCCCTCACCCTTTCCTGGTAGAACATTTGACTTCATTTACTTTTCCAGTTTGGCAGTGTTTTACATCATGTCCCTTAATCTCAATTTGTTGTGGGAAAGTCCACTATCAAGGTTTAACTCAAGCATGGTTGGTTTAGACAAGCTTCATAACTCTTGGTTCAAAGTTGGCTTGTTTTGAAACTAAGGTGGGGGGAGAGCTTGGGCTCATTCAGCTCATGCACATTGCAGTAAACATATGATCCAATTATTATTATTAAATTTATATCCCACCCTGCCTCCTGAAGGAGTGACCTCTTCCCAAATTCGGTGGCTTATTTTACTTCTGAAAAGTGCACAGTGCCACTGTTCAAAGTTATGGGAGAGGCTTGGGAAACAGGAGTCTTCCTCCTCTCTTATAGCTCCTAACAAAGACACTGTACCAGAGGAAGAAGTGGGACTTTTCAGAAGTAAGATCTTTGAAACTCTTTCATTTTCCCCATCTTTTTGCCCCAGCGCTTTAATGGAGTGGAATCTCCTTCTCTCCTCTGCTGAGTGCCTGTGTGATTATCTGGTAAACATAAGTGTGCTATCTGTATGGTCTGTTTAAGTGTGTCTTTGCCATGCCCACTACTGACATGAAGGCTTCAATCCTCATTGAAGCCCTCAGGCTGAAAAAGGTTGGCCACACCTGCACTAAACCATTGCTTAACAGCTAATGTTTAGCATGATTTGTATATGTAGCAATTGATGGCTGAATGTGCAATATTATAGTGGCAGCTTCCAGTGAAAAGCATGTTACTTGCTTGGTTTCTTAGCACTGGAGTTGGTGTTGTGTTATAGAATGTAATTTGCTCAGTCCATTCATCTTGCTGTAGAGACAGAGTATACCTTGTTGGTTAAGTCTAAAGCAAACTTCATCTAGGGCTGCAGCGTGGTGTATGCTTAACATGTTAAGTGGACTGAATGAAGCTTATTTCTGAGTATACTGATTTGTATTGGATTGCACTATTAGTTGTTTTTAAATCCCTGATTTGCCGTATTTTTCGCCCTATAGGATGCACTTTTTCCCCTCCAAAAATGAAGGGGAAATGTGTGTGCGTCCTATGGGGCGAATGCAGGCTTTCGCTGAAGCCTGGAGAGCGAGAGGGGTCGGTCCCGCTCTCCAGGCTTCAGGAAGCTATCCACAAGCCTTGCAAGCCCTGCGGGAGGTCCCGCGAGCTTGCAAGGCTTGCGGGCAGCAGCCTGCAGCCCACAAGCTCGGGGAATAGCGGGGAGGCGGAGTGCTGCCACCCCGCTATTCCCAGACCTGATCTGGAGGCTGGCCGGGGGGAGAGGCAAGCTTGCTTCTCCCCCCCCCCCGCCAGCCCCACAAGCTCGGGGGATAGCGGGGAGGCGGAGCGCCGCCACCCCGCTATTCCCCGACCTGGTCTGGAGGCTGGGGGCCCCCACAAGCTCGCCATCGCCAGCCCCACAAGCTCGGGGGACAGCGGGGCAAGCCGCTGCCCACGGAGGCTAGAGAGGCTGTCCCTGAAGGCAGAAGAGGGAGACGGAGCGCTCCGTCTCCCTCTTCTAGCTTGGGGATGGCTGCGCAAACCTGGGGGGGAAATAAAAAAAAATTCCTTGATTTCCCCCCCAAAAAACCTAGGTGCGTCCTATGGGCCGGTGCATCCTGTAGGGCGAAAAATACGGTAACTCAGGTTGTGTACCTTTGATGATGAAAGTATCTGATCCAGTGGAGTCCTCTTGTGAGCAGAAAAGGGATTCACACGCTCTTTGGCGATTCTCCTCCTCCCTCCTGCTGCCCTGGGTGCTGCCTCCCAACTATCAGAATGTTTCGGAGCAAATAGTGGGGGAACAGGGGAACTGTATGGGGAAATAGGAATATGCACCTACCTTTCTTCCAAATTTATCCTTGAGTTGGAGATGGGGAGTCTAGCAGTTTGGTAAGGTGAAGCTTGGGATATTTGCTGGAAAAATGGTTCTTCAAAGGACTATCCCATGACATGTTCAGAGGGGAGAATTTTCAATAAGTTGCAGAGGTGGGTAGCAGAAGGAAGTGACAAAGGAACTGAGATTATTTATGACATATGTAATAGAAGGTACCCAGTATAAAACTTGGATGTTTAAGTAGTAATCCAAGTCTAATCCTGACAATTTAGGAGATTACAATATTGTGTTTATACAAATGGGTGTTGCATTAATCTTCTCTTTTTATTGCAGCTAACTTTGTCAATGGAGCAGTAAAATTTGAAGAGGGTACATCACCTAGAAAAAGAAAATCAAAAATGTTATGAGGAGCATAGAACCAGAAAGCAACCTTTTAATTGAAGACTTTGGTGATTAATGAAAATGTTCCATTACCAGAGTTGTGTTCACTAAAGGACTCTGGCTGAAATAATATATTTTTAAAATTCATCAAAACAAAGTTATGGTGAGAACACTGTGCTTCAACATGAGTTTTAGCTTATTTAACCTAGATGCTCAATCTCCACTATTAATTTCAGTCTTTGAAAAATTATTTGTCTTACTCTTGAATGTAAGTACAAATCCTTCAATGCTATGGAAGGCTTATAAATCAGACATTGCTTTTATTTGAAGCTTTAAAATATAATTAATATTTCATTTAAGTATAAAGCTTTTAGAAACTTTAATTTCTGGACTTGGGCAGGAAGTTGTGTTAGGGTTTTTTCATTTTGTTTTTTAAGAAAATGTTTTGCACATTATTCTCAATCTGTCCAAAATGTCTATTCAGAAGTAATTCCAGATGGTTTTCCTATTTTAAAAGTTCATAATTTGGATAACTATGGTTAAACACAGTGTTTAAGGAAAGAGAATAAAATCAATTAATATCTTCATCTTGGAAAACTGCTAGTTCATTTGAGGCCACACTGTGTATTTGAAAATGACTGTGAAGGCAGTCTATTAAGGCAGATTTTGCTGAATTGGTCTCCTGAATTACCTAATCTGAAACCCCACATAGCTGGCTTTAGGTAAAGGTAAAGGTACCCCTGCCCGTTCGGGCCAGTCGTGTCCGACTCTAGGGTTGTGCACCCATCTCACTTAAGAGGCTGGGGGCCAGTGCTGTCCGGAGACACTTCCGGGTCACGTGGCCAGCGTGACGAAGCTGCTCTGGCGAGCCAGCATCAGCGCAGCACACGGAAACGCCGTTTACCTTCCCGCTAGAAAGCGCTACTTGCACTTTGACATGCTTTCGAACTGCTAGGTGGGCAGGAGCTAGGACCGCAGACGGGAGCTCACCCCGCCGCGGGGATTTGAACCGCCGACCATGCGATCGGCAAGCCCTAGGCGCTGAGGATTTACCCACAGCGCCACCCACGTCCATATAGCTGGCTTTATTTATATATAAATACACATGGCTTCTTGAAGTCCTGAAAAGTTTCAAAACTAAATCTTATTCACATGGTGCTTAAGTTTGATTTATGCTGGTTTAGATACAATTAACTGTTTCATGAATCTAAAAATGAATGCTTAACGAGCAGAGCCGCATATCATTTCATATTTAAGTCACATTTCTTGTATTATGTAGTATAACAAACAACCAATATTTTTTTCTTATTTCAAAACAAGCTGAACCTGGCTCTTCAGTGTCATAAACAGACACTTCATCAGTGGTTAGTATAACAGATGTGCATAATCACTAAATAGCACAGCTGTGTGATAAAATATCCAATTATAATTAAGGTTTAGAAAAAATGGTTAACCTTTCAAGAGAAGCATTGTAAAACCCAAAGAGCTTACTAGACTCTTGCAGCTGGCTTCCAGAAGTCCAGTGTTATTTCTTTTACTTTGACCAAGCTGAATTTTATGTCATCATGCAGGTTTTTAAACTCCTTACTGATTGAAGTATGTTTGTCATGCAGCATGGAGGGCATTTGCAGCTTGAGTAAAAATAATTTTGAAGCCCCACTGGGTTCATTGAACTGCTTACAGGGCACTGTTTTCAGGCCTTCCATTTAGAAACTTCTTCCCTTTCCTAGGCTGTCTTCTAGAGAAGTAGGAAGTGAAATATTTTCTGTAAATGAGACAAATGGAAACATAGACTGCAATCCTGAAAGCACATTCTAAGCTCCGTACTTTAGAGTGAGCAAGTAAGCAGTAAGAGCCTCTGCCCTTTATATGTGCTGTTGGTTGTGCTATATAGGAATTTTGTGAAATCTATATAATTATATTAATATTTAATTGTGGTTTTTCCTACTATTCATTTGGATTCTGTAAAAGCATTAACACAATTTGCTTAAATGGTCCAAGCTGATTAAAGTCTGTAAGACACTATAAAAATTTGATCCATATACTATTGAAAGTCTTGGTGATTACAAACATAATTTGTATTTGGTAGCCCCATACCAACCACCAGACATTGCCATAAGCACAATCTTTTTCCCAGAGTTCATTCCCAGAGTGCATGGAGTTGTCTTAACACTGCACTCAGCTGGGAAGCTATCACATGCACAAAAGCTCTATACTTATTTAAAGCAACTACACTTAAAGCCTTTGATGGGGGAAAATGCTTAAAACAGATGCCTCAAGTACCTTCATCAGAAACACAATGGCAGGGTCATCAGATAGCAGGGATGTCCCTGTTTCATACACAAACTGTATGATAAATTAAATCACAAGTTAGCTATTACAGCTTACTGAGTTGTTTTTAATGTTCACGCAAACACATATTTAATAAGCAAGGTTTGCTACCATGTGCTATATATCAGGAGAACCATCTACTGTGACATTGGCAAACCATTTTCTTATGATTGGTTCAGAAATCTGCATCAGTCCTGTGATGAAATCAAACCTCACTTCTGACCAGCTTCTGTGACAAACAAGTGACAAATCATTCTTTATTTCTCATTAACAGTCAATTAAACCATTGTCACATGTTCTTTGATGTTGCTACATAGATAAAATCATTCAATAGGAATTTTTTTGGTATGTTATATAAACATAGTCATCATCTGTATGCAGATGCTATTCAGGATTTGAGCCCATTTTTCTTGTTTCCCAACTTGTTTATGTGTGCAGATTATAGGAATTTGTCTGACTTCTCACAATCCTGTATATTTCTACTGAAGATGTTTACCATTGAACTAGAATATATTTTTTTATGATTTTAATAAAACTTGTTTGTATAATGATGAATGCCTCATTTGATAAAAGTAACTTCTAAGCAGTTTTGATGAAAATATTGTTTCCTGATTTTAGTGTTCAGTGCTGCTTGCAATACTATGTTTTTTTGAACAACTTGCTTATAGTTCTGGACTATTATGTAACAGGGGAGGCCAAAGGCCAGTTACACTATTACATCCTAAGGATGATAGCTGTGGACACTGTGGGTTTACAGGTTGAAGTCTGTACTGTCTAAAATGTTTTATGTTAGCTAATTTCAAACAGCTTTCTTAAATAAATGGCAAACCTAGAACTTTAACACAATATGTATGTACTGTATCAATAATGGAAAAGGTAGTGGCTATGGCATTTGAATTTGTGGAGTCTATCCACTGTTCCATATTGGGAACTATGTTTCATATTCGTGAAAAAATATGGCTCAGTAACTGCATAGTGGCCAGAAATAAATTGCAAACATGCACCTATAAATCTTCTAAGCCTCTACACTGACAGATTTGTGTCATTTTTTTCCCCAGAAAGCCAAACGTTTTGGTTATACAGTTTTAACTGAATGTTACCTTAAATGTGTGTGGATAGTTGTGTGCGTGTACACCTGATATCTGTATAATGGAAAGAAAATGTCATTCTGTTGCAGCATGAAAGGAATTGAAAACTGAGTATCATACTGCTCTGTGTCATTGCACCACACTGATTGATGTTTTATGTACTATCAAATGCATTAAATAAAAAGTGTGCCTTTGCCTTAGGATACTTTTGTTGAGTTTTGAAACTTAGTCTGTTGAAGTATTGCTGTGGGAGAACATGATGCGCAGGTGGCTTGGCACTGATTTACTGCCAGTTGAGAGATGATGGAGAAATTCGTGTTTGAGAAATCTGTGTCTGGTGTATATGTGGGCTTCTGTTTTTTAAAGCATTGTTTGAGCACTCCAACTTGTATATCTGAATTAGTGCAGTCTACAAACAGCTGCATTGCTGCAAAGTGGTAAGTTGTGTTACATGAGCACACAACCCAACACTTGTGTAATGCCTATTCAGTCCTGTATGATGCACATGAATGTTATTCATTTGTGTGTGCACAAGAGCTGAATGTTTTTAAGATTGGAAAGGGGGCTTGAGCAAAATTGGAGATTGGCTGCATATCTAGCAACCTGTGCTGCTGTTTCTGTATACTTCTGAACAAATGTTTGTGGCAGGATATAAATGAACTAAAAATACATAATTGCAGTTTACAAGGGAGCAAGAAACCAGTCTATAACATAATTACTTCTCATAATCTATGCAAGACTGTTACAGGAAAATGTTCCTTGCCCACCAGTCAGGTACCACTTTGTTTTTGGTGCAAATACAGAATAAAGGCCTAAAAGTGATGGTAGTTACAGACCCCTGCAAGTGAGTGAGAACAGAAAATTAGTCTTTCCATTTTGGAAAACTGCTACACTGTATGTTGACTGTTATTTATTTATTTCATAAATTTTATACACCACTTGATTGTTTAAAATAAACTCAAAGTATAAAACAACAAATTTATCAATAAAAATACCATTAAAATTCTGTAAATCATTCAAAACAAAACAATAAACTAAGAACTAACACATTAATAAACGTACTCTTCAATTGAAACAAAATGTTCAAAGTGGAACAAATGTGCAAAAATTATTTACAGCTGGCAGATGTGTTACCTATTGTTAACCATAATAACCAGTTTTGGTTTTCCCCGTGCTCAGACATAGTTAACATTTGGAAGGATGATCCTGTGCTTCAGTAATGAGAAATGAGCTGCACTGAGTTCAAGGGGCATTATTTCCAATTAGGAGATGGTTGGACAGTGTTCTCGAAGCTACCAGCATGAGTTTGACCAAACTGTGGGAGGCAGTGGAAGACAGGAGTGCCTGGCATGCTCTGGTCCATGGGGTCACGAAGAGTCGGACACGGCTAAACGACAACAAGGATTGTACTCTTTAAGTCTTTTTTTCTTTTAAACCAAAGGTCTGGAAACTGTCAAAAGCACGAGGATACCACTTTGCTGGAGCTATGCAAATCAGACAGGCCAGCACCTGGATGCAACACCAATTAAGGAGCACATGTGTTGCCTTGCATTCTATGATGGAAGAAAGGCAGGTAAAAAATGCAGGAAAATGAATTGACTATAGATAACTATATATTGTGTAAAATCATTTAAGTGTTAAGATATATATCTATATAACACTTAAATGATTTTACACAATCTATAATAAAGAGTAGATAACTACAAAGTTTTTAAAATGTAAAGAAGCAAAAGAAAACTACATATTAGTTGTGGGGAAGGAAGGTTGAGCCCATGTTCCAAATAGGCCTGCCACGCTATACACTCACTTGTTGTCATGTCAGATGTGGAGATCCGAGCACTAACACAGAAGTTGCCAATACCTCCTATGGTGCCCATGAAGTCTCAGTAAATATCTCCTCAAATTCGCAATGCACTGGCTCTGCCTCTTTTTCACTGAACACCCACCATTTTGCAGCCATGTCTCTTTTCTGCTCTTTTGCCTGTGGCAAGAATTATGTGCCATCCTACACCACCAGGGCAGTCATTTCTCAAAATCCCAAATATATCTTACCAGCATAGAAAGTTGGCAACTTATGCACTAAGGTCAGAGGCAAACTTATCTCTGCTTTTAGCTCTGTGGTGCTTAGTGCTAACTTTGGGATAAATCTCTGCATGCTCAGACAGTAAACTGTCAAAAAGCAGATCTTTGACCTGTGGGTGAAGGCAGGGCTCCCCCCCCCCAAGCTGGAACTCACCAGAATTCCTGGACCTCTGAGGTGGGCACCATTGCCATTCTAAGAAAAAAAGGGAGGCATTCCATGGTGAGTTCCTGCACCTCTTTTTCTAGAAAAAAATGGCACTGGGAAGGGACCCCTGCAGAGATGATTTTGGGAGTACATAAGGAAATGGGAGGAAATGCAAGTTCCATTGCCCCAGAGAAACCCCGCTGGTTAGCATTGGATGATGATGATAGATTCAGGTAGGTAGCCGTGTTGTGTGTGATGCAGTTGAAATTAAAAAATTGTCCAGTAGCACCTTGTTGTTTAGTTGTTTCCAACTCTTCGTGACCCCATGGACCAGAGCACGCCAGGCACTCCTGTCTTCCACTGCCTCCCGCAGTTTGGTCAAACTCATGCTGGTAGCTTCGAGAACACTGTCCAACCATTTCGTCCTCTGTCGTCCCCTTCTCCTTGTGCCCTCCATCTTTCCCAACATCAGGGTTAGAGACCAAGTAAAAACAAAAAAAATTCCTTCCAGTAGCACCTTAAAGACCAACTAAGTTAGTTCTTGGTATGAGCTTTCGTGTGCATGCACACTTCTTCAGATACTCTGGCAACTTCTGTTTCAGTGTATCTGAAGAAGTGTGCATGCACACGAAAGCTCATACCAAGAACTAACTTAGTTGGTCTTTAAGGTTCTACTGGAAGGATTTTTTTTTTTGTTTTGTCTATGGCAGACCAACACGGCTACCTATCTGTAAACAGAGACCAAGTAAGTTTGTTCTGGGTATATGCTTTCGTATAAGCTTGGGTATAAGCCTTGTTATCTGAAGAAATGTGCATGCACACGAAAACTTATACCCATAATAATAATAATAATAATAATAATTTATTTATGCCCCGCCTATCTGGCTGGGTTTCCCCAGCCAACTAATGGGCTTGATCCAACTAATGCAGTTCGCTAGGGCTCCTGCTAGCAGAATGGGACTTTCCCTTTCTCTCCTCCCACAAAACCAATGGAGGGAAAAACCCCAGAACGGCATGCAGAGGGAATGGGGTTTATTATTTTCACGTCACCACAAGGCTCTATATGTGGATCCTGATGCTCGAGGCTGCCGCCTCACCCTGCCTGTCCTAAACTCACCAATCTATTTTGCACAGCTGCCTTGACTCGGCTTGTTCTAACCACACACACACACCGCAAATCACACCACCCCGCCTCGTGCTGCCCTGGACACTTCCTAGCAGCGCCGTCGTGCGTCCGTTGCCCTCCTTCCAACAACCAGCTCGGCCCCCCCCCCCGCCGGCTACCACGGCAACGTGTGTCGTGTGGCCTATGGAAGAGCGAGACGGCGTGGAGTGACCGGGGCGTAGGGCGGGCCTTGTGTCAAGAGTTGTTCCCACAAGCGCGCATGCTCCGCCCGCCCGCCTTCCTGCCCATCATTCCGGGCGTTGCTGCGGTGGCAGAGCGAGGAGAGAGGGGCGGGGCCACGCCGGACTCTCCCGTCTAAACCGAGCGGGAAATTTCCCCGCTTATCATCCTTAGGAGAAGGGGCTCTGGGGGCGGGGGGGAGATTTGGAGGGAAACCCCTCCCTTTCCTCTCCTCGTGTCGTGATTGTCGTGATTCAGAGAGAAAAGCTATTGTCACAAGCAGCCGCTGTCCTCTGGCGCTACTTCCGTCTACTGTTGAACTGCTTTCTCTTGTCTCTGCTAATAATTTAGGATTTTTTAAAATATCATCATCGTCATCGTGTTGCTCTCGGATACAGCGATGCTACTCTGCGCACGTAAAGAATCATATCGGAGGGAGAATTTTTTTGGTGCTGGTGTGGTTCATTTTTCAGTCTGAGCCTCACTGTAATTATTATTATTATTATTATTATTATTATTATTATTATTATTATTATTATTAAATACCCCACCCATCTGGCTGGGTTTCCCCAGCCACTCCACTCTGGGCAGCTTCCAACAAAATATTAAAAATACAATAAAACATCAGACATTAAAAACTTCCCTAAACAGGGCTGCCTTCAGATGTCTTCTAAAATCAGGCAGTTTATTTCCTTGACATCTGATGGGAGGGTGTTCTACAGGGCAGGTGCCACAGCCGAGAAGGCCTGCCTGGTTCCCTGTAGCTTTGCTTCTTGCAGAAGACCCTCGGAGCTCGACCTCAGTGTCCAGGCTCAACGATGGGGGTGGAGATGCTCCTTCAGGTATACTGGGCTGTGGCTGCTTAGGGCTTTAAAGGTCAGTGCCAACACTTTGAATTGTGCTTGGACACATACTGGGAGCCAGTGTAGGTATTTCAAGACCGATGTTATATGGTCTCGGCAACTGCTCCCACTCACCAGTCTAGCTGCCGCACTCTGGATTAGTTGGTGTTTCCGGGTCACCTTCAAAGGTAGCCCCACGTAGAGCGCATTGCAGTAGTCCAAGCGGGAGATAACCAGAGCATGTACCACTCTGGCGAGACAGTCCGCAGGCAGATAGGGTCTCAGCCTACGTACCAGATGGAGCTGGTAAACAGCTGCCCTGGATACAGATTTGACCTGTGCCTCCATGGACAGCTGTGAGTCCAAAATGACTCCCAGGCTGCGCACCTGGTCCTTCAGGGGCACAGTTACCCCTTTTGCTTCTGGCTGCTGGATTTTGGGAGATTGGTTGAGGGTGGGGAGTAGGTATGGGCTTCTCCTGCTTTCTACATGCAAGCATTTTCAGGGAGCCCATTTTGGAGTGACCAGAGGAGAAATGATCACTGGGAGGAATGCAGAGAGAAGACACACCATAATGCACCTGTAGCAGCAAAACCAGGTGCCTTCATCCCCTGCCCCACCTGCAATAAAACATGTCTTGTATTGGTCTCTACAGCCACAGCAGGTGCTGTAACTGTAGGCACACTATTCCATTGTGTCCTGAGGCAGATGGATTGCAGAAACAATAACAAGAATAAAGCAAGGAAACAGAAAATTCAGCTTCATATCTCTAAAATATAAGGAATGCACCCCCAAACAGAAGATGCTAACAATATAGTTTCTGTAATTATTAGGTGAATGTGGCCAGGGGCATTTTCCGTGTGGGATATAAAAGGGTGTTGGGTACTAACTGCTGCTTGTTTTGCAATTTGTTGTGGTCCTAAAGTTTCACAAATAGGATCCTAGATGGATTTCCCCCCATAAGTAAGTACTCTCATATTCTTCTGTATCACATTATTTGTTATTGTGGAGCAAGTTTGTTTTTTACAGTGTGCTCCCAGCTGTGTCTTAGCAACAGATAGGAAGTGAGAAAAAAACTTTACGTAATGTAATTTGTTCTAGTTCTGGACGAATGTCCAAGAGTGCTATTCCAGGGTACATTGTTAGAAGCTGGCCAGTAAATATGTGTTAAAACTTGAATACTGACAAAGCCATCACATGCGGATAAGATAACTTGTCTCACTTGCCAAAGAGCAAGCATAACTTTTTGGTTGTAAGCAGCACAGGATCTGACAGTCTTAAAAACAACTTCTGAATTTTGGTGCTTATTTGTTTATTTGATCTTGAAAATGATTTAGTTTCTTCTTGCATGTGACCATCTTTCTGCCTATAACTTCTTAACACACCATAATACCTAATAAGTAACTATATTTCCAATTAGTAAGTTATAAATAGTGGGACTTATGCTTGCCTTATGGTCACGTGTGGTATGCCACACTGGTGTGGCAGGAGAGGATGGCAAGTGTGGCAAGTAGATTTAAGGACAATCAAAGAAACATTTAAACATTTTAGTATACAGTGGTACTTCGGGTTACAGACGCTTCAGGTTACGTGTTTTCGGGTTGCACACCGCGCCAAACCTTGAAGTACTGGAACGGGTTACTTCCGGGTTTGGCGCTCATGCATGTGCAGAAGTACTAAATTGCGCTTTGCACATGAATCGCAACCCGTGCTTGCTCCGGGTTGCGAACGCTGCAGGTTGCGAAAGTTCCGCCCACATGGATCACGTTCACAACCCGAGGTTCCACTGTATAGTATAGTATCAAAATAACTTGTTTTATTTGCAGAATATGGATAGATATATTTTCAAAATGCAGCACTGCTAGGACTTTGGGGTTTTTGTTTTTTTTTGTCTTCCATTGTATTTCTTATCAATAAAAAAATTGGTGTGGCATGAGCAAATTTTTATTCTGGAAGTGTAGCACGAAGAAAAAAGTTTGAAAACCACTGCCTTACAGAATGACATGCGGCAAGTAATTTGCTCAAAATCAGTAATAATATGTAACTGGATTAAAAACATGGTCCATACAGACAGAACTTAAATCCACTGGAAGCAATTAGCTGCAACTGATTTAGCCTCAAGCAGTTCAGAGGGAATACATTGACTTTTGCCTGGTATGTCTATAATACGAAAAGTCCTTCTGTTCCTCAAATGGGTAAAACAAGAAGCTATCCTCCTGTTTTAGCTCTGGGTGGTCAATAGTAGAAGCAAGGGGGAATACCTGAATAACTTGCTTCTTAGGCACCATCTGCATTACAGAGTTTCTGGGTCAAGCGCAAGGGAAGCCCCACATAGACAACATTGCAGTAATCTAATATTGACGTATCCAATGCATGCATGCAGCACACCATCAACTTCAAGGTTCAAGGCAAAGTTGAGCCCCCATTTATATTTCCCCCCTGCTCCTCTGAGTACTTCAGCTGTTTCTTTAAAGTTCCAGAACTTGGATCCTGTAGCAATGTTATCTGCTTTTCTTCCTAAGTAATTTGTTCTTTGATCCTCCTCTCTGCTTTCATTAATTCTTCTTTGATCATATAATTAGCAAAAGCTATTATTATATCCCTTGGTGGGGCACTTTCTTTTGTCTTTGGTCTCAAGCTGCAGTGGGCCCTTTTCGTATCTGTACATATAACTTGTATTTCAGTAAATACTTCCTTCCACCAGTCAGTTCGGAAACCAGTTGAAGCCATACAGTAATTGTAAATAGTTTTGGGATGTTGTAACATTCAAAATTTTGTCACAGTGGCGTAAACTCAAATCCAGTGACACAGTGACTGCTTCTCTACTCCCCCAACCTTCCCTGCCAAATCAATTATTTTATTCTCCAGGAATTTAAAGCCTTGCCAATTTCTTTTTAAAAAGTCGGTGAGCAGGTTGTTTATTTGAGTGGACACAGTTTCCAATGGAAGGTTTGCTGGGCCTGGATGTATTTTATCTTTGTCCAACTACATTTGGATCTCCACTTTATTCACATTGGTCAGAAATCCAAGATCACAACGGCTCTGTTCTGATTCACGCACACACTGTGGTTAAAAGTAACGCTCGCTCCTTTCAAAGCAGAAGCGAAGCGCTTCAGTCGAAGGGAGCGGCGAAAGGAACGCGAAGATGCCTTCACGGACGAGACTACAAATCCCAGAGGGCTTTGCGGAACGGGCGTAGACGAGACGCCGCGCGGCCACGTACAGCCGCGGAGTAACACAGGACCCCGACGTCCCTTCGAAGGCGGACGCTGAACTACAAATCCCAGCTGCCCACGCGCTTTGCCGGGCTGACTCCGGCTCTAGCTGGCGGCTGCTTCTGAGGAGGCTGGTTCCTATTTTAAATCCAGTCAAGAGATCAAAATGGCGGACGCGAGCTGAGCGTGAGGCGGGGAGGAGAGAGCGAGAGCGAGAGGGGGGCGCTGGGCAGAAGGCAACGCTCGGCTCTCCTTCTCCTTCTCCTTTTTCTCTCCGCCCCCCTCCCCTCACAAATCCTCCGGTGAGTTGCGTTCAGACGTGGGGCGGGAGGCGAAACAACTGCCGCATATGCCGGCGAGGGTGAAACGGGTGAGGAGGGACGCCTGCTTTTCTCCCCCTTTTCCATTCCCCGCCTCGGGAGACCGGCCAGCCGAGGGGGCAGCCCTCTCTCTCGGGCGCCTCTTCCACAGGGGGGCGTCGTGGGGCTCGGGTGGCGGTTGAGAGAGCGAGCGAGCGGAGAGGAGGAAAGTGCAAGAAGAGGTTTTTATTATTATCATTGCCTCGGGGCGCTGCGTTTCTGCGGGTCTCTTCTTCGCGCGTCTCCGTATCTTCCCAGGACTTTTAAGGTGCCCGGAGGGAAGAGAAGAGGGGACTTTGAGAAGGCGGCTTTGCATGGTTTGTTGGTGGGGGTGGGATTTGTTTCCCCCTCGGCGTGCGTCGCGAGGGAGGGAACTTGTTTCCCTTTTCACGTGTATTTCGCCTTGCACGCCTTTCCACGGGCACTCGGGAGCAGACGCGTTTTGGAGGGACCCAAACCAAACCCGTGCGGTGGTTTCTGCTCCTCCTCCCTTGCTCAAGATCTGTTGCTGTTGAGTCTGGGTGGGAAAGGAAGGCGAGGGGCGGGGGCAGCGACTTAACTTCAGGTAAATTTGGGGACCGGTGGGTGGGGGAAACTCGCCCCCAGCATCGCCACCCTCCCTCCCTCTTTCGCCTGCCGGCTTGGTAAGTTTCAAGCGGGTAAGTCTCCTGCTTCGTTAACACGAGGGCGAGCGGGAGACGCTCTTGTGCTTTGGTCGGGACCCGGGTGAGAGGATGGATGCCTGGTGGCCGTTTGTGGTGCGTCTCCCAGCCATGGCGAGGTGGCTCTTTTCTTTTCTTTCCTTTCTTTTTTTGGAAGCGAGAAGCAGCAGCAGCTTCCGTCTTCCTGCTTGTTACCAACTGGCTGGGTAGGGAGGGCAGAGCGCTTGGGATAACTGCCCGACGCTGAAGCAACCCAGCGATTTATTTATTTGTTTTAAAGTTTTGCCTCGCTGTCCTGTGCAAGGTGCTGCTGCTGCCTTGGCTGCGGTTCCTGTGTTGTGTCTCTTTGCTTTGCCAAGTTGCTTGGGGGAAAAGAAGACATTTGCTCCCCAGCCCCCTTTTCTTGTAGCGCAGCTTAATCGTGTTGTTTTAAAGGATAGGGTTGCTCTTCGAGATACTTTGCCTCTGACTTCAAATGATTAAAGTATGAAGAACATGTAAATACTGTATAACAGGTACCGACTGTATGACAAGCTCCGTTAATTATTGGCACTCCTGATAATAACATTGAAGAAAAATTGGACGAGCCTAGTCTTTCATATTGTATTGTGCCCACTGTCCAGATCACAGACTTAGCGAGTGGCCAGTTTGAGCACTTTAAATGGTAAAAGCACCCAGCAAATTCACCCTTAATGGTTGTTGGAGATGGGGAGGCATATCTTCCCAAAGTATTTTGGCTATAGGATTTGGGATTCTGAATGTTTAATGCTTAAATATGTTCCTTTATTTTAAAAGATGTCTTTTTGCGTTGTCTCTTTTTGAAATGTTATGTCACATTATGTTTTCTGGACAAAATAAAAAAGTTGCATGCAAATAATAACTATAATGAGGTAATACACTGGTGAGTGTGGTGATGTAGAGGGAGCCATGGTTTTGAACACACAAATGCTCAGTCTGCATTAGAACAAGCTGTTAAATTGCTGTTTCAAGCTAGGTTTGGTCTTTAAGTTTTTAAAATATTTAATATCTGTTTAAGTCTTATAAATTAATTAAAGCTATTTTGTATGCCTTTAACTGGGAAGTTGTCGTTGTAATATAATTTGTGTTCTGTGTGCAGTTGCTTATCAGATATGCACCAAATAGCTGAGCCAAAATGCAGACGAGAAGGGGAAAGCCCCTGATCACAATAGAATAAAAAGGAGCAGTATTCTTAGGTTGTACAGAGCTTAATAACACAGATGGTGTATAAAATGGGAACAAAAAAAGCCTGCCTTTTTGTAAATATTGGAGGGGAAACCCAAAATACACTTACTGAGACACTTGAGGAAAGGAAGGCATTGAACTCTATGTCTAAAAGGATATTGGACACTAGTCTGACATTGGAGGTTGCTTCAGGTCTTGCATATAAATGAGCAATATGAGCAGTAATCGAATATCTTATTTTTGCATTGTGTTCACATAGTGCTTGACATGCTGCTATGATTATTCTGAATATAAAAAGAGAAAATACTATCTTTAGCATGCCAAATACTATTTCATTCTAGAGTTTGTAATTTTAAGAATGAGTGAACATTTTTTTTGGCATTGAGACAGTTGCTTACAAGTGACAGCTACCTATGAGCCTCTCAGATTGTATTATTATGCATTGCGAGATGTTCAGTTAGAATTTTTAACTGCAAAAAATGGGTGTGTGCACAAAATGGCTTTTAAATTTTTTATCAAGTAGGAGAAATAACTAATAACTATATGTTCTTAGTATGAAATGAAAGAGCTTTCCCAATAATTGAGAAATATGGCACAAGTAAAATAGTAGTAATCTGTACAGTCAAACAAAAAAAATTTGAATGTATCAGTCTAAATCAGAATTTAAAGATTTATTCAGGGATAAAATGTTAGAAAATGAATTGCCAATAGTATGTTAAAGTGTGTAATCTTTAATAATACATTAAAAACCTCTAATGTGTGTACCGTATTTTTTGCACCATAACACTCACTTTTTTCCTCCTAGAAAGTAAGGGGAAATGTCTGTGCGTGTTATGGAGGGAATGCCTACGGGTGGCATGCCTACGGATTTTCCTCCTCTGAAAACTACGTGCGTGTTATAGAGCGAAAAATACGGTAATCAAGGCTACATTATCTATACCCCTGACCATTAGGTCTAATCATGGCTGACTCAGGTTGCGGTGCTCATCTCACTTTATTGGCTGAGGGAGCCTTCCGGGTCATGTGACCAGCATGACTAAGCCGCTACTGGCGAACCAGAGCAGCACACGGAAACGCCATTTACCTTCCTGCTAGGTTGGCAGGAGCAGGGACCGAACAACGGGAGCTCACCCCGCCGCGGGGATTCGAACCACTGCCTTCTGATCGGCAAGTCCTAGGCTCTGTGGTTTAACCCACAGCGCCACCCTTGTAGGAGTAATTTCCACTAAACTTATTGGGACATCTAAGTAAACAAGTATAGGATTGGGCTGTATGGCTATTGGTGCAAGCAAGAGGAGTGAGTGATGGAGGTCCCTTTTTAGGAAGTCCAGGTGCTCAGAAGCTGACCAAAGCCCTCTCTTTAGGAAACACTACATTTGCTGGTAAGATTCAGGTAGGTAGCCGTGTTGGTCTGACGCAGTCAAAATATATATAAAAATTGTCCAGTAGCACCTTAGAGACCAACTAAGTTTGTTCTTGGTATAAGCTTTCGTGTGCATGCACACAAGTGTATCTGAAGAAGTGTGCATGCACACAAAAGCTTATACCAAGAACAAACTTAGTTGGACTCTAAGGTGCTACTGGACAATTTTTTTATATATTTGCTGGTAAGTCAGCAATCCAAAGAAGACTCTATGATAGTCTTAATATTCTTCCTTTTAATTGATGCTCAGCTAGACAATTTAGTGTGGTTGAAGTGCATTTCAAAAGATTTTGAAGGATGTTCCTCTTCTCAGAAACTTGAGGATCAATCTCTCACTGCTGGAGCGGGCAACTGGATGCCTGCAAGCTATAGAAAATTGCAGTGTGTAGAATAGATGATCAAATGACTTACTGCCCCAACATTTGGCAAACCATTTCATCAGTGCCAATCACTCCCATCCCAGTTCTAAATCTTGGTTATCGTCATCACCATCAATTAAATTGGTATACCACCCTTCATACAATTCACAAGAGTTCACAAGATAGGAAACACAACATATATACGTATTATATATTTTTTTAATCCCCTCCCCCACTTCCTCCTACAAACACTGCTGTTTTAATGAGGAGACATAGTCAGTCAAAGCTTTCTTAAATCATTTTGGAATTAATCTGACAGCTATATAATGAAGTATTCATTCACTTGCAGAAACTGCATTGTCCCAAACTGAATTGCACTTCACCTTAAAATATATACTGTGTGTAGTGTAATCCTGTGCATATTTATTTGGAATTAAGTTCCACTGTGTTCAATGGAATTTACTTCCATGTAAGTCGGTATAGGGCTACAAATTGAGTTGTGCTTCCATTCTGAACCCCCCCCCCCCCCGAAAAGAAAACAACCAAGCACACCCAGAGAAGTACACATTGTCCTAGGACAAATTATGATTGGACACATGACAAAGCCACTTCGATCCAGTTGCTCCTATATTGCAACTTGTTTATTTTGGAAACCTAGAATTGGTCAGCTAGTTTTGCTGCAATGTGTAAGTTGTAGTCTGTTTTCAACCTTTCACTGTTGAAGAACTACGCTGAAAAGCTTCATAAAACTTATTTCTTAAAGCAGATGGTGTGAAGGGGGTGATGCCATTAATCTTAAGTAAATGAATATGGATTCAACTATCTGATAACATTAATAACTTCCAAATTTAACTTGGTAGAAGGTAAATAATATTTCAGGCAAGCATGTGTATAATGGATGCCACCAGGAATGCTATTTTAAATTGTGTAATCATGCATCTTGCTTCCGTTCTTCTCTCCAGCTCTTCCTTGTTTTCTCAGTCTTTTGATTACACTCGAATCACTGAAAGCTTTTTGATATAACTAGAAGTTTTGGAAAAGCTGGGTCATTCTTAAGTTTTAAGAAAGCAACAAGGATAGTAAGTAACTCATGGAGAACCTATTGCCAAAAGCTGTAGTAAAGAACATCTTGAAATATGACTAATCAGGGGCACTTAATATGCATGCCTGAGTGTCTACACCATTAGAAATCGAAACAAAAATACATTTCTGATACTAAGTTTAATGTCTTCTGCCATATGGTCTTGTTATATGAGAGATCGTAAGACTTTTACTTAACTTTAAGATAAAATTCCTTCTAAAAATACAGTAACCTTGTAATATAGAAAGAATTGTTCTTAATACTAGTGTTGGTATGGTCTCATCAATCCAAAGATTGAGGCAACAGGCATTTGAAAACTTTTTAAGTGTTCAGAAATTTGTTGCAGGACACATAGTGATGCAGAGGTCTTTTTAACCAGCTTAAGTTTTTATGTCACCCATGAATGATCTTGGATGGGTATAGTATAGTTGCAATGACCAATGCACTGGTAGTGTCTTGTTTAGACTACTGTAATGTGTTGTCTGCCCTTGACAACAGTCTGGAAACTACTTTAAAATGTGGCTGTTAGGATCTTAACCAGTCTTGTTGGGAGTGTATCTTTCTAGTTTTGAAAGAGATTTGTTGGCTAACAGTTAATTCCTGAGTATTGTTTTTGAATTTTAAAGCTGGACATAGCTTAGGACTTCACTGCTCCTGTTCAGACTGCACAGCAAAAGCAATTTGGTTCTTGAAGTTCATTCTGATTGTGCAAATAAAATGACAGGAAGTGGTATTAGTGTGTGAAAACAGTCAAGATCCAATGATCCCCAGGCTTGTACCTCCAGATGGTGGAGATGTCAGGCACCATCCTAGTGCCCTGGCATGTTCACTTGTTTGCAAGTAGCTGATAGCCAGGTGCAAAATGCTCCTGGCTAGTTTCAATCACTGGTTGGAGGCATGCTGCCTTGCCTTTCCCTGTAGCTCCAAGTTTGTGCTCATCTTGCTTGCCAGAGCCTGGTGCCCCTCTCACTGTTGTGAAGGGCGGTTAGCAAGGTTATTGAAGCCTTATGTTAAGGAACACCTTCTCCCATGTTGATGTTGATGTGGGTGTTCTGCTGTTGGACAAAAAGCAAGCAGTGAGCAGGAAGAGAGGGCCTTTCCATTTGTGCCACCCTAGATATTAAATTTCACCCTCAAAGTATCGCATTTGGCACCTACTCTCTTATGTTATTTTCTTTTAAAAACAAAACCTGGCAAAGCCACTTCTGTTCTCCCAAGCTTTTTAACTATTTTTCAGTTTTACTTACTTATTTTTACTCTGTTGCTTTAAGTACTTCTGTTTTGTGTGAACTTTCTTTTTTATTGTTTATGAAATTCTGTTGTGACCTTTCCTGAAATATATATTGTGAAATTTATGAGTGTGCTTAGAATAGTTTTAGCAAGATCTAATTCTTCCCAAAACTACAATTCAGAGTTTTCTTTGTAGCAAAGCATTACCAGTTAACTGATTTAAATTAATGGCCTCCCACCTGTCAAAATGCCTTCTGTGGCTTTGCAAAACGTTATTTGAAACATCCTCTCACCTCATTTAAAATGGGGGGGGGATAAGGTTGTTTCAGATTGTGCTTTGCTCTGATTTTCCTTTTAGTGGGTGGGCAGCATCAGTGGCACACCCACACCTCTTTCACCCACTTAAAGGACAAGGCAAAGGGCTTTAATCTGCCTTGTCTTCACAACCCTGTTTTCTGCTTGGAAACATGGCAGCACAGCCAATGTAAGATTAAACCCTGGCCTCCCCACCATCAGCTGATGTGTTGGCAAGCATACCGTAGTTTGGGGGAAACAGCCTGGGCAGAGGTTGCTCACTACTGTACTGTATTAGATTAACAGCTATTCATTATGATATCTATATGGAACTTCTGTTGTTAGAGTTGTTGAGCTCTGCAATGGGCTTTCAAGCCCTGTCTGTGGACTTTCCAGAGTCATCTGATTGGCCACTGGCCTAGTTGGTCCTTTTATCTGAATTAGAAGGGTTTCTCTTTACACCGCATACCAGGTCTGGGGAAGCTTTGGTCCTCCAGATGTTGGTGAATTACAGTTCCTATCATTCCTAAGCATTGACCATGCTTGCTGGGGCTGATGGGAGTTGTAATTCTGGAGCATTTGGAGTGCCAAATGTCCCCTGTACCTGCCATCTGTAGTTTTCTTAAGAAATAAGTCTGATTATGTTCAGTGAGCCCTAATTCTAGGTAAATGTGGATAGGATTGTAGCCTAGTTGTTCTTTATTTGGCTTCCTTATACACCCATGCTTAAGAAAAAAAAAACCCCAACTGTTTAATAATAGCACAATAAAACATTTAGTTCTTGGCCTTTTCCATTCTCCCAGTAGTAGTCTTTAAAAAGCTATTCTGATTAGCAGCTTAAAATAGGTTTACTATATTAGGCAATGTTGCGGCTATGTAGAAGAGTATGCAAGTAACACATTGGGTGTTATATCAGGGAAATGTAACCTAATGCAGGGTTAATACAAAATATTTTAAACATTTTCTGGTAAATGCTAGACTTCAATTTCTGAAATGCATGCTCACTTTATCAGAATCTGAGACGCTATATATCTAAAACTTATAAGGCATTGCAATGTGCCTCCTTTGCTTCTGGAATTTGCTCATTGTACCTTCAGGTTATTTGGCAACAGTGCATTGCAGTTAAATACAGTGTAGGATTTTAAAAAAACTAAATTTTAAACAAATTACAGTCTACATTTCTAACTTTATATTTTCCATTTTTAATGTATATTGGAAAGCAACAAAATGAAGGGAAACGGATGGAGAAGAGGAATAAGGGATGTTGTGCAAACAGATTAGATTCTGCAGGGCAGGTGACTAAATCAGAGTTTGAGTATTTAAGGTAAAAGATGAAGATGTGACTTGAGCGTCATTGCTCAGGTGACTCAGAATTCATACCATAACAGTTTAAAAAGAGCACACACCTATCTTTCCTTTGGCTTGCTGAAATTGATGACTGATTTCAATAACAGCATGGTCTAAGATAACAGTTTTGCAGAAATAATTGTGGAAATCCAGTGGTGTGATACAAATGCTTATTACACATGGATAAAATGGCCAGATGAAAAACAGGCCAAGGTGAGGCCAAGGCACGATATCACACTGCATGTGTTAATTGGCTCACTAATACCAGAATTCCTGTAGTATTGGCAACTGTTTTGTGAGTGACCACTATTAATTATAAATTATCACTGTATTTTTCTGCATTTCTTTCTCCTCTAGTAACACTCCTCAACCTCACCACTCAAAAAAACCTCACGCAATTCAGGATAATACTACAGTGTTATCTGATGAGGTGTAGTCCATGAAAACCTTTGCCATAATACATTTATTAGGATCACATCCAGTGATATCTATTTGCGAGTGGAGTGAATGTCTGCTTAGACAACAGGGGTCTTTTGCCTTTCGCTCCTTGCCCTTGCAACCCCAATACACTTCCCTAACTCTGAAGGGTTAGGCCAGGGAACTTTCCACAGCACATTTGAGGAGGGCCTGGTGGCGGGGAAGTAGAATAATGATAACTTAGAAGAAGTCCCTTTGCTCAAATGAAAGTTTGCTCACATGACCTTGGATGTTGCCCTATGTCTTGAAGGTGCCATGAAACTCATCACTGTTTTTAACTTGTGTAGAAGAAGAAATGCCAGCAGGTGTAACTCATCTTGCAAGCTATATCTGATGAAAATCCCTCGTATAGAAAGTTACCAGAGCCTCCTCCTCTTTTTCAATTGGGATCCTGCAATAGGCTGAAGCAAGGTTTGGTAGGTTCCTGTGAGACTTCAGTAATTTTCATCATGTGAAAATTAAATGCTTGTGTTTGTAGGTAGCATTTAAATACTCATATTTGAGAGGTGGTCAGATTAGTTTTTCATTTGGATGGAAACACCTTTAGCTCAGATGTATCTGACAGAGACATTGATTCACTTAGGAATTAATAGTAGGGCAAATTTGCTTATATCCAGATTATTTAATATTAAACTAGTTATTCTTCAACAAACTTTATTTTCACAATTTTTCAAATAAATATGATCTGATTGTATTTCTTTTTGTTTAAAAAATTGTAAGCTTTTATGCACCCTCCCAAAGACATGTGGGCTTGCATGACAAAGAGTTTGAATCGTATTTCTATAATGTATAGGATTATATCCAACACTGCTGTTCATTCATCTCAGGCAGTAGACTTCTTCTTGCAGAATGGAACTTGTCCTGCTCTTCCTTGCAGTTCCTTGTGCACCCTCAAAATCTGCTTTAGGGACCTGGGGGACCCCTGGAAAACATTTGGGTGAGCAGGGGGAGAGGACGGGAAAGGAAACGGAAATCCTGTTGTGCAAGTTCAGCTCTGCTAACACAGTGTTGGATACAACCCATAGACTCTACTTAGTTAGAAAGCTATATGTTTTAATTAGAGAAGCAACTGGATTAAATTTTAATTGAATCATCACTTTTTTAGCTGAGAGTTTTAATCAAATAAATCTGCATGTGCTTAAAACTAAGTTCCAGAGAAAATTATGGTTTTTTTTTACATAAAGAGTATACATATACTATCAAGTTACTACATATGGTAATACAGTCTTCATATATTGTGAAATGATTGTAAAGGCAGATTTAAGGAATAATGGACATAATTCTGTTTCTTTCTTACCTCAAGTATTCATAATGCATACTATTTCTATATATATTGTTTATATTGCTTATGATTAAAGGTGTATTTCTGGATCATAGCGAAGGTGATCATTTTCATTCTATCCTCTTCCACCTTTGATGGGGAAGGAAGGGTCACATGAAAGAAGGGCATAGAAGATCCTGATACACCTGTTTCACTCCCAGCGTTCACATGCACACTCACATTACAACATTCCATTTATAACATTAGCAAGCTAGGTGCTTCCCACCCCCACCCCAAAAGATAGAGACCACAAGAATAGCCGTGTTTTATCAACATACAAGTTGGATTGCATTATCAAAACTGATGGGCATGTAGAATTTTAGGTGTTGAATTGGTGTCCGAGTCTAAGGATCCTTGCATGCAGCTGCAGACTCATAGGTTTGTGTATAACAGGGGAATCTCTGGCCCAAGGGCCAAATGCAGACCTCCACACCTATCTGGCCCTTAGTACTCTTCCCAAGCCATACCCCCTACTGGCTCTGCTTTTCCCTTGAGTATTTTCGTTTGGCTGGAATGCGTCCTTGAACACTGATAGTGTCTTTGTTTTTTTGGATATAGGCTAGAGGGGCATGTTCCCATGTGTTTAGAAACTTTCCTGCAGTACAAGGCAAAATTTACATTCATTGCTTTGCCTACCACTGGTATGCAGCCCCTGGCAGGTTGCCCAGAAGGGAGTGTGACCCTCAGGCTGAAAAAGGTTCCCAACCTCTGATATGTAAGAATTCTGCTTTTTCATCAGTTGAGCAGACTTTTGGTATTGGCATGAGACAGAGTAAGTTCAGAAAGGAACAGGGCCAAAGTTAAAAAGATGGAGGAACACTAGACTGAAATATGAAGATCAGCAATGGTAGGTGAACTTACTGGTGAGCTTACTGGTTTTTAGAAATGGTTAGAAATGAGCCTAAATAATCATGAATTAGAATAAATCTATCATTGCAAAAAGCAAATTGAGACAGGCTGAGTAGCAGCTTGCAAGCTGACATCTGAAACTATAGTAATAATATTCACTGGAGCTGGATCCAGTACAATTAAACTGAACTCTCTTGACTTCAAGTTTTTAGACAGAGTCCCCACCCAATCTACCCAAAATCTGTGCAACCCCTGTTTTGGCAAAACACTGAAAGTCCCAAGAAGTTTGGCAGGTAATGTGAGTCAAGTGTGGTTTCTGATGCTGATTTGGCATGAAACGTCTGGTTACAAAATGGCTTGTGAGCTAACATGTTGGAAGGGGATATGGTTATTCAGGCAGACGCAAAGGCATTTGTCTTTCATTCAGCCAAACTTTGAGTCAGATGAATAGTCTGCAGAGATTTATAGCTTCAGTAATTTTAGTGCTCTGGACTTTTACAGAATGCGGAAATGGTAAAATGTCTGCATTTTAACTAATCATATTAGCCATAGGTGTAAAGCTCCCTTGGGGAAAAACTAAGCATGTCTACAACTACTTATAAGATTGAGGATTTCATGTTAAATTGATTTATATCTAACTGTAGATACAATATGTGAAAATAAGTACCATTGAAATTTGTTGGAATTAACAAAGTATTTTAGGATTGAGGTACTGGGAGTTCTTTAGGTCTCCATGCTTCAATCTTATACATACTTTCCTGGGGGGGGGGTGTAAATACGGTGTAATTCAGTAGATTCTGCTACTAAGTTTTCATTCTAGTAGCTTTGTGGTTGATTGCTCATTTAAGTATTCTATACCTATGGGACTGCCTATACTACCACAGCATATATATAACTATAATGCTGCCCAAAGACACCATTTACAGTAAAGGCCACATGCATGCATACCAGAAGCCTGCAAGATCCCTATCAGCCTCCTCAAACTGTCCTCCAAGCATACCACACTTGAAAGCCTCTGCTATGTATTCAGATACATAGGTTTGTATTCAATTAACTTTTACTTGGACCCATTGAATTAATAGCAGTTATTAACTAAAGTCCATTAGTTTCAATGTGTCTAGCTGAATACCACCCATACTGATTTTGCATAAAGGGGACTGGAAGCCACCAAGAAAAAACAAAAGGAGGCAAAGCCTGAAATTGATGCTAAAAGTACTTAGAAAATACAGTACATTATATGCATTTTGGCAAGCTGCTGCAATGCTTATGCAGATGGTATATTCACCATAGTACAGTGTTGAATTCCATCCAGAAAATTGTACCATTTTTCACATTGAGCACCTTTAACTTGAAGTTCTAATAGTGTGTTCAGAAGATCCGTGTGTGTGTGTGTGTGTGTGTGTGTGTGTGTGTATGTGTATGTATTTACTGCTTTGGTTACTTCAAGAAAGGATAACTTCATTCCACTCTTACGTGAGGCTTTCTTCACACTTGATCCAGAATCTGCAGTTAGTGCAGAATGCTGCAGCACAATTCCTGACAGGACTGAGGCCTTGTCGCATATAACACCTCTGCTCAGAGATCAGCACTGGTTACCAGTTTGCTACTGGCCAAGTTCAAGGTCTTATGATTAGTACAGTGGTACCTCAGGTTACATACGCTTCAGGTTACATACGCTTCAGATTACAGACTCCGCTAACCCAGAAATAGTGCTTCAGGTTAAGAACTTTGCTTCAGGATGAGAACAGAAATAGGGCTCTGGCGGCGCGGGGGCAGCAGGAGGCCCCATTAGCTAATGTGGTGCTTCAGGTTAAGAACAGTTTCAGGTTAAGAACGGACCTCTGGAACGAATTAAGTACTTAACCTGAGGTGCCACTGTATTTAAAGCCCTTAACAACTTGGGACCAATTTACCTATGAGATTGCCTACACTTGGGAACTCCCTCCCTGTTGAGATCAAGCAGGCACCTTCTCTGTACTCTTTTTGTTGCCCGCTAAAAACATTCTTGTTTAGACAAGCCTACCCATTATATTCCCCCCCATAGAAAACAGTGTGATGATGCTGAGCATGCTCAGTGGACTCAGAGTGCTGAGTGACTATTGTGGAAGAGAGAGTGGAAAACTGGGGATGGTGTGTCTGGAACCTTGAGCAGGGACACTCCACACATTTTGTTGTAGGGATATGCTCAAATAGCACCATCCATACACAAGAGGCTTCTTTGGCTTGCAGAAGTATGGAAAATATTTAGGAAACTAAACCTCAAGGGGAACCCACCCAAATAGCCCAATGGAGACTGAATGTGTTTAGTGGGCATGGAATGCTATTGGAGGGGGGAGAAATGGAAAAACTGGATGGGGGACGGCAATAGTATTCTGCAACACTCAACAAGAGTACTCCCCATAGCAACACTTTATTGGTGCCAATTGTTTTTGTTAATTAGGGGTAGCTATTGTTTGTACCCTCTAGATCAGGCATGGCCAAACTTGGGCCTCTAGATGTTTTGGGACTACAACTCCCATCATCTCTAGCTAACAGGACCAGTGGTCAGGGATGATGGGAATTGTAGTCCCAAAACATTTAGAGGGCCAAGTTTGGCCATGCCTACTCTAGATGTTGCTGGGCTACAACTTCCATCTCTGGCTATTGGCTATGCTAGTTGGGGCCGATGGGCACTGTAGTCCAATAAATATTTGGAGGGCATTATGTTGGCTATGAGTATTCCTCCCTATATAGTAATATAGTTCTGCCAACTGTGTGCTTAAATATTAGACTTTGTAGTAGAATTTTGTAAATATGGCCAGAACATTTACCGTACTTACCTGCTTCACAAAATATACCCATGTTAGTTATTTGTTGCACATTGATTTCATGGCAGAAAAAACATATTGGGTATCCTCTGTATTAAAACCATCTGCCCTTGCTGGCTGCCTGAAGGAAATTCTCACTTGCCACAGGTGAGCAGGCAAAGTGTCTAATTACAAGCTGCTGTCATATGATTAGTGAAACAGGTCTATTTGAAATGAAATTTAACCATGGTTAATTGCTCTGAAAAGCTGCACACTTCTTTGAAAATTGTTCCAAGACCATGAAAGATAGATGTGTTGTGGATATTGTCCTGCACATTTAATTGTGTTGACACAATATTTCCTTTTGAGAGCATTTCAGCATTTCTCACTCATGGAAAAGTCTGAGAATTCATGTACTTTTAATTGTAAGCTTAGATACAAAATGTTATAAAATATTACAGAATAGCAAGTGCTAACAGTGGAAATACCCTCAACATTTTTTATAACACTTAAAAGCTTGCCTTCTGCTTCAAAACTTCACAAAGTAGTTTTACTTAATGGCCTGTTGCAAGAAATTATTATCTTCACCTAGCCTTTTAATCTAGTTAGAATCATTTTATTATTAAAAGATCAAGTTAGCCTTACTTCAAAAGTTTGTTGCACAAATGCCAGTTTCTAAACTGTATTATAAGTGAAATATAAACCTTTTAAAAGGAAGAGCAACTTCCAGGATTTACAAAGTAAAATCCAAGGTCATAGTCTAATGACTGCTTTGCAGGAAGAAAGGTAAAAATAAGCTGCATACTTTTTGGATATGGGCCTGTGAAATTTTCCACTATATTCATTAGTAACACGGAGGCATGCTTGTGCTGCTGGTATTTTGAGCAATAGACTTGACTCTGAATGGAATTTTTAGTTATTCAATCTGCAATAAACAGACAACTAGCCAGCATTTTAGAGCAGAAAAACACTTGCTACAGAAAGTACTTAGTAATTCAGTTAATGAGTGTAAGTGAAACGAGTCCATGTTAGCTTGCTGTTTAGAATATAACTTAACATATTTTGGGTAAGTATCTGTACCTTTTTTCAGCTCATCCACCCAGCTCTCTGTCTCATCTGAATCAGGTGGCATTGATGGGCCGGATGTGGGCCAATAAATTGAGACTGAAACCTGAACAGACAAATGTATTATGTATTCTGAGTTCTTGAGTCTGGGAGATGGGAAGCTGGTCTGGTGTGGATGGGATTGCATTCTCCTGGAAGGAGCAGATCCATAGCATTGTCAGTAGAGGTTCAGGAAACCTCAATTCTGATTTACAAGGAAGAGGAATTCCCTAGTGAAGCTGATCCCATGAGAGAGAATGAGGAGTACCTGAAACCGGCCCATGATGGGTCTCATGAATCATGGATACTAGCATTCTAGATCAAATGCAAATCAAGTAATGGAGTTAGGATGGAATTATTGTTCAAAAGTTGTTATTTTAATTGTAAATTGGTTGCAAATGGACCATGCCAAGTTGCAAAACATGCCTGGCACCTGGGGTGTTTCGGATGCTGATCCAGGTGTAACTCATTCAGGCCATTAGGTGAAGAACAGGATATAAATCTTGTGGTGCTTTGCAAACCCATTTTTGGCCCGGCCTTGACTTTATCTGCCCCAAACTTGGCATATATCTATTTTTTTAAATGAGTTTGCTTGTATTTCAAACTTACCGTATTTTTCGCACCATAGGATGCACTTTTTCCCTCCTAAAAAGCAAGGGAAAATGTGTGTGCGTCCTATGGAGCGAATGCAGGCTTTCGCTGAAGCCTGGAGAGTGAGAGGGGTCGGTGCGCACCGACCCCTCTCGCTCTCCAGGCTTCAGGAAGCTATCCGCTAGCCGTGGGAGACCCAGCTCTCCCACGGCTAGCGGAGCGCTGCATTAATCCCGAAGCTTGGGGCGTGCGGAGCTCAGCGCGCCCCAAGCTTCTGGGTGCCGGCAAGGTCTCCGCTAGCCGTCTAGTGGAGACCTTGCCGGCACCCAGAAGCTTGGGGCGCGCTGAGCTCCGCACGCCCCAAGCTTCGGGATTAGCGCTCCGCTAGCCGTGTCTAGGCTGCGGATAGCAGCCTGCTTCCCGGAGCGTCGGGCACCCTGAAAGCAGAGCGCCCAGCGCTTTGGGAACACATCCGCAGTGTGGGGACCCTTGCAGGAGTTCCCCGCAAGGCTCCCCACGCTGCGGATAGCAGCCTGCCGCCCAGCGCGAGGGGCGCCCTGAAACAGAGCGCCCCTCGCGCCGGGCAGACATCCGCAGCGTGTGGAGCCCTGCAGCAGTTCCCCACAGGGCTCCCCACGCTGCGGATAGCAGCCTGCTTCCCGGAGCGTCGGGCGCCCTGAAAGCAGAGCGCCCGGCGCTTCGGGAACACATCCGCAGCGTGGAGAGCCTTGCAGCAGTTCCCCGCAAGGCTCCCCATGCTGCGGATAGCAGCCTGCCGCCCGGCGCGAGGGGCGCCCTGAAGCAGAGCGCCCCTCGCGCTGGGCAGACATCCGCAGCGTGCGGAGCCCTGCAGCAGTTCCCCACAGGGCTCCTCAGGCTGCGGATAGCAGCCTGCTTCCCGGAGCGTCGGGCACCCTGAAGCAGAGCGCCCCTCGCGCCAGGCATACATCCGCAGTGTGGGGAGCCCTGCAGCAGTTCCCCGCAAGGCTCCCCAAGCTGCGGATAGCAGCCTGCCGCCCGGCGGGTGGGGCGCCCTGAAGCAGAGCGCCCCGCGCGCTAGGCAGACATCAGCCAGCTCCACAAGCTCGGGGGGCAGCAGGGAGGCGCAGCGCCACTATCCCGCTGTTCCTCGACCTGGTTCGGTTTCCCTGACCTGCTTTTGGGGGGGAAATAAAGGGAATTTTTTCCCCTTTATTTCCCCCCAAAAAAACTAGGTGCGTCCTATGGTCCGGTGCGTCCAATCGTGCGAAAAATACGGTAATTCGTTCTGGAGGTCCGTTCTTAACATGAAACTGTTCTTAACCTGAGATACCACTTTAGCTAATGGGGCCTCCCGCTGCTGCCGCGCCGCCACTGCGCGATTTCCATTCTCATCCTGAAGCAAAGTTCTTAACCCGAGGTACTATTTCTGGGTTAGCGGAGTCTGTAACCTGAAGCGTATGTAACCCGAGGTACCACTGTATCACTTTCAAGGGTGCTTATACTTTGTAGCTTTTATAATGACTTGTATTAATAGTTAAATTGTATTTTAATGTGTAGGGCACCTTTTCTATAAAATATTTTTATTATTTAATCAAAGTTATCAAATTGATAAATGTTGCAGACCAGCTTAATAGGATTTTATTTGCTTAAGATCTGGTGAGTTCTTCACCACAGGTTGTTATTCTAAAGATGCTTCTGGATTATTTTACTGGGATTATGAACCCAAATTTAACTATTGACCACCTCTAGCCCTAAAGGAATAAAAAGCTTTATATATTTGTATTTACATGTTATGTGCTTGTGTTGCCGTGGGAGCCATCTTAGAAGAAACTTCTTCTAACATGCTGCCCATCACCCATGGTTATTGCAAATACTTGCGTTAAAATAATAATTTTCTGGTAAGTAATAATTTTCTGATTATTGGTTTCAGTTCTCCTAAAAGTATAAACGTGTCAGTACTATGTTATCCAAATATCTTTTCCGGAAGTAATGTCTATCAATTGCATTTTAGAAGTGATAATTTTATGAGCAATATACTATTTATTTATTTTTTAAATCTACCCACGTTTGCAATGTATATTACAGCTTCAGCAGAGCTACAGAATAGCAATGGTATTATATCTAGCAACATGATGCACCAGGTTGGTGTGTGTTGCAAAGGATGAGCCACTTTTGTGATAGTGTTGCTATGGCAACTACCTTCTGAGAGCTGCCTCAAGGTCACTCATCAGCCATAGCCCAGAGTGCTTGGATTTTACGCAAAATAAGAAGCACCTAGCAGTTCCTGTTGTTCTTTTTTCAGTCTTCTACTGTTGCATTAAATATTATGAGGAATACTAATGGATTCACAATATTTACATGTTAATTAATTTTAAGTGACATTTTTATACAAAGGGTAACGGATACAAGGACAGACTCTAACAATTATATATAAGTGTATGTATATGCTTTAAAAAATCTTCAAATTACATAAAGGAAAGTTGGTAGTAACTAGTATCAAACATGTGTACTTAAACTACAATTTAAAGAATTCTTTTAAATGTATTTTCAAACAATGATGATGATTTTTCTTCTAAATCTGAAAAGACTTCCAGTAGTATAAGCAAGACTCAGCAATTACAAGGAGCTGTAGGAAATACATTTATGGGGCTTGCAACTTTGTTCACTCCCATACCATGTGGCAAACAACCAAAATTTTGCTTTTAATATTTTGTTTTATTTTTTGTTCTTCAACTGTTTGCTGTTTGTGGCCCATTCTGGTTATTTAGAAATTGTCTACCTGCATTACTTAAACTCTTGGAAAAAAAATCATGAGAAGTGTTATTTAATGCTGGGTAAGCCAAATTTCATGTATGATATAAATATGTATTTAAGTCCAGATCACTGGCTCTTTGCAGGTGGGTCAAACAAAATTTAAAGCGCGCTCTCTCTCTCTCTCTCTGTGTGTGTGTGTGTGTGTGTGTGGAAAAATTACCTTTGAACATGTGCAAAGTGCAGTTTCCTCCTAAATGTTTCACTGGAACACTTTGTGGAATATGTTTTCAGATGAAATTAAGTACCTCCTGTACAAGATTTTGAACCTCAAAACAGCTATATCTTTCCCAGCAGACATCATTCAGCTTGTTTTCTCCTCTCCATTTGAATTTCCCTTTTCCATGTAAATTTATTTATTTATTTATTTTAATAGATACTGCTTTGATAGTAAATTGAACCTCTAAGTACTTTACAAAAAAATAAAGAAAATGTTAAACTTAAAATTTTTCACAGAGTTAAAAAGAAGAATTAAAATTCAAAAATATCTACAACAAGCTAACAACAAATTAAAATACATGAAGACTTCTACATGTCTGGGTAGACTTGCCTGAACTAAAATATTTTTAGCAGATGCCAAAAAGAGTACAATGCACCCCCGCCTAGTGTAAATAGGGAGGGAGGGAGTTCCAAAGTATAAGTGCTCCCACACCTACAAAAGATTTGTTTCCTGAAAGTGTGCGGTGAGTATTATGAACGAGTGTTATGTAACAATTCCACAAATGTGTGTGTGTGCAAAAACACTTATATGTCATTAGTCCTTTAACTTCTCTATTGATATCTGTGAGCTGTTCTCTCTTCTGTCACTTGGTACATTGAACTGTAGCACCTTGTGCAAACTAGGAAGTGATCCTGGCCCTCCTGTTCAAGGCACTCCATTCTAATCCCTCTCCCCCTCAGTTGTCAATATTTTTCATCTTCTCAAGCTCTCTTAAGGTGTCCAGTTTGAAATGTGCAAATGGGCAAGTGGAGTAAGCCCCAGTTCCTCAAGGATGCATGTCTGTATAGGGTTGCTTAAACAAAAAATGTTTTAAGCAGACACTGAAAAGGGTTGTAGAAGATAGGTTACTCAGATATCTGTCTGAACACAGGTCTGATAAAAATTAACGTGCCTACTTGCTGAGGTTATCAAAACAGGCCTTGTTTTGTCTCTCTTGGATTATCTGAAATATAGTAGGTGTTGAGGCCTTTCCGATAGTGGCACCTCTGTTCTGTAATTCCTTCCTTTGTGGTGCTGTTTGGTTCCCTCTATGCTAAGTTTTAGACACTACAATTTCTGAGGATGCTTAGAACCAGTGATTTCTATCAGTTTTAGTCGTACTTTTTTATATAAAAAAAATATTATTTTCTTGGGTAACAAAAGTACATACAGCTTTCAGTTCATGAAATCCTTTCTCAAGATCAGTTACATTCGACCTGAGACACTAATGTTATAGACTATGAGGTGGGGAGAGAGAGAAGGGGGGGATAGTAAACTTCCATTCTTTTACATAGTGTATGTGAGAGTTTTTTTGTGGGTAGGTTCTTTTTTCCCATTCATTTACTGGTTTTCATTGGCAGTGAGAAAGATTGGGGGGCCTAGGGCATGGTTAGTTTCCTTCAGTTGACTACAGTGAGTTTAGTTTGTGTGTGTGAAGGAGAGGGGGTTGTTGGGTCAAATTAGCCATATTGATTCGTATGCTGTCGGGTGTTGTTGTTGTTGTTGTTGTTGTTGTTGTCTTGTTGGGATGTGTACTGGTATTTAATAAAGGGGAACCACACAGGGTGAATGCATCCACTTCTGTTTGTCCCTGGGCTCATTTGAGTTTGTTGGTTAGCTTTTCTAGAAGGGCTGTTTCCCATACTGTTTGGTACCAGTGGTACCAAACTTGAAGTAGACTTGTGATTATTGGGCATGACTACTATAGGTCCATCAATTTCATTTGTTGTTGTTTTTTTATAAGATATTTATTGGCATTTTCACAAATTTATATAACATAAAAATCACAAAAAACAAAAAATACATACAAAAAAAAACAAAAAACCACACATGTATAACTTCATTCCCTTATGCTCATGAAACTTACTTTCCCGACCTCCTCATACCTCCCCATCAATTTCATTTGGTTTACTTCGAGTAAAATTTAATAGGATACACCTCAGTATTTATTGAATGTGTGTTTTACTGGTCATCAATTTTTTTTTTCTTTTTCTGCTATTGTATTGTTGGCTTGCTTATTTATTATCTGATGAGAGTATTTTTTCCTTAGGGATTTTTATTGAACAGAAGGGCAGACTATAAATATCTAATTCAGGTTGCAATTTTTAATATTTATCCCGTTTGAGTAATAGTTCAGGGGGTGGTTATTTTCTTCCTCCGCATCCTTCAGTTGATAAGATTCTCTGGCAGTATCGAGGTTTGTGAATGTTTGCTGAACTTCTAAGTGTAAACTGTGATTCAAGTTTAATTGATGATATCCAATATCCTAAGCAGTGTGACTGACCATTTTCACATTTAAAACTGTACAAATGGTGAACCAGTGCTTGGAGGTATGAGACAAAAGTGTAGTCAGACTCTACAACGTGATTCCAAACTGTTTCCCCCCCCCCAAAGGGAGTACTTTGTTTATTATTATTATTATTATTATTATTATTATTCCTAATTCACTGTTGTGATTGCAGTAAGTGGTGGTCAATAAGCATTTATTCATTAGACCTGCTTTGGCTTTTGGTAGATCTTAATTGAAACATGGGCGGGGGGGTAGGGGTTTTGTTAAGGGGGAAAATTGCTGTCTGAACACATGTGCTTTAATTGTAAAATCCTTACTGCAAGATGGTACCAGCTTCTGTATAGACTAGGAGCCTTTTTGAAGAGGTCAGTTTGTTTAGCAAATTATTCTTTAGGCACTGAATCAGGATCAGAAGCATAAAATGCCTCCTGAGACTATAAAAGAATCTCTGTCCCTGGGCAGGTCAAGTCTGTGATAGCTGTGATTGTTGCATTGCAATGGGTTGGACTAGATGATCCTTAGAACTCTACAATTCTATGATTCTAAGTGTCAGGCACAAATCTGAAGTTCCTAAGATGGTTGGATGGTGTCCTGTACGCCTCCAGGCGACTCCTGCAGCCAGGCTGGTGCCAAAGATAATGCTCTGTTTTCCTTTGGACCACATCAGTGAGGCTGAAAGGGGGTCTTGACATCTGGGCAGCCCAGGACCTCCATACACACTGCCCAGGCTTTTGCACCCTGGGGAGGTCATGTTGGTGCTGCTAATGGAGCAGTTTTACTTCACCCCCGAAGGCGTATTCCATTGTCTCTCAGATAGCTGGATTCCAACAAGTGTCAGGCAATTTCCTCCACCCAATGCATCAACAGTGTTACTCTGAAGGGTGTTGCCTTACTCCTCTGTAAGGTTTCTAATACAAGGATGGGAACCAGTCATGCAAAATTGGTGGCAATCTTTTTGGAGGTGGTAAAGTCATCAGTGAGGAACATTCAAGTGAATCTGGGCCAATAGATTGCCCACATGTTGCTGTAGAGAAATACCAATAAACTGAAAGGTACATACGTATATGATAGAGATTTGTCAAAATAATATTACAAATGGAAATAAAATAATAAGCACTAGAAAGTTCAGTATGTTTGATCAGCTTTATTCAGGATATTGTCACCAGGAATTTTTCTGACTCTTGGATATCAAGAGTAAAATCAAATTCATTACAACTTGTTCCCAGTACTCTTCCATTTTCAGCCTTGACCCTAGTCCCACCTACTGAAAATGGCTTCTTCTCCCCTCTTGAAATCATGTTCCACTGTCTTCCGGTTGCATTTGATTCTACTTTTGATTCTATTATTTTAATTCTATTATTTAATTCTCCAGAAAAATTATCTGAACCCTCCCATATGCTCCACCATTTTACTTCCTACATCTATCATTTACTAGTAAATGTATTTGTAAGACCTACAATTCTAACATAACATGTTCACAGATCACATTTCTTGCCTGTATTTCAGAGAGAGAGAGAGAGAGAGAAGTAAAGAAACATCTACACACACTGATCCTATTTAAAGCCTTCAATTTATGCAAGAATTTCTCAGTAAAGTGTTAACCTCTGCTGGTGGTTTAGGGACTGATTACTTAATACTCTGGTAAGGGCCTGAAAGGGTGCTGAAGGGAAGAAGTGCACAAGCCCAAGGACTTTTTGAAAGCTGTTCTGTTCTTGTAGTGCCAACCCACAGTTTGACAAGGCTGTAGGTGCAGTGTTCAGCTTAGGAAACACTCTCCACTGAAAAGCCCACTTGTGCCTGCACTTTTTTCATTTCAGAGATAACGCACCACTTTTTAATTTTTGGTTGCTTTCAATAGCCAGTGATGAAGGGAAGCTACATTTTGGTACTTGATGTAAGCTGTGTTGATGCAAACTGATTTGAGAACTTCTCTGGGCCAGGATAGTGACATATAAATTTGAGAAAAGACAAAAGTAGTTATATACTATACTCTAGTCTCCCTGTGATGTTAAATACTTGATGCATTTGATTAATTTTGTATTCTGTTTCTTGACAATAGAATGGTGGACTAGAAACTCCCAAAATAAAAATGTTTTATATTGTAGCATTTAACAACGTCACTAACTCTATTAAAGCACTGCCATTGATATGGAAATAAAATTATTTCAGTAAAAGACAAATTCCATTTACCCAGAGCCAGCATTTAACAGAAAAAGTGTAGGAGTCATGTGTACATGTGTGTTTAAACCTCATTTAGGAAACTTTGAAGGCTCAGGTTGTACAAACTAGTATATACTCATTTTTGCTTCCATTATGTACTCATTTGACATAAAAAGCGCTGGTCTAACTCTGGTATTTCCTGCAGCAATTATAATATGCAGTACTTCCCTAAATTACATAACCTCTAGACAGGAGGCGAGCTGAATCTTAAATGTTACAGGTTCTGATATGGATAGGCTTAAAAAAATTATTTTAAGTTTTTCATATCTGGATTTAGCTTCATGCACACTGTGTATTCTAGATACTGTTCATGCACCCATTTTACTTGATACAACTTGACCCTGATAGAATTAACTTTTTGAAAGACTAGACTCCCAAATTTTATATTTATTTACAAGTTTGGAATACTTACAGCCTGTTTTTATAGCCCCAAGAGGAGCTTATAAAAATGTGCACATTGCAATCAAATTCAACTGTAGTATCAGGAACGGAAATAATATTGTGTCCATATGGTGCCACTATTGTTCAGATTTCAGTCTCAGGTCTTCAGTGTTAGTATGGGAGTATATTGTTCTCAACTGTCAGAATGGGAAATAAGTCTGCCAGCTCTGTTTCTGGTAAATGGAAGGGCTTTGGATTTGGCCCCTGGAACACCCCTTTTGTGGTTACGATCTGTTCTATGCTGTGGCCCCAAAGACCCCCTTTCATTGGGGAAATATTGAGTATTTCATACAAAATGATAGTATCATTGGTTATATACTTTGTACTTGTATTACCAAAAGATGCGCGCGCGCACACACACACACACACACACACACCTTGATTTGTGCATATTGAAATGCAACATTTGTTTAGTATGGAAAACACTTGATTTGTAGTAACTCCCTGGAACATTCAGTTATATAGGAATTCATTTTTTTACCTTGTAATGTGTGAAGCAACTCACAGTATAACTTTTTCCTATCTTTTTATCTTTGTTTTGTGCTTCTGTTTCCTAGGGTAACCCCCTTGTGTAGGCTGCAAACTGGAACCCTTCTAAGTTATAGCGTGTTGCTATTTATGTCAATGTGTACATATTTTACATTGCAGTAGAGGAACAATACAAATGTTGAGCTTCTGGGGCTTTCCACTTGATTGTATCATCTGTTTGTTTTAGATAGAAGACACTTCCATTAAAACCACTCTAATAAGAAAACTTCACACAAACTTTTCTAATGTGAGAAGATTCCCAATTTAATCTAATGTGTAAGATGGCGGGTTTGCTGTGGAACATGGTTAGGAAGAAACAACTGTATAGGCTAGCAGTCAACTGCAAAGGGGACTCGGAAATCTAATTTGCACATTTTACTTGAGAATTACTTTTTATTCTGTGTAACAAGGAATTTTGGTGGATTTGATCATGGTTTTATTGCATATGTAGTGACTGTTGGGTTCCCCCTCCCCTTTTCCTTTATTTGGATGATGCCATGGCCTTTGGCTAGCGCAATAATTTTTTAAATTTTTAAAAAAATCCTTTTATGATGGTACAGTTATATGAGAGGATTGTACAACTTCAGCAACTTAATGTTTGAATTGGCTCTCTGTGCCTGGGTAAATGGAGGTCTGTAGACAGCAGAATTGCAGTTCAGTTCATTAGATCCCCCATTCTCATTTAAGGGTTAGGTTGTTTCCGTAACTTCCATAGACATGTATTCACGCACACTTCTTTGCTTTCAGATTAGATAAATAGTTTTATTTCTCTGGCTAACTAGTATCCTGCCATTTTTCAACCTCTAGGTAGAGATGCTGTGTGAGTGCTGAGAGGAATACATTTCCAAGTAAGTGTTTAACAGTGAACTTAGAATACAGTTAATTATCTGGTCCCATTGAAGTTGGTGGAATAAAGCCAGTTTAAGCATAGGAACTCTTACATAGTTTTTTAAAGCTATTGGAAGTGGGCTGGTGGTGGAATCTGTTGAACCGTACTTCCTTTTCCATGTGGTTTTTTAAATCTTTACAGTCTAATATCTATCTTTGGATATGCACCTCTTCATGTTCTCTCCATAGCTTTCTGTTGTTTGCTTCCTCCATCTACATAAGCCCTCCTGTTAGTGGTCATTCCCTTGGTCTTTTAAAACTGTGGGGTCTCCACACTAGCATTGCTTTATTCCATCAACCTGAGTCATCTCTTGCCACATGCCCTGTATATGTCCATTTTAACTTTGTGGCCTTTTCCACTACCTCTGTAACTTTTGATCTTTGTGGTATTCAGTTGTTAGCTTTGCTTGTTCCATGGCATATTGTGGTGTTCTTAAGCTGTTTGTTTCTTTGTGTCATGGTCCAGTTCCTCGCTCTAGAACACATCACAGGTAGTACACAAATACTGAATGCTTTAGCTATCAAATCTGAGGAAATATTTTTATTTTTCATCTTATGTGTGATTATTAAACATGGGTCACAAAGGCATGTGATGCTTTTCAGCAAACATTCTGCTTGAATTGGGCTGCAATCCTTTGCTCATTTCCTTGAGAGTAATCCACATTAAGTACAGTTGGTCTTAATTTGGAGTTACCATGTTTTCATTAGAATTTGTTGCATGATTGTCTATACCTTCCTTGTTGTTCTTGAATTCCTGGGCTGCTGCAAACCAGGAGGTCAAATATGAAAATTATTGCTGCTTATTTCTGGAAGTGTATTTCTGGAAGTGTTTAAAGGGGAGCACCATTTGATCTTGGTATGACAAAGTTTGGCATTAATCAGGAACATCATAATGTGTGATGTTGAAAGCATATTAAGGGGTTAATGCCAAAATTGCATGACTGCCAAAACATGCTTATTGAGCCAGTCAAAAGATTTAAGGATGGGTTCTTGGAGTATTGTATTTGAAACATTTTTAATGCAAAGTGAAACCAATTGATTTAAAGGAATTGCATTATAAAATCTGTATTAAAGCGGAGTGTAATTCAACAGCTTTGAGGGAAAATGGAATTCAGATAGGTAACATTATGTATTGTTTACTTACAGTGCTATTCTTGGTGTGTCTCTTCAGAATTCAGTCTCAGTGGGGCTTGCTCAAAAAAACAAATACAGCAGAGTTGAGGAGCCCTTTTTTTGCTGAGGACCGCATTCCTTTGGAGGGGTGTGTGGGAGGCCACAGGCTGCTGGTGGGTTGGTGTGGAGCCAGAACATGGGCAAACTATCATCTTTTCACTCTCTGCAATCCAATTCCCTCCTTTTTCCGTCTCCTTGCCATATGAGAATCACATGATAATTAGGATAAGGGCTGTAGGGTCCCCACTTCTGGGACACTGGAAAACAACCCAAATGCCTCTGTCTTAAGAATGTAATTGCCACCGTTTCTGTGTGTGCAGGGGAACAGCAACAACATCCTGAAGTTTCATTTTTTTAAAAAATTGTGTAGTTGTGTACATTCATGAATACATTTAGAATATTTGTTCCCTTCCCTTTCCCCTTGATATCAGGCAAGGTTTATGTTAGCTATTATCATGGTATTAGCAACTGCCAACGCCCACTCCCTTCCCCCATCTTCAGAGTGCAGAGAAACCTAGTTTGCTTGCAGCTGCAGTGCTAGACATCTTTCAGGAAGTGACCTTGGCTTGTATTAATCAAATTCAGAACACAGAAAAGCTGCTTGCTAACATGCTGACTTGATATAAAATGTTAGAGCAGACATTTTCTTTTAAAATGAGGCCATGAGGGAAATAAGGGGAGTTCTTAAATAATATCTCCATTTAGACGACTTTTCAGTATGTAGAAAGGACAGAGAAGTTGCCTACAGTGAGGGTTATTGAAATATAAAGCCTGTGTTAAAATAATTTAGTGGTTGCCTTTTCTAAGCAGTATCTGTGATCTAAGAATGTATTAGGGAACAATTGGCATTTAAAGTTAAGCACAGCATAACATTTAACTAATAACCAATCTGTATAATTTCCTCTTTAAAAGTTGATCAGCATTGTTGATAAACATTGCATGCTAAGGACTGATGCATCTGAACAAATAGCCAGGTGAATGCCTTCCATAATAATTGCTCCGTGCAAGAAGGCCCCATGTTCATCTAGCAAGGATTTTTATACAATGCTGCCACAAATGGTCTTGCTCTTCTTCATCTATCTCAATAGAGTGCCATTGTTGGAACATGCACTGAGGCAGCACAGACATGAAAGATCCTACTATTTTGTGTAGGGCATCTTGCCTCCAGGAATAGAATAATGTCATTTGTGATATTGCCATTATGTACTGTCTTACATAGAAATTGTTGCTGTCTGCTGTCTTATGTAGAAATCCACTTGTTGAAAATTTTTAGGACTAGACCATTAAATCTTCAAAATCAAACAGAACATCATATAAGGTTTAACTCTATTCATTTAACAAATTATATGTACAGTGGTACCTCGGGTTACATATGCTTCAGGTTACATATGCTTCAGGTTACAGACTCCGCTAACCCAGAAATATTACTTCGGGTTAAGAACTTTGCTTCAGGATAAGAACAGAAATCGTGCTCCAGCGGCAGCAGGAGGCCCCATTAGCTAAAGTGGTGCTTCAGGTTAAGAACAGTTTCAGGTTAAGAACATACCTCCAGAACGAATTATGTTTTTAACCCGAGGCACCACTGTATATCCATGAGATATTATCCTTGGGTTACAGGGAAAAGTCTGTTGCACAAGTAAAACAACATCATTGAATGCAACCCACACTACAGTCAATAATAACTCAATTTTGGTTGCATGTAACACTAAACTGTGGTTTATCTGAAGTGGTGGCTTCTAATCTCCTTGTGGCTGGTACAAAGGGGGAAACAGGGCCATAGGCATAGCACTGAGCTATAAAGCAGGAACAAGCCATGCATTTAAAATATTTTCACTGCCCTTCATTTGAAGATTCTAGGGAAGTGTGAAATAATTCACCCAACAAGAAGTACAATATCTAAAGAACATACCACCACCACAATCAATCAATCAATAGAAAGCAAGCTAAAAAGAAAAAAAACTAAGGAAATCAAGCAGCTTAGACTAAAATATTGTGCCATGAATATTGTAAGGTTAATGCTAGATAGGCCTCCGTAGACAGAGCATTTGAAACTAAGGGTACCACTGCAGAAAATGAGGCCTGAAATCCGAACCTTAATGATGGAGATTCAACAAGGTTAAGAATGGTAAGATGATAAATCCCTCTGAAAGAAGACAACAAATCAACCATTTGAGCATATTTATGGCAAGGAGGGACATGGGAAGCTTTTGATTTGTTGCCTATAACCAGTAAATATAAGCAAAGCATTGCAATCTTTAAATTTCACTCAAGACAGCTTGCATTGTTGTGGCATCACAAATGGAATAGGTATACAAAAGCTGTTGAAGTTTCAACAGTTTTGCAGAATTTCCTTAGAATCCATCCATGTCTTAAGAACTTCTTTAGAGACTCTTCTCAGAGTACCTTCTTTAACAGAGGTACGTTATGTAGTTATAAGGGAGAGGGTATATTCTCTCTCTCTCCTTTGAGTGGGTTTTGTTTGGCTTTAGGACTCACACTGTAATTAGTGCCATATTTGGAGTCTTGGGGGATCCTGCAGGTCAGTTTTTGATGTTGCAAATCAAATAGACAAAAAAGCTTTTCCCTTCAACATTGTTGACATTGTCAAGCTACCTCCTATTTAATAGCTTGTTAAATCTCTCTTCTTACAGATCCAGGGTAACATGACATCCTACCAGTTTTTCTTGTCTTTCTGCCAGAACATCATCCTTGTGGCGAATGACTGGAAGCAAACCCTTGATTATTTGGAAAGTTTGGCTATCTGTAATAGACTGGCTGCATCAATTCTAGCAAAGGAGGTGTAATTATTTCAAAGTTCTTTGGGTTTTGTATGTGGTAGTTTTTGTTTAAAGCTTTTAGATTTGGCCCTGCTTTGTCTGTCTTTATATAGGGTTGCAATATGTCCAGAATTTCCTGGACATATCCAGAATACTGAAGTCAGAAGCAGTGTTTGGGCTGAAATCGCAAAAAAGGCGGGGGAAATCTGGACATATGGCAACCTATGTCGGCTTTTTGGTGATTTCCCTTAAAAACAGATCAAAATCTTCATTTTTTAAAGGCAAATTTGCCAGAAAAGCTTTGGGCAAAGTTAAAAACCTCTGGATTTTCACTGTTTGAAATACGGCAACCCTACTTTATATGCATACCACACCATTCTGCTTTTAAGAGCATGACGGTAAAACAGATACAGACAGCAGAGAACTCTTAGGCATATCATGGTTGTCACCCAGGATGGAGATTGTGTGCACTGCACTTCTGTTTTCCTGCATGGGTATCAACTTCCAGAAAGCGGTGTTGGAACACTGCCCATCTGCTCCATTGCATGTACATGGTATTGTGTAGCGCTATATGTTGTCCCCAGTGCTATTCTAATGATAAAGATGGATCAAGAAGCACTGCCATACTACACACCTGCTCCTTCAGTAAGAGTGTGACTCCACAGGTTGAATACCAAGTTCCTAAACACAATAATAGTGCCTCCAATTTATCAGGATTCAGCTTCAGGTTATTGACTGTCATCCAGCACGTTACCACTTCCAGGAACCAATTCAGATTCTAATGGACTAGAGATACAGAGTTGGGTGTCATCAGCATACCTGACACCATAACCCAAACCCCCTGATCACTGTACCCAGCAGCGTCATATAAATGTGCAATGGCATTGGGGACAAGAGGGAATCATTTGGGGGGGGGGGCAGAAGTCACCCAGTGCTACTCCCTGGTGATGGCCCTGCATATATGAGTGGAAGCATTGTATCACTGTGACCCCTAATAATGGACAGTGTGATGACATGCTACTGCTTAGCTGACCCCTGGTCCATTGTGTTGCTGCTGCTTACCAGAAGGTTGATTGCTTCAAATATGTTTCCTGCCAACTTTATTTTAAATGTCTTCCCTGAATGGCTTTCTATCGTAGCAGTACAGCTCTGGATGGAGTAGTATATGTGTGTGGAGGCAAATCACACCTGTCCACGGACACTGGACATTTGCATGTGTGTATTGTTGTTGTTTAGTCGTGTCCAACTCTTCGTGACCCCATGGACCAGAGCATGCCAGGCACTCCTGTCTTCCACTGCCTCTCACAGTTTGTATAGTAATGTCTGAAACTCTGTACATCTGTAGGTTGTGTCTTCAACTGGCAGAATCTGCATAGTCAAGAGTCCCTGCTCAAAATGGATAGACCTTCCAGTTTTTGTATGGATGCAGAGTGCAGAGATGAACAACTGTGATTTTTCTCCCTGCCCCTCAACACATTCAGAGTTGCATCTGAACAGTGCTGGTGTTCCAAATGATTAGAGGTACATTCAGGAAAAGGGAGGTGTTCAAGGTTTTATCAGTTATTACGTATCCCTAGTTGCAGAGATCACTTACCCACTTAATACAAATGGGTTCCCATTGTTGGGTTCCCATTGTTTGGTCCCAGCTCCTCCCCACCTAGCATTTCAAAAGCACGTCAAAGTGCAAGTAGATAAGTAGGTACCGCTCCGGCGGAAAGGTAAACGGCGTTTCCATGCGCTGTTCTGGTTTGCCAGAAGTGGCTTAGTCATGCTGCCCACATGACCCGGAAGCTGTCTGCGAACAAACGTCGGCTCCCTCAGCCTATAGAGTGAGATGTCGTCCGCGACTGGACCTAACGGTCAGGGGTACCTTTACCTTTATGTGACCTTTAAGTTTCTCATATTGAAGACGTTACATTAATGTACACACTGTAGGCAGGGTTTCTTTAAGCAAGAGTGTATTTCAGCAATGCAATCATATACCAGTAGTGCCATTGTGCACAAATATTGTTGAGATAAAACTTTTAGTTGCAGCAAATGGATCTCCTCCACCTGCTCCACCTGGTGAACATTTTTTTTAAAAAAACAAACCCAGTTGTCCCAAAATGGCTTGCTGTTCTGTTTCAGTCTAAAGTCTCCTGTCACTTTAAGTATAGTGATGGTAACGTATTTGGTCTTCTCATGTGAAAAAATGGTTTGGTGTGCAAACAATATAGAGCAGGCATAGGCAACCTAAGACCTGTGGGCCAGATACGGCCCAATCGCCTTCTCAATCTGGCCCATGGACGGTCCGGGAATCAGCATGTTTTTACATGAGTAGAATGTTTCCTTTTATTTAAAATGCATCTCTGGGTTATTTGTGGGTGTCAGGGAACTGCCATCAGAGGCACGGGAGAAGGAGAGGGTCTCTGATTCTGCAGGTGAAGGTCCAAGCGCTAGAGGGAGACTCAGCCGGGAAGAAGGGGAAGAGAATGAGTGTAACACCAGGGATCAGGGAGAGCAACGGGACAGGGAGGTGCAGGGGCTCCAGGACTCTTCATTGGAAGTTAGCGAGGAGAGCCCCAGCACCCCACTGCCCACGCCCACCCTGCGCAGGAGACTCCCGCGCAGTGAGAGGAGGAAACGATTGGGCGTCAAACAGCTCTTATGTTGGCAACGCTTTAAGAAACGCCCACAGACAGATTCTACGAGTGACTAAGAGCAGCCACACTAAGATGGGCTGCGTAGTCCGGAGGGTTTAACCAGGCAATCCGAGGCTCAAACGGAGCAGGATTACGCACGAGTAACTCCCAATCCCTACAGCGGGGTATAAGAATTCATTCATTTTTTTATTTCAAAAATATAATACGGCCCACCACGTGGTCTGAGGGACGGTGGACCGGCCCATGGCTGGAAAAGGTTGCTGACCCCTGATATAGAGTGCACTGGAGGCCATTGAGCAGGCAGAGATGGAACAGCAGTTGTTGTTAAATAAATTTCTATACTGCCCTTCATCTGAAATCACAAGGTGGTTTACAATATAAAAACACAAAAATGCATAACACAGTAATAAACAAAACCAAACAAATAATAATAATAATAATAATAATAATAATAATAATAATAATAATTATAATAATTATAATAATTATAATAATTATAATAATAAACATTTATTTGTATCCTGCCCTCCCCAGCCAAAACCGGGCTCAGGGCGGCTAACATCAAATATATAACATTGGTATAAAATCAAACAAGAATTAAATTACCTCCTAAAAACAAGTCAGGGTCAAATTAAAATCTAATTAAACCTATTTTAAAAAGCCATAGGTTATTTAATTAGCCCAAAGTACTGGGAGAATAAAAATATTTTTGCTTGGCACCTAAAGATATGTAGAGAAAGTGCCAGGCAAGCCTGGGGAGTGCATTCCACGTGGGGAGCCACCACAGAAAAGACTTGATCTTGTGTTGCTGCCTTCCAGGTCTCTAATGGAGGAGGCACACAAATAAGGGCTCAGAAAATGATTGTGGGGTCCAAGGCAGTTTATATGGGGAGAGGCTGGCAAGAGGCAGTCCTTGAGGTATTGCAGAGATTTAAAGATGCAGTTATGCCTAGTTATAATAATAATAATAATAAAAAATTTTATTTATATCCCGCCCTCCCCAGCCGAAGCCGGGCTCAGGGCGGCTAACAACAATAAAAGGTAAAGGTACCCCTGCCCGTACGGGCCAGTCTTGACAGACTCTGGGGTTGTGCGCCCATCTCACTCAAGAGGCCGGGGGCCAGCGCTGTCCGGAGACACTTCCGGGTCACGTGGCCAGCGTGACAAGCTGCATCTGGCGAGCCAGCGCAGCACATGGAAACGCCGTTTACCTTCCCGCCAGTAAGCGGTCCCTATTTATCTACTTGCACCCGGGGGTGCTTTTGAACTCAAAAGTACAACATAAACAACATTCTAAAATCATTCATTATAAAAATTAATTAATTCAAGCCACTAGCAACCATTGGGCCAGAGCTCCGCGAAGATTGCCGAGGGAGGGAGTCAGGCTGTGCCCTGGCCAAAGGCCTGGTGGAACAGCTCTGTCTTGCAGGCCCTGCGGAAAGATGTCAAGTCCCGCAGGGCCCTGGTCTCTTGTGACAGAGTGTTCCACCAGATCGGAGCCACAGCCGAAAAAGCCCTGGCTCTAGTTGAGGCCAGCCTAACTTCTCTGTGGCCTGGGACCTTCAAGATGTTTTTATTTGAAGACCGTAAGTTTCTCTGTGGGGCATACCAGGAGAGGCGGTCCCGTAGGTACGAGGGTCCTAGGCGATATAGGGCTTTAAAGGTTAAAACCAGCACCTTAAACCTGATCCTGTACTCCACCGGGAGCCAGTGCAGCTGGTATAGCACCGGGTGAATGTGATCTCGCAGCGAAGACCTCGTAAGGAGTCTCGCTGCAGCATTCTGCACCCGCTGGAGTTTCTGGGTCAGTCTCAAGGGCAGCCCCACGTAGAGCGAGTTACAATAATCCAGTCTGGAGGTGACCGTCGCGTGGATCACAGTGGCTAGGTCAGGGCGAGAGAGGTAAGGAGCCAACTGCTTAGCTTGGCGGAGATGGAAAAATGCCGCCTTTGTTATAGCTGCAATCTGCGCCTCCATGGAAAGGGAGGTGTCGAAGATTACACCCAAACTCTTAACGGATGGTGCTGGCACTAATTGCGCCCCCGCAAGAGATGGGAGTTGTACCCCCAATCCCATATCGCCCCATCCCAGCCACAGGACCTCTGTCTTCGAAGGATTTAGCTTCAACCGGCTCCCACGTAACCATCCAGCCACAGCTTCCAAACATCTGGTCAGTGTGTCTGGGGCCGAGTCAGGATGGCCATCCATCAACAGATAGAGTTGGGTGTCATCGGCATACTGATGACAACCCAACCCAAAACTCCGAACAAGCTGGGCGAGGGGGCGCATAAAGATGTTGAAAAGCATCGGGGAGAGTATCGCACCCTGAGGTACTCCACACACCAAGGAGTGGCGCGATGACAATTCCCCCCCCCCAAGCACCACCCTCTGTCCCCGACCAGAGAGAAACGAGCGCAGCCATTGAAGGACTGTGCCCTGGATCCCCACGTCGGCAAGGCGGTGGTCCAGAAATTCGTGATCGACCATGTCGAAAGCTGCTGATAGATCTAGAAGAATCAGCAGCCCCGACCCGCCTCGATCCATCTGTCTACGAAGATCATCTGTTAGGGCAACCAGAGCCGTCTCGGTCCCATGACCAGCGCGGAAGCCGGACTGGAATGGATCCAGAGCCGATGTTTCATCCAGAAACCCACCAAGCTGTTCAGCAACCGCTCTCTCAATCACCTTACCCAGGAACGGAAGATTCGAAACCGGGCGGTAATTGGATGGATCTAAAGGATCTAATGATGTTTTCTTTAAGAGCGGGCGCACCACTGCCTCCTTCAGTTCCCCTGGGAATGTCCCCGTGCCAAGGGACAAATTGATGATATCCCCCAGGAGGGCCCGCACCTCGTCTGGACACGCTCTAATCAGCCAAGACGGGCACGGGTCGAGAGGACAGGTGGTGGGCTTTCCAGCTCGGAGGAGTCTGTCCACATCGGCTGGGGATATCCGGTCGAAGTGGTCCAATACTGGACCCAAGGACTAGGTTCCCAAATGTGTTAGACCATGGGTAGGCAAACTAAGGCTCGGGGGGCGGATCTGGCCCAATCATGTGTGAATGATTTTGTAGAATTTAAGAGTATGTCTTGAAACTTGTTTGGGTGAAGTTCAGAAAGCTTCAATTGTCTCTGTGGTGTTCTGATGTGAAGAGGGATGGACTTAAAAGACCTAACGTGTGCGCAAAAATAGTGGGAGGCAGAGTAGACCTATTTATATTAATGGACCTAACTTGGTCATGTTCATTTATTTCAGTAGGTCTACTCGGAGTAAATTTAGTTGAGAGGAAAAAAATCTGGGTAATTGAGATTTTACAAAGAAACCACATAAATTTCATAGCTATTCCAGTGGAATTAAGAAAAAAATGCAGGCAACTGTATTGGTTCTTTAGAAGACTTCTAAACTCTTGTAACAGCAACATTACAACAAAAAGTTGTAAAGTAGTAAGGCACTTTCAGGTTTCCCAGAGTTTTTTCAGGTTAGGTGGAAGAGGAGTTAGAAAAAACCTGACATGCCCTTTATCATCATCCTCTGGACACTTTTATAGAGCAGGGCAGAAATAGTTTTGAAGGTCACCCTTCATCTTCAGAGCAGTTTCAAAACTACCAGGGGGGGAAACCCAGTTACAAAATATGCAGACTTATTTTTCTGTAAAGTAAATGAAGGAATATTTAATTCACAGAACTGTTTGTTAAGCTGGATGTTAAATGCAAAAACTAACACACTATGTCACCTTCAGTTGGTATTAATAATATACTATTGCCACATTTAAATCTTGCTACTCCTCATAACTTGCTTGTTGGAAATTGTGCAAATGTTGTGAAGCTATAAATATCTCTAAACAAACACTTGGTAAGAAAACTTTATGGAATCTATTTTTCACTGTCGGATTCCTAGAAAAACAGTAGCTGTAACTGGAGCTTCAAAAAAAAATTGCCTTCCTATGGAATCTGGTACTCAGTGAGTTAACTTTTCATTTGCAGCTGAAAGTTCTGTCTTCAGTTGCTGTTTTCTGATTGGTTGCTAAAAGGTGAAATTGAAATCACGGTGAACTTTTGACCCCATAGCAGTTCTTGTGGAACGCCTACCACTTGCAGAGAAAGAGGGTGGTTTTTTTTTGCCTCCTTTCCTGTATTTATTCTGTGTGATCGTGCAGCTCCGCATGCAATCTTTTGAGGTGGGGGTGGAGGGAGATAAAGAACAAGTACAAGCAAGTAGCTTCCATGTTCCAGTAACAGCAGAGTTGGCATTTTCCCTCTACTTAGCAACACCCACAATTAAAACAACCTGGCAAATAAGTAGACTCTCTCCCCTTAATTTGTTGGATTCTCTTTCTGTGCAAACGCTATGGATACTGACAATGTAAAAGGCAGACAATTTGAGACTATTTGTCTAACGAACACTTGCATCCCAAAATATTAGGTTCTTTTGGTTTGGAAATAAGTGGTGATAAACATTGGAAATTCTTGGAGGCTTTTAATGTCAGCACAAAATGTCAGCTGACATGCTGCTAATAAACAAAGTTTTTTTGATTTGCTTTAGTAGTCAGACAGCGATTTTGTTTGCATTCCATTTAACCTGGGGAAGGGTCATAGCTCTGTGATAGAACATGGACAATCCCTGTCATCTCCAGATAGGGCTGTGAGAGGCCTTTTCTCTTAAATCCTGGAGAGCTGCTGCCTGTACAACACCTTCAATGTGGATGATACGGAACTAGGTGGACCAATGGTCCAACTTGGCATAATGGGTGTGTGTGTGAAAATCTCAATGCTATGTGTAGTGAATGATGGAGCACAGTTGTCCTCTCATGCAACTCTACAGTGGACCTTCGGGTAGCGTAATCCTCGGGTTGCGAACACGGCCCGTGCGCATGCGCAGAAACGCTCAATCGCGCCGCTTGGGTGTGCAGAAGGGCACCTCTGGTTATGAAGTTTTTGGGATGTGGCCGGGCCTCCGGAATGGATCCCATTCGCAACGGGAGGTACCACTGTATTTGGTTTCATTGGTGCATACAGCAAAACTGTGATAGGAATTTAAGTGGCAGTTTGTGCCCAACAGCTGTGTATTTGAGAAATCCCAGTTAAATCATCTTGTTGCATCCCAATCCTAAGCAAATTTTTTTTAAAGAAAAAATATTTAGTAGCACTGTTTTCATCCAAATTTGCTGTTAATTACTTGGGTTTAGTATTGCATTCTTGATGCTATCAAGATTTTATGCTTCAGGTTTTGTTTATTAAATGGTTTCTCATACAGGGAACCTCCCATTTGCACAGGTTCAACACACACACAACCGCCAAAGTGTGTGCTGTTTTGGCCCTGGAAGGGGACGGAAGAGGGTGTTTCCCGCCAACACATGTGCCTTGAAATACAGCCCCTGTGCAAATGCGTAATTGCTTGTATTAGTTCAATGTTTACATGTCTTTATTCTTTAATTTTCCTAAGTTTATTTTGATAATAAAGATTTTTAAAAACTCAGTCATATTGCAAGTATTGCCATGGAGGAAAATAGTTTGGATTTTCAAATTAGAAAACCTTTAATGTTGTTTCACAAATTAGATGTGAATAACAGCACAGTTCTGTAATATAAAAAAGGAGTTGAAATTAGCCAGCCTAAACTGTATTTAAGCACTTATTGTTGTTTATTTTTAAATTTTACTTGCTACTGTGACAATAGATTCATAATCTGATTGACTCTACTAATAAATGGAGGTGCTTAGCTTAGTATTCTAGGAACGTAATTAACATGATAAACATTTTAGCCATTTTCAATTTTCTGAAACTGGTAATTTTTTCTTTCCTCTGGACTCAGAGAAAGTACTGAGGCAACAGTTGAAATCTTACGTTTTAACTTGAGGCATATTATCTAGACAGGGCTTGCGTGCAATAATTCCAGTGGACTATTACTATGTCAGAGTGATTATTTAGAAACATTTTGCTTAATCATCTTGTAACAGCTCATGTTTGAAAGAAGTGTAGCACATGTAAGGCTTATGACTGCAAACTGCTAATTTTTGATGGTTATTGTTTCTATTATACAGTTTGATCTGGGGTACAGTAGAGGTAGAATCCTTGTGTATAGCCTTGCCTATAGCATCAAAGGAACAATGAATTTAATATGATTAATAGCAAATTCTCTTTACCCCGCCCCCCCTTGGGTGCAGTTCACCTCGAAACAGTAATAGCAAAATGCCTTCATAATGATACTCTGTGGCCTCTGTTCTAATCAGTGTTCCCAAGTAACAGATATTGTAGTTTGACTCTCCTCGCCTCCCGCAGTCTTTTGTCTAGCGTCGTTTTACACTGTACACACTGGCTATTTTTATTTCTCATGCAAGATATCTTTGGATTTACTGTGCATGTATTTTGATACAGGAAATCATATTACAAACCAGCCTTTTTTTTTGGTGAGATGAGTTGGCGTTTTATTATATCCTGACCAAACATTTAATTAGGAATAATTAACTAATGGTTGGCACAAATAAGTTACTTAAGAATGTCTCTGTGAAGCAATTGTCTTTTATCAAATCCATAACCTTTTCCAAAAATCATTTGGATTTCCCTCTAGTATTAATGGTCCAATAGAGTCTTAAAGGATTAATATTTTAAAATCACATGGCATTCGGTTATGAAATTTGAAAACTGTCCTCCATATATCTGCTAGCATTTGCTTTACCTGTGATCACATAATACCTCATCTATTGTGCAACCTATTCAGTTGGGTGCTCTACAGAAAGTAGTTCTAGACTATATTCTCTATTGATATAAAGAACTTCTCAGCAACCACGCAGAAGTATTCTATTTGTCAGAATTTTTTCTACTGTAGCCCAGCCCCATACAAACTTTTGAAATGCCACTGTGTGTGTGTGTGTGTGTGTGTGTGTGTGTCAAACTCTGTGTGTGGCAGGCCACAAGAAGCTGAATAGCTCAGTTGGTTAGAGTGTGGTACTGTTAACGCCAAGGCTGCAGGTTCAGTCCCCTTAAGGGACAGCTGCATATTCCTGCATTTCAGGGGGGTTGGACTAGATGATCCTCGGGGTCCTTTCCAACTCTGTGATTCTAAGGACCCTCCCCCAATGTTTTAGTAAGATGTCTTTTTATTGTATGGTTTGCAGTAATAATTACCAAAAATATTGAATCTTATAATACTAGTAACAACTTGTTTCTGAGCTGCATTTACCAGTTTTGTGGCTGTTTACTATTGTACACTGTAATTTGTCATACATAGTGGTATCTTTAGCTGCAGTAATAGAAAACTACTAAATATACTACCTTACGGTACAGAAATGTACTAAAATTAAGTTTTAGTTAAAAAAATTATTTTACTTTTGACTCAAAATTGTAATAGACTTTGTATGGATCCCTTAAAATGCTTGAGAAAGTTTGTCATTCTACTCCAGTTAAAGTAGCAATTTAGTACTGTGGAATTCCAGGGGCCATAGCCTTTCAGTACCCAAAGACATGATCTCATTCATAGTTTATGGCACTAACATTTTCACTGCTGAAAATTGAGAGCTAACTGCTGTTTATTCCCATTGCAAATCTAAGCTATGCAATGAGCATTCTGTTTGTCTTTAAATGAAGTGTGCCAGACAATTTAATAAACTTGAATATATGTCACTTTTTTTGCTGGTCTGCAGTTTGTCCTGAATGCAAAATCCACTTTGGCTCCTTGCTTCTTCCCACCCCTTACAAATCACAATTTTTTTACTCTGAGCAAATTCATCTACTTTTTAGGTGTTCTTTGGTTTCTTCACCCAATATTTCATTTTGAGACCTGTACCTTTGTTCAGTTGTCACACCAACTCAATTCCCAACTCAAAACTTGGTTTGCTAAAACTTTCCCAGAAATATAATTTCTCCATTTCTATACATTCTACAATCCAGAACCTCCCTTGCTATACATTCATCAAAAAAATGCTGCTGACTTTTATTATTGTTAATATGTGATTGTACTGAGAAATAGTCTTATGTATTTCTAATATCTTCCTGTCTTCCACTGAATATTGGCTCATCCAGACCAACATTGTTTTAGATGGGCTAGTGGCTCTCCATGTTTTCAATACAAAGGCCTTGCCCAGACTTGAGATATCTGTTAACTATCCAGGTATGAAGCTTAGGACCACCTGCATGCAACGCATGTGCTCTACTACTGAAGTAAGGCCTTTTGGAACGATGTGGTACCTCTGCTTGTCCTAGGTACCAGGGACTGACTTTATTTTTGTTGGCTGTTTAGATTTATATGGCTGGTTATCAATAAAATTCTCTGGCTAGCTTAAAAATGACAGTAGTACAACCCAATATACAGTAATTAAAATCAACAGTAACAAATTAAAAAACAACAGAAAATATTCCTTGTAAAAGATAGCATAAATTGTTTACAGCTCAGATTAAGGCCACAGTAGCCTCAACAGCCCAATATTAATTTAAGCACAATATTAAAAAATCCTGGATGAACAAAGAGTGTCTTCGCCTGGCATTGAAAAGGCCATAGAAACTCTAGGGAGAGTTTCAGGCCACCACTGAAAAAGGTATCTTGGTTAGGAATATTTGGGAGGAGGGAGAACTTTTCATGCAACCTGGTTTCAAACTGTTTACAGCTTTAAGAGTTAAAGACAGCACTTTTAATTGGTCCCAGAAACAGATTGGGGGCAGTCTTTCTTTTCGACCAACACATGTTGCCAGCTTTTCTGTTATGGAAAAATAATGTTCTGGCATTCACCACAACAGTTCTTTGGAGGTTGTAGCTTTGATTTTGCCATATTTTCTTGGAGCTCCTGGCTGTGGAAACATCAGGAACATTAAATCTCTGTACATGCCCTGCTTGATTTTTGCCTGGTAAAGCTCCCAATAGTTATAAGTGGTGATATGCAAATAATACTTTTTATTTCACTGAGGAATATTGTTTGCAAAAAGTAGTGCTGGGGCTTAGTATGAAAACACTAACTTGAATCTTGAAAGTAAGAAAGGTAGGTTAATTTCACTTTGTATTGTAATAGTGGCTTCTTTTCATGTAGCTTGCTCCCTACAGGTCATGTTGTTTAAAACTAGAAACAAAAATAGATTGCCATGAAAGTAAACATGAAGAATAAATAAGTTCAGTAGCTGTCATTTATTGTTATTCAGTAAGACTGCAATTTAGGTGCAATCTCATCTGCCCCTGAACCTAATTTTGACTAAACCCAATTTTGGCTTTAGGTCTGATCCCTGGAACATAACTCTCGTGTAAGTTGTGGGTTTACTGTATTACCATTTTTGCAGGATATGTCCTTTCATAGGCTAGCACATATTTTGGTACAAAGAATCTAAATAAAAGAAAGGTCAAGCTGAATGAATTATTTCAGTCTTTGCTCACTTTATTGACATTAGTGATTTTACTTCTACTAGTAAAGGGATAGCAGTGGCATATTCTTAAAAGGTAGCTTTTCCCATATTGAAGTGAAACCTTTGAACTCTTGACCTTGACTTAGTATTGCCATGTAGAATGCATTACATACAGCTATTGAAGTCAAAATTTCCTTTTCAAGTCCTGTGGTTTATGAAAATTTGTACATATTGGCCTGAATTGCAGGACAGCTGATATTTATCAAGTGTAACAGGAGCTTTACTCATTTTCACATTTTTAACAAAATTTTGAAACCTTTTTGTATGCACACATGTTCAGCATATGTGTCTGAGCTTTGAACATTTTGTTTTGAAGTGTATTGGCTCTCATTAGCTCAAGAGTGCAAAGTATAAAACTTTAATAAGCCTCATACATCAAACTTCTGCATAGCAATATTATTATGTAATACGACACATAAAATTGAGAAGTATGTGGTATGTTCAAAGCTTTAAATATATCTGGCTTTGGAAAAGTTATTTTTATCAACTGATAGTTCAAAATGCTCATATGAAAAACTTTGAGAGAAATCCTCTCAGTGGCCCTAAGGCTGAAATAAGGGCTCTCAGGGACACACATTCTAGCAGAGATTTAAACTGATAGAATAACTTTCACATTCTAATTCTCCAATTTATGCAACTTGGTGTTAATTGTGATTAAGATTTTTACCTGGGTTGTGGATTGAACTGCTCCTCTTCATTTCTATTTTTATACATTGCTGTTTTTGAGTTAGTTTCTTCCTGTTACTGTGGTAACTCAATATATTGATATGCAGATCACACTGACTTGCAGCAAGGTAACAGAAGGCTCTAGGTGACTGTGTTGTAGATAAATGCAATTGTTATCCTAGACCAGTGTGTTAAAATGTGTCTTAGGAATCAATCAACAATATGTGGTGGTATCCCTCCTTCTAAGAGAAAGCTGCAAGTGTTAAGCAAATGCCAAGAGACTGCTCCAAATTTTTTTGTTTAATAACGTCCTTTATAATTTACCATATGTCAGATGAATGAACAAGAATGTGGCAGCATGTTTCAAACCAGTCTGTTTCAAGGATAATAGGGGAAATGTTTTTCGTTTAACGTTTAAGCATAAAAACATTACAATGTGGATTCCCTTAACAATGCATTGAGTTGCATCCAGTTGTGCCCCTTCACTGACAGTAGGGCTGTTTGATATAGCAAAGGCTTCCATGAGCCAAAATGGGTGGAGGTGATTTCCTCAAACTTCCACTTTTCCTTGCAGTCTACTATGTCAGCTACCACACCATTCTAAAGCAGGGGTCAGCAAACTTTTCCAGCAGGGGGCCGGTCCACTCTACCTCAGACCTTGTGAGGGCCGGACTATATTTTGAAAGGGGAAAAAAGAACGAATTCCTATGCCCCACAGACAACCCAGAGATGCATTTTAAATAAAAGCACACATTCTACTCATGTAAAAACATGCTGATTCCCAGACCGTCAGCAGGCCAGATTATCTTCCCGCCGGGCTTCCAAGGCTTGTGGACAGCAGCCTGCAGCCCGAAACCCGGTGCGCCCTATAGGGTGAAAAATACGGTGTATTTATCGCTTTGACATCTGATGGGAGGGCATTCCACAGGGCGGGCGCCACTACCGAGAAGGCCCTCTGCCTGGTTCCCTGTAGCTTTACTTCTCGCAATGAGGGAACCGCCAGAAGGCCCTCGGCGCTGGACCTCAACGTCCGGGCAGAACGATGGGAGTGGAGACACTCCTTCAGGTAAAGATGTTCAGCAAAGTTAATACACCTCTTTTAAGATTAAGAATACCACCACCCTTTTAGTAGAAAAAAGCACCGGAAACACACACACGAGTCGGGGGCTTCCGCTTGGCTGCTGCCAAGGAGAAGCAAGGATGGTTCTGGGGGTGGGGGATGGCACAGGAGGCAGATGTGGCATGCAAGGCCTCTGCAGAGCAGATGCTGTAGCGGCAACAGGGCCAAGGCCAATTAGGGTTTTAAAGGTCAGCTCCAACATTTTGAATTGTACTCAAAAAGCGTACTGGGATCCAATGTAATTCTTTTAGGACTTGGGTTATATGGTTCCAGCGATCGTTCCTAGTCACCACATTCTGGATTAGTTGTAGTTTCTGAGTCACCTTCAAATGTAGCACATTGTAGTAGTCTTTGCTGGAGATAACCAGAGCATGTGCCACTCTGGCGAGACAGTGCACAGCCAGGTCGGGTCTCAGCTTACGTACCAGATTGAGCTGGTAAACAACTGCCCAGGACACAGAATAAACCTGCACTTCCATGTACAGCTGTGAGTCCAAAATGACCCCAAGGCTGCACACACCTGGTCCTTTAAGGAGCACAATTACCGTATTTTTCGCACCATAGGACGCACTTTTTCCCTCCTAAAAAGCAAGGGAAAATCTGTGTGCGTCCTATGGAGCGAATGCAGGGGGAGGCAGGCAGGGAAAGCCCTCAAGAGCCACACACAAGCTTTGTGTGCTCTTGCGGGCTTTTCTCCAGGAGGGAGAAGGGACTGACTGGCTGCAGCAGTCCCTTCTCCCTGCTGGGGGAAAAGCCCCCAAGAGCGGCGCCCTCTTTAAAGGCTGTGCGGCTCCTGCAGGCTTTTCTACGAGGTGGGGGAATCCCCCCACCTCCCAGAAAAGCCAGGAGAAGCCGCACCGCCCCTTTAAAGAGCGTGCGGCTTCTGCGGGAGGTGGGGGAAGCTGCAGCAGATTCCCTCCTCCCGGGCTCCCTTTGAGGCGGCAATGTGGGAGGGGAGCAGCTTACACTCGTGTAAACAGCTCCTCTCCCACTTTCCTCCTTCAAAGCAACTACGGAGGAGGGAAGGAAGAGGACCATGGATCCTCCGCTGCTGGAAGCTTCAGCAGATTCCCCCCTCCGTGATTGCTTTGAAGCAGGAAAGTGGGAGGGGGCAGCTTACACTCGTGTAAGCAGCTCCTCTCCCACTTTCCTCTTTCAAAGCAACTACGGAGGAGGGAAGGAAGGGGACCATGGATCCTCCACTGCTCACGGCTGCAGCGGATTCCTCCTCCATGATTGCTTTGAAGCAGGAAAGTGGGAGGGGGGCAGCTTACACTCGTGTAAGCAGCTCCTCTCCCACTTTCCTCCTTCAAAGCAACTACGGAAGAAGGAAGGAAGAGGACCATGGATCCTCCTCTGCTGGAGGCTTCAGCGGATTCCCTCCTCCGTGATTGCTTTGAAGCGGCAATGTGGGAGGGGAGCAGCTTACACTCGTGTAAGCAGCTCCTCTCCCACTTTCCTGCTTCAAAGCAACTACGGAGGAGGGAAGGAAGGGGACCATGGATCCTCCGCTGCTCACGGCTGCAGCGGATTCCTCCTCCGTGATTGCTGGGAGCTTCTCTGGGCAGGAATTCCCTCAGCTTAAGTGGGGTGGGGGAAGTGTGGCAGGTAGGGGGGTACCTACCTAGACACTGAAGCCACATGTCTCTTAGATGAAAATTGGGAGTGAGCATTGTGTGAAGTGGCTGTGGATCTCCTGCCGCAGAACTGTAGGACTTTATAGAGTTGGGAGGGCCACCCGAGGGTCATCTAGCCCAGCCCCCTCACAATGTAGGAATCACAGCTAAAGAACGCCAGGCAGATGGTCCCCCAACCGCTGCTTAAAAGCCTCCAGTGGTGGAGACCCCAAACACCTTCCGAGGTCATAGAATTGCAGGGTTGGAAGGGAACCCCAGGAGTCATCTAGTCCAGCCCCGGTGGACAGCAGGCGCAATCCATCCCATTGCGCAAGACTAAAGATGCTGCACAAGGCTAAAGAAGAAGCCAAGGCAGCGAGCGGGATGGATCGCGCTTGCTGCCTTGTCTTCTTCTTTAGCTGCACTGGAGAGGTTTAGCTCCTGGCTGGAGATGTTGCGCGGCTATGGACCCCGCACACTGTCTTGGCTTCTTTGCTCTTTGGGGCTGGGGGGGGGGGGGACCCAGGCTTCCCCCGCAGCCCCAAGAAGCTCTGGGAGAAGTGGACAGGCTGCGTGCAGCCTGTCCGTTGCTCTTTGGGGCTGGGGGGGGGGATAATATTTTTTTCCTTGATTTCCCCCTCTAAAAACTAGGTGCGTCCTGTGGTCCGGTGCGTCCAATGGAGCGAAAAATACGGTACCCCATTCAGGATCAGGGAGTGGGCCAAACCTGCCTGCCCCCTTTCCCACAGAAACAGTATTTTTGTCTTGTTGGGATTCAGCCTCGAATCTGTTGTCCGCCATTCATCATAATAAATGTGATGCAACACATGGAATGTGCCCCAGTCCTCAAAAATATTTGAAGAGGTCCTCTGTCTTGGTTGAGGTATGCAGGGCTATACCATGAATGCATTGAACCAAGTCAAGGCACGTCAGGCCAGTCTGCCAAGTGGTGGATTTCCAGTGTCTTTGATATAGAAGGTTAAATTTTATGTGTTGGAACCATGCACACAGGAGCAATGATAGTGCTTCTTGGTTTGACTGTTGCCGCCACAAATAAAACTGGTGTCACATTTGTTTTGCTGAGTATAAATCATCTTGCAAGCATTGTTCAATGTCCCATGGAATTGTGTTGGCATTACCTCCATGTCTGGCTTAAAAGCATCTGGGATGTTAGCTACAGACCTCCAGTTATAGGGCTGCATATAAATTCAGTTGTTGTTGTTGTATAATAATAATAATAATAATAATAATAATAATAATAATAATAATAATAATAATACAATAACTGCTATACCAGGCACATTGGTTTCTGTTTGCTTTGCTCGCTGGCATGTAATAATTGCTTCCATAAGTGAGGCATTCCTTTCTGGTGAGGTAAGAACATATAAGTTGTGTCTTGCACCGTTTAGCAAAGTAGTTGCCCTCTGCACACTCATTACAGGTTTCACCAGAATCTTTGCACTGCCTGGGCTTGTGGACGCACCTATATCTTCAGCAGGAAATTGTCTTTTGCAGCTACCAGGCTGTCTGCTGCAGAGGCCTGCCTCAGGGACTTTCTTCCTCCTCAAGAAGTTGTGGGCTCTTGTGCTGAATGGCAAAAACAATTATTTCTGCAGTCATTGCTGTTCTCTGAGCCCTCATAAGGTCCTTTGCTTTGCAGATATTAATTATTTGTGCTAGAGTCAAGTTAGGGTTTTCCAAGAGCTTGTTTTTGAGCTTCCTGTTGGAAATACTGAAAACAATGCTGCAACTGAGCATTAGAACTGTAGATACAATGTTGGGATCTAACCCTTAAATGTTGTGACAAGACTCTATGCCTGCTGCCTCATCGCAAGGAAGTTCCCAGAACGGGAACAACTCAAAACAGGGTTTCTCCTGGGATCACATTTTTTGAATGTGCCAAGCTGGGGTGGCCAGCATTGTGGTCTCTAGATGTTGCTGGACTACAGCTGTCATCATACTTGACAATTGGATGTGATAGTTGGAGTTGATGGGAGTTGTAGTCCATCAAAATTTGAAGGGCACCATGCACTATTCCTGCACTAAGGGCTTCTGTTATGCTAAGGGCTTCTGTTACTTTCCTGTATTTTGGCTCTGAATAGATATTAGGAACATTGTATATTTCTAAACCATTTTCTCCTGTGCAGTGCAGCACCATAGCAATTCTGTAGCCCTCTGATTCTTACTCATCTTTTGTAACTGCTAGGTATACTGTAACTGTATTCTGTATTCCCATTTCCCCCTAAGTTTCCACCTTCCCTGTTAATAGGTCGGAAACCCTTCTCCAGGTGGTTTTGTGAGGAGGGCAGATCTAACTTATAAAATACCAGTTGATGATAGCTTGATGGGTCTTCCTGGATTAATTTATTTATTAATGGCCGGAATCAAAAGAATCTCATAACTGGGTCTGGATGCCCAAGGGGCATTTGGGCTTTTGCTTTTCAAACACTGTTCCCCATGCCACACCTTGTTTTTCAAGTGTTCTTCCCAAACAGAAATAGCCCAAACCACCCTCTCCATTTGCCCCTCTTTCATTGTGATTGGCTAGGTGTGAGTTAGGATTCAGGATTCAGCCTTTTGTTGCTTTGTGGTGCATTTGCAAAGGACACCCTCAGTCAGTCAGCTCATTGTACACTCAGGTCAGAGCCAGTCCAGCAGGGTCTTATCAAGCAATTTCCATGTGTAAATGTCAGGTGGCTATGAGAGGACACAGAGGACAGCTAGATCCAAGTAGCACCATAAATTAATCCAGTATGTAGTCCAGATCCTCCCATATATTCTAAACATATTTTTGTTGTAATTTCTAAGAGGAAATATTGCCAGTATGCAAGGGTGATTTAGCAAGTTAAATTCCCACCCTTTTGCTCCTGCTGTTGGAAGAGGAAATTGTTTTCTAAGCTCCAAGCCTTTAGGGAAGTTTCTGCCACCCCAAGGGATTTTCCCTGTCTCCTCTTTCTTCTCCCCCCACAATGCCCCCTGAAATTTGCTCTGTGTGGGTCAAGAGAGCAGCAGAAGAGCGCACAGGGACGTGAGCGGAGGAATCCTTCCATTTGGCAAACTGCAGTGCTTGTGCAGACAGCATGTTCATGATAGCACAAAACTGAATTCCACTGTTAATGTGTACTTTTTCTCAAACTCATAATATATGTGGTGGCTTCACTCTTTACTCCTTGATGCTGCCAGATAAAATTTATGTTGCTCAGTTAGTAGGCATAAATAGATGAAATGTGCTATTAAAACGCTGGATCAGACTTAAATTAGGTTCTTTTCTTTGCCGCTGTTTCTCTTCCTGTCTTTCACATTGCTCACACCAGAGCAACATTTGAGTTATAGGATTTATTCCAAGACTGTCTGCTGAATCTGAAGGCAGAAGTCGTCTGGCATTTATTTTCAGCTGAAATATGTTTGTCTTGAACCAGAGGCTAAGGCTTTGGAATGCTTTGCAAGACTGCTTTGAGGCTTCAGACTTTTTCTCAAACTGAGCTCTTGTCTCTCTAATTTAAAATGTACTTTTGCTAGCAAATGGATATTGTTTTTTGTTGCTGTGACCCTTGGCTGTTAACTTTTTAATTACATTTCAGAAATATGTTTAAGAAATAAAAAAATGCAGTTGGTGCTCTTCAGGCATTTGAACTTTCTGAAAGCATCTTAAATAGTTAAATGCCTCTTGTACCTTATTGAACAATAGTTGTTACAACTTGGGAAAGGAGAAACCAGTAAAGAGTCTAAACCATCAGTGAATTATGACCATGACAGATCCCTCTCATGTCACAGTGATTATAATTAGGTCTACTAAACCTGTTGAAACATTTCATATGTAAGTTGATACTGGCGATATACAACAATAATGGAATTAATTTTGAATATTTCCTAAGAATGTTAGATGAGCTCAGCTTGATCTGACCTTAGGCCCATCATGTCCAGTGTCATGTTCTCAAAGTGACCAGTCAGATGCCTATTGGAAACTCACAAGAAGGGCATGAGTGCAACAGAACTCTGCACATGTGTGATAATCAACCCATGTTCTTATGCCAATATGCAGAGTTCTGATCAACTTGGGACCAGGGTACAATAAAGATGACCTGAGCTCTTATAACCCAACTTGATCACTGAGATCAACTGGAGGAGCACTGCTAGTTGTCTCCCATGTTACAGAGGCCTGACTGGCTTCTATAAGTCGGGCATCTAGCATCGCCATTCGCCTGCTGCACAATATTATTACAGCAGAGAATCAGCAAGTTTCCTTCTTTTGACTTTCAGGTGCCTCTTTTAAACCAGGAGCTCTTTGCCACTTTTAAAACTGATTAGGCATTTACTTCTATGATTATATTGTTTGTAATAATGTTTAATTGTTGTTTACTGCCCTGATATTTTTATGATAGGTGGTGTAGAAATACTTTTATAAATAAATGGGATGGGGTGTGTGGGGACTGCAGCAAGTATCGGGCATTATTGGAATTTGGGGGTGGGGGCTGTCCTGGATATACCGTACATGAGACCTTTTGCAATTCTGCAACTATAATTTTAGTTGGGACAGAGTAACTCAGAGTAAGATATACTCAATCTGTGTTCAATTCTGTATCAAAATTGTAAAGTTCTTACACACTGTGTTCACTGTTTTCTTTCAGAAAGTGTTTTCAACATATGTTGATGTCCTGGAGGGCAAGATTTTCTGTGGTAAGTACCCTACCTAACTTTTGACTGAATTTAAATGTTTCCAAGTTGTATGACACATAACAGATACATTAGAAATGGCTAACCTCAGTTGATTATTTGTTAAATTTGCGAACATTAGGACCATAGAAGATTATAACTATGGCATATCCAAATATTCCAGGCTCAAGCACAATTAATTTGTTCAGACAAACTATTGTTAAAGGTAACAACAGTTTGTCTGGTTTGGCTATAACAAACTGTGGTTAGTTGAAAGTCGAAGTTCTTCGGATCGCCTCATGACTGCACTGGAGAAGGGTGGGATGTAGGCTTGTGGACATCTTTAGGGTTAATGTCTTAATGTGGCCACTGTATTTCATACTATTTTGGCATCTTATGTTTCTCTAGAGGGTCTCTGCAAAGCCCCATGTTATAGCTTAGCTCAAACTGCTTCCTCAGTTTCAAAAATGGTTTGCCATTTAAGAAGCATAAACTCAGAGCCCTCTTGGGTGCATAGCAATAGTTTTGTGGTTTTTGGATTCCAGCCAAGTCTGAGTAAAAATGAAAGTAATTTTTAATTGCAGTGGTTCATCTTGTTTTAATATAAATGAGTATAACACTTTGTTTTTCAATTAAAACTACTTGAAATATCTTTAATTCGCAACTTATTTTAAAGACCTGCTTATTGCATATTTTGTTACCATTGAATATTTTAAATATATAAATACTAGTTCTAGCTGCACAACTAAAAACAATAGTTACACATTTAAAATAACATTGTAATATCCTGCAAGTAAACTTGAATCTTTGAAATAAAAATGTTAGGTATGGTAGCCAGTTTCAAATAGCTTTATGCACAAAGCTTCAAACCGACTAAAGCAAAGCAAAGGCAGATATCCACAAAAACAGGAAATCCTTTTGTGTATCCTTCCTTAGCAGCCCCGAACTATGTATTAAACTCACACCCTTTTATAAATGACCATTAAGCTTTTCTGTTGAATATTCATTTTCTATGATAAAGTGCCTTCAGTTCTGTTTTTATAAGAATTACTCACTCATCTAATTCTCTTCTTTAGTTGCAAATAATTTGCTTTAAAAGTTCCTCATAACTGGAAATGAGTTTGTACTATTAGAGGATTTGAGTTTGATATTAGAGAACAAAATACTATATAAGGTAAACCATTCTAAAAGGTGGGCTTATATAATATATTGAATAGGAGCTCAGAAGAGGTTATCCATTCCATTCAAAAGTACAGAAGGGCAAGGACAATAGGGTCATGAGAGGAAATACATGCCCAGGAGCACTGTCTACAAGCAGCATCTTTTTAAGCTGCAAGTGTTTCTCCTCATGGTAACACATCACTGTTGAAGTGAAGCAGTTGTGGAACCAGTGCAGAAATGAAGAAGTCACCCAGACCTTTTTGTTTGATTGCCAAAGCACAGGAAGCAGATTCTTGATTTAGGGCATGGGTTTTTTTGAGAACTGTTTAGCAAGCCTAGCTTTATTAAGTTTCAAATTCATAAGATTATTGTTCTAGCCAAAAGTCACGACAGACTTGTAGCAATAGCATTAATAAAATAATACAGAACATCCATCCATAAATAAACCAACACCCACAATGAAAAAGAGAGAAGTTACCAGAGAACTAATAAGCTTAAATCCAGCTTGATTTCAGATTAAAACACCAAAACAACTTAGAGGCTTTATCTAACTCCTTTTTCCCTATTTTTTAAAAATTTATTTATTTATTTATTTATTTTCAGCAAGTGCATAGGGGGCCACTCTGTGTGTTATGAAGCTATCATTGTCTAAAAAGAAACCAGACCAATGTATTAAGTGTCCAGCCATATTGCCACAGAGCAGCACAGTTGCTCTATCCAGGGGTTCTTTTTTCAGCTTTGACAAAGCAAGTCCACTCAGGCGTTTGCGTCCAGAAAAGCCCTGTCTTGTCTGCCCTGTGTTGAAGACTTGCTCTGGAAGGTATGCCTTGTCATCCAGTAACTGCTTTAGTTGCACAAGGTATGTTTTTGCAGCCTCTTAGTCTGCAGATGCAGCCTCCCCTGTCGTTAAGATATTCTTCAGGTTGAAGCAGATCTTAAAACTGTTAAGCCAACTTGGGTTGGCTTTAAATTCATTGGTAGGCCAGTCCCCATTTGTGGTGGAAAGTTTGAAGTGGTCATATAGGCTTGGAAACTTTTGATGCAAGATGCTGCCATCCATAGGAGCACGTTTCCAGTTTATGTCTTCTAGCTACAAGTTCAGTGCTTTCTCCCATATTCATCAAAGCCTTGTCCTGCACCTGGCTTGTCACCTTTGCAGTCAGTGGTGTGCTTGCTGCCACAGCCTCACAGATCTCGTTCTCATGCACACTGATGGCATGGATGATGGACTAATTACAGCCGCATCTGAGTGCCACAGTACACACAGACATGCCATCTCTGAAGCAGTCCAGTAGAGCCAACTTCTCTTCCAGTGTGGGATCCACCCCCCGCTTCTTGGGTTTCCCATCAGCTGATGATGGTAATGCCTTGTGCTTTGGGACCATTCTGTGGTCTGAAGCTCTCCAAACACCTCCACAAATCTCTGTGGCCTCCTCCAGTCACCCTCTTCATCTGCCTCTTCCACAGCCAAACACTTTCATGAAGACTTTTGGGATTGCTGGCCATTTTTTATGCTCTCGCACCCTCTCTGCTCCCCACCCCGTGTGCTACTTTTGCACCATTTTCTTAATTTCTCATTGTGTGTGCAATTTGTCATCATTTTTAAAAAAAATTCTGCAACATGTAAAGCTGTGAGCACGTATTTTAAATAAGTGTAAGTTACCTGTATTTGTATTCTATTTGTGTTCTACAATGAGCACCAGTTGTTTGGCCTCTTCTGTTATATTTTAATAGCTAAGCCTTGCCCTAAGGTACAGTATTCACTACATCTTGGAAACATTATCAGGCATTTATATCATGGGTATCTATTCTTGGATTATTCTGTGGCCAACTGGCTATTAATTTTATTGAACCAGAACCTGATAGGATGTTGACTACATGTTTACTGTTAATTGTCTGTCTGGCACTGCAGAAATGAATTATGCATTCACATATGATTATTCTTGACTGAATAACATGAACTGCTGACTAATAATAAACCAGTAGGCAAATGAAAATGTCAGACTGTATCATTATTTCCAATTCATGATTTGAAGACAGTCTGGAAACTTAAGGCCCTCCTACTTATTGGCAATGGGTAGCTGATGTGGGGAAGAGGGAAGAAAAGGTGTATAATGGCTATTGTGGGTGGAGGAATTCTAAGCATTAAAGTTAGTAAAACTCAGGTGTCTTATAATGGTTTGCTGTTCAGGCTATTATAAGGGACCTCAATCCACTCCTGAGTCTCACCCATTTTAATACTTAGAATACTATTGAATACAATAAAAGCTTATTCTTCCTTTAATTTTATCAGTCAAGACAAGATTTTATCAGTCAAGGTGGCTGAAATTTAGGCTATTTAAAGTCATATATGTAAAATGAAATAAATTACAGTTATACAATAAGCAGTTCTGATAAGTTATTGTAAAAAAAGAATTAGTACATTTTGACCTATTGATATGGATACAAAATGTACATTTTGTTATAGCAACCATGAGGTTTGCTGGGTGTGATGCTCATAATACTCAAATCCCCAACTGAACAGCATCCTGAAAGCTGCTTGTGGGACTTTCTTGTTTCCAGTAAGCCTGGGAAGGTAGGAACAACCAAACAAACAGAATACCTCCTATCTGCAACTTGCTACAAAGCAAGAAGGAGAAAGCCCCCTCATGAGTGTGTGTCTTGTAGTTTACCTTTTACAAAATATTTTGGCTATTAAAAGCCAAACTTCATCGTAAAGGAAAGGAAGACTACACCCACTTGATATTGCTACTTGGCAAATTAGAAATAGAAGATTTTATTTTAGGGGATTTTCTAATTTATGCAAATACAGAAGCTTGTAGGTATTTGCAATAGTTTCCAGCTGCTCACGCTATATACAGTCGTCCCTTGGTTCTCGAGTGGAATCCGTTCCAGAAGTCCGTTCAACTTCTGAAAATGTTCAAAAACCCAATCGCAGCTTCTCAGCCAATCGGAAGCCCCGTCGGACATTTGGGTTCCAAAGAACGTTTGCAAACCGGAACACTCACTTCCAGGTTGGTGGTGTTCGGGAGCCAAAACGTTCGAGTTGCAAGGCATTCGCAAACCAAGGTATGACTGTATATCTATTTGCAGGTATTCAGCTCCTAAGCATTGTAGGATTAAACTGGTGGACCAAATGCATGAAAAGATTAATGACACATATGTTTACAGGATGTAATGAGCTTTTATCAGTTCTCACAATTATATTTATTTTAAAAATACCTAATTATAATCAAAAATAGGAGAAGATTATTTTTTACGAAAGTACCTTTTTTAAATTATAAGACTTAAAAATGCTTGCTTAATGCTGTTATTCAGGGCTGCTAATCATAAGTACCCAAGCTGCACATTTTTGCAAAGTTCAAAGATATTATCACATACCATGGTTTAAGCTTCCTGCTTTCAGTAACACTAGATAGAAGGTTTATCACCAGAACATGTTCATGTATTTCTTGGAATAGTTTTTCAAAAGCTAACTTTTTCAAAACTTGTTGATGACTAAATAAAAATCATGTGGGGAAGGGAGAGCTGCTGACTTGTTTAGTTCTGCAGTGATATTTCAGCTGCTGTCTTGGCAGGCAGAGAGACTTTTGCTGTTGTGGGTGAAGCAATTGCCTGGGACAGAGACTTTGACCAAACTGCAAGGGGCCCTGTTGCATGGGTGTAGCTACACTACCACAGTCACTGTCTTTGGACACATTCATGCCATACATTTAAAGCACATGGCTCCCCCAAAGAATTCCAAGAACTACAGTTTGTTATGAGTGCTGAGAATTGTAGCTGTGTGAGGGGTAAACTTTCAGGGTTCTTTGGGAGAAACATGTAATTTAGCTCTATGGGATGGATGTCCTCCTGTTCCTTGCTCTCCACCCCCCATACAACTTCACATCTGTATTCATACTGTTGTCACATCATTTTTGTCCTGCACAGTATTGAAGTAAAAGCATGTGGGTTTTGTAGCAGTAAGTATCTACTCTTAAAGGAACTAAGCAACCAGCACTGAACCGAAGTCAGCAGTAGCTGGTGGAAGTCAGGTATTACTTTTATCTGAAGTGAGCTGGTTGGTTGAATTGTTAGTTGAAACTGAATTGCCACCAACTCTGGAGGTGGAAATGGCTTCAGCAACCACAGGAGCCTCTTTATGAACTTGCTGAACATGTGTTGAAGTGTCCATTTCCCTAGGGAGCCTGGATGGTTGATTGAACTGGGCAGCATTATGAAATTATCAGGCCCTAAGTATGAGGGTTCTGCAAAGATAAAGCTTTTTCTGAGAAAGCTGAGACGAACCAACGTATTATGAGGTGTTCACTTTTTTATAAAGCTTAATGGGGAAAAGGTGAGCTTTCTGGACTGTGCAGCTAGGAAAAAAAGAATTAACCTTCCCTTTGCAGCTGCAATCTCCAGGAAGATCACTGCCCCACCCTTCAACAAGAGAAAACTCTTTCCAAGTCTAATTGCAGCAGCAGAGGGGAAATTTTGGGAGTGCTGTCTAGCTGGGAAGGGAGTGGTAACCCTTACCTTCCAAGCTGCAACTGCCTGCTATCACCCCACCTCCATTGTAATAAGGCTTTCAAAAGGCTTATCTGAAGCCTAATCCTGGTGCTGGCTCTCTGCAGCTGTTAAACTTCACACACCAAAAAATGGCCCTTTGCACTGCAAGTAAACTTGGGCGCAAAGGCATTCTGTGGTTCACAGCAGAAGTCTTCTTTCAAACCTAATTTTAGTGGGGGAAGGGCCATGGGTGGGGAGGGAGACCCAGAACGTATCAAGAAAAACCTTTGCTGGTGCAGCATAGCAATCAGTAGGTTATGCCATTATGTTATTTGGGGGTTCTCCCTCACCCTGAATCTTTCTGGAATCCTTGAGCTTCCTGACAACAATAGTAGTGTTGCCATTGTGAAGTTTGGGGAAAAATTGTTGTCAGCTTTAAAAAGCTTAATTGCTTGAACCAGATTTATTTTTAATTTTTTAAAATAATCCAAACAAATGGGGGGGGGGGGGACTCTGAATGAGATCAGTTGAAGAATCTGTGGCTATACTAGTACAACAGGCTATACTAGTACAACATTGTTCTGAGATTAATGAGTCAGAATGTGCTCTTTTAAAACCTGATTCACTTATTAAAAAAGAGGACAAAAGAGGAAGTTCATGCAAATTGCAGTGCCTTAGTAATACTAAAAACGTCATACTTAGAAGATCTGCAAATTTTTCTGGGGCACTTTAAAATATTTCCTTTGGGATGTGAATGGAACTACCAAACTAAGCTGATACTCTGACAGGAATAGCCTTTTTTGTTTTGTTTTTATGATGCAAGTTGTGTGTTTTTAGTTAATTTTATGTCCTGTTTTCATCAAGACCTTGAGTGATGCCAGTTCTGAAAGTGTTAGAGTGATGTGGTCTGTCTTAAGGATGAAAGGGATAGTTATTGCAGCAAGGAACTGACATACTGCTGCTCTGAAACTGAATACCAGAGGTGTGTGTTTGGAACATCTCCCTTTTAAGGGGAAATATTTTCATGGCTGGTCAGCTAATAGATAAATGCTCTTATATCTGCATCAGCTAGTTTGTGAAAAAAACTGTCAGGAATAATGCTTTGCAAGAACTAATGTCATTTGGAAAGGCAGTGTAGCTGTGAAAATAATCAAATTTTCATAAGGCAGCTTTTATTATATTACTTAGCATATTACATTATCGGTGTTTGCAGTGTGCAGCTTTTGTCATAGTGCATGTGTTAAATGTACAAAGCAATTGTATGCCAAATTTGTTAAAATTGTAGATAAGTCATTGTGTGCCTTGTTTTATTAGTTGTAAAAGCTGTAATTGGAATATTTCTCAGATTCATGTGGCCCCATTAACTTAAACCTTAGTTTTTAATAGTTTTAACATTCAAAGGCAAGGGAAATATGAAAAATGGCAGTATCAAAATAAATTATCCCACATGCTTAGGATTTGTTATCACTTCTTTTAGTCCCTCCTCATTACGCCTCCCCCTCACTAATAACCACTTCGTTGGGCAAAATCCTGTCCTCCCATCACACCATTCACCCTTAATTCCAATATTGCAATAGTTCAGTATGGGAATATTACAGCAAAATTACCCTCTCAAAATACTCCTTTCTTCTTGAAAGCTTTGAGTAAGGTATGCTCCCACTTACCCATCAGTTGATGGGTGGGAACACACCTTCAAATGCTCCCCATTTCTTCAATCTACAGTGGTTTGAAGGAGTTGAAGATGTGTAGCTCAATCAAAGAAAAATCTGGGAGCTTTAAGCTCCTGATTGTTCCTTTGAAGTCTCACCCTTACTTACCCTAAAGTGGACAACAGCTAAGATTTTATCTCAAGTATATCTTAAATTTAAGTTAACACTTCTCTTAACATGTATAGTGTGACCTGCTCCTTTTTAACTACAAGTGACAGGGTTATAAAGACAATAATCAGTTTTTACACTTTCCTAGATACAGTTACCTTAATTTCATTGGGTAAATTGATAAAATAATTGGTTTTAAAAACACATTTAAAAACTCCTTTAAAAAGCTCCTTAAAACATGATTATAAAATTGTGTTGTCTGTGAGGCTCCGGGGCCAGCTGCCTCACCTATCGCTATGTTTCGTCTACTCTCTAGCCGATTCCTTTGTGTAAATTATTAAACTAAAATGTCAAAAACCATATTGTATATTAGATGTATTGTATAACTTTTACACAGTTAATGAATCATGTCCAATTTCGCTAATCCGCCCCCATTTTATAGTATATAAAGGTAAAGGTAAAGGTACCCCTGCCCGTACGGGCCAGTCTTGACAGACTCTGGGGTTGTGCGCCCATCTCACTCAAGAGGCCGGGAGCCAGCGCTGTCCGCAGACACTTCCGGGTCACGTGGCCAGCGTGACAAGCTGCATCTGGTGAGCCAGCGCAGCACACGGAACGCTGTTTACCTTCCCGCTGGTAAGCGGTCCCTATTTATCTACTTGCACCCGGAGGTGCTTTCGAACTGCTAGGTTGGCAGGCGCTGGGACCGAACGGCGGGAGTGCACCCCACCGCGGGGATTCGAACCACCGACCTTCTGATCGGCAAGTCCTAGGCTCTGTGGTTTAACCCACAGCGCCACCCGCGTCCCTTTTATAGTATATACCTAAGAGTATATTCCCACATTGAACTTGAAAGACAGTGAAGAGGATCCAGCAGATTTTCAAATTTGGCATAGAGATTTGGTTTTCTTTGTGCAAAATTGGGGTTTGAAACATTTTATATCATGCCTTATGATCTAGAAGACTGACTACACTTTCTAAAATCCATAAAACATTCAAAAGGAAAGAATCAAAATTTATGAAAACACCAAAGAGGAGACACAACTTGGGAACGTAGAAATTAGGCAGAAAACAAGCTAGCAGAAACCTCTGTTCTGTGGACTCCTATGAACACTGAGGCTTTTAACCCTCACTTTTTTCAGGTGCAGCTTCAGCCCTACAGTGTTATTCACCAAAATGAATAGGACCACGATTAATTGTAAATAAAAGTTAAAATCCTACTCTTGAAAATCGTTCATGAGAATTTGCAGTGAAGCAAATAGGTATCATTTTCCTGAAATACAAGGCATTATATGAACTGGGTTTGGAGGAATGTAAAAGGTCACAGTAAGATAAAACTATGTGAAATATGCAGTTTTGGCACTTCATTGTGCAAATTTTATAGACAATAGTTTCCCCCCTGCACGTATTTTATAAGCCTTTTTAGACGTTCCATGCTGAAGACTAAATATCTTAGTTGAGATAAGTAAACTTATTGTTTTAAAGCATTTTTATCAGTTAAGAAGTCTCTAAATAAAAACAAGACAGTCTCTGCCCACAGGCTGACATTCCAAAAGACAGACACGACTTTCACAGGCACGTTTGGTAAGGACATGAGGACACACATTTGCAGAGGGCCATCTCGGTGGCTGCTCCCAAAGTGTGGCACTCCCTTCCACAGGCAGCTAGACTGGCCTCTCCTCTGCTTTCCTTTCACCTGCAGGGAAATACTTTTTTTCATCTAGATATCTGGCCATTAACTGGGTGTTGTGGTAGAGTCTTCCGAGCATGAGTGCTGTGCATTTTCTCTCTCTTTCGACATTGTAACTTTGAAATGACTTTCAGTGTTGTTTTTAAAAGGGTTGCACTATACTGTATATTAGCGGGACGCGGGTGGTGCTGTGGGTTAAACCACAGAGCCTAGGACTTGCCGATCAGAAGGTCGGTGGTTCGAATCCCCGTGACGGGGTGAACTCCCGTTGCTTGGTCCCTGTTCCTGCCAACCTAGCAGTTCAAAAGCACATCAAAGTGCAAGTAGATAAATAGGTACCGCTCCGGCGGGAAGGTAAATGGCATTTTCGTGCGCTTCTCTGGTTCGCCAGAAGCGGCTTAGTCATGCTGGCCACATGACCCGGAAGCTGTCTGCAGACAAACGCCAGCTCCCTCGGCTAATAAAGCGAGATGAGCACCGCAACCCCAGAGTCTGTGACGACTGGACCTAATGGTCAGGGGTACCTTTACCTTTACCTTATACTGTATATGTAGGCATCCCTCCACTTCTGTGTGTTCTACTCTTGTGCAACCATGTATACATGCTGTGTTGGGGGATGAAATGAAAAATGAATGAATGAGTAAGCAGGCAAATAAATAAAATAAAATCTTACCAGGAAATGGCGGGAGAGAGCTGGAGACTTCTTGTGGCTCATGAGCCCAAAGAGGACGCCAGTGAGAGCGGAGGAAGCCCCAAAGAGACCTGAGGCACAGTGGTGCTTTGTTTAGACAGCTCAGAATCCCTGTCTTAACAGCTGACGTGTGGGGTAGGGCAACAGCACCAGCTGCTTCCTCACTCGGTCCTCCAGTCTCTAGCTGACCCCAGAGCTTCAGCTCTGGTTGAAGAGATAGTTATGTGGAGAGAGAGAGCTGGAGAGCGTGGAAAGCATGATTTCGCTTATGTGCATGGGGGACCAGAACATAACTCCTGCAGAAATGGGGAGATGGATGTATGTATCAAGAAGGAAAGCCTTGATCTAGTCCATTGTCTAAATCCACACCCTTACCACCTGACTGACAGAATGGGAGAAAATAGAATGATTGACAAGAAGTTTGGGGCTGGGAGCAATTATTGCTGGTAAAAATAGCAGTACTAGGTTTTCACAGTTCTGTTCATCTTGGATGAGCACTCAAGTGATGAGCTTGAGAAAGACACATCAGCTTTCCAAGAGTTTGCAGCTTTCTCAAATTTATTTAATTCAATACAAAACGCTGCTTAGGCACTTCCTGGTAGAGTTCCCCAGAAATGTGTACTGGATTGATAAAGGCCTAAGAGATGCTTACTTGCAGCTCATAGAATCTGAGGGCACCCAGAAGGAAGTAACCAAGAGCTTCAAACTAATTTACTTTGTGGGTATCAGAAAGCCGACTTGGACCAGAGTGACGGAACACGCTCGTAACATAGTATTTATCTTATGAATTAAACTGTTTACAGTTCTTATGTGATTTCTTGCTACAGCCCAGGAGGCAAGTTTTTAGTTCATTTTGCATTGTCACCACACATTCTTTGATGTCTATTTCTATTCAGCTCAGATTCCTGATAATTTGACCAACAGCAACATCATAGAGTTCCTTGATGGACTTCACTGTTTGTTAACTTTAAGCACTGTTCATTTATTGTTAAGTTATGCTTCTTGTTTTAACCATTGTCAAACTTTTTGACAAATGATGTTTATAATATGATCACATATGCCTATATTTAGAGGTAGATGAGGTAGGGCTTTCCCCTTAAAACCCTCCAGTAATGGTTCTTCCTCAGTAGTGGAGTTTGTTTGTTTGTTTGTTTGTTTGTTTTAGTTAGTTTTTACTTTTAAAGATTTCAGCCTTCAAATTACCAGTTCAGCTACTTGGCAAATGTGAATTCCTGGAACCCTTTTTAGAATATTGATGTTACATCAATGTATTCCAATTCTATAGTAAAGAGGCTGGTTTTAGCAATAAGCCACATATATTTTTTTAAAAAAGATTTTTATCAAAGTTTTCAAAGTATTACAAAAAGAAAAAAAAGAAAAAGAAAAAATACAAAATAAAAACAGTTAAAAACAATTCAGTCTTTTCATGTCTTATCTTTCATTCGCTTGTTCCCCAGACCCCCGCACACCTCCCTTTTTTGTATCCAGTTCAATTGGTTGGTTCAGCAAATCCTTTCCCTCTTTATTTTTATCCTAATCTTTAATCTTAATATATTATAACTTTAAATTATCCCCTGTTAACAGTCCATTTTTACACATCTTTATAACATTACTGCTGAAAACCACTTAGCTGCAACCCAACATCATTCTAACATTCATTAATTTTGCAATATTTCTGTAAATAATCTTTAAATTTCTTCCAATCTTCTTCCACCGACTCTTCTCCCTTGTCTCGGATTCTGCCGGTCATTTCCACCAATTCCATGTAGTCCATCACCTTCATCTGCCATTCTTCCAGAGTGGGTAGATCTTGTGTCTTCCAATACTTTGCGATAAGTATTCTTGCTGCTGTTGTGACATACATAAAGAAAGTTCTATCCTTCTTTGGCACCAGTTGGCCGACGATGCCCAGGAGCAAGGCCTCTGGTTTCTTCAAGAAGGTATATTTAAATACCTTTTTCATTTCATTATATATCATCTCCCAGAAAGCCTTAATCCTTGGGCACGTCCACCAAAGGTAAGCCACAAATAAGCCACATATTTTAGTCCACAGATAATTTTCACATTTGAATATTTTTACGAACACTTAGATAGATAGTTGCCAATTTTGGTGACTTGTTTCTTTTTAATATTCATTGCTTCTAAAGCTCATTTTTGTCACCTAATTATGAAGATATACTCCCAATATCTGCTGCAGTGAAGCCCAGTGGAAATATTCCATCTACCTGCTTACTCCTTTGTTATAGTTTTTCTGGTTGGGTTCATGTTTCCAATATTTGTGTTCTCTTTATACAAGACCCCCAGTTTTTAAAAGAAACCTGGTTTTTGGTGGAGGGTTTTTAAACATTTTCTTTGACTCTGCCATTCACCCATGATTTCATTCTTTTGGACTGGCTTGTGTGTCCCTGTCCCCCCCCCCCCAGGTGTTTCATATGCAATATTTAAAACTCATTATAGTGGTTTCAAATGATGACCACATTTTCTGAAGTAGAGCCATCTCCAAAATTCACTCTGTAGAATCTGTTCTACGTTCCTGGAATTCCAGCTTGCAGGCTTACCTAGCTGCACTGGTAGGTTGAATCAAACCACCATTTAAATTACCCACAATTCTCTGGAGCAACACTAGGTTGAACATTCCAGGGCACTGTAGGGAATGTAATCAGTTGCTTTGTACAGGGGATCTATCAGCACTGTTGGGCTCTTGACAGATGCTTGAGGATGCTGATGCTTGCCCTGTCCTGAAAGGAAATATGCCTGGCCTGGATTTCCTTCAGTTTTCCACTTGTATATAAGTCTGATTTGAAAGTCTGATGCATTGTTTTGAGAGGTTGAAATTGAGATTACAGTTGCGTATGTGTTAATGATAGATCCTGTATTCTACTATATGTGACGAGTGGTGCATAGTATGAGATCTTGATTTTTATCTTTTAAGAACTTTCAATTTTTTTGTTGATTCTCAATCTCCCCTTACTCTCTTCCACTCAGATTCTATTAAGGGGGATAGATTTGGAGCCCTTTGGGTTCAGGGCCTGGAATGCTCTCATCAGTATAATCCTACCTGCCCACTAAGCAGAGATGGTTGGGGGTGGACATTTTATTTTTATTTTCTGCACTCAGGTTGATACTCTGCAATTTGCAGCAATGTATGTTCTCTTGGGGTGGGATTCACCTAATACCTTCCATCATCCGAAGACCTGAGCAAGGAATTCTGCTTGCACACAGAGCTTCCCCCCCCCCCCCCCCATCATTCCCTGTGCCTTCTGAAATTGGCTTGGGGCAGGCAGGAGAACCCCCAGAATAGCATGCTGGGAGAGAAGAGAGGGGATCATTCCATCTGGCAAGCTGCAATGCTAATGCAGATGGAATGTTGGTAATAGTGTGACATTGAATTCCACCCTTGGTTTCTCTGACAGTGATTGCCAGGTTCTTTGAAGTACAAGGCTGCTGTGCCTTTAATAGTCACATAACTGGGAATTAAATTTTTCCCACCTCTATAGCATATGAGGAGAAAAGTGCTGCCATATAGGATTAATTGGGAAATGATTTGTTTGTTCACATGGTTAGAATAAATTATGATTCTGCCATAAGAATTTCCACAATAGTACTTCAGATTTTGAAAATATATTTTCATTCTTTCCACCCTGACTAGTGGGGGTTTCTTACAGAGAAAGCTTTACAAAGGTGTGTAATTAGGAGGCAGTTGAGTCTTGATGCTTATCTTTACGTGACCATATTGCCAATCACTCCTCTAATTGGTAATGTGAGTTCATCTGAATACAGCTACTGTCAATGTTGTCAACTGAGTGGTTAAACTTGCATGCAAATGCATATGCAACTGGTTGATATGAAAAGGCCCTAGTTAAATTTCTTAAGAAATTATCTGCCTGTACAAAGCTCTTCACCTGACTACTAGTAATTATCTATAAGTAGTCTGAGTAGAAGTATCAATTTTGAAATTCTGAATTCTGGATAGTACTATAATGTGTGCTTCTACATATGAATGCCTCATAAATATTTCCCAAGAGCAATTTATTTTTCTAATTAGCTGGAAGAGTCTCACTTTTTTTTTTTTTACACATTGCTTCAAGCAGTTTTGAATAAATCAATTCAAACACACAGCTGTTGTTCAAAACTTCACTTAAGTTGCTGTAATTCTGAATAGCTTATTAGGAATGCTTCCTAACTAGTCGATTTAATAATACCATTTACAACATGGTCATAAAATAAATTAAACCAGTCTCTAAACTTAATGGATAAAATAGAGAAAGGGAAATTGTCAGGGTCTCTGCTTGTTTTGATAATAGACATTACAGTATTCATGGCTTATTCAGAATATAACTTATACTAAGAAATTACTCTTGTCATTTTTCTGAAACATACCATTTAGGAGGTTAAAAGAATATAAATGTTAAAAAGAGGAGCAGATTTTTTAAATAGCTTCAACAGTGTTATTGGGCATGGTGTGAAGGTCCATGTTTTAGCAACCTTGCTGATGCTAAGCAGATCTGGATCTGGACAATGCCTGGATAGGAGACCACTTGGTAACCTTATGTATACCATCATGAGCAGCAGAAAAGATGCCCAGCCAGAATTATTTCACGTCATAGGTTTGTGTGGATGTCTTTAATAAAATGTGTGTTTTAAAGGGCCCAGATATAGATGTGCAATCTCAAAATGCTCAGAGTGCTGAGACTATGACAGACACAATTGCAGAACATGGACTTCTTTCTGTGCTGGTGAACAGGATCAACAACCTGCTTCCGCTAGGTAGAATACGAGCTGCAGAAAGCTGCCTGTAGTCTCAAGCATAGTCCTCTACTTTTGTAAATCAAGGGGGGGTGTGTGTGTCCTTGGCCAAAGTAATAGAAGTGGCCAGATAACTGGTCTGATAACCTTATGCTTTGGGGTGGGGGGGAGATGAGCTGAATTATGTGCAGGGTTGCTAGGCCTTCAGCAGCTACAGAAGATTATCAGATTCTCAGCCTATACAGGTTGAAGCTAGTTGGAAAATTTATTCTACTGCTCCACTGTTGTCATCTCCTCCTTTCTTTTAAAGTAACAGAGGTAACCAGAATAACCATTCCTGCCTATTTTCTCCATGCATGAGCAGCCTGGATGTGAGGGTGGTAGCTGAGTAGCCTTTTGTTTGAAGCAGGGTTTGCCTTGACCTCTTGATGAGGTTCAAAAATTTGTCATCAACCCCAACCCAAATTCTTAAGAATGTAAATAAAATAGTCAACAAATATCAATACATAATCAACATTTATTTATCATCAATCATTACAAGGAATAATAAAATATAAAAGACAAGGAAGTAAAACAAGTGAAAATAATAGTAGTCGTTGACTAAATTATTGGAATATCTCATATTGTTGTTGTTTAGTCGTGTCCGGCTCTTCGTGACCCCATGGACCAGAGCACGCCAGGCATTCCTGTCTTCCACTGCCTCCCGCAGTTTAGCTGGTAGCTTCGAGAACACTGTCCAACCATCTCGTCCTCTGTCGTCCCCTTCTCCTTGTGTCCTCCGTGTTCCCCAACATCAGGTTCTTTTCCAGGGAGTCTTTTCTTCTCATGAGGTGGTCAAAGTATTGGAGCCTAAGCTTTAGGGTCTGTCCTTCCAGTGAGCACTCAGGGCTGATTTACTTAATATCTCATATTAAGCTTTACTGAAAATGAAGTTGGGGAACACAATGATACTTACATGAAGTTTTAAAATTTTCTTTGACAGAACGTGACACACAATGCCTACTGATCCTGATGCCTGCCATTGAAAAATCATCTGTGCATGCTTGAGTTTTAAGGACATGTAAGTGAAAATATTTTAAAAGTAAAATTTAGAGATTATTACTTTTTTTCCTTAAGTTTTCATTATAAACATAGATTCTGGGCGCACTCTAGCCAAAGTCCCATCGATAGGAGATGCACCAATATGCTTGAAAGTTTCTCATTGAAATCAATAAGGTTTAATGTAGATGGATTGTGTCCTATGTTAGTAAAATGTTAATCTTTTGATTACATTCCAGCAGCTGTTTTCCTAAACTAGGACAGAAATCAAAAAGTTTTTAACTGCTCTTGAGTGGGGCTTGATTTTTTATTTTTCTTAAAGTTGGGCACTGTTGTATAGTTCTAATAAATCTTTGATAAATAAAATTATATTGTAAACCACCATATGATCTTCAGATGAAGGGCAGTATAGACATTGACTAACTAACTAATTAATTAATTAATTAAATGGATGATGAGAGGAAAAGTGTTGCAAAACAAAAACTCGCTCCTAATTTTAACATATTTGGTGAGACCACAGGGAGCATCCTATTATTGAAATTGTAATATGTGATATGTTCCTTAAAGACTATAGGCACAGCTAATTAAAGTTAATAAATAATAGTGGTAATAATATGAACAAGCCCTGAAAAAAGTTCTAGGGCCAATCATAAATGTAAATAAAGATTAGAATAATATCTGGACATTCCTAAAATACATTTTTTTCTACTATTTGACTGTTTTCCCTAATGTTCCCATGCTTTTTTTTTTGTTATGTATTTTTTTCGGTGGTCAAAAGTGTTCCACATACATTAGCTCGAGATGCATCCTTGAAGCTGTGATAGTGTGTTGCTTTAGGCCACCTGGTAAGCTGATGGCTGAAGAGAGATTTGAATTAGGGACTTCCTAGCCCACAAGACATTACAACAGGAATACAGAGCATTTAGATGTTTTGGACTCCAACTCCAGCCCCAACCAGCATGGCCATTTGGTTTGGCCATCCCTGCTTTAAAGTTTCACTTAACAATTTTTTTCCTTCGCTGCATATATTTCTAATATAATGATCTCACTAGTACAATTCATGCATCTGATGAAGCAGACTTTAGCCAGTGAACCCTCACACTAACAATAATGTAGCTCATCTTTAAGTTGCCACAAGACTCATTTGTTTTATCAGACCAACTCTTCCTGAATTTCTATCCTCTGACAGTATTGTTTAGGAAAAACACTTAACAGCTATTGAAACTTAGCTTTGAGAACTGGGGTTTTATCTTAGTAGCAAGGTTTGCCAGCTGCTTCTTGTGCTGGAAAAAACACTTCTCAGCTATTGAACCTTAGCTTTGAGAACCCAGGGTTTTATCTTAGTAGCAGGGTTTGGCCAGCTGCTTCTTAATCTCTTCAGGTGGCAAAAGCCCCTCTCAATTCCATGTCTTTCCTCTGAGAAGCCCATGATGTCATTCCATGCTTGTGTCCCTCAAACAAACCTGGAAATTAGAAGCTGAGAATCTTTTTTATGTGGGTTATAGATGCAACATGTTGCCCTTCAATTGGAGTATTAATTAATATTAGTGTTAAAGACAAGTCCCAAAACAGTATCTTCTATGCAGAGATTGTATTTGACCTTAAAGAATCCTGGAACATTTAAAGAGCTCTTGCAAGCATAGCAAACCACTTGAGCAAGACAATGACACAGTACAAATAGGCCTGTGTATCTGATTGTATCAGATGCAGCAATAAGAGCTAGAAATATTGCACCTGTATTGTGCCTCTTCTGGAAGTCACTCCTGATACAACTGCTGAGTGCAACTACTTAAGCGCTGTGATATGGTCTGACATTGGGTTGTTTTGTGTTCAGAATATCACCAGTGAAGACTGTTGTTTAAAAAGCAAGCTTTTAAAGTAACTCATATAACAAGGTATCAGGAAAAGAAGTGTGGCACTTTGTTTTACTGGTTAGTGGCCTTTCTCTGACATCAGATAATAGGCGTTTTAATTCCCCATATATGATCAAAAATAAGAAATTTAACTATGTATGTATTACTTTTTAACTGCAGTGAATGGGTGGTATGTTGTCTGGTTTCATGTGCACAATCTGTGCCGTCATTGTAATTATTTTTCTAGCTTTGCAGTTTCAAAATCTGTGCTTCAGCTTAGCTGCTTTGGCTGAGAGTTGGCTCTAAATAGTAAGTTCCTTTACAGATTGCAAGAAAACCTGTCTTTATCTAGGTTGACCTCTTGATAATCATCAGCCCGATTACTAATAACACTGGCGCAAACTACATAAGAGGAGGCTTTCTGGCTCTGATCAAATGTCCATTTAGTTCAGCATTCTGTTTCGCTCAGTTGGGGACACGAAGGCAATAGCCCTTTCCCATTGCTGTTCCACATCATACTTCCTCAGATCCTGGACATGTTGTCATGGAAAAAGTACTCTACAATAAGGGTTCATATATAGTAATAGTCAAGTACCAAATGTGAACAAATATTCTGTTGTACTCAAGAACCATATATATTAAATGGAATAAACAATGTGACTCATAAGACCATAAGACTCATAAGACCATGAATAGTATATGCATAATGGTACACTGGTTATTACAAGTGAGTGTTTTCCCAACATGCCCCAGTGATCTTGAGTCCTTGGGGGAAAGTAGTTTCAACAAACTTAGGGGAAAATGTTCCAATTCTTCATATGTATCAATGGCCAAAAAAATTAAAATATATAGTGTTTTCACATTTTGTATCTTTCTCGTGCTTGGGCATGATATAGTGCCTTTAACAGCAAACTCAACTAGTAAGTGGTGACACAATTATTGTAGTCAAAACCAAGAGTGTGTGTGTGATTGGCATACACAGGAGTGCTCATGCTCGTAAGAGCTGTCTGGGTGAAGAACGCCTGCAGCTTCCCCACCATGGCACTCTCTACCACCTTCCACCAAAGTAACTGCCTGACAGCTTCCCAGTAGGTGGGTTGCTTACTGGGAAGGGCATTTTGGCAGGCTGCTCTCTCAGGAGCCTGGGAGATGCTTCACTCCAGTATTGCCTATAAGGTTTTTTTTATGGTTTCAGTTTGGTTCACTTTGCAATAAAAGGCCTGCTTAAGGAATATTGGTCACCTCAATGGAAGCGATGTCACAAGTCATAGCTTTGGGAAATGTAATCCAGTCAATGCAATCCAAGTATAATTACTGTCTCCTCCCTCAGGAAATGTGACCATTGTTCAAGACTAAAATCTAATCAGACTAGTGAAAGAGTGAAGAATGCCGCCTTATATCTGCAAAAGAAAAAGACCCACCCCGTCTTGCCATGTGCTTCAGAGCTATATTAAGCAAGGCTGGTCAGGAATGGCACCTCCCTGATCCAATCAATTTTTGAATTTGCTTTGAAGCTTTTGTCCAAAAAGGTACAAAAGCTGAGGTCCTGATCCCACCACTTCTTCTGATTGCTCAGTTCCACTCTCCTTGAAATCGCTTGCTGAAAATCCCTTAAATGGAGGTCTAACTCCATTATCTTCCTCCGCTTTCCCCTCACTAACACTGGTTCCTGCACTTCTGGATGGTCACTTGCTGCTTCAAGTGCAGCTGCTTCAGAAGCCCTTTTCAGGAATTTACTTCAGGTTCCTTCTTCTCTGGATCCCTGCTTGCTGAATCAGAGATCTTGGTTCCAACTCCTCAGAGGTCCTTTTCAGGCTTCCTGCCTACCTCCCTGTCTCACTGTTTCCTGCCTTACCTGGAAGATTCAACACACACACTAGTCCTCTTTCTTCAGGATTGCCAACTGTGTTGGAAAGGTAAAACTTGTTTGCTTTTCTGTCTTCTGGAGGTCCTTCCCCTATAAATTGTAGCCTCCACATCTGCTTCCTCTTCCTATGTTTTTAGATCTATTTTTGACATCCTACCTTGGAGTGTCTGCATGCCTGGGTCCTCACCAATTCAGCTGTGCATTGCTGAGACCTAATCTGCAAGGTACGCCTAGAGAGGAAGAGCAGGCTAGTGTGGCTTCCTAAGCAGCTCTGAACACCTCTCCTCTCCTCCCCTTCTCTTATACCTTATGTGTTTGTTTGCTTTGTGTGTTTGTCTGTGCTAGTTTAGTCATGGTTAGAATTAACTAATTCTCACATACCAAAGAAAGTGCACTTAGCGATCCCCACTGTCAGAGTAGATATGTATTGTTGCTGAGCCCCACTGAAATGGAAATGTGTAGGTTTTCTTTCTTTTTCTGTCCAATAAGCGTCCCCATAACCTGTGTAAATTACTGGGTAAATGTGCCAAGATGCACTATTGCCACTGACTAAACGCCTGGAACGTGTCTTTTGAAACACATGTCTTCCAAGGAGGCTTGCTAACAAGGTCAACATGATACAAATGTAGTGCTGGAGCCAACATGGTGCTCCTGTAGGTGTTTGTTAATTGTGCTGACTGCTTCCCCACCTCACCCTCCTACCTCTTAGTAAGCAACAGCTCCCACCTGCTGGGAAGCTAGTATGTTGACTCCGTACCACCCAATGAACTGTTTATGGCACTCTGTGGAAAAAGCACTTCTTTCTCTAGGAGAGCAAGGAGTCTTCAATGGGGGTTTCTTTCCTTCCCCCACAGCATCTTCCTGGAAGGCGTGCTTGCTTGAGAGACGGAGAGTAGAATGATACTGTCCCCCTAGCTGGGTTCACCAAATAGCAAATAAATCTCGGCTGGACATTCTCAACTTTAGCTTGTCTTGTTTTCTATTTCAGTGAGCAGCTAGGCTAGAACCTGCTGACTTCAGAACCCAGCCCTGTAACTTGCCTAGTAATAGAGGAGAGTTATTCCTTGCTCATGTGCAGAGTGTTGTTCTGTCTTATCTCTCTAATGAGTAGCTACAGATCAGGCTCCCAGAGGGGAGTGGGTGGTTGCACACGTGGATCTATCACCTCCCAATAGTCCAGAGCCTGTTGTTTGAGGTGGTTGCCTCTCATGCATCATCAGTGGGCTGGGTCAGGCCTGGAGGGGCATCATTTTGGCAATGGCTAGACTAGCCATTGTTTGTTGCCCTCCAGAAACAGGCAACAAAAATTCATGTTCTTTATTTATTTTTGTATCTGTAAGCCCCCTCCTCAGCTGTTCAGTGATTAATCCCTGGATCAGTACCATCTAAAGTCTGCACAATAAGTTAAGCATATTCCTTTTTGAGACAGGTACTTAGGCCAGCATTTTCCAATCCTGGGTCCCCCAGATGTTGTTGGACTATAACTCTCTTCATTCCTGACTGATACTCCTGCTGGCTAGGGATGGTGGGAGTTGTAGCCCAACAACATCCTAGCACTCTTTGTAAACAGCTTTGACAGCTATCACACTGCTTAATAAATATGAGAGCATTGTGCTCTGGAATGATTCTAAAGAAGCTTTTTGTTTAGTGAAGTTCTTTGAAAATTGGTAACAAATGGAAATAACAATTTCATATTGTTGGGAAATACTGGAACACTTAGAGAGGGCAACAGCAAACTTTACTTAATCTGTATGCAGAGTACTTGATATACTATTACTCTGTAGAGATGCATTCAAGAGTGCTGTTGTTGGCATACATCTGTCTGGAGACATTGGAGGAGTGCACCTTTTGGGGGGGGGTGGAGTCAAACTATGGGAAGGTTATCCAGCTTTGGCTGTAAAGACCAATGTGGGAGAGAGACATGCTTTGTTGCAACTGGGGAAAATGAAGGTGTCCAGTTGTGCTGCTGCAGATGCACCATGGTGTCTTTTCTCTGTGCTCTTCCCAGTGGCCATTCCTCCTCTGGTCACTGCTATGGATGCACAACCTCATTGTCTTTTGCAGCTGGCGCATTGAAAATCCTGTTGACTGTTGATCTCTGAGCTCTAAAGCCGCATTGTGACTTGACTTGTCAGTGAGTGACTGTACTTTCAGTAAAAATAATTTCAAGCAATTGCAGAAAAACATAGGAACTATAGTTACTATGCTCTCACATCAGATTGATCAGCATTGCTGCTATATTTTAATAGGTGGTATTTGCATTAATAATTGGCTCAATTGTGAAGGTCTCTTGTTGCATAAAAATCGCTATCACTAAGCATATTCACTGTAGGACCCTAAGCAGCAAGAGCGCAGCCCCTCTGGGCTTCCTTGCAAATTGGCTGCGGTATTGCATTGCTTTCTACATTGCAGAAGCAATAATATTATGGAGAAATGATGGAGGTCTGCGTAGGGTATATTAGAACACTGTTGCTAGGGAAATAGACTTACCAGCTAGTCTCATTTTAAGGCAGTGTCCCTTGTTTCAGAGCTACTCCATTTCCTTACAAGATGCTATTTACTACAGAATACAACTACAGTGGTAATAAAAGAAGTGCTAAAATATAGCTGTTAATGACAATCTTTTAACTGAATTTCTAATTGCTATTTAAACAGTATTAAAGAATTGTATGTATCTAGCCCTGAACAGACCTTGTGGTGAAGGCTTTGCTATAAATTCAAATAATAAGTAAATAAGATAGCCCCTTAAAAAAACAACCAAGCATACCCTGTTTTGACAACTTTGTGGATACTGTTATGCATTGAAGTATAACTGAAAGAAATAATGGATATCTGTAAGTTGAGTGAACAATACAAGTTTTTAAAATACAGTATTCAGTATAATTTTTTTCCTAGTGCAACAAGATACTTTTGAGCATAATTTATCAAAGCTGAAAGAGTTTTTTTTTAATCAAACCTTATTTATACACAGACACCCAACTCTCATTTTAATATTACTTCATCTCCAAATTAGTTACAAAACAGCTTGACCTTTGAAGGCATTGTACAGTTTGTTTTAAGTACAACAACTTTTTTTCTGGGTTTCTGTCTTGTCTGCTGTACCCCTACCCTTCCTGAGCTTCTCTCCAACTCTTTATCTTGTTTTATTTACTTCCTGTCTCTTTCTGTGGCAGCTTCTAGCGCCACAAAACTGTGTGTCTGTTTAGGAATGCAGTTGCTATGAGAGCAGAGGCAACCAAATACTGTAATCTGCATGCAGTATCTACACAATACTACTTCGGGGTTTGGAACTCCCCCCCCCCCCCAAATCATACAAACCACATAACTGTTGAAAGCAGCTGTCTGAATGAGTCTGCACTGTGCCTTTTGCATGACAGAGCAGAGCTTGGTCTTGCTTTCTCTATTAAAAAGCTTCCCTTTTGTGTGTGTGGTGATTTTGTTGTCCTTTAAATGCCAGGTCCAAGTGTTTGATACTACCCTGCCATCTTGTGGCAAGCATGCAACTCACAATTTGTTTTTCTCTGGGTTTTCCTATTGTCATGCAAATTTATTCTTTTTTAAAAAAACTTTATTTTTCTTGGGGCATTCATTGTACACGAAAAATGATGACTCTCCCAATACAATAGTTTGAAACTGTCTTCCACAATGACATGGGTGTCTGCAATTTCTAAATTTAAAAAAAGAATAGTTGTTCTTTATGATAGCTGCCTTCTAGATATGACATGAAAAACAGCCATTTATTAGAAATTTAGTTTAGCTAACTCTTAAGCTAACATTAACTGGTGTCCTGTAGTTTGGGATGTGCAACTGCTTCCATAGAATCATAAAACCATAGAACTGTAGAGTTGGAAGGTAGCCTGAGGATCATCTAGTCCAACTTCCTGCAATGCAGGAATTGCAACCAAAGCATCCATGACAGATGATAATCCAATCTCTGCTTTAAAACCCCCAAGGAAGGAGAGTCCACTACTTTCCAAGGGAGTTGGTTCCACTGTCAAACAGCTCCTACTGCCACAAAGTTTTTCCTGATGTTTAGTCAGAATCTCTTTTCTTGTAACTTGAAGCCATTGGTTCAGGTCCTGCCCTCTGGACCAGGAGAAAACAAGCCATCTTCCATTTGACAGCCTTTTCAATATTTGAAGATGGCAGTTGTCTCCTTTCAGTCTCCTCTTTTCCTGGCTAAACATACCCATCTCTCTCAAGAGTTCCTCACAAGCCTTGTTTGGCAGACTCTTGATCATCTTGATTGCCCTCGTCTGCACACCTTCCAGCATGTGAATATCATTTTAAAATTGTGGCACCCAAAGCTAGACATAATACTCCAGGAGTGTTCTGACCAAGACAGAATAGAGCAGTACTATTACTTCCCTTGACTGGGACACTATGCCTCTGTTAAGCAAGATATTTAAGTTCTGGCATGTATCTAGAAAAAAATAACCCTCCAAATAATTAATACAGGCTTTACAACAATGTTTTGACAGGCAACCCTGATAATCTTTGGAAATATTGGGGCCCCAAAAGTGGCAAGATGACCCCCTTTCTTTGGAAAAACTAAGGTCTGCCAAAATTATTGCTTTCAGGAAAAAGGGTATTAGAAATGAATGTAGCTAAACTTTCATGGATAAAGTTCTCCTGTGGCCAATATGCTAAAATTTCAGCACAATGCTATCTGATCTGTCTCATGATCTGTCACTTTAATATTCCACTCCCAGTTAATAACGTTTTATTAGAAAGGACTCCTTTTAAATATTTAAATCAACCTGTATCTTAAACCATAATAATCTCTGAGGCTTCAGGTTGAATACAGACACAACAGAATTCATAGCAGAACTATGATGAAGTGCCCCCATTGCAAACTCATATACTCTATTCTCTTGAGCCATCTGAATTATTTTATACATTTGTTATATTTTAAGTATACTAAGTCTGTGCATGCTTTCTACATGGCGTATCTTCTTAATTTGGATGTTACAACATCTGGATGACATGGTTTAATATGGAAAGGAGGCCATGCCTGTTGCGGATTTGGAGGAGGTTAAAACAAAATGGGAGTGAAAAACGTATTTAATGTTGTAGACTGTAGTGGTCATTACACTGCTGCAGTTGCAATGCAATTTTTGCCTTAAAGGTTAGAAATGTAGTTTTTACGTAAACAAGCAAGCACGCAAATATCTAGTATTATTACAGAATTTCATCAGCTTTTAAAAAAGATAGTTGGCAGCCTACTTTAAGATTGAATTGTACAAGTGATTTTCAAACTTTTTTCCCTTCAGGGAACATATTTGGTATAAACATGTCTTCAATGCCAAGTATCTTAACACAGAGCCCTGTATGTTGCTGAGAATTTGGGGTGTGTGCACAGTTCACAAAGGCCTGGTCTGTTTGGGCTCACTGTTGCCTATCATGATCTAAGAGTAGACAGTATAACAGCAGTGGCCAAATGGAACGTCCCAGCTCTTCCCTGTGTATTTCCACCAACTCCCCCTGCCCTTTGCTTTAGTAAGTAAGCTTGGAGGAAAGCCTTCAATTGACCCTGCCTTTGGTAACTAATTTTGGAGTGTCCATCCCAACTTGCTGATGCCCCACAACCCCTGTAATTTGACGGGGGCACTACAATGGCCTTTGAATATAGCTTCTGCTTTGAACCTACCAAGCACTACATCCAAAATGACAGAACATCCAGGAGGACGCTGGTATCTCTGGTGGCTCTTAGGCACCTTCTCATTACTCAGTGGCAAGGTGGTGGGGAGGGCATCCTAAAAGCAGCACCTGCCAGGCAAATGGCAGTGCTATTCTTGGACAGTCTGTTCAGCCAACCAGTTGGTATGTGACACAATCCTTCTGTGAACATGAGATCTAAAACAGAAATAATAGGAAGTTGGTGGTTATGCTATTTTATAGGGATACTGTTCATGTTCACTGATGGACATATTTGAAATCCGTTTTCATTGAAGATGCCTAATACGCCCTGAAATGAAGTTTGAAAACAATTGAACTAGATGATCTTTGGGTCACTTGCAACCCCAACATTATAAAAGTTTAAGTTCCTAACTTTATTGTTTTTGAACACCTTTGTTTTTTAGTTCATGAGAAAATTTCAACTTGGTTACTCCTTGACTGTTTCAGTTGCTGATGTGTGATCAGAATGAGTGGATTAGGGGAGAACTCCTTGGACAGCATGACCAGTGATTCAAGAAAACGCAAGCCATTGCCCTGTGATACCCCGGGACCAGGGTAGAGAGTATTCATTTTTTTATTTTATTATGGGTTGTTTACAAATAGTGAATGGGTTTTTTCAGTATTTAAAACTGATGTGTTGGCATTTAGTGCCAGATTGTAGTTGGTGACATGCCTAATATTCTGATATTGGTGTATGTGAAACAGTCAAATAATATTATTGCAGGAAAAATTAGTTGTATAAACAATTTTAGAGGCAGGATTTGTTAATTAATTTTTAATTTGGAGGGGAATACATACTTTTTAAAAAAGGGCCCTAGAAAAGCATAAATATGTAATTTGGTATATATTGCTTAAATCAAAAAGTAATAGTGGTACAATAACATGTTTTTCTTCTCCCTTCAGTATTCACCTTCTGTTCTTGTGTGCCTGTACCACTCAACATTTTCCAAATACAAGATGTCCCTTGCAATGCTGGGCGTTTTTGAGTAGTTATCCTATTCTGATGTTTTCCTGATAGAAGTTTTTTCTCATTAATTTCATTGCATATATTTACCCCACTATATCTTACTGCCCTTCTTCTATTGATTTCCTATTGATGTGAAATTTCAACAACATTGGTGTATATCCCTACTCAGCCACTAATTTTCCTAGTGGATTACTTTGAAAAGTGAGTGAGGGGTAATGGACTAGTAACTCAGCCTCTCCCCACACACATAGTGGCTGTTGGAAGATACTTGCCCAAGATTGACAAATGGAAAGAGGGAGGGAAGTTGGCATTTCTAAGGTTGGTGGATTTTACTTAGTGAGCTCCAGTTGCTGACCATATAAATATGTATAGTGGGTAGCCAACATGGTGCCCTCCATATGTTGTTAGAGTACATCTCCTATCATCCTTGATCAGTAGCCATGCTGATAGTCTGGAGGGCACCATGTTGGCTATCTATGATGTATTACATTTGTAACTCACCTTTCTGTGCACAGGTTGGCTGCATTTGCACATCGTGGTAAGCCATGGTTAATGGTTTAACATGAATTCAAAGAGTGCTCCCACTTCACTTCCAGCTAGTTAGCAAGAGCAAAAAAACCCCACAATATTTTTCTTACCATTACATCCAAACTGGATGTTTGCTCCAAACAAACTGCAATAGGAAGCCAAGAACAAACCTTAGCTTCATATTGTGCATCATAGTTTGTTGTCCCTGCTCACTAGCAAGGTGGAGAGAAGCTGGAGCGAATTTGCGCATTGATGGCAAACCATTAAATATGGCTTACTGTGACACAAAAGTCACAGTCAGAGTGATTTAAACTTAGAATGAGAAGTGCATACCTGAACATTTAGCAATTTGAGAATAAATAAATTGTTTGAAAGAAGATCCTATAATAATTAGGCTTAACTACTTTAAAATGTTGTCTCTTTTTTCTAGTCTGATCTGCAGTGGAGAGAAACGTCGACGTGAACAGGAAAGTAAATATATTGAAGAACTGGCTGAGCTGATTTCTGCTAATCTGAGTGACATTGACAATTTCAATGTCAAGCCGGATAAATGTGCAATTTTAAAGGAAACTGTTAGACAGATACGGCAGATAAAGGAGCAAGGCAAGTCCTGACTTCTTATATTACAAGGGAGAAATTATATTCTTATTTTCAGGTTATCACATATGGATGTTTAAATCTAGCTTTTAAATAAGGCTTTAAAATTTTGTTACATTTCTCTTCTGCATTAACTGCTTGAATGTTGACTGTGAGTTTACCTTAACGAAGTTTTCTGCAAATAGAATATTATTGAACTATAATGGGGGGAAATGAAGTAATGATTGACAAATTTTCCTAAACTGAATTCTAGTTTTACATTCATGGTGTTGGGCAAGTCACTGTAGAATAAAAGCTCAGAATGGTACTGAGGATCCAAAAGTGTCTTCACAATGAATTCAGAAGGAAGGTTTCAGGCTAACAGATCCCTTTCTTCAATTATTGAACTGGTTGCACAGGAACCAAAGTTCTATCCTGCAAGGTTAGGCACTTCCCATGTTCAAAGAAATGTCTATCCCCTGCTCAGTCACATTGCATTTGTTAGATGAGCAAGTAAAGAATACAGAAGGGCTGGTGGAGGGAACATGTGAATCCAAGGCATGATACAATCCTGGATGCTAGATTAATAGCTCCATATACCCCTCCTTCCAGCAACTCCTGCAGCCAAGCTGGTGCTTTCCTTTGGACCACATCAGCGAGTCCAGGGGGAGGGGTTGTCATCTGGGCAGCCCAGGACCTCCATACACACTGTCCATGCTTGTGCCCCTGGGAAGTCACTTCGGTGCTGCTAATGCAGTGATTTGACTTCACCCCTGGACACACATTTCATTGTCTCAAGATGGATGCCAATAACAACAAAAGGATTTGAGTGTTGCACTGGGTGTGTTTTTCCCATAGCAAGGAGAAATAGAAACATTCTGAGATGTAAATATTGTGAAAATAACAGCCATTAATTCTACAATCACATTAGATTTTCATTGCAAATATTAAAGAATGCTTGATATATATGACAGACGTTTACAAAAATACTTACATGCAGTACAGGTTTCAAATTTTGTTTTTTTTTTTTAAAGGAAAAACAGCTTCCACTGATGACGATGTACAGAAGGCTGACGTATCTTCGACAGGTCAAGGGGTTATTGATAAGGATTCATTGGGACCTCTTCTGTTACAGGCAAGTCTATAGGCTATTACAAGTACTGAACAGTATATATTACAGCAACATTTCCCCCTCACTTGATAAATACTAATAGTCTTACATAGGCTTCAGAGGAAACAAACAAACCTTTCCAATCAAATACTTCAGAGTTTCTTGCGAAGGTAATTGATACACGTTTTAAACAACTCTAAACATTAAATCAGCAATGGGAAACCTGTGGTACTCCAGAAGCTGCAGGGCTATAACGTAAATCATCTTTGATCTTTGGTCATTTTGGCTGGGGCTAATGGGAATTAAAGTCCAACAACACCACAGGTTCCCCATCCTTTGGCTACAGCATTCCGTCTAGTCAAGGCAGAGTATAGGGTCCATGGACAAAGCAGGAATATGGGAGGCACACACAGGCTTCCCATTTCTCATTTAAATTTATTTGTTAAATCTCTATACTGCCTTCCATCTGAAGATCACAGAATGGGTTACAATATAATAACACAATAACAAACAGAAGCAATAACCACCCCACCCTTCACACAGTTTAAAAGGCCATGGATTTATTTTTTATTATAATGGCCTGGTATGCTGGCTGCATGAGGAACTGGTAGATAAGTAAGCAATGAATCCTTTTTTTTTTTTTTTTTGGAAAGTGATGCACTGTCTCCAACCGAAACAGCAACATTCATAGAATCATAGAGTTGGAAGGGACCCCAAGAGTCATCTAGTCCAACACCCTGCAATGCAAGAATCTCAACTAAAGCATCCATGACAGATGGCAATCCAACCTTTGCTTAATAACTTGCAATGAAGGAGAGTCTACAACTTCCTGCAGGAGTCCCTTGAACAACTCTTACTGTCAAAAGTTCTTCCTGATGTTTAGTTGGAATCTCCTTTCTTGTAACCAAAATTGGATTCTCAGTCTAACAAATTGGGTAATCTCCAGATTGGATTACTGTCATATCGTCTGCATGGGATTGCCTTTGAAGATGGTTCAGAAACTTCAGTTGGTGCATAAACAGTGCTAGAATTTTGGGTGCAGATTGCAGGGACAACGTAAGATTGGTCCTTAAATGTTTATGTTTGCTGTATGTTTCCAGGCACAATTTTTAAATTCTAATTCTTAGACATTTTGTTGTTTCGTTCATGTTCTTCTGAAGAAGAGTTTTCTTCCAGGTTACTCAGCAGAGATGTGTTTATACGCAGGCATGCATACTACATGTATGTGTGTCCATTGTCACATGTATCTATGCATTATTCCCCATTCCAGCTGCAATGCTGTACACACATACCTGGGAGTATGCCCCATTGAACTAAGTATGATTTGTTTCTGAAAAGACATGTAGGACCGCCCCCCCCCCCCAAAGATTGCTGTCTGAGATTGGTGTGCCTTTATTTTCTGTATCTTTCACATATATAAAAGTCTGTATACTTGGATAATTTGCTATGATTTTGTTTTTAGGCATTAGATGGCTTCTTATTCGTAGTAAATCGAGATGGGAACATTGTATTTGTATCCGAAAATGTCACTCAGTATTTGCAATATAAACAAGAGGACCTGGTTAATACAAGTGTTTACAGTATCTTGCATGAAGAGGACCGGAAAGATTTTCTTAAAAATTTACCAAAATCTACAGGTAATAAGCTTGTTAATACTTGGGTTTGTTACTGTGTAGATGTCCATTTTAAATAGGAAGATAGCTTTTAAGTCTTTAAGTGGTGAGGGGAGAGACTTCATCAGGCAAGGCCTTCTTCCACCTGCCTTGCCCCACCCTCTAACCCTGGGAGTCCTCATAAGAAAGCTGTGCCTGGAGGAAGAACTGTGAGGGGAGAAACTTCATCAGGCAAGGCCTTCTTCCACCTGCCTTGCCCCACCCTCCAGTCTCTGCTTCTCAGTTTGTATTATATTATGCACTGTGGCTTGCTGTTGTTTTATTGATTGTAGTTAAGAAATTATTTATTGTAATTGTTAAGAGTGGATTTCTGTTTAATTTTTATATGCTGATATTTAATATTATTCTATACTAGTCTAATGATCGTTGAATGTTACTTTATTTGATGTAGGTTGCTTATTTTAAAGTTATGTTTTATTATTAACTTTTTGTATTGCATTAGATTGTTATAAGGTTTACATTCTTTGTTTCTTCAGCTTGTAAACTACTTTAGGTATTGTAAGATAGAAAGACAGTATACAAATTAAAAGTGATGATGATGCTTAAGTATTAAGCAAAGTATTCCTTTTTATATTTGAATTAGTTCCCACTGTTTTTAAAAACATTTAGTTTTAATTTATTCATTGCATTTATATGCTGCTTTTCTGTCAAATTATTTTAAGATTTCAAGAAAATACTAGCGTTATATCTCACTGTTACATTTGTCCTCTCATATATAACTGCCAATTTTATTTAAAGTCATACAAAAATATCTTTCAAAACAGTTTAATTTAATATAAGCTACTATTCCATTTACTGTTTTAATTAACAGAAATCTACTATTAAATTCTCATACCTTAAATGTAGCTGCTATATATCTTGCACCATTGCTTTCTTTCTAGTGTTTGCTTCTTTGTTATTGATATGTGAGAAAGTAGAATGTCCATTCCTTTCCCCTCTTCAGTAGCACTTAAAAAAACATTTCTGGCATAGGAGAGGCATCCATTGAGTCAGATGTCTGATTTTAGTGAAACTTCTTCCAAGCATGCTTAGGAATGCAGCCTTACCTAATAACTTGTGTAAAGTCTTATTCTGCTCAAACATAATATATTTCTTAAATTTGTGTGTACACTAGTGAATGGAGTTTCTTGGACCAATGAAGCACCTAGACAGAAGAGCCATACATTTAATTGCCGCATGATGGTAAACACTGTACATGATCTTCTGGAAGATGTAGGGAACAACCAAGATACACATCAAAGATTTGAAACCATGCAATGTTTTGCTTTATCACAACCAAGAGCCATGCTGGAAGAAGGTGAAGGTAATGACATGCAGCTGATGTGGCTGTTGATATTTTTTTTTTATTATCTCTTAAGTACAACTTTATTTATAATGTGATGAGCTATGTTCAGTCAGTGCCTTTTGCAAAATAGCAGTACATAGATGTCAGTATTTGTATTTCTTAATGTCAGGGCTGCCTCAGGTCCCAGCTCACGAGAGACCAACGCCAAGTCCAGTTTATATACAAAAATGTTTATTGAAGTCCATTGTACGCTCCACAGCCGAGGCGCGCAGCCCCACGTCTGTTACGCTTAGACCGCTGAAGTCCCCTCTGAGTCAGTCCCTCCTCTGCACCAGTTTAAGAGGGCTGTGCTGCTCCACCTCTTCCTTTCTTTCCTTTTCCGCAGGGTCTTCCTGCCCCCTGGGGTTTCGCCCCTCCTGGATTCCCCTGACGCTGAATCCCCAGACAGCTCTTCCCCCCTCCTGCGTGCTTTGGGACCTGGCTCCTCCCCCGGGCTCCCTGTTCTTCCGCCCGCCTCCACATTTGAACTTGGCGCGCGTTCGCAACCTCCAACCTTCCTCTTGACAGTTACACTACTCCCTGCACTACTCCCCTCCCTTTCCGGGAGGATGTCTTGCTCCGCTCTTCCCTCCCTCTCTGCTTTGGGATCTTCTTCCCCTGTCACACTAGAATCTCCACCCCCTTCACTGCGCTCTGGCGGAGAAGCCGGTCCCGACTCCCAGCTCCCACTTTGGGTTCCCCTGCTGGTCCCCTGCTCCTGACGAGTCCCCCCTGTGACTCCCCTCGGCCTTACCACAGGCGCCCCCTTCTGGGAATCCTCCGATTCACTTGAAAGACTCATAGAATCCCTCAAATCATTGTCATCCTCTTCCTCGCTGTCCTGGGATTCTTCCCCCTCGCTCTCCGTCTCCTCCCTCACCTGTGCCTCTGTCCCTGAACCCCTGACACTTAATAAAACAGAAAGCTTTTGTTTTCTTTAAATCTCAAGCTATCTATAAACATAACATAAAATGTTTCGAATTTCAGATTTGCAGTCCTGTATGATATGTGTGGCACGCCGTATCTCGGCAGTAGAAAGGGTATTTTCACCAAATACAGAGAGCTTTGTTACTAGACATGACCTTTCAGGTAAGTAAGCTATATAAATAACTAATGACCTCTATTATCAATGTGCATGTTTTGTGCAGTTATTTTACAATTGCTTGCCTAGAGTTTGTTTGTTTTTTAAAATATATATATTTAGAATTAGAGCCTCCAAGGCAGCTAATATTTCAGTAGGTTTTACTTGTATTTTTCTTAATCACTCCTGCACCTAGTTTGTTTATTTTAGCTACACTTGTTTTCTGCAAAATAAAGGCCTGGTTTGGATGATACTCAGCCCCCAAATTGTCCCTTCATGCGTAAGTAGCTGGAGATTGCAGCTTCCCAGGACAGGGGCATGTGAAGCTGGGCATGTGCAGTTGTACACCTTGAATATCCATGCGTGGATGTAATATTTGAATACATTACAGAGACATGTAGTTGAAAACCAAGTTATAAATAGGATTGTGTTGTAAAATTCAATATGCAAAGAGTTAAATTCTGTTGTCAATTCCCTTTCTCCAAAATCTTGGGATTCAGCACATGGTTTGGGATTTTGCACAGGTAACACCCAGTTCAAATATAACATCCATACATGGGTATTCACAGGAAAAGTGTGCCTGGTAGTAATTGTAGGTATGAACAATCTTATTCTCACCAGCCTAGAAAGAAGGTAAGGGAGAAAATAATCTGAACTGGGCTAAATCTGGAGCGTGGAGCTAAAACTGCCAATTGAATTTTCCATCTTAACCAGCAAAAGATCTTGAGTTGGCAACATAAAGCTACTCTGGCTGAATTTAGTCTGCTATGATTTTTCCTAGTTGGTGATTATCACTATCAGCATTTTTCATTTGCTTTATACAAAACAAAGAGTCTCAAAGCAACATAACAAGATCAAATAAAATAAGTAAAACAATGTAAAACCAGACAATTCTAAAGCAATGAAAAATACAAAATACATAAAATGTTCACCCAGTAGTATAGCTATGTGTTGTTTGTGGGAACAGTTTTGGGTTTATTTATTATTTTTATTTATTCATTGAATTTATATACAACCCTATACCTGGAGGTCTCAGGGTGGCTCAGGTTGGATATATTGGTATTTATTTCCAGGAGTTATCTTGACTGTTAATGATGATCCAGATTATCTGGGGAACACTGTTTTTGAGTCTCTAGGTGCTCCTTTAAATAGTTCATCCTTCTTACCTTGCGTAAAGAACTGACCACTCACATGTACATGGTCTTTCAATTTCAGACCTTGACATATTCGGTTCTGTATGGAAGGCAAAAAGGTTGAATCGTGACTTGGATTCCAAGAATGGATTTGTGTGCATATCTGAAAGAACTGTGTTTGCAGCCTAGTCTCTTTTTTTCCTTATTCTTTCTTTCATATTAATGCCAAAGAACATTGCTAACCATGCTATGCTCATTTTATTGTTGTTAGCTTTTATGTTTTACATATTTTATATCAAGTAAGCATTTTTCTGATTGACAGGTAAACTTGTTAACATAGATACAAATTCTCTAAGGTCCATGAGACCTGGCTTTGAAGATACAATTCGTCGTTGTATTCAGAGATTTTTATGTCAAAATGAAGGACAGCCCTGGTCAAACAAACGCCACTATCATGAAGGTAACACCACACATTTCTAAATGCTAATTTATTTAATTTGTACAAAGTTGTTTCATGTAGGACCAAATTAAAATCAACACAATGAATATATCTCTTAGGAAATGCCTTTACAGTAAAAAAATTAAATTGTATGCACCATTTGGTTATATTAGGCTCATTAATAATTATAACTAATTTGTTATACTATTTAGTGTTAGTAAAACACTAAATTTGGGCTGTGGAGATTCATTCACCTATTTTTCTCACACTTATCTTAGTAAAACAAGTGAGAAAAAGTAGGTGAAGGCTTTGTATTGCAGAGGCTAGGGTTTCATTAAAGAGTATGGGAGTTCCATTTTCATGCCATATTTTGGGCTGTTGTTTGAGAAAAAGTGTGTGAGAGAAATAGATGAATGTATCTGAACAGCCCAAAATATTACACGTTTTCATTGCTCCGAGACACGTGATTATCTAAAAACTCATACACTATTGAATTACTAAAGTCTCTGGAACTATTATATTAAGACAGGCCACATGTGAATATAAATTTTACTCATACACAAGTTTGATAATAGAATTTCACGAAGCTTTGGGTTTTATAAAGTTTATGTTTTATTTTTTAAGTGACCATTTTGTTAAAGTAGTTAATGATGTAGTGTCAGTTTTATTTCTGTTTCTAGAATGGGAAATGTAAGCAGATTGCTTCAGTACTAATAGTTTCTACTCTTCCTAACAGCTTATATGCAAGGTCTTGCGGAAACTCCACTATATCGGTTCTCCTTAGCTGATGGAACAATAGTGACAGCACAAACAAAAAGTAAATTGTTCCGGAACCCTGTTACCAATGACCGGCATGGGTTTATCTCCACTCACTTTCTTCAAAGGTGAAATCAATAATCTGTTGTAGCAGCTCCAAAATCATATGTGTCTAATGTGAACCAACATAATATTAGAGGGCAGTATAAGAGAACAGCTGCAGAATTTTAACTCATGAGCATTGTTAAATTTTATTTGGACAGATATAACAGGAAGATAAAATTGCTGAATGTTAAGTTTCAGTTCATACAAATTTCATACAAATGCCCACTACCCTTTTTTATCTCTTCGGACAAGGACAGGATGGCACATCATCTCATGGTACATTGTGTTTATATTAAAACTTATGAACACACCTTTTATTGAGTTAGACCCCAAATCCAATATTACCTACTTGACTGAGAAGTTGGGAAGGATCAAAGAAGCCGATTTCTCTCACAATAATGATTTTAAACATTACTAGGGTAAATCCTACTACTAATACAATAATTTTGTACCCTGCCCATGTGACTGGGTTGCCCCAGCCACTTTGGGCAGCTTTCACACGTTGAACTTTTGAAAAAGAGGTTTTGAGCTTATTCATTTTTATCCCTTTTTGCGATAAAACAGTAACAGCAACTGACCTCTACCCACTGTATCACAATTTCTATAAAGTTCTCATTAAGGGTGGAATATTTTCTATTCTTATCAAGAAAATTAGTAGAATATACAACTTGGAAATACAGTTTGTGCTCTTCCTGTGCCTTATTGATGTTGATAAAAAGATTAATACAATGGGCTAAGGAAGAATTTTAAATTTCATCATAAATTTCTATGAGCTCAATGAGGAGTGTATATGGCAGTGCTCCTGTGTTCTGCTTTTGCAACCCAGTATTGTACATTGATTCCTAGAAGAACATATAAGATCTTTTAAAACATGGACATTACTAATCCGCTGTGCCAAGCTTGATTGCCAATGCTGTGTGTTTCAGAGAACAAAACGGATATCGACCAAATCCCAGTGCAATGGGACAGAACATCAGAACATCTACAACTGCAAGTACAAATTCAGTCAGTGGTGTCATGAACATGTCATCTGGGCAAAATATACCTTTGCAGAACAGGAACTATGGTATGGGAGATCCTAACTTAATGGGGCAGATGAGTGGTGCTAGATATGGAGGTCCTGGAAACATGGGACCTGTGAACTCTGGACAAGGAATACAGTCTTCTCCTTATCAGAGTAACTATGGATTAAATATGAGCAGCCCACCACATGGGAGCCCAGGCATGACTTCCAGTCAACAGAATTTAATGATATCCCCTAGGAATCGTGGGAGTCCAAAAGTGAATTCACATCAATTTTCTCCTGTAGCAGGTAATTATTTCTAGTATCTTTTTAAAGTGTGTTTTGTGTTGTTGTTTTTTGTTTCAGCATCTGAAATCAGATACTATTTACTCAGTTGGCCAGAAATGGTGATGATTATCATTGTTTATAATCCACTCTTCAGCTATCATTCCCAGAGCGGCTTATAGCATAAACATAAAAAACAATCTAATACAATCAGACTTACTGTGCCATTTTTCATAGAATAACGTACTATGAAAAATATTGTTATGCAGAAATTATGGGAGGCAGTTTTAAAACTTTCCCTGTATATACTTTCTGCTGTAATGTTTCAAAGTATTTTTAGTTAAATGATTTGTTAATATGTAATACCTCACTTAGTGTTTCTCCAATGCAAATTCTCTTTTTTATATAGGTGTGAACTCTCCAATGGGAACTGCCAGCAACACTAGCAACAACAATTTTTCAAGCAGCTCACTTAGTGCTCTTCAAGCGATTAGTGAGGGAGTTGGAACTTCCCTTCTGTCTACTCTTTCTTCGCCAGGTCCAAAACTAGACAATTCTCCAAATATGAATGTTTCTCAGCAAAGTAAAATGGGTAACCAGGATTCAAAGAGCCCTCCTGGCTTGTTTTGTGAGCAAAATCAAGTGGAGAGTTCCATGTGTCAGTCAAACAGCAGGGACTCCCTTAATAACAAAGAAATCAAAGAAGAGGGCCTTGAAGGCTCTGATCAGAGGGGACTACCTGAAAGCAAAGGGCATAAAAAACTTCTCCAGTTGCTAACTTGTTCCTCAGAGGACAGGGGACACCCTACACTGTCAAACTCCCCTTTGGACTCCAGTTGCAAAGAACCTACTTCCAATGCCACAAGCCCTTCATCTGGAGTCTCGTCTTCTACATCTGGAGGGGTCTCTTCTTCATCAAACATGCAAGAGAAGCATAGGATTTTGCATAAATTGCTGCGGAATGGTAATTCTCCAGCAGAAGTGGCAAAAATCACAGCTGAAGCTACTGGTAAAGACACATACCATGACAGTAGTGCTGTTTCCTGTGGCGAAGGAACAGTCAAGCAAGAACAAATGAGTCCTAAAAAGAAGGAAAACCATGCCCTCCTTAGATACTTGCTTGACAAGGATGATGTCAAAGATCCTCTTTCGAAAGACATTAAACCTAAAATAGAAAATTTGGACAGCAAGATGGGACAGTGCTGTAGTTCTGCCATAACTACTTCAAGTCAAGAAAAAGAGATGAAAATAAAAACAGAACCCACTGAAGAGGTAGAGTATTCTAACGTTTAGCAAAATCCCTGTTAAAAGACTCAGTATACTTTTGTTTTCTAAATAAGCCCCTGGAATGGAACCGTGCACTTTCTTTTTGTAAGTCTGAAAACCACAGCTAACCTGAACTCCCAACTATGATGTATCAAAGTAATTTTTAAAACGTTGCTTTTAAAAATTATTTCATCTTGTTGCAGTTTAATTTTCCACTGATTATAGATGATGCAGGTATTCCACTCAATACGTGAGAGAACATGGAATGCCTCTTTTAAGAAGGAACCTGCCCCCCCATGTATTTTAAGCATTTACCACCTTAAATGCTTAATATAGCTGACTGAGGCTGCAATCCTAATCCTGTGTACCTGGAAGTGAGCCTCCTTAAATTAAATAGGATTTACTTCTGAGTAGATGCGGTTACAACTGCATCCCAAGCCATTCTCAGGATCAGCCTGTTGAATAGGCAGAAGAGAATCATGACTGAAATAAATTATTTGATTTCAGTACATGTACTGCTACTAAGCATGACTTACCGGTAGTCGGTGACCACTTTTAATAATTAAAAGTGGTGACCACTTTTAATAATTAACATAAAAAAAAAAAGACCTGCCACTATGTTAACTGAAGACATCTTTTCCAGGAGATTAAAATAAATAAATAAATTGGTTAATTAAACATTGCAGGCCTAGCCTCAAGTGATACCTTGGAAAATTCATCCACAATATTTTCTGAATATTCCATTCTGAGATGATTACAGAATATGCAAATGAAGTTTTTATCTTTTTCTTTCTCTCCAAATCAGTAAAGTTATCTCTGATCAAATATTTACATGACTTCTAGCTTGTTCTCTTAAGAATTTGTAGTAAGTTTCAAAGACATCATAGTTTTGAGCGCATACCAGCTTCTGATTTTTTCAGTAGAAATCTAAACAACTAAGTTTGTTTTAAATTTTTTTTTCTTTTCAGATGAGTGGAGATTTGGTGGATAATTTAGATGCCATTTTGGGTGATCTAACTAGCTCAGATTTTTGCAGTAATCCAATGTCTGCAAATGGAAATAACATGGGGAATAAGCAACCATTGTGCCAAGGAAATGCACCACTGGGTAAAGTTTATTTGACATAATATTCCACTTTACTTAACAGTCATTGTGTTGATTAAAGGTATTTAAGCCATTATTTCTGTTTGTTCTTAATTTCCCAGTTTTGCCTTTTAAAAAATGGTTTTTATTGCTGTCTACTAGTAGACTAGAATTTCCTTGTAGATGCCCTCTGTAATGTCTGATAGTGAGCTTTATAAACATTGAGACCTAACACAAGAAAACCTCGAGTTTAAAGTTGCAAGCATAGATTTGATAGAAACCAACTGTCGATCACTGGGGAGCCTGCAGATCAACAGGCCTGATACTACCACTTTCTTCTGTTCCTGGAGGCTGTTCATGCTTATTAAATCAAATAACAGTGCATTCCAGAGTGCACAATAAGATGAATCAATAGGTCAGAAAGTTCAGCTTTGATTAGCTAAATAATTTGAGAAAGGTAAACTAAATCAGAAGTGGCATTGGGAGCATACAGCTAGGTACTACTTTATGATGAGAAAGGGAATCATGGTTTTCCTGTGTGTGTGAGAGAGAGACCTAGTTGTATTTTCTGAATTTTCGATGAAAAAAATGGTGTTTTTTTAAAAAATAATCAGTATGCAATTCAAAAGTGTTGAGAACATCAATATTTAAAATGTTGTTTATTCAGATTTTTGTGTTATTACAGAGTTAGAATAAATAAACAGAAAAAATGCTTGATAAAAGGGAAGATACTTCAACTGTTGTCTAACTTGTTTTCCATTTTGTTTAAAACTTTTGACCTTTTGCAAAGTGCATTACCTTTTTGTATTCATAAATATATATAATCAAATCTTTCTTGAAATTCCCAATTCTTTTTTTTAATATAATGTGTTACTACATTTTAAGCAGGGACGCGGGTGGTGCTGTGGGTTAAACCACAGAGCCTAGGACTTGCCAATCAGAAGGTTGGCGGTTTGAATCCCCATGACGGGGTGAGCTCCCGTTGCTCGGTCCCTGCTCCTGCCAACCTAGCAGTTCGAAAGCATGTCAAAGTGCAAGTAGATAAATAGGTACCGCTCCGGCGGGAAGGTAAACGGCGTTTCCATGCGCTGCTCTGGTTCACCAGAAGCGGCTTAGTCATGCTGGCCACATGACCCGGAAGCTGTATGCCGGCTCCCTCGGCCACTAGAGCGAGATGAGCGCCGCAACCCCAGAATCGGTCACAACTGGACCTAATGGTCAGGGGTCCCTTTACCTTTACATTTTAAGCATAGCAGGTAACTTAATATGTATTTAACTGTACTCATACCATATTAGAGCTAATTTATTAGGCTTCTGATTCCGCCCCTGCCCCTGCCTTCCTAGTTAGGGTTTTGATTATTTTCTAACATTTTATAGAATTCTGTATATAGCTATAAGAGATTTGAAATTAACAGAGACTGTACAGATCCAAAGAGATACACCATATTCTTTTAATAATTATAGTAGTTATAGTAGTTATAGAAAGTAGTTATAGGAAGTTAACATCTCAGTCTGAAACATTATAGATCAAACAATCCAGGTGAATAATTTCTGTATTAGTCTCCATCAGTGACTCGTGTAGGACATACAATTTCTGTGGTTTTATTAAAATTACATTAAATAACCTTATAGTGGATGCTAAACATCTGTCATGGTAGATCAATACCAGGTTTAAAGATGGTACAGTTACAATTATATTTTAATTACTCAACAGGTATGAGAAGTCCCCAATCTATGCAGGCCACCCGTCCTCCTTTCAACAGAGCCTTGTCTTTAGACAGCCCCATATCAGTGGGATCAAGTCCGTCTGTGAGGAGTGTTAATACATTCTCCATGCTACAGAAGCAAAATATGATGGGTGGGAGTCCAAGAATGATGGAAAATCAGGAAAATTTTGGAACTAATATGGGTTTGTTGATTTCCTCATACTTTTTAAAAAAATCATGAACAATATCCCAAAGGTTTGCTGGAGTAAATTATTAACTACGAGAAAAATTGTTACAATTGTATTATACTACCTTATTCTAGCTATGCTTTTTAGACCTTTTGGCTCAATTCACATATCTCACCAAAAACATTTGTAGGGTTAGGTTTAGTTGTGATGTCTGAATCATGATTTGCAAGGAGCTAGCAAATTTGCTTGCACCAAGTGCAGTGAGCGTGGTGTTTGAACTGACAAATCATTGCTGTGGCTGTTCCTTTACCTCCATTGCCACCGCACCTGGGGTCTGGAGTGCTGAGCAGATAGAAAATAGAAGCAGACAAGCATCCCTAAAGCATGGGTTTCCTGTACATTCGAAAGTTTCTGTGTTGACGTGGTTAGAGTACCAGACTAAGGTCTCTGAGACCCAGGTTAAAATCTCTGCTCAGTCATGAAGCTGTCCGGGGGACCTTGGGGCAGTCAAGAGCTTCATGTTTTGGATTTTAAACTTTGGTGAGTGCAGACTGCAGCAAACAGCAAACGTGCTGTTTAAATTGAACCATTGTCACAAAAAATACACAATGATAACAACAACCCATCAATGTTGTTGTGCAATGCTTTATATCTCAGTTGAACCTGAAAACCTAGATTATATTTGAGATGTTACCATGAATGGTGGCTGAAAGGCCCTGATGTATGCAGCCCTTTGGGTCCTGGATAAAACTGATTTGGAGTGGGTGAATATAAAAATGCCAACTGTAGCAAATTGTATTCTATATTTTTCTGTAGGGAAAGCAATATGTATTTAAATACGTTAATTTTCTAGGGGGACCTAACAGAAATATGCCTATGAATCAGCATTCAGCAAGTGACTGGAGCCTACAAAACTCAAAAGTGAGCAGGATGGAACCTATTAGTTCTGCTTCAATGCCAAGACCAGGGCCAGACTGCAACCCAGCCCTTGCCAGATCTTCAGTTGGTGGTCCCATGCCTGGTTTACCCATGAGGTCAAATAGTATGCCTGGCACCAGATCCATGCTCCAACAGCAGATGATCCATATGAGTGAGTTCTTACTATGCTTTTTTAATTGGACACCACAATAATTTGTGTCTTATGCACTGCACATAGGTAAGATAGTAGAATCATAGAACCATAGATTTGGAAGGGACTACAAGGGTCGTCTAGTTCAACCTTCTGCAATGCAAGAAGCTTTCACCCAACATGGGGCTCAAACCCACAACCCTGGGATTAAGAGTCTCATGTTGTACTGACTGGCAATAAAGTTTGAAGCTTTAGGCTGTTTGCACAGTGATCTGTACCATGTTCTGAGAAACTAGTGCTCCAGTGTGGGTTGCTGGATACTGGTAGACTTAAAGGAAGCAAAGCATTTAAATTCAGTGATAGTGATAAACAATTTAGACCACTACCTCTCAGCTTAGGGTTGCCATATTTCAAGAATTCACCCGGAAAACACAAATAGCGATCCTAAAACAGACACACTTCCTGGTTCTGTTGACAAAACCCCTGGCCATTTTGCCGATCTTTCAAAATTCCTCATGGACACTGCTTTCGCCATTTGATTCCTGGACATGTTTGGGGAAATCTGGACGTATGGCAACCCTATCTCAGCTGCCTTGTTACTGGAGTTTAATGGGGGGGGGCACCCTGGTGCTGTCATGTCTACAACAGTTCAATTATGTGGAAGGAACTACTATTAGTTGAACACACATAAACACCCTGTTAAGAAGCTTTCTCCTCTTTTACATCCCATTTGAATAGAAACCTTACATTCTGAAAGTAATGCCATACATTTTTACTTAGGCTTCAAGTGAGAGTAAGACCAATGATTTTGATATTAAAAATAGTTGTATGGTGGGTTTTTTTGACATATTTTATCATTGTGTTTTATAATAGTGATACATTGTTTTTGTACACTGCCCTGTGTTGTTGGATTGCTGCTCCAAAAATTCACCTCTTTTCTAAAAGTAAATTTAGTTTTGTTTCATTTTGTAGGGCCAAATGAAATTAACATTGGTATGGGAGGGAATCCTTATGCACATCAAGGGCCGTCTAACCATCCCAATGCATGGCCTGACAACATGCTGTCCATGGAGCAAGGACCTCGAGGTTCACAAAACAGGTACAATAAGGTTCAGAATGTAATATGCTATTTAACTGACAGCCTATTTTTCATCTACAAATGGTATCAGAACATTCTGATCATTCAGGAAAAACACTCATTTAAATACAAAATTAGTTAAGTCCATTGATTTCAATGGCTCTGCTATGAATATGACTTCCCCAATCTGAACTAGAATGCTGGACTAGGCAGATTATTTGTTTGTGATTCATCAAAGAAAATGCTTACATCATATTTGTAATTTGTTTACCATCTTAGTCTTTGACATTCTATTGGGGATTTGTTGGATAGTAATGATCTATCAAAGGTGATAAAAGTTTTAACATGGAGGGTCCTCCTTTCAGTTTCCAGAATCCTGCTCATTTGTGAAATGACACTGGGCATATCTCATTTTTGCACTTATGTATACTGGGAAGATATGGTTCTTATCTGGAGACTTCAATTTATGTGTGATAGGAGAATTTATCTACTCTTTGACCAGTATTCTTAATTGTTGCTACATCTTGGTTTTCCTAGGCAACTAGTTAGGAATTCTTTGGATGATCTTCTGTATGCTGCTCCAAATGTTGATGGCCAAAGTGATGAAAGGGCTCTTCTAGATCAATTGCATACATTGCTGAGTAACACAGATGTCACAAGCCTTGAAGAAATTGATAGGGCCTTAGGAATTCCTGATCTTGTAAATCAAGTAAGTTGCCAGTGCTCTTGAAGTGCAGATTTTTCAGTTTGCTGTATGCTCTTAAAATGTATTTTTGCGGGGGGGGGGGGGGGGGGGATAAAAACCCTAGTACATTTCTTCCTCAGTACTTTGTACATTCTTCTTTTGGGTGAGAAGAACTTATTTTATATATTATAGGCTCCAGAACTTGCTAGTCAACTCAAGCTGAACATAGCCCACCTTCTCTGTATTGTGGCCTGCCAAGTATTCTTGCAGTCCTAAAAAGGCTGTAAAAACAGAAGATTTATCCAACTGCTGGTGACCTGCATTACATTTGCTGGATTACAAATTATGCAGACCTGATATGATTATAAACATGATATTGCAGTGCCCCTTTAAAAAAATCATAGTGAGAAAATGTTTGCCTATAACATAACATAACAAGAGCAGCCTTCTGATCTAAAATTTGTTTATTTTCCTTTTAATTTGTGACAATACTACATTGTAATTAATGTGTGCAGGCATCTTCTTTAGAAAGGTAGTTGTAGAATAGTTGCTGAATATTATAGTGATGAAGTCTTAATATACCTGACTCAGAACTTGCTCATAGGAGATGGATTTTGTCAATGTAATTTTGAATTGGGCAATTTTCATTGGATTATTGGATAATCCTGTGTGTATCCCTAAACTGTTAAATGGTGAAATAGTTGTACCATGTGCTTACTGGTGTGTCTCCTGAACATTTACTATGTTTTTTACACTGCCGGCTACACACACACACACACACACACACACACACACACACACACAGCTCATATTTTCAAATATAAAATTCCCCTGTATAAAATATTCTTAATATACTATTGCAGAGTGTGAAATATTGGCAAGTTCTATATTCTTTTTAAGGGGCAAGCTTTGGAACCCAAGCAAGAATCATTTCATGGCCAAGAATCTACTGTAATGATTGACCAGAAGCCTCCAGTATATGGTCAGCCATACCAGGGCCAGGGAGCTCCCCTGCCAGGGGGTTTTAGTAGCGTGCAAGGCCAACAGGCAGCCTTTAACTCTGTGATGAATCAGATGAATCAGCAGGGCAGTTTTCCCATGCAAAGTATGCATCCCCGAGCAAATGTCATGAGGCCCAGAACCAACACACCAAAGCAACTTCGGATGCAGCTCCAACAGAGACTTCAAGGGCAGCAGGTAAACAATTATAATTTTTCAGTTCCCTTCTGAAGAGGGAAACTTTTTGGCTTTGCTAAGGGCAGGAAAATGAAATATATCACTTACCCATTAACACATACATTCATTTGTTTTATCCTGTCCTGATATTTGGTACACACAGAGACTTAGTTTACATGTCAAGATGTTGCCCAAACTATGACTTAACTGGTACTATGCAACCATGAGGGCTCCTAAAATGGAGCTATAGCTTTGGCTACAGCTCATGGTTAGAGCACAAACCTTGGCTAATGATAATGCAGGAATAAAAAAGACAAGAGAGGAGGAAAGGTGCTGTGAGCTCCCCAGGAATCCACAAATTTGCATGGTTCTGATAGTCCATAATTTGGCTTGCCATGACATGTGAAGCAGGCCTGCAATTCCTCATCATTGTAGTCTTTATTTTCAGTTTGGTAATGTCATTTCTGAGATTAAATACTGCTGGACTAGACAGATTATTTGTTTGATGAAAACTGATGTTTTATGAAAACTGATGAAAACAGTGGCACAGTTGTTTTCTGAATTGCACTATTAAGTATCAGTATGAAAGTTAATGATTAGGTTTGTATATTTAAGGCCCTTGTTGGCATCCTTCTGCCTTGGAGACAATGGAGGAGTGCGCCTTTGGGCGTGAAGTCAAACGTTGTGTTTCAGCGCACTTAATAAGCCACACTGAGTGAAGTAGCTTCTTTTTAATTATTACTTTTGCCTAGGTTTGTAGTGTAGCATGGGTTTTATAGAAACCTGTTTGATGTATTTTGACATCGTTCTGTTACACACTGTTGCTTTCTGTTTCTTAAGTTTTTGAATCAGACTCGTCAAACACTTGATATAAAAATGGAGAACCCCAACCCTGGTAGTGCATCAGTGATGAGACCTGTTATGCCCCCACAAATGGGATCACAAGTAAGTATTACTAATCAGGTTATACAGTAGCCTCCCACTTCCTGCTGTTATTTTACCTCTCCCAGTTCTGCTTTCTGTTACTTTTCTCCCTCCTTCATACATCTTTTAAAACACTAAAGCAGACACACATATTTTTATCTAATGAATCAAAGTCCAATAGAACATAACCATAAACCAAAAGACGATTCTACATGAATCATGTCATTATTAGACATCAGTTGGGGCATATGACTGGTGAAGAAACACTATTTATGTCATCCTAAATAATGTCAATATTTTTGATTAGGAATTACAATAATCTGTTTTACCATTGTTGCAATTCCTGTTCACATGGGTGAGGCATTGGATCTCAAATGCAATCGTAGAAAAGTACAGTGGTACTTCGGGTTACATACGCTTCAGGTTACAGACTCCACTAACTCAGAAATAGTACCTCGGGTTAAGAACTTTGCTTCAGGATGAGAACAGAAATCGTGCGGTGGCAGCAGCGGGAGGCTCCATTAGCTAAAGTGGTACCTCAGGTTAAGAACAGACCTTCGGAACGAATTAAGTTGTTAACCCAAGGTACCATTGTATTCCAGAACCAATCTGGGGATTGAAACTGTTGAGCAATGCTAGTCTGGCAAGTATGGATTCAGTTACTTGTATCTAATTTAGCTTTAAGTAACCGTCCTGTCAGTACAAATATTTATTATGCCTGTGCAATGGGACTTTCCTCTTGTGCACCCCCTTAATATTTTCTGCTGGTTTCCCCAACCATTTGGAGCAGATTTGGGAAGGACACATTCCAGGGGGGGGGGGGGGGAGAGAGAAGGTCTCATTGTGCAATCATAAATTTTTGCACTGACAGAAAAGTTGCTTAGTGCCACATTGGATATAAGCCACAGTGCCTGCTGAATGTTCAAGCTACACAAAGTGAGACCTGCAACAAAATGTTTCAGTGTGGAGTGCTGCTGTTTGGGGTTTTAGCCACCCAGCCAGTATCTGTTCCAGGATGCCCCATTCCCTTCCATGCCACCTCCGTCTTCCTGTTTTCCATTCCACCACCTTCACCACTCCAATAGCCATCAAGCCAGCATTCTGTTTGCTAGGTCATTTTTGGTCCCGTCCCCCCTTTACCTTTTCTTTTTAACTTAGACAAACTTTGGGGATTCTCCAAGCTGCTGATATCTTGTGCATGGATATCTGCATAAGGGTAGACCCTAAGAGAATAAGCTTGCTGTTGGTATATAGGCTGTAGACCAGATGTGGGAAAACGTTGACCCTGCAAATGTTGCTGCAAGCAAGGCCAATGGGGCAACATCTGGAGGGCCGAAGGTGGTTCCCCACAGTTACTGTACACTCTGCTACTTATTACTGCAGAATAAATGTGCATTTTCTTACTGTTCTATTCTACTATTTCATTAATGGGAGAAAAATAGACTGTATTGTGCTTTTTTAATATAAATGCCCGTGCTGCTCATGGACATAAAACTCTTAAGATATATATATTTTTTCTTGTCAACTTAATAATTCTTGCTCTGAATTCTTTAATGTGCTTTTTGTCAATCCTCTTTGGGTGCTAGCAGCAAGGCTTCCTTAATGCTCAGATGGTGGCGCAGCGAAACAGGGAGATAATAAGTCACCACATCCGACAACAAAGGATGGCCATGATGATACAGCAGCAACAGCAGCAGTCTCAAGCCTTCAGTCCTCCCCCAAATGTGACCACCTCAGGAAGCATGGATGGTGCAGTTACAGGCCCTCCGATGGCTCCAGTCCCATCCCAGCAATTTTCATACCCAGCCAATTATGGTACTTACTTCATTTGTATCTTACTTGCTTCTATTTCCTGTGGCTGCTGTTGGGCTTAGTAAATTACAACTTATTAAAGCTAGAATATTTTTATAAAAGAGTATAAGCACAATATTTTGGAATGAGGGAGAAAGTGGGGTTTTGAGGGATTTGACATATTCTGTAGCCGAATGATCTAAAATAGAACAGCCACAGTGCAGAAATGTTATAAAATTCATGAACTTTATACAGTAATTTCACAGCTCATTGGTTCTCTCAATTTTGATTTGAATTATGTCTTAGTCATTACTTAATTCTGCAAGAAAACCTTTTTGTTCAGGAAGCGTCTGGCAACAAAAAGCAAGCATTTGATCTTTTTTTATTCTGCTTTGCTATATCTGAAATTACAACAACAACAATGAAACATTAGTAAGTTATAGTACCTTGTAACCATGTTTAGGGACCAAGTGAAACTGAGAAAAGCAAACTTGCATGATGGGGGAACATAAGATGCTACTTTATACCGAGTCGCACCATTGGTCCAAGTAGCTCATTAATGTTTACACTGGCTAACAGTGGCTCTCCATGAGGTCAGGTGGGGTTCTCTCACAGCTCTACCTGGAGATGCTGGTGATTGAACCTAGGACCTTCTTCATGCAAAGCAGATGCTCTACTACAGAGCTATGGCCCCTTCAAGGAGAGGGAGTCTTGAATGAATGCAAGCTGGTAACAACACCTTAGGGTGGAAATTTGACATTAACTTGGGAATCAAAGTGCAGTTCTCCCAGGCACCATTGCCTCTCCATGAGAATTATTCCCTTCTGGCTTTTCATTTGTACCATGCTTCAAAGGTACAAGCTTCAGGGCTTTTTAAATTGAATCAGATGAGAGAAATTGTGCACCCACAAGAGTGAAATTCTGTAAATATTAGAGGACACATGTGCCTTCAGCAAAAAATAGCTAAGTGTCATAACCACCAAACTGTTATCTTATTTATTTTGTAAGGAATGACCCAGCAGCCAGACCCTGCCTTTAGCAGGGTATCAAGCCCACCCAATTCCATGATGGCTCAAAGAATTGGACCTACACAAAATCCCATGATGCAGCATCCTCAGGCTGCACCAATGTATCCAACTCCTGAAATGAAGGGCTGGCCATCAGGAAATATGGCCAGGAGCAGGTGAGAGTCAAATATCTCAACTAGTGTTTTCAGAGGGGAGCCTGTGGCTGTGGAGAACTGAAGAACATAGCTTTTAGCAGACTGAATTGTGTGATTTTAAAAAAACATGGCAATCTAGACAGTCTTCAATCTTGCACCCAGATTCTTTAAAAAAACAACCACCTAAAATCATTTGTTTCATAGAAGATTTCAAAATATTTGTTTAAATTCTTAAAATTTGCAGATTTCACAAAGATATGGGGTCTATTTTTGTTTCACAAAATTAAACCTGCTGATTAAGACATGATGTGTTGTTAAAAAAAATTAAAAGAACATGAAAGTGTCCAAATCTATATATGTTGAACTATTTGTTCCAGATTGGTTACGTGCAGGGGTAAAAAATCAGTAAGGTAGGCTTAAGTTAACAAATCATTTTCTGACAATGGATGAAGAGATCCTAGGATGGGAGTGATTTACACTGATCCATCATTTTTGCATTTCCTTTCTTTTTTATTTAAAGCAAAGGATTTATTTATTTGTTGATCATAGGCTCATTCATTTGTTTATAGCACTAGTCAATCTCTAGAGCCACAGGTTGGTGTGAGCTCCTTACAAATAACCACATCTGATCTTGAAGACACTGTGGTGAGACAACTGTCTCCACAACTGATTGTGGAAAGGATTACGAGGTTTTATAGTTGTAATGCCAATGATGTAAAATGCCAGTGGCTGAAGGAATCTGTGAACTGGGAGCATTAATTTTTTTCTTGTGTCCTCTAGTTCTTTTCCACAGCAACAGTTCAGCCATTCAGGGAACCCTGCAGCTTACAACATGATGCACATGAACAGCAATGGTGGTCACATGGGACAAATGAATATTAATACTATGCCTATGTCAGGAATGCCCATGGGTCCAGACCAGGTAAGATGGCTATAAATGTTGGTTCTCCACATGTAGCTCTTTAGATCTCCATATGCATATCAGCCCCTAAAATTGCCAGTGCCAGTGCCTAGCAAACATTAACAGAAACTTTTCAACATTTTGAAATGTGGTTGTCAATTTTGCTCACTCTGCACCCTTTCTTATTTCTCCCAAACCCCTATTTCTCCACTGGGTTCTCTCTTGGTGGTTTTACATAAAACGGTAAGGCTAGCTGTGGAACAGCTATTGCCTGTGAACATCCCAGGTTCATTGCTGAAATAGATTTACTCAAGGAATCCACAAGGCTCTGCAATCCTAGCCTTAGAGTAACTTAAGCTCAACACCAGGCCATTTCCTCCCAATCCCCCTCCCCCTAAAATGAATATATTTTTAAAAGCATTTTCAGTACCAGTGCAGTATTTATTTATACTTCTTTCCTTAACCTCCAGAAATGCCAGCAAAGTTTTTGCTGGATTACAAAGTTTGCCTCTCTTACACTGTTGTTTGTTCACTGGTGTGTTGTGTTTTTTCCTGCAGAAATACTGCTGACATCTCCAGCTATGATCTCCTAAGAGGCTGATGCCATAGATGATGGTGAACTAAGTATTACAAAAAAAAAAAAAAAGTGCACGTGAACTTCATGGCAACATGTAGCCTTATGGAAATACCACTTCTTTTTACCGTGAAGATGTCCTAAGTGACTTCATGAGTTATGGACCTTTGGGTGGTGAGGGATAGGAGGAGGAGTAGAAGCAAAGTATCACTGTATAATGTACAAAAAGAAAAGAGAAAGGGTGATTTTTTTTTTGGCACTCTGCCTTTAGCAAAGTGCGTTTGGCAACGCCATTTGAGTAAATGTGTTGGATAGACATGGTGTGTACCAGTTCTATTTACTGTAGCTATCCAAAGCCCTTTAACTACAGGCAGACCAAAGTGCCTGGAAAATACTTGGTAATAGTCTTGAGTTCTCTAGTAAGAGCCTCTGATAGAATGTAGTTTCTGGCCTTGATTTAAAAACAAAACAATGCTCTGAACATTCATGCTGCTGTTCAATCTCACTCCCAGGTGTCGGAACTCTGATGTGCAAGTGGCAATGCAAATGAGCTTTTGCAGCCTCTGAATCACGCTCTTTGGCGCCAAAGGGGTATGCAGAGATTAAATATGTATAATCATGATAAAAGATTTCCATATTGATGTGCAGTTTTGTGCACTTTATAAAATGCTGTATGTAGTGGGTTACTGCAATACCTATAATAATGAATCAATGGATATTAAAGTAGGCAAGTTCTTGCCCCCTTTCAAGCCCAGTCTGAATTACTGTTACATAATATCTCCAATATGGGCATTTGAGCAATAATCATACATCTTTTTTGCCCTTAAATGTCATAAAATGTAAGGCAAGGCATTGCAGTATGAAGAGAGATTCTCTTTGTGAATACATTTTGTAAATATGATCTTAAGATGTTGTACTATATATATATATATATATATGACTTTTGTAGGCCACTAACTCATTTTTGCAGAGTTCGTGAAGCTAAATATTTAACAAATATAATTTCTGTAAACTCGAGTTTAGTCCAAGTTGTCCAGACAGGATTTTTTTTTTATTAATTTAAATGGTTTTGGAGTTGGGTAACTATGGCCTTTATCTTATTTTCATTGGTCTCCGACAGTTTACTTAGAACTTCATTTATTGGTTTTTTAAAAGAACATTTGTTCATATTTTAGCAGTCTTTTAATATTTTCTCCACACCTTATGTGTGCACTTTGTTACTTTTTTCTTATAGATGGCAGTTTGATGACAAAAAGGCTCTTTTTAGCTGTCAAATCAATTTGTGGAATTTTTAATATAACCTGTCTTTTAAATGAAAGAGCCTCTGCTCTAGGACATTTGGTTAACTTTTAAGAAAGCCTCAGTGGTGTTCTGAACATGTTTTTTGTGTTAAGTGTCCATCAGAGAGCACACCTGATGAGACATCTGATTAATTGGCACAAATGATTTTGGTTATCACATTTTATTGCTCTGCTGGTAACAAATATATTTATTTTCTAAGCAGTTTTTAATGGCTGGAGGTCAAAAACACCATAATCATCTCTGTGTCAAATAATGCAGATACATACTGATTCCTCCCAGTTTTAAACAAGCTGTAGTGATTCAGAACAGGATCTTTCTAAGAAAGGTAGACTAAAATGTCTGAAGTGGTGTGTGAGTTTTTTTCTATTCCCATTGCACATTCAATATAGTTCTCTTGAATATGTGAACTGGTGATTTTGATTAGTAATGAAATTTGAGCTCCACTTTGCAGAAGCATGTAATTCTGTGAGATTTTGTTCTAAGGCAAGCAGTCTGTGATTACCCCCAAAACTGCTAGTATGCTGAGTACAGGTATAAATATTGCCAGTTCTGTGTAGTCCACCAGCTATTTATTTAACTTCACTAAAGCTTATTTGTACTTAAAACACATTTGGGCTCTGGTCTGGAATTGTGTTCTGATTTGCACATAGTGTGCCTCACATGTTACAAGTGCTTCCTCGTCCTTTTGGGTTGTTTTTTTAAAGCATTTTTTCCATTTACATATTGTTTTAAAATAGCTTTGAGTTGTTGTTGTTTGAAGTATACGTCCTTCCAAACCTCCACATATGGATGTGTAGTTTGCTCAGACATTAAAGTCAACAGGGGAGTATTTTGTACACATGCACACCTTTGTGCACATCAGATCTTTTGGTTTTGTAGGTCTGCCATTAAAGTGTGACAAAATATTTTCCGCTTCTCAGAAGCCTCTTTCTGATACTACCAATAACAACCTCATAGTAAAAGACCCGCAAGCCTATAAAATGGGAGTAGACTATATTTTAACTTTTATAGGCGAATATGATAATCATGATAGCTCTGATTACTTTGGCGAAGTGTGACCTCTCTTTTTATAAACTACTTATTGCCCTTCTTCTTTTCATTTTGATTGATTCTGTTTGTGTTTTTGAAATGTGGTGGTACCTGCCGTTCATTGGTTAATCTGTTATTTAGAATGTTACTCCTTTTCCCAGTTGCTTTTTTTTTTTGCTGAATCCAAAGATATTAGTTCAAACTTGATAAAAGTATTCACACCTTTTTATATATATATATAAAAATGCGTTTTGAATTTGCATTGTCGGGAACGTTCTCAGCAGTGCTGATTCAAATGATACCTGGAATCAGAAGTGCATGATTAAAAACTCTCATTCTGTTGCAATGCACTCTCTAGTACCAAGAGTGATTCTATGGGGTGGGGGCTTGTAGGATAAGTACAGTAAACATGGCTGAATGGGGCAATAAGCTTAGTTTGGCATTGGTGCCTTCTGACCTAATTGTCTTTGTAGTGAATCCATTCTTCCCCACCTTTGTATGGATTATCCAACCAGTTTGTGTGTTGAGATAAATACATAATTTCAGTCTTCATGATTTTTCCTGTAATTCAGCCTTCCCCAACCTGGTGCAATCCAGATGTTTTAGACCAACAACTCCCATCAGCTCCAAGCTGGGGAAGGCTGCCTTAATAAATGAGGAGCATTTTTCAACAGAAACAATCTATTTGAATGTTGCACAGGTCAGCACATCGAATTTAGTAGCAGACTGTCATGTGACAGCAATGCAGCAATTATGAAACCATTCAACTGAGAGCAATATTTCTTAATATCTCAGGAGAAAGGCATGCAGTATTGAGAATTGACTCCAAAGTTAGTTTACATTAAATATTGCTTGTAATAATTGATCTTTACATAACAAAAAAGCCTCCTGTGGGCTGGCATTAAAAAAAAAGGGGTAGGTCATATGGTCTTGTTTTTCTGTGTTTTTGTTTTGTTTGGATGTTGTTAATAATGTAAATAAAGGTTTCTATTTGAAACGGGAGTTTTTGTGGCTTAATAAGCTTCTTGGTAATCAAAGAGATAAAAGTTCCCATTATGCCTTAACACAGGCTGCATTCCAGTTACCAAAACTCATGTTCAAGTTGTCTGTGCTGGTAGATGTTCTCTTTTCCAAGACAACCAAATGGGAGAAGTAAAACTGCAGGCTTACTTCACTTCCAAAGGGGTGGGAAAAATTTGTCTTCTTAACTAACAGAAACTTTTACCCCCTCCACACAACAGTTGCTGTTGCCACCCTCAGACTTCTTTTAAAATTGGAACACCATGAAAAAGGTAAAAAAACCAACTGAATACAGCCACTGCATGCAAGAAGATAGGGAATTTCACCTTATTAACCTGCTGTCCAGCCTGCTTTGTTTCCAGACCCTTGATCATCTGGGCTTCCCTCCTTTGCACATGTTCCAGCTTGTCAACATCCTCCTTAAATTGTGGTGCCCAGAACTGGACACAGTATTCTGGGAGTGGTCTGATCAAGGCAGAATTATTACTTCCCTTGATCTAGATGCTATACTCCTATTGAGGCAGCCTAGAAGAGCATTAGCTTTTTTTGCTGCTGCATCACACTGTTGACTCATGTTCAGCTTGTGGTCCGCCAAGACCCCTAGATCCTTTTCACATGTACTACTGGCAAACCAGGTGTCTCCCATCTTGTATTTGGCCAGCTGGTGTTTCCTGCTTAAGTGTTACACTATCTAAAGACTCATTATATTGCAAATACTATATCATACCTACATTAGATATCTCAAACACCAATTTCTCTCTGTGATTGAAATGCTGCAGTACATTGGAAGAAAAACAAGTAAGTTGAAAATTGAGGTCAACTTGTGAATTTGGACAGGTGATGTTTGCTGTAGGAAAACTTGTAAGTTTGAGTTTGGATAGTCTGTTCCTAAAACTGCTTCCAAATAGTATGTTCTTTTCTTTTTTCTAAGGAGGCACAAAATCCAGCACTGTGTTGGGTAAAGTATGCCTACTTGTCCGCTGAACTGTGCCCATAAGTGCCTTTTTTATTTTTTTTGAAACCTGCATTTTTATTGGTCACAAAATAATAGCCATTGTTTAAAACAAACAAATATAAAAGTAAACAAGTGCTTTCTTTTATAGTAGTAATTTTGGTTTTTGAACATACAATATAACCACAAAGACTTAATACAAATCCAACTTTGTTAAAATTCAAGACATACACAAACTGCTTTTAATTTTGCAGTGCTTTTAAAAATGGCTAAATTCTGAATTTTTATTATGCAATGGAGTGACTTTTCAGAAATGGAATTGGGGCATGCCAACACTTTAGTAACAATTCTTCTGAACTTGGATTTCTTTTGAAACAGGACACTGAATATTTACAGTACCATGCTGGAAAGCTGGTTTCACTGAGTGAAGATTTCAATTTCCTCATGAGCCAAGGTAGATGTGTGAACTGTGAACTAAACTGGCTTCTGTGGTAGACAAACACCTGAAGACTGTTAGTGCCGAGTCTGTGCATCTGTTCAGTAATATCCACGATATCCTGCGTGCCTCAGTAGCAATTTTCTACCACTGTGTCTAATTTTGACTTGCCTAATCTGTAGGTGGGGGAAGAGATCCTTTTCCATTTGTCTGTCCTTTCAAATGCCATTTAAAGCTGTAGATGAAGTTGCAGAGGGGCTATTTGGCTTCCACTGAAATAGTCTGTGTGGTTTTGCCCCTTAGGATTCCAAGTCTCTCAATGGGTCACCCTTGTTTTCTCTGCTGCCATTTCTTGAAACAGTATCTGCAGTGATTGGTGGAAGTAAAATAGCTTGTGAAGCAAGTGAGGTATAACCCAAAGCAAAAGCAGGTAAACCAGTGGGCTTCAAGAAGGGATACGTATGTTGGATGAAAGTACTCCCCAGAAGGTCACTGTGTCTATTTAGATTGCATAACAGTGCAAACATCCTATCTACCTTAGCATCAAAGTTTATCCAGTCCTCCAGGCTAATGTTATATTTCAGTCTGAAATCATACACACTTTCATTAAGTCTGTACAAAGATTCAAGTTCTGGCCAGTTTATATCCTCATTGAGGTCCAGCAGTTGCAGAAATTAGCCTTCCCAGCCTTCCCAAAGTTGTCCTCTGAAAAAGAACACACATTTAATTAATTCACTCTCTGAAGAGCAAAGCAATCTGTTCTCACAGCAGAGCCATGCAAAGGGCATACTTTTCCACTGTGCATCACCCACAACACAGAAGCAAAGGATTCATTCACTAACTAACTAACTAACTAACTAACTAACTAACTAACTAACTAACTAGCTAACTACCTTTCTTAACAGCAGTTGGACTTTTAGATGAATCTTCAGTGTTGAGAACTATGTCTACACTATTTTCACTGCACTGTCCTCACATTTCTTGCAAGCATTGTACAAAATTCTGAAATCACTGCCGTGATCTCTGCTCAATGATTTTGACTTTCTAATTGTGTAATGGACTGCTTGTCCTTCCTGCCAAAGATTTTTCTCAAAGTAACAGTGTCGGAGTCACCATATTTCAACATGTGCTACAGCTTTCATTTAGCACAACAAAGAAAGGTTGATTCTACAAGTGCAGCTGACAGAGGAACAAATACTGTCTTATAATAATGAGGGCCTACCTCTGTAGTCGTATACCTACACTTCTATCCAATAGCAATCTTAAAAGTAGACTGCGCCTGCCAAATGTTTTGGACTACAGTTCCAATAACTCCTGGAGGGAAGGGGAGTCCACCAGATCTGAAGAGGACAGGCTTCTCTAGCCCTTTAGAAACCTGGAGTTGGATTCCCCTACAATGAACCAGAAGGGCATGCGAGATGAGCTCCTAGTGCTTCTAGCAGATGAGACACTGTCCGTGCTGTCCTAGGCCTCTGAGAACTGCATTGAACAGAGCGCCCCTGGTCTCACTTCTGCAATCGCAGTCTGAGGCTACTGGAGCAAACACCTTGCACTGCAGATAGGACTATTAACTGGGGTGCAGCTGTTGCCATTTTTCAGGGCTCAGTCTCAGTTTGTTGCTGAAGCAACTACTAGAGTTCTGCCTTCTTATAGCACCACCTGAGCCTTGCCTCCAGCCTGAACCCTACCTTGCTACAGAGCAGGACAACACATACTCATTTAAACCTTAATTGACTGCAGTTAAAGAGGTTAGAGTCATCACTCTCCCAGACGCTTCATTAGGAAGAGTAGGATTTAAGAGCAAGAATAGATGAAACTGCAAATATGGAGTGCATGCAAAAGAGAGAGAGAGAGAGCAATATTAAGGCTTTGTGTAGATGGACTCCCAACTCACAGTGACTTGGAAGATGGTTTCTTCATGTCTGGCCACTTTCGACGTTGAAATTGCCTTATGTCCAAGCCGCAAAAAGAAAAAAGTTAACCATGTCAAGAAAACCACCAGCACTACAGCACGGGGGGGGGGGGGGGGGGGAGAGAGTTCTAGTATGTTTCATATGCTACACAAGTATTGTTACAGGAGGGAAGAGTTAAGGTAGGTACAGTGGGGTTGCATGCTTAGGCCTGTGCCCAGCCCCTTGACAGTGATCTTCTGTAGCAGAGTCTTTTGTCTCCCTCACCCAACTTGACAACACATATTATACCCAAGTTGCCTCTTCCCTCTTATACTGTAGAATTATGCTATAAAGTGAAACCTATCTACCAATGAAATAGCTAGAGGGACCCAAACTTCTGGAGCCACCCAGAGGAGTATCCTAGTTCTAACCCCACAGCCTAAGTCTTCTTGCCCATATCTTCCCCTAACCTATTGCTCACTAGGGAGAAAATAATTATATTTTTAGTAGTACCTGTATTGCTCATAGCTTCCATCTTTAAGGCCTAAAGGGGGAGAAAATATTATTGGTTATGTAGCAATGATCACAGGAGTGAGGGGAAAGCACATTGTAAGGCACAATTTAAAAAGGGGAAAGGCATCTTATTAAAAGAAAACACATTGCTGTCTGTGAAAGTTTCCAAGCAGAGAGATTTAAGGATCTGCACTCTGAGTGAAGATTTTGGTTCCATCCCCTTGGAGGAGAGGTTAAAAGTCAAGCTCCTTGTTTTAAATCTACATTGTCTCCCTGATATTGCAGTATCTGGTAAGACAAGTTGTTTGGAACAGAAACAAGTTAATGGAACAATTAACCTTACATGTGTGGCCACTGGGTTAAGCCCCCAACACTTTCCCCTATTGCTGTTGTTCTCCATTGCAAATGTACTTAAAAAGTTAACAAAGCATATGTACCCCTTAAACTGGTCTCTGGTTTTCAAAATCTTACTATGACTGCTTGGTTCCCAGTGATTGTATCAATGCAGGACAATAAATTTAGCAGAAGGTAGATCGTTTGGGAAGTTCCCACCCCAGAATACTTCAGTTGAGGCTAGTAAGGAGACCTTACCATGTGATCCGTGCACCTCATTATTTTGTCATTCACACAATTATCAGAAAATACTTCTATAAGGTAATGTTCAACTTCTGATTACAGTATACCCTCATCTAGTTTTCCTGCTTAATATAGTTAATGGTTCATCTACAAGTCTTTTGCAAAAGTGCCATCTCAGTTACTTTAAACACTCTAAAAAAGGCGAAGATAAGAGACCCCTCACCGAGTTCCATGTTCCGAGTCCTTGGGTTACATTGCTTATACCCTTTACAGCTTCTTAGTTCCATGAGCTGCACGTGCAGTTGATTGAGAACATCTCTGTCTAGTGTGTTCACTGCATTAATTAGCTGCAGATTAAAAAGTTTGGTTTTTGTTAAAGTCATACTATTTATTCAGTGGACATTGTGGTAACATCTTTTGGATGCTCACCAAGAGGTACATTATTAGCAACCAAATACCATACATTACAACATGTAGAGGCTCCAATCACTATCTCCAAGGCTAAATTGGCATTCCCAAGCAAATGACTATGTTATGTGTTAAATTAGTAAAGTTGATGTATTGGCTACAAAACTCTACAGCCACAGATTAACTGTAAAAAGGGGGATTATAATAGAGGGAGAACGATGGTAAAAACTCCTGCAGCTGCCTCCCCCTTCTGCCCAGTGGGTTTTTTGGGGAAAGAAGGGAAGGCAAAGTTGGTAGTGGATACATACACTGGAGTGCAGGCTGAGCTGGCCTACTCCAGAAGGCTAGGTCCTACTTGACCCACATTTCCTCACAAGGAAACAACCTTATTTGCGTCTTCACAGTATCTCTACAGACCGACCTTCACAAGCAGAAACCTATTGGCCATCAATGAAGATCTTTACATACACAATAAATGCAACCGTAAGTCTGAACTATGCATCACCATTGAAGGCATGCATTTTGGCCAACAACATATGGAAATGTTTTGTGGGCCTTTCATGGAAAAGAATCTGCATCACCAGATATATCAGTTGCATTTGATAATGTAGACAGAGGAAGGGTCATAGATCCATTAGCAGAGCACATTACTCTCTTTTTCACATGCTAAAGGGGCTGGGAAAGACTGGTTCAAAACCCAAGAGTGCCATTATCAGTCTGTGTAGATCAGGGATGGGGAGCCTATGGCCTTCCAGATATTGCTGGACTATAACTCCCTTTATCTTCTACTATGTTGCCTGGGGTCAATGAGAGTTGGTGTCCAACAACCATCTGGAAAGCTGCAGGTTCACTTTCTCTGATGTTGACAATACAGAGCTGTATGGCTCAATAGCAGGCTTCCTCAACCTCGGCCTTCCAGATGTTTTTAAGCTACAGTTCCCATCATCCCTGACCACTGGTCCTGCTAGCTAGGGATCATGGGAGTTGTAGGCCAAAAACATCCGGAGGGCCGAGGTTGAGTAAGGCTGCTCAATAGCCTGACTCTGTGACCTATATTCCCAATAAAATTCATCCATTTGTTCTATTTATGTTTAAGAGCATCTTGGGTGGAGGAGGGATGTATCTCCAAATAGAAAGTGAATATATTTTCCAATGCATTGGCCTCAAGCGTTTACCTAACCTACTGCATAACAAACATGGCTGTTACTTTTAAGGCAATTGTCAAGAAAACTAAGTTAAATATGAGTTTCAGCTTCTATTCTGAGCTCTGCACAAGGCTGAATTTGCAGAAATGTTTTTTCCCCCCTGCAAATCCTGCCACTCTGGTTACTTGCTTTAAAAAAAAGTGCAGGATACCTGGTACGGATCTGTGTTGAGATCAAAATATTCAAGGAAGCCGGTAGCAAATTCACAGAACAGGAAGTTGTGAGTCTCGTTGATTGTCCTCATACACCAGTATGTGTTGTTGTTTGCACTGGTACAGGCACAGAATGGACCCACTGCAAATACAACAGTAAGAATAGTTAAAGCTGAAAGTTTATAATAAAGTACTGTATGTTGTGAGATAACCCATAAATCAAGGTAGTTCCTACAAATGCATGGCCACACTGGGCTCTCCTGCCCATTTCAAGCAAGGCCCTATCTGTACATTCCCTTTACATGCAATGGTGCTTCCAATATTGCAGAAATGGAGGATCTTTTCCAGGCCACATTTCCTTGTAAGTGACCTTTTGATGGTTACAAGCCTGTGCAGAAGCAACTCGTCTTTTTGAACAGTGGGTTACATTCAATCCACACAGAAATCACAGCTGTCTACACACACACACACACACACACACACACACACACACACACACACACACCATTCCCCATCTAGGCAAGCAAGAGGAAATATGATTTACTGACACATTCCAGCTAGGTCAGAGAACTCAAGGTGGGCATGAACCCGAGTTGGCAGGGGCATGGCCTGGAAAGAATTCTGAGTGCTGCATCAATAGACTTGAATGATCTCATTCAGATACCTAACCTGTGGTTTCCCACTCTTGTTCTGTTGAATGCAAGACACTGTGCATAGCACTTTGGATCCCATGCTTAGCACTCTCGTATTATCTCTGAAACATCAGTGCTGCAGATGGCATTGTAATGTCAGGGAGCTTCCCTGTGGATGCCTCTCCCTCACAACTGAGTCTCTGCAGCCAGTTCCCCACCACCACCACCTCTGAGATAAAAGGGGCAGGGCTCCCAGCTCCAAAAAGGGTGGGGTTTAGAAAGTTATTAGCCTGTCATCATGGAAATCAGCCACAGGTTTGTTTCGTTCTCTCCAATCTGCACTAAAGACACAGGGTGATGATAGGTCTCTCAGGGATATAGGAGACAGCACTTCTCAGAGGCAATTCAGTTTTATTTGGCTGATGCAATTGCATGCTTACTTGTTTTGGAAGAAGAGTGCATAAGCTAATGCTCTCTTGGGCCTTGCCAGGCAACTCAATAGTCATGGTGAAGTGCATGCAGCCTTATGAGTTAGTATCAGGGGATATCTTACGTGTCCACAAGGGGGCAGTCTGCCAGTGCTGGTTGTCATGGGTGAAGCAAGTCAGGCCTGGCATACTGCACGTGTCGTTGTTTTTAATCCTCTTGAGCAGCTTCCTCAGCTTCTTCTTTCTCCTCTGCTCTCGGAGGAGCCACAGCTTGTCCTTCTCTTGAAGGGCTTTCCTACAGCACAGAGACATGGGTGCAGGGTGAACTAATAGCTCGTTGCATAACTTATACCAGCAAATTCATGGAAAATGGGGCTATCAGTCGCTACTGATCAGAATGGCTATGCTCTTCATTTCCTGTGTCTGGCACAGTCAAGAGGAAGGCAGATGAGGGCACCTTCAAAGAGAGTGCACTTTTCTCTATACTCTGAAATGGCACAGTCCAGAAATCCAGGTAGTGGATTGTTTTTGCTGGAACAACACAACCAATAGATGCAATCCCAAATGTTTCCACATTGCATGTGAAGCACACCCACTTCCCACAATCCTTGCCCTCCAACCCTTACCAATTGTTAACTATGACCAAGATGTGCATGTGACTCCTAGAGGCAGAGGTTGAATGCTTATCATTTCCTTATGCTTCTGGTTATGCTTTTTGTTTGGAACTACTGCAGCAGAACTGAATTTCGGAGCATTTCACATTTGCTACTCGTCCAGTGATGCCTGCTTGCACTTACTTGAAAGGGTGGACACCAGAACCTTTGTGCCTCAGTTTGCCTTTGTGCTTAGTATGGAAGCTGCAAGACAAAAAACCCAGATGTACAATTATCTAAGAGACGGTTGTTAAGTTGTGGGTGAACATATCAGATGACACAGCGATTCTTCAAACAGGTCTTGTTTATTCACAGGCCAGAACAGAACTGAACTGAAGGGTTCAGCCAGCCTGCTTATATAGAGCTCCACTAGAATGCAACAGTAACCATTTTCTGTAACTATCCAATCACTGAACGTCACTTTCAATCCCTTATTTGTATATGTGGACCTGAACTATCTACAGTATCCCCCTGCTGGCCCAGGGTGAGAACTTCAGTACATAACAACGATCTCTCCTCCGTTTATGTTTTTTATACTTTCACTTCCCCGTAAGCTATAGGCAGCTTATGAAACTTGACAAAAACAACATTAAAATATAAAACAAAGGCATTAAGGTTCACTAAAAGGAAAGCAGAATTGAAGTAGAGGCAAGAGACAGAGGAGGAGGAGGAGGAGAGAGAACCTACCCCCCACAATACAGAATAATGGAGTTGAAAGGGACCCTGTGGATCATCTAGTAGTCCAATCCCCTGCAATGCAGGAATATGGACCCATACAGGGTTCAAACCTGTGACCTTGGCGTCATCAGCACCACGCTCTAACCGACTAAGCTAACCAGCAAGGCACACTATTCCCACCAAAAGCCAATATGGAAAGGGAGGGCTTTGTACTTTCTACATACGTTTGTTGTTGGTTAAGAACAAGATGGGTACAATGGGAAGTACGAAAAACTTTCTGGTCCCTTTCAACATATTTTTTGCTCTCTAGAATTTCTCACTTTTTGTTTCCACACAGAAACAAAAAATGAAATATAACATAAGCACTAGAGCAGGAGAGATTCTCCACCACCACCACCCCATGTAGCTACTTCAGGTCTAGTTTTCGGAAACAGTAGACGAGGAAGGAAACCTGCTTCTTGGTTTTACTACTTCGGACTGCAGGGCAAGCATTCCTAGCAATTCCCCTGAACAAAAAGCGATAATGTAACGGAGAAGGGCTCTAGCCTAGCTGTGCCAATGGCACGCCCGTTTTCTAAATGTAGGGATTTATTTATTTATGGGTTTTGTTGCTGTTAGTTATGGAACAGGAATATTCTGCCCAGCTGTAGGCTGAAGTGGTACAGTCCAGGCACAAGTCCACTGTACCATCAGCTGGCTGGGACGACAAGACCCACATCTTTTAAATATTCCAAAGCGGGGCAATAATGAAACATGTAATAATTCCCTTAGAGGCAGGTCATTTGCTAAGCCTGGTGCTCAAGATATGGGTGGGGAAAACATTACTGTGGGAATCCCAAATACCGTAGTTTTCGCCCTATAGGACGCACTTTTCCCCCTCCAAAAATGAAGGGGAAATGTGTGTGCGTCCTATGGGGTGAATGCAGGCTTTCGCTGAAGCATGGAGAGCGAGAGGGGTCGGTGCGCACCGACCCCTCTCGCTCTCCAGGCTTCGCGGACCTCTCCGCAAGCAGCGGGAGCGCTCCCGCTGCTTGCGGAGAGTTGCCGGCATGCCGAAGCCTGCGCACGCTGAGATCAGCGCGTCCAGGCTTCGCGGACCTCTCCGTAAGCAGCGGGAGCCAGCGCTGGGCTCCCACGGCTTGCAGAGAGCTGCCTGTTTGGGGGCTGGGGTCGGGGGAAGCTTGGGCCTCCCCCGCCCCAGCCCCGCGCCTGGGAAAAAAAAATTCTCCCCCCTTTATTCCCCCCCAAAAAACTAGGTGCGCCTTATGGGACGGTGCGTCCTATAGGGCGAAAAATACGGTAACATGGTAGGAAGAGGAAGCATCTCTTTGCACTGCTAAGAATTTCCAACAGCCTCATAGTTTCTATGGCCAACTTGCCCAAGCTAATAATAATAATAATAATAATAATAACACCACCCCCACCCCACCCCAGAAACTACTTCTTAAGGTTTGCGAATCCAGTATAGGTGGAGGAGTACCTTATCTTGTTACAGTCACATTCCTCTGGTCGCTTCTTCTTCAAATGACCTCTCACCTCCCTTAGGTTTTTAATTTTATTTTGTAGAGTTTCAATCTAGCAACAGCAGAAAGTAAGGACACAAGGGAAAGCTGTAAGATGCATTGGTTAGGTTTCTACTATCCTGTCACGCAATTGGTGTCAATAACATACACACACCCTTTTAACATCTTCATAAACACAACCCCAATAAGGCCCCATCAGAGCTACACATTTAAAGCTGTATGATACTACTTTAAACAAACATGGCTTTCCCCAAAGAATCCTGGGAACTTTGGTTTGTTATGGGTGTTTGAGACCTGTTAGAAGACCCCTATTCTCACACAGCTATAATTCTTGTTGGTGTTTTAACACTCAACTCTTCCCAGAAAACTAGGGATCGTAGCTCTGTGAGCAGAGCAGAGGAGTCCTAACAGCTCTCCGCATCATTAATAAACTACAGTTCCCAGGATCCTTTGGGGGATGGCACGACTGTTTAAAGCCAGAGGTGTCCAAACTTTGATTTGATGCAGTGAACATGTATAAGGGCCGACGAATGTTGACCTTTTTTTAGGACTGAAGTTGTTGACCTTTTTCTTAACTAACACACGGGCCGGATTAGGCCCCGAAACAGACTTTGGACATGCCTGGTTTAAAGTGGTACAATACTGCTTTAATTGCATAGTGCAGATGGGTTCTCAGTCTCTTGTTGCACTTTCACCCCTCTTTGAAAAACCAAGAGATTTAAGCTGCTGTGCCAAATTTTCCTCTCTAGCCAGAAGCCAAGCTTGACAGCTGCATTCTTCAGTCTGTTAAGTGACGGACATTTGGAACTGCAGAAGAAATAAGAGCAATTTCTAGCTAGCTATTAGCTTGAATTGGCAATTGCTTTCCCTCAGGAAGATCATCGTACTTGCATCATTGCACTGCGGAGGGGAGAGTTGCATTTCTATTATTTGCAAGAAACCTTCCTAATCCTGAAAAGATGCAATATGTCAGGCACTAAGTAGACAAACTAACACCAGCTCTTACAGATTGGGAGTCTCTTTAAAGACGAGGGCTGATGGTCATGTTTTTTCTTTGCCTTGTTTTAAAAAGATAAGAACACAGGCACGAGGCTATGCCCATGTCTGAAGTTGTAATGAGAGAAGTATCCTCTCTCTCATTACAGAGTGATGGGGCTACACAAGTTCTTGTTATTTATTTATTACATTTATATCTCACCTTTCCTCCAAGGAGCTCAAGGTGGCATACATAGTTCTGCCTTCCCCTCCATTTTATTCTCCCAACAACCCTGCAAGGCAGATGTTAGGCTGAGAGACTGTGATTGGCCCAAGGACATCAAGTGTGCTTCATGGTTTAGTGACCACAACCCTGGTCTCCCAGGCCCTAGTCTGACACTCTAACCACTACACCACACTGGATCTAGACATGGCAGAGCACACATTTTGGGGCGTAAGGTCCCTGTTTGAACTGTGGGATCTCCAATTAATCACATCAAACTGCAGAGATAGGAAATATTTTATTTCCTATATTTTAGATAGCTACTGCTAGGCAGAATACACAGCACTGGTTTAGAATAAATATTTAGTCTGAATGCAAAGGCTGCAGGAGGGGGGAGATCAGAAAGAAGAGGGTGCATTCATACATTTTTCTGCACCCTCTTGGGGTGGCATTTATGCTGATTATATTATAGGGATGTTACTCTCTAAACATTTTTAATAGAAACACAAGGTGGGTTTCCTCATTTTTGCATGATAATATTGAATGTGTCTCTGCTATTTCTAAGCACGATACAACCTTCCCTTTCATTTTCCATGGTTGATTACTTCTATTTTCAAAATGGCTGTCATTGATTTTCTAACACTAGGCATATCGGTCAATATTGTTCAGAAATCACTACGACAACGATTCAGATCAAAAGCCCTTCCATGGACCAAGGGAAACCCTTCGGTGCGTCCCTTTTACAAAAATAGGCTCAACGAAGTGGTAAACCACCATGCACAAAACAGTGAGAAAAGCTATCGTGTGGAACTATTTAAAAGGAGTTTCTGTATAGCAGCAACAATTGCTCTTGGCAAGAAGGAGCTACTGATTGTCTACCAGTCTCTGCCTTCAAAGGCAAAACTGTCTCCAGCCTCTGACCTGGAGATGATGGGAAAGTGTGTGTGTGTGTGGGGGGGATATACTGTCAATACTATCCATCTTCATTTGCTGCATTTGCTTAAAAAGAAAACAGATCAATTAACACAGTGAAGAGGCTTAGCACCTGGTCTCATTCTGCCAAACATTTCAAGAGACCAGCAGCATCCATTGCCTCTAAACATTTTACAGCTGACCAAGCAGCACTCACTCAAGAGCTGACAGCTGTCCAGTTACTGATTCCCCTTGATACCTTTGATCACACTGTCACCCTTTGTTAAAAAGAATGTAGACAGCACACGATTTAGAAGAGGTAGATTCTCTGGGGCTGGAACCTACAACCTTGTCAGGCAAGTCTGCCTGAGATATTATGCAATAAGGGTCTGCAGCCTCCCAGTTTTGTTAAGACATCAAGATTTGCTAGTGTCTAGGAATGCAAATTCAAGTGGCGTTTCCCGTGTGTGCCAGTATATATGCAGCTGTCAAAACCACTCACCTCATGGTCTATATGAAGCTTATGGTCCTTCCAAGCTTGCAGTGATTTGTACAGATCTGTGTCACACTGAACGGTGTCGTTCTCTAAGATGTAACATCTGGGAAGAGGGAAAAAAGGTCACTGGACTGGCCAGCAGACTGGACTGGAAAAGGCAACATACCATAGCTGTCAACTTTCAGATTTGAAAATAAGGGATCAGCAGCCTTGAAAATAAGGGATCAGCAGCCTCACCTGTCCCGGGGACAGTCTATGGGAGATCTAACAATCTGGGATAGCAGCGGGAAGCGGCGATGGAATAAGGGAATTTCCCACAAAAAAAGGGAAGGTTGACAGCTATGCAACATACTTACTCTAGAAGAAAGCATCAAGTTCATGAGCAGGGGTGCAAAATGGCCCCCCAAAGGTGACATACAGCATTTGACCATTGTTAAGATGTGTATGTGTTAAGAAGCATCACAATCTATTTTATAATCCCTTCCCCCACTTTGGAAACAGGAGCTGCGATCAAGCCATTCTTTTAGCCCTTGGAATTCACAATGTTGTCCTTAATGTGCATACATTGTAGTATTTCAGTGCTCGTGATAGAGCTTCCACTACATAGTAGCTTATATTTCCCCATCATCTTGAAAACTGATTTGAGAGTTAAATTGGACAGATGTGGTCCTCAATATGCCCATAAACTCTCTTGGATGAGAGCAGCGGGTAGAATTTAACACCCTGCTCTTTCATTTGTTCCATCAGCACAAACATTGCAGCTTGCCAGATGGAACCATCCCCCCTCTCCTCCTCCTGCATTCTGTTCTGGGGACTCTTTGGGGGGTAGGGGAAGCCCCATTGTGCAAGCAGAAGACCTTGTTTAGGGCCAGGTTAGGTGAATTCTGACCACTGTGTTGTATTTTGCATTTCACCTTTAAATAAATAAATAAATAACTTGATCAAAATGTTCTCCAAGCAGCATACTAATAAAAAGAAAATAGGTGAAATCCCCAAAATAATTACAAACAAATCTCAGCACTCTTAACAAACTACACTTCACAGGATGCTTTAGGAGAAGCCATGACTGTTTAGAAGGACGAAGAAGAGTTTGGATTTGATATCCCGCTTTATCACTACCCTAAGGAGTCTCAAAGCGGCTAACAATCTCCTTTCCCTTCCTCCCCCACAACAAACACTCTGTGAGGTGAGTGGGGCTGAGAGACTTCAAAGAAGTGTGACTAGCCCAAGGTCACCCAGCAGCTGCATGTGGAGGTGCGGGGAAGCGAACCCGGTTCACCAGATTACGAGTCTACCGCTCTTAATCACTACACCACACTGGCTCTCTGTTTAAGCAGGTTTAATAGTGCTTTAAATACACAGTGCAGATGGGGCCTTGCCACTCTACAAAGTGGCACATATACTCCTGTTGCTGTATGAAACAGTAATGGTAATTTCAACTATGCTTCAGTAGGCCTTACCTATGTGTCACTTTTATTAAGTTAGGGGCTGCATTCTCCGAAATGCTGCCTGTTCCACTGTATTCCTCCACATCCTTATCATCGTCTTCTCCTTCAGCATCTTTATCATATTTATTCTTAGCAGTGATATTTCTGGGTAAGACGGGCTGGTAGCCATCCTCCAAATCCAAGTTGTACACCTCTCCATCAAGCTCAACAGCCACCGAACGAATTGAGCGACTCCGAATATAGCTTGCCTTGTATTCTGTGGAAAGGAGGACAAACAGAGCTTGCCTTTCTCTGTCTTAATACAGCATATGTGGGTTTGACATGCAGGAAAGTGCTTGGAAGACTGACTCAGAGGTTAAGTCAGAAATGGCCAAGTTCTCTGACCCTGGGGAACACACTTATTCTTCAGATTGCAGTCTGGTTCCAAAGGTAAGAGACCAGCCCCTGCAGATGTGGTCAGGTTTTATCATAAAATCAGCATTGCTGTGGAAGTCTTCAAGGTTATGGGGCACATGCCATTCAGTATGCTCAGGACATCACATGAAAATCAACATGGAAATATGGAAACATCTCTCTTATCCTACAACTCCAGCAAACAACGCTGTCTTCCTTACAAGTAAAACTCATCTATCTCCTACCACAATAACATTTGACAGGGTTGATAGAAGCCAGACAATTGCTTTAGTGGACTAGAGCAGGGTTTCTCAAACTTGGGTCTCCAGCTGTTTTTGGACTACAACTCCCATCATCCTTAGCTAGCAGAACCAGTGATTGAGGATGATGGAAATTTTAGTCCAAAAACAGCTGGATACCCAAATTTAGGAAACCCTGGGCTAGATGCCCACAAGATGCCTGTTGGACCTGCCAGGCTGAGATTATCTTTCTGCTAGTGTATGATTAGACAAACCTCTAGCTTGCATTTTTATACACAACCAGTATCAGTCCATTAGTTAAAGTATTGGAATCAGTTAAGTCCCATGTTTGCTCTGTAATCATCTTGAGGACTTGAGCAGACCTCTTGCCTGCTAAATTTCCCACCAGCAATTTGAGAATAATAAACCCTAAGTAGGTTCCCATGAGAAAGCAAAAATAAAAATGGGCAAGAGCTTTGTAAAATTGTGTTATATACATGAGAATCATCAGCAGGAAGCACAGCAGCAACAGCATAAGCAGTAGTATATTGTGTGTGTGTGGATTTTTAAAAACAGTGTTTCTATGAGTCTTCTTTGGCGATCCATCATGGCCGAATAAGATAGTCTTGCATGAACACGGTCTTAACAGTGTGCCCGCAAGTGACTGTGGAGGCCAATTCTGGATCCACACATCCTTCCACAGTGGGGACATAGGTTTCCATGTTGATCGTAGTGAGGATTTGCCAAACATGCCTTCATTTCTCTGCATGAAATAATGCTGTAAAGAATTTCTGTCTAATAATTTACTTACAACCACGAGGTGGCAGTAGACACCCAGAATACGGAAAGGAAGATATGAGAATTATGTCCATTGCCAACTTCCCAAGAATTTCAAATAACTGTCTCTTTAAGAACCCTTTTGGGCGTTACTGGTGGCCTTTCCTTAAAATTTCCTCAGCTACAGAATCCTTAACTTTCCTCATGGAGACAAATCAGAGACACACTTGAGTTAAAGAACATGTTTTTCTCATTTATCCTCTCTACCTGGTCTCTCTCGATTTCAACTCCATTCTAAAAAGTCAAGCAGGTTTTAAACTTCCTATCTTTAAGCTCCAGGTCCAGGGCCATGATTCAATATTCCTATGCTGCTTGTATTTCCTCTCCCATTCGGACAAGCAAACTTCCTAAGTGAAGCTCTGCATAGTCTGGGCTGCAAAAGCTCTTTGGGCACAGAAAACCCCATCAACTCAGCAGGCTTGAATACTGCTGGGCTACCCTTGCAAGCTCACTGTCGGCTGTGTCTGCTTTCACCTCTCTTAACAAAAGAGTTGTGTGGTTCAATAGCAGAGCCATCTGCTTTGCATGCAGAAGATACCAGGTTCAATCCCTGGCATTTCCAGGCAGGGCTGGGAGAAACCAGTTTGAAATTCTGGAGACCTGCTGCCAATCAGTATAAAGATGAACCAGTGGGCGGTGTCAGTATGATGAAGTTTGCTGTGGTCACACTCCTGATCAATAGCTGTTGCTGGCATTGTTTTAGGGCAGGGATCAGCAACCTTTTTCAGCAGGGGGCCGGTCCACCATTCCTCAGACCATGTGCTGGGCTGCACTATATTTTTTTGGGGGGGGGCGAAATGATCAAATTCCTATGCCCCACAAATAACCCAGAGATGCATTTTAAGTAAAAGGACACATTCTACTCATGTAAAAACACCGATGATTCCTGGACTGTCCGCGAGCTGGATTGAGAAGGCAATTGGACTGCATCTGGCCCCCGGGCCTTAGGTTGCCTACCCCTGTTTTAGGGGGAAAGGCATAGCAAAATGACACCAGAGTGGCTGGAGTAACCCAGTATATTGGACATTACAAAGGTGGAGAGAAAAGTTTGACATACCTTTTCAGTGTTGGCCCCTCTCATTTTTAGTAACGTTTAATTTGACTCTCGCCAGATGGCTTTACACAAGCTACTCTTTCCCAGTCTCCGTCACCCTCCCTTTATCAGCAGCACTGAGATACTACTACTACTACTACTACTACTACTACTACTACTAATACTGACCTACCTTTAAGGATTATGCCAAGGCCTACTGAAGGGAGTATATGAGAAATGCTACATAAACACAAATTTATATCTGAAGTACTTATTATCGCAATTATTTCAACCCCTGTCCTAATTACTCCTCACACTGAATCATCATTTCGCACTGTTTTCAGCACACTGAGCTGATGAGTTCACTCGAGCTTTTTCACCACCTGGGACTCAGGCTTTCCACCTGAGGTTCAGCCAGGTGAATCATAGCTCAAGGGGGAGAAATAGGTTCTAATTTATGGAACATTTGACTAAAATGTGGGAACTCCCTTCCTTTTCAATACATAGAGGAAGTCCCAAGGAGCTACACCCAAATAGTTATAAGAAACAAAGGGAGGCTTTCTTAGCAAGAACCAACTTCCTTTTGTTGTTGACCTTCTTCTCTGTATGCATGAGCTGCCAACTTTTCTTTTCTTCCAAATATGTCAATACTGAATAAAACGTTATTTAAAAAAAAATCAAACAACCAATGGGAGATACATGTGTAAATATTTGTACAAGTTGAATGGAGGAGAGGGTATTTGAATATATATATATATATATATATTTAAATGATGGCTTCATTTTCAGCTTCAAACGGCTATGAATGCCTATATCTAAGCTAGAAGAAGAAGAAGAAGAGTTTGGATTTGATTTCCTGCTTTATCACTACCCTAAGGCACGTGGGTGGAGCTGTGGTCTAAACCACAGAGCCTAGGGCTTGCCAATCAGAAGGTCGGTGGTTCGAGTCCCCACGACGGGGTGAGCTCCCGTTGCTCAGTCCCAGCTCCTGCCCACCTAGCAGTTTGAAAGCACGTTGAGTGCAAGTAGATAAATAGGTACTGCTCTGGCGGGAAGGTAAACAGTGTTTTCATGCGCTGCTCTGGTTCGCCAGAAGCGGCTTAGTCATGCTGGCCACATGACCTGGAAGCTGTATGCCGGCTCCCTCAGTCAATAAAGTGAGATGAGTGCCACAACCCCAGAGTCGGCCACGACTGGACCTAATGGTCAGGGGTACCTTTACCTTTACCTTTAAGGAGTCTCAAAGCGGCTAACATTCTCCTTTCCCTTCCTCCCCCACAACAAACACTCTGTGAGGTGAGTGGGGCTGAGAGACTTCAAAGAAGTGTGACTAGCCCAAGGTCACCCAGCAGCTGCATGTGGAGGAGCGGGGACGCGAACCCGGTTCACCAGATTACAAGACTACCGCTGTTAACCACTACACCACACTGGCTAGTTGGTAAATCCAACTGGCTTTTGGGTCCCTTTTTAGATCCAGGAGCCAATGTATTTCTTTCTTTCTCTGTCTTTTACACACACACACAGTCATCTGGTCATCTGTGGGGAACCTCTGGTTTTCCAGATGTTGCTGAACTGTAACATCCATCAGCTCTAGAAAGCATGGCAAGTGGCATAGGATGATGGGCAATGATATTCCAGGTACACCTGGAGGGCCAAAGGTTCCCGACACCTGCATTAGGTTGACTCCCTCACAAGCCAATAGTGTAGTAGCAAAACAGGGAGATGAGCTGTTGTTTCTGTGTTGTGTGATGAGATTCCAGCAACAACACCTGGAATAATTACAATAATTGCAGTGGAAAAGGAGGCAATGCTTTATAAGTAAAAGATAAACTTTGCATCTGGCACAAGCATGATCAGCATTCAGGTTGCTATTAACTGTTCTTTAAGTACTCATCATTCACACCTGATTACTAGAATGCACCTGCCAAGCCAATTGCTTGTATCTCAGAACATGGGTAAATGATGGCTCTCTCAGGAAAAAACAGAGGGACTGAAATGAATCCCACAGTTTCCTTATCCTAGGATTTTCCCCACAACATTCTTTCTGCATAAAGCAGAAAGGTTTGAATTTCTGATGAACAATGGAAGAGCCGTCCCATTTCTTACCACTGAATGACCAGGTTGGATCAAGCAGTGAACACTTCAGAACCGTATATTTTATTTTTTTAAATAACTAAATTAAAAAACAGCTCTTCCACACACCGCAAAAATTAACATATTAGCACAAGTCAGCCATACCTCATGCCTTCAGCATAACTTATTCTCAGTAAATATTGAAACATCATAGTTCCCTCCAAAGAAGAAAAATTACTTCCATATGTTATTATTCTAAATCACATTAATTTGACTAAGCATTAGTCAATAATTAATTAACCACCCAATCAAATAGTCAGCAGTGCTGACTGTTCTCTGGAAGCTAGTTTAAGCTTTCTTAAACTGATGAAAAGCCCAGCGTTCCTGGAACTAGAAAAAGTTTGTGGCGCACAAAACCTCTGCCCCCCAAAACACAACAACAACAACAAGAACAACAACAACAAAAAAAAAAAATGCTGTTGAATAAATATTATTTTTTTAAAAAAATTGCTGTTGGCAGTAGTTTGTTTTTAAAAATAAATAAATCTGGCCACTATTATTCTTGTTATTAAATTTCTATCCTGCCCTCCTTAAGCAGCCACAACCAGGTAGCAGAAACAATCCAATTAAAAATAAGATAAAAACATGTCCCATGGTGCTCTGCTGTCCTGCTGCTGTGTTTCTGCAGGTATGACTATGTGGTGTGCATATCTGGCAAATGTGTGTGTGCTAAAGGAGCAGTAATGGGCTGTTAACATGTCGCCCTCCAAGAGTTGGCCAATCTCGAATGAGGCTTTCAGGGCTGAAAATATTAACCCTCCTTGTTGTACGACAAACCAATGAACTACTGTGCATTTACTGCATGAACGAAATATTGTTTGGAAAGGCACTTGGGTTTCTGACACCTGTAAACTGAGATAACCACACAGTTAACTGGGTTGTTGCGAGGATTTGGAAAGGTTACAATAAATTATTTGCCTATGCTTGATCTGCGTAAAGTACCATAAGTGATGATATTCTGCCCCACTTAAGTGTAACTTTTTCAGTATAGTGTGCCCCCCACTTTAAGCGTAACTTTGTCAAATTAAGTGCCTCCTGATTCTCCAGAAGTCGCTAGTGAGTCCATGCAACTGTGCTCACTGTTCCAGGGCGTCTTCGTTCAAGAACAAGTTAATTGAACTACAGCTCAAGCATTATTTAAAGATTATCTGTAGTGCCACAAATTCCAAGCAGCAAGAGTAGCTGGTGATTTCACCTGAGAACCAATGATTTTATTCACCTAAAAATTAGCTTAGCAGTTACTAATCAGCTTGCAAGGCAAATATAAAGGAAGAAAATCAATTTAAACTCCCTGTTTGAAGCTTGTGCCAGGTCATTACCGAGAAAGCCTAATCTGCTGAATAATTAAGGCTCTGCATTTGTGGAGCGAGGCGAAGGAAACTTTACAGACGAATAATAATTCTGAGCTGCTGTTTTGGCTCTTTTAATCTATAATTAGACTATGCACTTCAAATATAGATATTAACCTGACTCGAGTTTAAAAGGAGAGCCTGTGGAATAGGCTATGTCAAAAAAGCACCTGGGCTTTGCCAAGGAAAGTCAATCTGTTTGGGAGGCAACTCTGGTTCAATGTCAACAGCGGCACCTGTCGTTCAACCCGAGAAGAGAATATTACAAGCAAGCAGCTTTGAGAACGAGCAAGTCCACCCAACGTAATTAATGATGCCGTAACACCCAAGCTCTGCTTGCTTGTTCTCCCATCAGCACACAGAGGGGAAAGTGGGGACAAGTTCCCTGGCATCGTGTCCCTTGCCAGCCCTGCCTTCTGCACATTAGTTGAAGAGATCTGAAAGAGGGAACTGCTTTAAGGCTCTTGATCATGCACGATTCTAAATAGCACAGTGACCCATTCACAAAGAACAGGCTCCGTGCTACAGACCTTCCTGAATGAGAATTGGGCCATGTCAGGCACAGCTAGGATGATCTCCATGTTGGTGGAAGCAGGACCAGAGGAATAAACCATTTCTACACATGTAACTTTGGGTGCCGTCACTTGTTACTTCTTTGATACACAGCTGCACTTGGAAGGCTATTATTCTGTTGCTCAAAAGGAACTTGACCTCACAGGACTAGAATGACCTGTGCAGCCTGCAAAGTAGATCCCCAAGTCAGCTTTTATGCAGCCTGCCAGCTGCTGTACTGCTACTTTTGAAGCAGCCACAACAAGTATTTGGGTGTGACCTCAGTTGTGCTCGTCATAGCCCAGAAGTAACGTTGGGCTTCTAATTAACTCCGGGGTTTTCTTTAATTTTATTTAAAGCTCGGCAAATGCTTGGAAATTATCCCACGCTCTTTCATACTTATCTGATCATACTTTTCTTTCCTATTGGATTTCAACTTTAGTTTGTTCTGAATGTCGTACTGTGTTTTGGTTACTGTAAGGTGTCTTGAATTTGATGGGAAGTTTGGGTAAAGCCTTTCAAATAAACACACAGTATATACATAACAGGCATGTAAATTTGAAATATGGTTTTAAAAGTTGAGCAAGGTTCACATAGGTATTTGAAGTGCATGAACAATTCTGGGCTAGGATACCTAAAGGACTTTCTCCTTCCATGCAAGCCTGCCTACCAAATGGCTTCTCCTTGGCAGCACAGGTGCAGCTGGTAAAGACATTGGACCCTTCTCAGTGGCTGCGCTTCGTTGTGCAAACTCCCTGTTCAATGAGGCTCATCTTGCCACCCCTTCCAGTTTTGATGGCCTTCAGCAATTTTGCAAAGACCTTCCCTTTCTGGGCAGGGTCTTGGCCAGTCAAGTTTAAGTTCCATTGCACTTGTATTCTTCCATTTTAACTTGTAATATTTCTTATTGTTGAGATGTCATTTCTGATTTTTCAGTATGTCATAAGCTACCTTAAGCGCTTTATTTAAAAATATGGGATTTGAATGCATACACCCACCCACTCGTACCTTGGAAGTTGAATGTAATCTGTTCCGGAAGTCCATTCAACTTCCAAAATGTTTGGAAACCAAAGCGTGGCTTCTGATTGGCTGCAGGAAGCTCCTGCAGCCAATCAGAACTGGCAGAAGCCCCATTGGACGTTTGGCTTCCAAAAATAGTTCGCAAACCAGAATAGTCACTTCTGGGTTTGTGGCGTTTGGGAGCCAAAACGTTCGAGAACTAAGCTGTTTGAAAACCAAGGTACGACTGTGTGTGTGTGTAGTTTAATTATTCAGGTCAGGTTTTTCTCCACCACGCAAAGAGACAAGAAGCTTGACCGTTTACTTACTCTTCTTGGAGAAGATCTTCTTTCGCCGCCCGATGGGGCTCAGCTTGTATTCGTTCTCCTCGCAGTTGCAGTCCTCACTGTTCCTGCTGTAGTACTTGGGCATGAGGTTGGAGACACCTTTGCTGCTTCCTGGAGCTGTAAGGCTGGCCATCCCTTTGCATTTGTGCAGCTTGAGCCTCCCGCTGGCATCTTCCATGCACTGCCATTTCTGAAACGGGAGGGAAAGGTTCCCAAAATGGCATGATAGAGGCAAATGTTCTTCTACATACTTTGGACATTCAAAGTTGGTTGGTAGTATTCTCAGAAGATCAAATCACAATTATCTGTCCCATAGTAAAGGTAAAGGTAAAGGTACCCCTGCCCGTACGGGCCAGTCTTGACAGACTCTAGGGTTGTGCGCTCATCTCACTCTAGAGGCCGGGGGCCAGCGCTGTCCGCAGACACTTCCGGGTCACGTGGCCAGCGTGACGAAGCTGCTCTGGCGAACCGGCACCAGAGCAGCACACGGAAATGGCGTTTACCTTCCCGCTATAAAGCGGTACCTATTTATCTACTTGCACTTAGGGGTGCTTTCGAACTGCTAGGTGGGCAGGAGCTGGGACCGAACGACGGGAGCTCACCCCACCACGGGGATTCGAACTGCCGACCATGCGATCGGCAAGTCCTAGGTGCTGAGGTTTTACCCACAGCGCCACTCGCGTCCCCATCTGTCCCATAGCAGATGTTAATTTGGCAGAAACATGTTAGGGGTGTAGAAGAGCTACGGGGTGTGTGTGTGTGTCACATTTGGCAACCAATGCGCCCCCTTTGCTTACAGATAGTGCATGGATAGATGAGTCTAAAAAGCCAGGGACACAAATTTTCATGGCCCTCCAGTGGCTATGGTGGTTCATTTACCAGAGGCTTAGTTGGGTCAGAATCAAGTATACCAGGCATAGGCAACCTTTAGCCCTCCAGATGTTTTGGCTTACTACTCCCATGATCCCTAGCTAACAGGACCAGTGGTCAGGGATGATGGGAATTGTAGTCCAAAACATCTGGAGGGCCGAAGGTTGCCTATGCCTGAAGTATACATTTCCAGACTTAGCACTAAATACATTAATTCTGGTAAATGAGCTACAGTGGTACCTCGGGTTACAGACGCTTCAGGTTACAGATGTTCTGGTTACAGACTCCGCTAACCCAGAAATAGTACCTCGGGTTAAGAACTTTGCTTCAGGATGAGAACAGAAATCGTGTGGCGGTAGCGGGAGGCCCCATTAGCTAAAGTGGTACCTCAGGTTAAGAACAGTTTCAGGTTAAGAACGGACCTCCAGAACGAATTAAGTTCTTAACCCGAGGTACCACTGTATCTGAAAGCGGAGGGGCGCATTGGTTGCCAGATATGAAATATATTGGCATTACTTTTAGCTCTCCTACCTCACTGTTACGGAACTTTGAGATAGCAATACATAAATAAAAGGACATTTTATCAATTTTCCAAAGACTAAAAATAATGTTGCATGTCCAGGTTTAACCAACTCATCAAAATGCAACACTGAAGATTGTCTTGTGCAATATTATGCATGTTTACTCAAAAGCAACATCCACTGTATTTAAGGGCCTGACTTCCTAGTAAGTGTGTTCAGGTTTGATGCCTTAGCGTGAAACTCTGTATCTACTTTTCTGAGAGTAAAGTCTATTGAACTCGGTAGGAAATACTTTTCGGTAGGCATTATTGTTTTGTTAAAGTCCCCCTTCCTCAATCAAGACAGTTGTTGATAGCTCATATTCCTATGCCTTGGTGATATGAAGGAGAAGTGAAAATCTTCCCATTTCAGCTGCTATGAAAACTTGGGATATGCTTAAAAGATACTTAAATCCATCAATATCTGCAATGGGTTTTTTTAGTTAAAATGAAATGTTAAACATAGCAAAGTAATCTGAAATTTTAGGTATGAAGTGGTTAAGACTTCTAAGGTGCTTTAAAACATTGACACTGTATGAGATTTAATGAATTTAAGAGGGACTTCAATGGTCAGAATTTGCAACATCCAATATTTTCAACTGAGAAGTTACATGAACATTGCAGTCATAAACTTTAATGAGCATCTCTGCCTGAAATTGATTATTACCAGTACAAGTTCAAAAGGACTGTTAACAACTATTCCAGCTAATTGTGACGGAGGCAATACAGAGTGGAAATAAATTTAAAGCATGATGTGAAATGAAGCCAAGTTCAACAAGTATGGAAACGGAATGAATTGTGGTGGTAGTGTTGTTTTTAAGTAGAGCAACAAATTCTATTTGTAATATTAAAAGCTCTTAAGATAATGCTGTTACTGAACATTAAACAAGATGAACAAGATAAATAAGGCCAATATTGTTTTCATTTACAGTGGTGCCTCGCAAGACGAAATTAATCCGTTCCGCGAGTCTCTTCGTCTTGCGGTTTTTTCGTCTTGCGAAGCACGGCTATTAACGGCTTAGCGGCTATTTACGGCTTAGCGGCTTAGCGGCTATTAACGGCTTAGCGGCTTTAAGAAAAAGGAAACAAAATCGCAAGAACTCGCAAGCAAGGGAAATTCGTCTTGCGGAACGACTCAAAAAACGGAAAACTCTTTCATCTTGCGCGTTTTTCGTCTTGCGAGGCATTCGTCTTGCGAGGTACCACTGCATAAGACAAGGAGATGGAACTTGTTTCTAAAGTACCTAGCCTCCATATAATCTAGGTTTTAAAGACAAGACCAGCCCCTTAGTTTGTGGCCGAGAAGCTACAGTGAACCACTATGAACTCACACTCTAAACCCCTATATAATTGGCGCTTGATGGTCTATCTCTTTAAAACAAGCTAGTGTCTTCATTCTGCATCAGCAGCAGTCTGCGAACTGTCTTCAAGGGCAAAGAAGTAACAGAAGTCTTACACTCCCAAAGGCAACATGGACCTAGCACTGAAGGCACAGTTACGCAAACAGAATTCACATAAGTATCAGTGCACGCAGAATGCTGATTGGTGCGTGTGTATGTGTTGGAGGAGGGGGGGGAGAAAATTGGGGGGGGGGTGAATTGAATATCATGGTGGATGAAGGAGGGCAAAACCAACTGACTGAAAGACAGGCGCTCTCTTAACTGCAACTTTTTGTTGCAGATCCATCTTGCTTCCTGAAGAAAAGATTGTTTGTAGGTGATACACATCAAATGTACAACTATTGAGTGGAATCAGGGGGAAATCTTGATGGGAAGGGCAATAATGACCATGTCTGTGCTTTTTTCTTTCCTCCAAGTCTGTTGCTATTTAACTTCTGAAGATGATTTGTTGGGGGGGGGAGGCAAAAAGATCTTGTGATTGGATTCAATAAACTAAATATGCAATAAAACAGACATATTTCAGTTTTAAATATTAAAGGCTGTCTCTGTTGGTGTTCCAAGTTATGCTGTAGTCTAAAAATATTACCCTCTCGATCCCAATTATTCTGTTACAAATTTCTGGATTTATGACTCTGTACCATTGGGAAGGATTTTCCAAACTTCTTGTTCTTGTTTTCCGAAGACAGGGACACAGCTCTTACTTGAAGCAACTGTTTACAGCTGGTCATGGCTTTGAGCTAAAGTGAGACTGCATACGATTTCTTTAATTAAAGCAAAACATTTTATTTTATTTTTTGGCAACAGCTTTTCCCTGCTACCTTTTAGTTGCGAAGAATAAATAATTTATTTTTCTGCTGCCAGCTCTTGCTGAAACCGGTTACCTCCAGTCACTACTGGCTGTAAAATGGTTGTGTTACTGGCGCAAACACCTGCTTGGGTAGTTCTTGTTATACCACTGAGGGCATATCCTTCCTAATGCTCTACACTTACACTAATGTAAGCATTTTAAAACTGAGTTAATTAAAACTAACTTGTTCTGCTTTTCTTTTCTCTCCTTTTTAAAAAAGATCTTCTGGAGTGCTTTTCTGCAGCAATGTCTGAGTGTTCGTGTAACTAATGCAATTTTTAGGCAGCATTAACTGAACCACAGTTTCCAGTTCACAAGAAGAGTTACCGTATTTTTCGCCCTATAGGACGCACTTTTTCCCATCCAAAAATGAAGGGGAAATGTGTGTGCGTCCTATGGGGCGAATGCAGGCTTTCGCTGAAGCCTGGAGAGCGAGAGGGGTCGGTGCGCACCGACCCCTCTTGCTCTCCAGGCTTCAGGAGAGCCCCACTGCCAGCCCCCAAGCTCGGGGGACAGCGGGGAGGCGCAGTGCGCCTTTCCCGCTGTCCCCCGACTTGGTTAGAAGGCTGGCGGGGGGGAGAAGCCTGCTCCTCCCCGTCGTCAGCCCCGCAAACTTGGGGGACAGCGGGAGGCGCAGCTCCCCCCCCAGCTCCGCTTTCCCTGCCCCCAGACCCACAAGCTCCCAGAGCGATGCCAAAGCTGCACGCAGCTTCGGCATCGCTCTGGGTCCTGTTCTGGGGGCTGGCGTCGGGGGAAGCCTGGGGGGGGGGGGAAATAATTCCCCCCCTTTATCCCCCCCCCCAATCTAGGTGCATCCTATGGGCCGGTGCGTCCTATAAGGCGAAAAATACAGTAAGTTTCACTTTGTTCTGCACTAGTTCAGCCACATATGGAACACTGTGTCCTTGGGTCTGGGCAAACCATACTTGAAGGAGCCAAGTGAAGCCATTGTCATTTGGAATGGATTCAAAGGAGAACAGGAAAAGACAGTCAAGGGTATGGAGAATAGGCCCTTTCAGCAGAGCCAGCTCTACCATTAGGCAGAGTGAGGTAAACGCCTCAGGCAGCAGACGCAGTTGGATGGTAGCGTTACCTCCCTGGCCATTCCCCTCCACTGAAAAGCAGAGCCGTGCCTCCTACATGGCCTGTCCTGCACTCCCTACACTAGCCATCTGCCTCAGCGGCAGTGAAGACGTTGTCTCATCACTAGTGCTGAGGCAAAATTAAGCAGCCTGTCCGGTCAGCTTCTGTACACAAAACGGGGGACATCATCTTTGCCGTTGCCTCAGACAGCAAAATGTATTGGGCTGGCACTCCCTATTACAGGGGTCAGCAAACTTTTTCAGCAGGGGGGCGGTCCACTGTCCCTCAGACCTTGGGGGGGGGCTGGACTATATTTTGAAAGAAAAAAGAATGAATTCCTATGCCCCACAAATAACCCAGAGATGCATTTTAAATAAAAGCACACATTCTACGCATGTAAAAACACGCTGATTCGCAGGCCAGATTTAGAAGGCGATTGGGCTGGATCCGGCCCCCGGGCCTTAGTTTGCCTGCCCATGCCCTATTATAATCAATATGCCACCAATTCAAATTGGTTTTGACCTATAAAGCCTTTTAAACATAGGTTTTGACCTATAAAAACTTTTAAACAGCTTATAAACCCCCATATGAACCAACCCAGGCTGTGTAATTATCATCTGAGGCCCTTCTTTGTCTACCTCCTTCACAAGCGGCCTGGAGGATGGCAACACAAGAATGGGCCTTTTCTGCTGTGGCTCCCTGTTTGTAGAATGCTTTCCCCAGGGCGACTTACCTGGCACCATCATTATATACCTATAGACACCAAGTGAAAACATTCCTCTTGTCCTAGGCCTCTGACTAATTAAATAACCTATGGCCTTTTAAACTGGGGGGAGGGGTGTTGTTGTTGCTTGTGTGTGTTTTTATACTGTGATCCTCAGATGAAGAGTGATATAGAAATTCATAAACAAGATACAATGGCTTCTAAGTATGAAATCCTTTATAAAACAAGAACATAAGAAGTTCCCTGCTTGATCAGGCCACAGGTCCATCTAATTCAGCATCCTATTCCCACAGTAGCCAACCAGATGCCTAAACGAAGCCCACAAACATGTCCTGAGTTGCAACAGCATGCTCATCTTCTGTGGTTTCCAGCAACTAATACTCAGAGTCACACTGCCTCTTCACATAATTAAAATAAACAATGAAACAATGCTGAAATGTTGAAGGAAAGACTGAGGTGCAGGCAGATGACATGAAAACACTTTGGGTACCTGAATGGTTGTCCTATTGACAAGAACAATGGTTTTTCCTTTGCCACACTGGAAGAGAAATGTTCTAGAGGGGTAGATTTTGGCTGAATGCTGGAAGCAGCTTCTTGACAGTAAGAGAAGATCAACAATGGAACAAGTTACCTAGAGGGTTTGTGGGCTCTTTCTCCCTGGAAATCTATAAACAAAAGCTGGAGGGCAATAGGCTCTAACTCGTCATTTCCTGCACTGGTTTCATTAAGTGATCTACAAGCCCCTCATGCCCATCACAGCTTGATGAGTCAATGAAGTAAACACAAGAAAAACTACCCTCCACGCCCCTACAACAATGTTTTGTCTCTGCCTTAGTTTGAATCTGCAGACACTCAACTTTAGTGAGAAAGTAATTAGCACTCATAAGCTGCAAATATCTTTGAAAAATCGATCAGAATCAAGGAAGAAAGTCTAAATCGTTTCTGCAATCATAGAGATTTTTCAAACTGCCCCTAGTGTGATGGTATCAATTTCTGAATAGGAACAGTGCAGTACTGATCATGTGCCACATGCCTCTCCCAAAAGTGCCAATTATTATATGCAAAATACCTATGGCCCTTCTTGAAGTATTTTACAGACTGTGCCAGTTTTGTCACCTCCGCGAGAGCCCCAGTAAATTCCTACTATATTACCCTATAAAGTATGCAAGTCAAAGGTCTCCGTCATTTTTGCTGTGTCATGCATGAAGAATTCCTATATAGTAGAGCAAAATCACAAAACTAGTATATTACTTTGGTGACATCAAACAGGCCCTATATTCACACTCTGACACCTTGGGCAGCCATGAGGGCATAACTTAAGAAGGAAGCAGTCAATCAGGTCTTGGCAAGGGTAAAGGGATAGGCCTGGAGGCTGCAGATAATACACTGGGATATGTCAGTCAGTTTGTTCCACTGATTAAACCAATTCCTTTGCTCAGCTCTGCAAAATTCTTAATGCAAGTAAGGTTTATTTAAATGCAATTAAAAGTGAATCTGGCCTTTTGTAGTAATGCCTCACTGTTATTAGCTGTAAGCAACTATGTTCCCCTGTAAGTGCATGTAAGCTTCTAACTCCTCCACTCCATTCCAATAACACATTCATTAAAGCAACTCAACAGATGAAGCATGATAATATTAATAGCTGAAGAGAGTCCAGCAAACTGCAGGAAATTGCACCCCCCAATAAAACTATTTCTAAGAAAGTGTTATTAATGTCATCCCTCACATCACTGACTTATACTGATGAGTATATGGAAGTCATGTGGTCTAAAATCCCACATAGCACTCAGTCTTTATTCTAGTAACGGCAGCCAGAATTTTCCCAAAAATGGGAGAAAGCAACAGCTGGCTACTAGGCAAACATATTTAGCCAGAGTTTGCATGGTATTTTAACTATTCTTTTAAAAACCAATACTGTTTCAGACTTCAAAGGCACATGCTATTAATTTGTTTTCTTCCTGGAAAGAATATGGCACTCGGCACAATATTATGACAAAAGGTCAAGAGAACTTCAAGAGGACCAAAATTCGATTTTGACAGTATGAACAGTTAGGCTTGACTTAAGCGATCCTGGTTTACATGTCTGAAGAATATTATGTGTATTTTGCTAAAACATTTCTACAAATATCTGAAAACTGTCTTGCATAGGAAGATACTAGTTTTGTGATTTAATATTGCAATTCATACCTTCCATTTAAGTGTGGATGTCCATGTTTAGTTAAAGTTTGCATAAACTACCAATTTCAGAGTATCGTAGGAAGAAATCCTCCTTTTCCAATAAGCTCGCATGCCATTACGTCACCTAATTTCCTTAGCGAGTCCTGCTCCTTTAACATTTGCATAGGCCCTATTGCCAGACACACACCAGATTTTGTATTTCTGTTGAGAAGCCTTGACCTCCTTCCAAATCCCCTGCCTCCACACCAAGTGGCTTTGCATCGCTGCCCTTCACAGCTTTCCTGCAACTGCAGCAATTACAGATGTTAACTCAAACTCATTACTCGGGGCTCCAATCAGGGATAAATAGCTGTGACCTTCCTGGAAGGATTTTTCTATTACTGGATGCAGTTTGCTTTTTTTTCGGTAACTCGACACACAGTCTTAATCTTAGAACACTGTTACATCAATAAAAAGGCACAGAAACAAAGAATACAATCCTAAACACATTTATCCAGAAGTAAGTCCCACTGAACTCAGTAGGGCTTCTTCGTGAGCATACATGCATGGGATTGTGCTGTTACTCAGTATGCTTTTGCTTAGTGGTTTAGTCGTGTCCGACTCTTCGTGACCCATGGACCAGAGCACGCCAGGCACTTCTGTCTTCCACTGCCTCCTGCAGTTTGGTCAAACTCATGCTGGTAGCTTCGAGAACACTGTTCAACCATCTCGTCCTCTGTTGTCCCCTTCTCCTTGTGCCCTCCATCTTTCCCAACATCAGGGTCTTTTCCAGGGAGTCTTCTCTTCTCATGAGGTGGCCAAAGTATTGGAGCCTCAGCTTCACAATCTGCCCTTCCAGTGAGCACTCAGGGCTGATTTCCTTCAGAATGGAGAGGTTTGATCTTCTTGCAGTCCATGGGACTCTCCAGCACCATAATTCAAAAGCATCAATTCTTTGGTGATCAGCCTTCTTTATGGTCCAGCTCTCACTTCCATACATCACTACTGGGAAAACCATAGCTTTAACTATACGGGCCTTTGTTGGCAAGGTGATGTCTCTGCTTTTTAAGATGCTGTCTAGGTTTGTCATTGCTTTGTTAATCAGTATAGCCAGCCTAAATTTAAACACATGGAACACCACACGGACTGGGTCCAAAGGAGGCCTTTGCTCTGGTCCCCTCCTCAGAAATAAAAAGTGCAGCTTGTCCATTTACTGGCACCACGGTTATTTTCTGTTTCTCCCACTATCCCCGCCCCCCACTTTGGGTTCAGCTTGTGCCTACCCATTCTGGGGGTAGTCGCTTGGTATGGATGATCTCAGCCACCATATTCAGGGCCCTGGGAGAATTTTTCCAACAGCCTAATTGGCCTCATCTGAAGGTTTTGCCTTCCTCATAGCAATCGCCACAACTTTGTTGGGTTAGGCATTGGGTAAAGCCTTTAGTCATGGTAGGAGGAGAGGTTGCAAGTTTCTGCCTACCCCTCTGGGGAAATGGGGTATCCCATTAAAGGGATTGAGGAAAAAGTGCTTCTGTCCAGATGCCCAGGGAGGGGCTAAAGCCACAGCACTCAATGCAGGCAAGAAGGCACCTAACTTGATGTATGTTATAGGGCTTCCCCAACTCTGGATTGACCCCTAGAAAACATCTAGCAGGCGGGCTGGTTGATATAGGATATGCCCAATGTCTAAGCCTCATCCCCTTACATCTGTAATCAATAAAGTTGGGGTCAAATTCAGTGCAAAAGAATGGTGTCATGTGTGGTCCTTTGATCTCAGGTGGAGGGGCAGTTTCATGCCACTTTGGCACGCAACAGGACGCTGGTCCAGATGGGCCTTTGCTCTGATCCAGTACCCCTTCTTATGTTCTTAACATAGCAAAGGCATGGAGTTGTACGCTATTCAGCATAAAAATGTCACATATTTAACCTCTTGCACCTCAGATTTACAATTCTCCTTCTCTGTGCTTGAATGCACTTATGAGTACGAACGTGTCCTTTATCACGTATGTAAGCCTTGCAGCTGAAGACAGCACTTAATGCGTTTCACAAAATGGACTCTAGTACCGATAAGCTTCTGCCACAATGAACTTGTTGGCTTTAAGTTGCCACAAGTCTCTTTTTTTCCCTTTTCAAAAGTGTTTTGAAAAACTAACCCAAAAGACAAACCTCCAAAGTGCAGTGAATAATTTATTTGAGGAACAGGGGCGGTGGGGAATCACTTAAGAAATAACCAGAGTGTTTCGTGTAAGCCACTCATCCTCAAGGGCAATTTTGATCCTACTCTCTCCTCTGGGGGGTGGGGGGGGTGGGGGAGAGACGCTGCTCTCTTTATACCAGTGTTTCCCAACCTTGTGCCTCCAGCTGTTTTTGAACTACAATTCCCATCATCCCTGACTAGCAAGACCAGTGGCAAGGGATGATGGGAATTGTAGTCCAAAAACAGCTGGAGGCACAAGGTTGGGAAACACTGCTTTATACTACTTGGAATATGCTTAGCACCTTGTAAAAAAACACTTCGTGGTGGAGGAAGTGAGTTGCTGCCTGAATCTATCCACAGCTGCAAGCAAGTTTCAGGGAAGCATAAGGTGAGCTTGAGGGATTCTTCAACGGTATATCAAGGGGCAGCTTCAAATATTAGCTTCAATCAGTCACAGGAACAATCAGGAACAGTTAAGAAGTATACTCTGGAAATGTGATCCCCAGTCTCATACCAGACTTTAAAATCAGATCGTTAATTAGTTGTTTAAAATGAAGAGTCTTACAGGTGGAGTTCACACCTTTTCAAGGATGGAACTCTGTTGGTTATCTGCCACTTATCACCAGCAGGTACTTATCTCATTGGAAAGTGTTCTCTAGTGCTTGACAGACAATGGAAGATGTAGAAGTTTCTGTCGTACAAAGAAGCATTTGTAGACCAGCAGTGAGGGAGAGGTGTTCAAAAACAGTTATGGAAGCTTTCACAAAGTTTGCAGAATGCCAAAGACAGAGAGGTGTCAAAGACTGGAGTATGGACCTAAAACAACTGTTCATCTGACACAGTGAAACTGTTCTTGAGATCTTATACAGGAGTTACACATTTTCAAGTCATCTCATCCTTCCTATGCAGTGCCTGCCTGATTTATTAAAATGACAATAAGTATAAAGCTCAGTTCAACGTGCTGGTTTTGACCCAGAAAGTCCCATGACCCCAATATGAGCTTACTCAGACCCTTTGGTCTTCACCAGAGGCCCTGCCCCCAGGTGCCCCCTCGGAGGGAAAAAGTTGGAGGGTGGAAATGAGGGAGAGGGTGTTCTCAGACTGTGACGTCTGCCTGGTGCCATCATTAACATCCTTTTGGCACCAAGTATCTCCCAGGCATTTGATAGATTATGATTACTTTGCTGTTTATTGGTTATATGCTTTTGCTGCTCTTTTATAAGTTTTATGGGCTTATTGCATGGTAATGTGTTTTTAAAAATCTATTCTATGCTTTATGCTCTTAAAATTGTGTAGGTTGCTTAGAGACCCCTTAAGCGCCAAGTGGCCAATAAACTGACCATCATCCAAATTCAATACAAGAATGAATTCACCCTGAAAGCCTTCCAGTCAAGTGGATGAAACCACAGGAACAAAATCTGTATAAACTTTGCAAAATTATTGGAACAGAGTTTTCACTCAACTGTTATGATGATGCTACATTACAGCTTCTGGGAACGCTGTACAGATGAGAGATGTTACCGTAACTGGCTCTTAAAAGAGCTTACTAAGCAGACAGAAGTGTCTGTTTCAGGATGCAGGGCTGAGAAAGATCTTGTTCCTAAGGCTTTAGAGCACTGTTGCCAGTCAGGATAAAGCTAGACAAGACAATTGCATGTGCATTACACCTCAAGGTTTGCTTGTCTAGGGGTGGGTGGGTGTTGCTGTTATTTTAAATCAAAAGCAGTCACAGGAGACTGCAATTCTGAGCAAAACACCTGCATGGTGAAGTGAGGGAGAACTGCTCTTTTTTCTCTCTGCTGAATTTTCTGCTCAGCACCAGCTGTTTTTCATGTAGCTCTGTTTCTTCCCTCCTCCAACCTACCCCTTAACATGGGAAAGCTGTGGGGTCGTGGTGGTTATGATTAGAATAACTGCTGGAGGAGAAAAGGATTTAAGAGCCTTTCCACCTAGCACTGGCCTGCCCCTCTAGATTATAGCCTCCTGCAGCTGCATTTGGATTTAAGTAGTGGTGGGAATCCCTGGGGGAAAATGCATAGACAACAGCTTCCCAGATGCACAGTATCCATGGGCATGGAATGCAGGTGGATCTGGCATGGCAAGTTCTACCTCCAGCTGATATGCATTCATCCAGATGTCTATAAAGAGTCCTTACATGGATGGCTCTACGCACGTGTTTGGGAACTGTCTGTAGGTGTTGCATGTACAACTGGGAACCACACAATCAAGAAACAGCTTTATGCATGGGTGCCCTTTACAGATGTCTGATGCCCATGAATTGGGAGCGCTGCTACGCCTGATCTATATGGGCTTACTGAACTGGCGGATAGGGTTAGTCAAGACCAAATATCTTATTCCATATAAAGGAAGCTCCCTACATTCTGATGCATAGCCACACAAATCATATAGATATGCATATCTTTGTGAAACTAAGCAATGTAAAAAAAAAAGTGATTTTTTTGGGGTGCGCTACAGTATATAAAAAAACCGCCATAAAAGGTTAGCTATACAGAGATGTAAGAGCAGTTTTATCTTTCAGACACATTCTCCACACCCCACAAAGAGACTTGTTTTTTTGCCTAGATAGAGCAACAGGTGTAGAAGAGGGGCTTGATATATGATGGGGAGGGTGACTATTTGAAAATCAGCCCTGACTCTAATCAACTTGATTGCTGCAGGTTCTGTTGATGTCTTGGTTGCTCAATTCCATCCCATGCTGAACTGCCCAAATCAATTCACACTGAAAAGCCTTAAAACAATCCTTCCATTCCTTGACGACTAATACATAGATGACAGAGTTTTTTTTATCATTTCCCTCTTTGCCAGCAGCAAGGCTATTTTTACTCACTTTCCACAGACACCACATAAACATTTTATTATCCTTAAAAGAATAAGAAAGGGAACAGGCAAGGTGACATGTGCAATGCTTGGATGGAAGGTTGTTTGCCGTAAGTAATCCTGAATAGCCTGAATAGTAAACTTGAAGAGTTTGTACCAAAACCATACAGCAATAACTTCATTTACTGACCCTTTTCTGTACATCTGGACTTTAAAAAAAGGAAATGAATATTAATATGAAAAAGGAAGAGAACATGAAGGTCCACTAAGCTGAATTTGAGAAGGAACTGAAATAGAGACGTAATTCAGCTCTGAAATGTTTCTCCTTGTTTGACTAAGATTCCAGGGGAAATCTTGGCCTCTTGCCCTGCAGATACATTTTCTTCTACTGCTGGAAGAGCAACAGAAAGGAAAGCTAGCTCTAAAATATTCAGTCCATCTGTTGTAAGATGGATAACAAAGTAAAGGAACCTCCTAAATCCTTGCTATGCCTTAGACTTGTGGTGCAGATGCTCACCTGCCCAAGCTGTTCACAAGCACTTTGATACTCAGCTCGCTGGCAGAGGTCTTTCACCCGTTGGTACTTGGGCAGGAAATTTTCTTCTTGAGCATCCATTTTCTCATTCTCTCTCTTGTGTAACAGTTTCCTGAAAAGGGAAGAACATGCACAGCTCTGTAAAGGCTGCATCTTCATCCAAGAAGTTGTTCATATAATCTTTGTTCATGAAGAGTGAGCGCCATCTCTACCATATTCCATGGAATAACGAGTGAGGAGTGATTGAGCGCTAGCCGCATGGCCTTTCAGTGAGGAGGTCCAAGGACATGGCAGCAAGGCCAGGCTGGTTTCCAGGGCCCAGAGACCCCAAGCAGCGATGGATGGGGAGCCAGGAGTTGGGCCAACCAGGACGCACCTGGGCAGGACAGGGATCTCCATGGAAGCTGGCGCCTGTTTGGGGGTGCCTAGTTCACACCCCCTCAAAACTGTGTTACTGGGACCATGGCCCCCCGTTCCCCCCACAGTATGCCCATGCATAGGACAGTATAGGATACAATCCAAAGAAGCTTACTGGATGACCAGTCACACTCCCTGAAGCTTTACCAATCACACAGGGTATTTGCAAGATTAAAATGGATAGCTGGGACATCATGTTCTCTGCTTTAAGCTCCTTGGGAAAAAGGCAGGATATATAGGCAAGAAATAATTAATAAATGCATTTTCATTAAGTAGGAAAGTAGACTGCCTGTTTCATGTCTCTCTCATAGATTTTACAGCAGTTCCAATGAAAATGAAAAATGCCAACAACAAAACATTGAAACTACTAATATGACTTTGCCTTTTTGATGAATTAAGTAATTTCACAAATGCCACATGAAAATGACTAATTAATGATCTTGCCAAGGAAAGTTGTACAGGTACACCAATTCTTTTGCTGCAATGATTCCTTTCAGACAGGCTTCCTCAACCTTGGCCCTCCAGATGTTTTTGGCCTACAACTCCCATGATCCCTAGCTAGCAGGACCAGTGGTCAGGGATGATGGGAATTGTAGTCTCAAAACATCTGGAGGGCCGAAGTTGAGGAAGCCTGCTTTAGGAGGTCAGAACTCCCCACAATAAAACACAATCACCACCTATCACTTACCCTCTTTCCACCAAGAAGGAGTCCCTCCAGACCTTCATCTTCTTTTTCAAATGGAACCTGGAAAAAAACAAACTTAATTTGAAAGTCGAACTAGATCTGGGGACAGGATTTGGCTTCTCCCTTGAAAATGTGTGATTAGAAAGCAAATGGCAAACATGCATTTTCAGCCTCAGCTATGAGATGATACGGCAACTTTTTTTGTTCACTACGGCAAGGCCTGTGTAAGTCCCACAGAATGGGATAGAAAAGTACCACTGACTCACAGACCCGCTGCAGACATATCATTTAATCACAATTGCTTAAAGTACTTGGTGATCTGCAGGAAATGTTGGGCTCTGTTTAATGCATTTCCCATCCTTACCTATTGACCGGTCTTTCAGAATCCAGCAGCTTTAGAATGGATTTCCCATCCATGTCAGGTGGAATGTCCAGGCCAGCAATGTCTAGCATTGTAGGAGCAAGATCGATGTTCAATACAATGTGAGGATTCCTGAAAAGAAACATATTCACAAAACCTTTATCAAACATCTGCAACGGTAACCCCAAAGTAAGACCACAGAAGACACAGAATACTTGAAAGGCACCCATGGGTTAACCTCAAATAGTTGGAAAGAAAGCACAATTACACATTGAAGCTGAATATGAGAAGCCATTTACAAGCTAAAGAAAGGTCAGGGGAGACTACCTCGGAAAGTGGTGGACTCTCCCTCACTGGAGATTTTTAAGCAGAGCTTGGATGGCCATTGGTCAATGATTCCTTAGCTGTGATTCCTGAACTGCAGGGAGCTAGATTGGACGACCCTTGGGGTCCCTTCCAACTCTACAATTCTATGAAAAAGAAGGAAGTGAAAAAGCTTGTGACCTAAACTTCTCCACCATTTTGAGAATCAATCTTTGTCTTGTAGTTCAGGTTTTACTAAGAGGGAATCTAGGAAACAGTGGGTTGTTCTAAGTTAATGGACATTAATAACTTGCCTTTATTAATTTCTATGGGTCTCCTCTGAGTAGGACTAGCACTGGATAAAAGGTAAAGGTAAAGGTACCCCTGCCCGTACGGGCCAGTCTTGCCAGACTCTGGGGTTGTGCGCCCATCTCACTCAAGAGGCCGGGGGCCAGCGCTGTCCGGAGACACTTCCGGGTCACGTGGCCAGCGTGACATCGCTACTCTGGCGAGCCAGATCCACACACGGAAACGCCGTTTACCTTCCCGCTAGTAAGCGGTCCCTATTTATCTACTTGCACTCGGAGGTGCTTTCGAACTGCTAGGTTGGCAGGCGCTGGGACCGAGCAACGGGAGCACACCCCGCCGCGGGGATTCGAACCGCCGACCTTTCGATCGGCAAGCCCTAGGCGCTGAGGCTTTTACCCACAGCGCCACCCGCGTCCCATAGCACCGGATAACCCAGTGTAAAAGATAATATTGGCACTCACTGAAGTGGGCTTGTGTAAGCAACAGCAGATACTGTAATATACTAGACTATTGGTCCTTCTACGCTAGTGCAATATTGTCTGTTCCCACTGCTTGTGGCTCTCCAGGGTCTCAGGCAGAGAGAGAGGCCATTCCCATCATCTGCCACCTGATCCTTTCAACTGGAGATGCCAAAGATTGAACCCAAGAGTTATGCATGCAAACAAAACATGTATCTCACCACTGAGCTATTGTACCATCACTTGGAACAGGGAATCCTTGGCTGTCCAGATGTGGCTGGGAGGCCAGCTCCCCTCAGCTACAACCAGCATGATCAATGGTGAAGGCTTATGGGAGTTTCAGTCCAGCAACATCTGGAGGGTCAAAGGTTCACATGGCCCAGCCCACTACCCACTGGGGATAAATTTAGAAGACAGTTGAAGGGTAGATGGCAGCAGGGGGATGGTAACAGCCACCAGGCAAGCAAAGGTGAAAAAACCAAAAACAGAACTAATAATAAAGGAAGCTCATTTTGCAATAATGCTTAATACTCAGTATCCAGGAAATTATATTTGCATAAATTTTAAAAGGAAATCCCCCTAGGGTGCAAATGAATAGAAGAGTCACACCCTGGAAAATTTCCCTTCTAGCACCAAACATCTGCAAGGTGGGATTGGTGGTTGTGCTTATTCAGTTCTTAACAAATCACTAAGTTTGAGCATTCCTTAACACTCAGATAAGGCCATAGCTTCCTCACCAGTTTCTCCAAACCTGTGAGATCCACACTTTATCTCCTTGTCATTAAGGGTGGGGATTTAAGTGGATATTCCAGTGGTATGCTTACTTAGTCAGGGCATTCTGCACATGCACTTATAAACTCTCCTTAACAATACCTTCTAAGCAATGGTAAAAGGTAAAGGTACCCCTGACCATTAGGTCCAGGTGCGGACAATTCTGGGGTTGCGTGCTCATCTCGCTCTATAGGCCGAGGGAGCCGGCGTTTGTCTGCAGACAGCTTCCAGGTCATGTGGCCAGCATGACTAAGCCACTTCTGGCGAACCAGAGCAGTGCACGGAAACGCCATTTACCTTCCTGCTGGAGTGGTACCTATTTATCTACTTGCACTTGACTTGCTTTTGAACTGCTAGGTGGGCAGGAGAAGAGACTGAGCAATGGGAGCTCACCCCGTCGCGGGGATTCAAACTGCTGACCAATGAGTGAATCTAATACTCACAAAGAGGGTGGCTTTCCTCAGGATTCATGCCTTTACCACTTTGGGAAATTATTTAGGAATACTATTTACTTCTACACTTTTTATTATTAGATTTATGCACCGCCTTTCTTCCAAGGAGCTCAAGGCGGTATAAATTGTCATCTTCCGGCCCTTGTTTGTTCTGGGGGTTGTTTGTTTGTTTGCATTTTTAGCCAGCAGGCTTATTTGTCAAAAACCACTGGTTGCTCATCACAAAAATAATACATTTTGGCATTTATTTTTTTCATCTGAGAGTGCTACACTTTACATACATTATCCTATATTCCTCAAATCCATCCTGTAGGGTAGCTCAGTGTTATCATATCCATACTGCAAATTGGGGGAGGCAGAGGGCTTGGGGTTGAAAGAACATGGGTTCCTTGTTTCAGGCCACGTAGCTGAGTTCACAGCAGAATCAAAGTTCAAAACCAGGGCCTGATTAATAAACCAGTCCTTAAATCAATAACTGATACTAGCTCCAATTAAGGTACTTACAAAAACAATACAAGCAGAAGAACAAATAAAGAAACTAAGCATTAAAAACAAAAACAAAAAACAAAAATTATACAGATCTTCGAGGACAAGAACACACTTGCCATAATTTACAAGGAGAAATTACAGTTCAAAGACGGAGCCATATGGATAGCTTTCTGCTTCTGCGCAGATTTCCAGCTCAGAAACACAGCACAGCAAGGCAGCAGCATTCTAATTTGCTGCAATGAATGAGACCGCTTGTGAATTACTGGATTTGAAAGCAAACAAACAATGACAAGAACTGAAGATAATACATTTGTTCATCTGCTTGACAAGTGCAGCTTAATTTTAATTACTAGTTAATGCAGTGTAGCGCATCAGGGTAAAAGTAATGAACCTATGGTAATGAGACCTCACTACAGCAACTGCTATTAAATCAGGGTTGATAAGCGGGGACAGCCAATGATTAGTTTATATGAAAAATAGAAGGTGCAGCTCACATTAGCAAAGCTGATACTGAAGTGGGCGTTTCCCTCCTTATGGAAACAGAAATGCCATGTTTGTACCAATTTTACAGTTCATACATCACCTTTTGGAGTGTGCGTGTACCAGTTTCTCTACGGGGATAAGCTCCGACTTACTGAGTCTTTAGAAATTGGTTTTGGCACTCAGAAGGCCCTGAACGAGGAGGCTCCCGCACAACATAATTGGCTGGCGATTTAAAATGATGGGGTGTTTCAGGATCTAAAAAGAAGCTATGAAGAACAGGTTGCTTTCAGGGCTAGGGGCAGTGTTTTTTTCCTGCGGGGACGCAGGGGTACACATACCCCTAAACATTTTGTGAATCTAAGTTTGGCCTCATTGAGGGGCAGTATTTCAATATGGGTAGGAAAATGAGAGTACCCCTAAATATTTTTTTTTAGGAAAAAAGCACTGGCTACAGGCATGCCAAGATAGCAACTCCCTGCGTTTTCGCCTGGTACTTGTGCACTAAACAGAAATGCAAGAGTTACAAGAAACTGAGTGACTACAAAAAGTGGGTGCAACTCTAGCCAGGAGGGGCTGTAGCTCAGTGGAAGAGCGCTTGCTTTGTGTACAAAAGGACCCCGTTATCTGTCCCCAATGTCTCTAGGTAGGGCTGGGAAAGACTTTCCCAAAACCCTAGACAGCCACTGCCACTTGGTGTCAACCATACAGAGACAGGTGAACCAATGATCTGACTTGATATAAGGCAGTTTCCTATGTTCCTATGCATAGCTCACTGTAGACAGGGAAGGGTGTGAAACCACAGGGAAGGATGAGTTGTGGGAGACAAGAGCTGCTTGGATATATATGCACATCCTTCAAACCTACTGTGTGCTTTGCAAAAGATGACAAAATTGTCCTGGGAAGCCTACAGGCAGCGGCTGATTTATGGCAGTACAACTGGTTCTGCCACACTGGGTGCCAAGCCCAGGGGGCGCTGCAGGGTGTCGCAACTATGGCACAGTGAATTGAGCAAAATGCAAGGCGAGAGGTGCAGGGTGCCGAATTTTTGCCTTGCAGAGGGTGTTGTTGAAATTTGAAAGAGCAAAGTCTGTTCCTGATATAGGTAGGAATATTTCAGCTCTCACTGCATTAATCATATAATTGTTGAAATATGTCATTGCAGACCACTTCTGATAATCTCCTTATAGCACAGAGTTTATAACATCACCTGATTCTTCAGGTTGCCCATGTTTGTTTTGTAGGGTTCTCTTTTAGCTGTCCTGCAGCACTGGAAATACCAGTGGGGTTTTTTTCAGAATGAAAGAATTCTTCCCTTTTTCTGCTTCGATGGTTGAAATTCATTTAAATTCAAAACCCAGTGAATATTCTTTTTTTATTATTTTAAAATGGGATTGTTGCTGCTTTGCTATGTTCGCAATATTGTTGTTGGCTTGCATTACTTTTTCTATATTAAAAGGAGGAAAGTATTATGGGTGGAAAAGTACAAGAACTAATTATGCTAATATATACATAGTGGTATACATTAAAGAACGCATATTGTGGCACTGTGTCCAAAATAATTGCTTTGGTGCAAATATTTGCTATTAAAATAATTACTTAGAAGGTATATTTACATAATTTCTTAGCTGATCAAAGTTACAATTTTAATTAACCGTCACACTCTGTACTCTTGTCTGTCACTGACAAAGGGTAAACCAAGGAGATGAGTCATCTTTTCTTTTTCCTTTTCTTTTTTTTGCAAGGGAAGAGGAACATATAGAAAATATTGCATTCATTTTCTTAACAGTGGTTCCATTGTATTATTTAATTAACCTCTAATGACAGCTATGCACTTAGGCTGTGAACATTACGCAATGTTGTTATTTGGAAGCCTCACAGACTGCATCGTCAAACTTAAACAAAAGGAAATGACTTTGCATTTCTTCAGAAGATCATACAGAATTTCACACGAGTCTAAATTCCCCCTTTCTCAGTGCAAGAGGTAGCATGTATGTGAGCTGCCTAGTGCTAGGAAGACAATGGGAATGGATCTGGGATAGAGGGTGTTTTGGCTGCACCTTTAGCCTTGATACAGTTAATTCCACTGAAATGCAAATACTTTGGGTGATACGTGTTAAGTTGTGGGTGAACATATCAGACACACAGCGATTCTTCAAACAGCTCTTGTTTATTCACAGGCCAGAACAGAACTGAACTGAAGGGTTCAGCCAGTCTGCTTATATAGAGCTCCACTAGAACGCAACAGTAACCATTTTCTGTAACTATCCAATCACAGAATGTCACTTTCGATCCCTTATTTGCATATCTGGACCTGAACTATCTACAGTATCCCCCTGCTGGCCCAGTGTGAGAATTTCAGTACATAACAATACGCATCCATGAGCGGAACAGACTTCCACTCCTACAACAGGACTTCCCCTTCCTTTCCTCTCTCCTGTCTCCTCCACCCAAAAGCTGCTCTGAATTTGGAGCAGGGGGGCTGCAGAGGAAGGGAAGGCCTCACTGCATGATTGAAGACTGCTTGGGCAATGTTAGATATTACACCTTAACAGCACATAATTGTATGCAGGAATAAAAATTGACACTGCAAATTTCCTCTTCATCCTGCACTAAAATAAAGAGTTTGATGGAGAGAGGAACACAACTGGTTATGAGAAATCAAGTCCTTTCCCCCAAAGAGATGAGCAAAACCTTAGAGAAACATACTTTGCTCCATAAATGTTTTGGAGAAAGATGATCCCTGCCTCTTCCCTCTTTTTTCCTTATCATTAAAAAAAAAGACATTTAAGAGTTTGCATTTAAAATTATCTGTAAACAGATGTGCAGAGGGTGGTAAGGAGAAAAAAGATTGATGAGATTTACTGCTGAAACTAAGCCAACTCCAGAGCATCTTACAAAAGGCCATACAGAACCAACCAGAGCAGGATTCTCTTAATTACTCCAATACCACAAAGCCCCATGAACTTACAAGGATCCAGCCTCCACATTTGGACCGCGGATATAGAAGGGGACTCTGATGTCAAATTCATAGGGCATGGATTTTCCTTTCACCAGCCCAAATTGCCCTATATGATAGCCGTGGTCTGCCGTATATATTACATATGTGTTATCCAGTTCACCTGTTTCAACCAATGCATTGTAAATCTGAAATGAAACAGAAGCATAACATTTTGGATTGAACAAAACAGTATGGTATTACACAATAATCTTGCATACAGACACAAGGGCAGTGAAAAGCTTGGTGAATGTATATATTGGCTTTTTGTGCAAGCTGCTCCCTTTCAGCTGAAGAGAAGGGGGGCGGAATAAAAATAAATAAAAACAAACATGAAACTATTGGGGTCCTACTGAGATAGCGACTGCATTTGTTTTTTGAAAAGGCAACATGAATGATCTGAAATCAAATTATGGAACTGCAATGAGTCACAAATCATGACATATAGTTTGGCCATATTTGCAAGTTACATTGTCATAAACCATTGTTTACTGGGCATGAGCAGCTGCTTGGTTCCTCCCCACTCCTCCTGGCTTGCATTGGGAGAAAACAAATCACAATACCTGGGCTTAGCTTTACATCAAAACTAGGCATCATGATTTGTTTTGCTCTCAGCAAACCATGAGCAGTTAAGGCAATAACCACAGCAGAAGTACTGCAGTTGAAGTAAAGGGTTAAAGCCACCCCATCTAGGGTCCCGAATTTTATGGAGTTTTGTGCACCCTGTGTTAACACATCTTCCTCCAAAGTTGCTTTCCTTCGAGCACTGTCTGTCTATGGGAAATAGAGAGGGGAAACCGAGATGTATTATGATGACCCAGATACCTCCTTGTTTGTTTTAGAAAAGCAGGTCAAGCCACAACTATTTTTGGAATGCACTTGTGACAAAGCATAAGGTTAGGCTTGACTAGCTGAATGCATTTTAAAATTCATTGAGCCTCTTTATAATTACAATTTCAATCCCAGCTTGCTGACTTGAAGTTAAAAATAAAGCAAGCCATCAATTTGAGCAAGCTGCAACACTGATGGCAAGCCTCTCCAAGCGTATGTAGTAGCACTTGAGAGAGATTATATCTTCCCAGAGCAAACCACCAATCAGCAGTAATAGTAATCACCATAATCACAAACAGGCTGATGCAGGGCCTACCTATAATCTTAACCTTGTCTTCTCAGGGTGCCTGCATTATACTTAAATCACAAACAAAATGCAGGAATGCTGGGAGATAAGCAGCAATAAATTGTTTTGCCTCCATGTTAGACTGGCAGCTTTGCAGGCTTGAAAACAAGCCCATCAATTTTCACAGAAGGTGCCAGTCAGGATGAATATTGCCAGAGCACAGAAGCACAACTAGCCAGCCCACCCTTGAGGCAAAGTGAGACGATCACCTCAGGCGGCAGGATCCACAGGGGCAGCAGATCCCAATGTTGGTTTTTATTCCCTCCTTTGTTCCTTATGTAGATCTTCCCTCACTCCTTATTCCCTGGTGTGGTGAAGGGTGCTATTTTGGGGTCTGCCTGAGGTGCCAAAATGTCTTGACCCGGCCCTGATGGAACGGTTCGTTTTACTTTGTTCTAATATCACAGGCTTAAGTTCAAACAAGATGCCAATAAGAGGTGTGTTATAGAAGATAACTGGACCTATGAAGCAACCTGATGGTGGATCATAGCAGGCTTTGTTATGACAAGCCAGACCTTTGGTCAACCGAGCTCAGTACTATCTACAATACTATCTCCTGAAAATAGTGCTGTGTACAGGAACCCTCTAGTGTTTCCAAACAGGGGTCTTCTCCGTGGCAATGACAGGGAATAAATCTGGGACCTTTCTCACACAAAGCTTCGGATCCTCCTCCAAATCTGCAGCAGGCAGAGTCCTCCCTAGACATCCAACCCATGCTCTTTTTAACTGCACATACCAGTGACTGAACCTGAGACCACATGTGGTCTATCACAGAGCTATTTACAAAAGTTTGCCCCATAAAAAGTGTGCCAAGTTTGCCATATATTCTTGCAGGCTATGGATATTGCTGGGCTCAGTTGTCATCGTTGGACCATCATCCACACAAAGGGGGATTTGAGTCCATTTATTTTACATTCATTTCCTACCCAAGAAGCTTATGGCTGACATGGGCATGAAGCCTAAGCATTGTCTGCACATTTCTGGCACATCACACTGACCAGGAAAAACGGTGGTATGTTAAGTACATATTACTTAACAGAGAACTATTGAAGACAGAAAGCAAGGCTTTTGGTACAATTTTCCCTTTATGCACTGTTTGCAACTACAGCAGGCAACTTAGGATGTTTTGCTATTTGGAATATTTTATAGCACTATCATTATTATAAAATGGGTTTCTTACCTGCCCTGAACCACAAGACCACCTCTTTCCCTGCAGACCCTCTTGGGTGTCACAATCAGCAGTGGGGGCCCTCTTGGTAGTTCTGCTACCCTCAGTGGCTTGGTGGGGGGCATGACCCAGGAGATGGTATTCTTGGAGGCAGCCCCCAAATTATGGAATTCCTTCCACACAAAGGTGCACCCGGCACCTTCACTGCACAGCTGAAGATGCACCTTTGAAATCTGAGATACATTGGGACCCACTCTACTTGTGATTTTAATTTCTTCTAAACGGGTGCCAAAAAAGCAGCATATAAACCCATTAAAAAAACACCTAGATAAATAATGTTAAAATAACTTAGTACAATTTACAGTCAGAAGAATAGGGTGAGTCCTAAGGTGTAAAAAGAGGCTAAAAGAGATGCATCTTCAACACATGATGAAAGCTATACAATGAAAATGCCAGACACACCTCTGCGGGGAGGGAATTCCATAGCTAAGGCAATGTCAGAGTAGGCCCTCTCCTGAGTTTCCACTCCTGAACTTTCAAGGGAGACAAAACTACCTACCAAATGGGCTCCCTCTTAACACCCAAGAAGAGAAGTTGGGAAGGAGACTTGGTGCTACCGTTCTGCCCAGAGCAATTCAAACCTTATAAACCAAATGGGGAAGTTGAGGCCCTGTGATGAAGTGCACCTGTGCTTATATTGGCAACACTTAAACTCATGTTTTGGATAGGATAGAAAAGTAGGGCACGTATGCAGGACTTGGGGAATGGGAGAATAAATCAAGCTTCCTCAACCTTGGCCCTTCTGATGTTTTTGGCTTACAACTCCCATGATTCCTAGCTAGCAGGGCAAGTGGTCAGGGATGAGGGGAATTGTAGCCTCAAAACATCTGGAGGGCCGAGGTTGAGGAAGCCTGCAATAAGTCTTACCGCCTCCATAGAGTCATCCACAGACATGAGAGTCTGAAGGCGCTTCTGCTGCAGCATATTGGTGAATTCCATGTGAATAGGTTTCATGGGGCCAGTATACCTCATTATCCAGTGCTTGTCTGGGTTTGGAGCATAATTATAACTGGGTGTGCTAGAGAGAGAGAGAGAGAGAGGGAGGGAGGGAGGGAGAGAGAGAGAGAGAGAGAAACACAATTAACTGTCAGTAAAATAAGCATGACATGCCACCCATCCTAAAATGTGTATTCTGAGTTTCTGCACAAGTTCCACACAAACGTAGGGCAGGATTCATGTAACCAGTCCCATTAGCAAAAGACCCATGCAAGGACTTCCATTTGTGCAATAGGACTCCCCCTGTCTCCTCCCCTTGCACCCCCCAGAAATGGCTCTGGGGGTTGGGGAAACCCCCAGAATGGCGCATGAGGGAGAGGAGACGGGTATCATGCCATCTGGTAAACTGGAATGCTTGCACAGATGGGACTGGAAGAACATGATGCTGAATTCTATCCATTGCATTGAGCATTCTGTCCTGACAATTTCAGTATCCTGAGAACAACAGCTTCCACTTTCAAAAGTAGGTTTGGGGGCTTCTGTTTACTTAGCCTTGAGTACAGGAAAGTGTTAGAAGCCAGGAGGCAAATCTTAAAAGATGCTCCCTCTCCATCCACAGCTTTTTACAGTGTATGCCATACTGTTCCTAAGGGTGCCCCCAACCTTTGGGCAGCCCAAGTGACTGCAGAGTGAAGGCAATAAGGCCTTGTTTTGTGAATGGAATTCTGAATGGAAGAAGTTAGGGTCCAAGCTAAGGAGCCCAGCTGCTATCTTGCCACACCCAAGTTAATGCAAATACAGTTAATTCCCTGAAAATGGATGTGCAAATGAACCTTACCACTGCGGCTTCTACTATCTTTAAGCATGTTTGAGGCACACAGGGGTGGCAATTTCCCTGTTGGGAATAACCCTCCATGGTAGGATTACATTCTCCGTGGTAGACAGCGAAACATTATAAATCTCTTTTATGATTTATCTAAAAGCCGGGAACGGGAAAATTGCTCTGCTCAAACTGAAGCCTATTGAAATAGCAAGTATCATTCAGAGTAAATGAGAATATATTTCAACTGTAGCAGCTTAGCATTAGGCAGCTAACATTCTAACTGGGGAGCATGAGAATGACATAGCTATTCCAATTTCATTCTGCACGGATGATTGTGGCTCACGCAGGTTCCTTAACAATAACTATCCAGATTGCTGGAGAGTCTCTACTATGTTATTTAGCATCTGTGGTGAATTTAAGCTTGACTACCTGAGCATTTAGCAGGAAACTATGGGCATTAAAATGCTTATTATAACTTCAGTCCAATAGCCAGCTTTTAAAATGATGTTTTACTCTATACTAGTCTTTAAAAAGAAAAAAAGCTGGATGGTGCTATTACAATTTCCTTTGCTTGAACAAGTAGCCTTGAGGTAGGGATCTCCCCACCCCAGGAGATATAAAAGGGAATTCCCATCCCACTTGACAACAGCAAAAAGCTAGGGCATCTGAAACAGCAAACTAGCTCCAGAGTCTGGTTCTGCAGAATCTTGGAGATTGATCTGGTCAGATAGGCAAGGGCTTTGGGCTTCCCTTGACCAGAGAATGGGTCCTACATCTTAGTGAGCTACACAACTCCTACTATAACTCAGACCTCAAAGACTTCCTTAGGTGCAAAGGGGGAATAGGCATTGGCACCAGTCACTGGCAACCAGACTTCAGCCTCTGAATTGACAGGGTCTAGTGTAAATACCTGGCCTTCTGCCCTTGCCTAGTCAACAGAGCAAGGGCTTCTGTATTTCGGGCTCCAGTTTCCACAGGTTTTTTTTTTTAATTAATCAGCAGAGTTTTACAGTGGTGCTCTATTTATGGCCTTGGGAAGTTAGCTTGAGCAGTATCATCCATAATTACGCACACATATTTAGCATGTACTTGTGGGTCTGTGCAGAATGAAGCTGGCAGGTGAGGCTGTTGTGAACATGCTGCGAGAGGGGAGCACAACTCCTATTGTAGCACTGCGCTTTTACCGTAACATTACTCATATTCAGGGTTGCCCCATGTGCTGAGTGTGTGTGTGTGTGTGTGTGTGTGTGTGTGTGTGAAAGACATGCTAAAGTGAATTGCATTGTGTTTTAACAAGTGGGAAGCTTTGATATCAAGGCTGCAGCCCAAAAAGTGCTTTGTGATGGGGAAGAGAGTATTTTTCTTTCAGGGAGGAGAGGTTGCTTATTATTCTCTCCACATTGTTAATGTTCTCTCTGATTTCAGAATGTTATTGTGGCAGGATAATGACATTGCCGCTTTGAAAATGCTGATGGTTATGGAAACTGTTGCTATGTAATGCCCTGAACGAATCTAAAATGCTTGGCAAATTCCTTTTCCAGTATGCTTTGTGATTTCCTGGCTCATCTGAAACCTCCTGCTGCTTAATCCACTCGACGTCCACGATCTTCTTTGATTACTACAAACGTAACCCTCTTATACTTAACAGATTTGTCCGTCTTATGGCCAAATACACAAAGCACAACAATTCTGGAAACTGAACAAAAATAACCACTTCAAATTCATTCAGAAGTTGGAGGTGGGGGCTGCACTACAAATCCTGATTGTATTTGACCTTGGAGAGAGAGAGAGAGAGAGAGAGAGAGAGAGAGAGAGAGAGAGAATAAAATGCTTACAGAAACAACAGTAGTGCTTGTCTCTGGGGGTGGGGGAACGATCCAACAATCATGAATAAATGCCTATTAAGCAGGTAAAGCAAAGAATGATACATGTCGGCGATAGGAACCTGCAGGTATAAAATAAAACGCAAGCCTATTTTTTTTAGATCCAAAAGTGATTGTTTTACATATGCTGGAGCAGACTCAGGATTACTTACTGAAAACTATTTCAGAACGCAGAGGGGGTAAAAGAAAATATTTGAAAATAAGTGTTTGGAAACAAAGGGAATTTCAGCAGAAGAACCCAGCGGAGAAGTAACTTGTGGCAAAAGAAGGAGGAATTCACCACTGGCGGTAAGAACGAATACAGAGTATAGCGAAAAGCTGCTAGACAGAAAGCAGAGTAAGAAAGTAACCGCTAAGTGAAGGGACGAATATCCTCGGTAACAAAGTATAAAATAGGAGTTATAAAGTACAAAGAGTCGGAGATAAAGCAAATAGTGAGCCTTCGTTAAAGGGAGACTCTTTGGCGGACTAGAGAGGTGGGAAGGAGGGCTTTCTGCCTCATCCGGTTGCTGATGTGAGAACTTTTTCTTTACTACCAGCACTTTGCTAAACAATGCTCGGACGGTGAAAGAGTGAAACGGTGAAACGGTGGGGAGAATTTTGGGTTCCCCCCTCCCAGTCTTTAATGTTGACGACGTGAGAACACAAAGTATGAAGGTCGCTTCTATGGGCTTGAATAAATAGGGGAGGAAATCACTCCGGGGACTTGGCTCAGCGTTGGTTATCCACCATTTTGTCTTGCTAAACCGGCTTTACCACGTTTTTGCATGCTCCTGGGACTTAAAGGGACATGCGCTATAGACTATACAGGGGAAGTTTGTAACCAACTACTACTATAAAGACTATTTCACGGAGGACCTTCACGTCTCTATTTGGGAAAGCTTTTGCTGGCTTCAGACTCCATCATATTAATCCCCAAGAAGATAAGGTCTGTAAAGCCTGGGTATATTGAGGTGCCTAAAACCTGTCACTTGACTCCAGCCTCAACCCCAGTGGTTCATCAACTCATTACAGTTAACGTGCGAACTGGTGCCTCACTCTTGGTAAGGCGCTGCTGCTGCTAATTTTCACCCCTGTTTTCATCGAGTCGTACCAAGTCTACAAAATGACGAATGGGGCCAAAAAGGGGGCGGCAACGCCAGTGGAAAGGAGACCGTCGAGACAAGAGGAGGGCAAGGAAATGAAAGAGATTAAAGACTATAGCAGCCTGATGGCTGAAATAAGGAAAGAATTTAAAAATAATGAACAATACATAGAGAGAAAATTATTTGAAGTACAAGAGACTCTGGATAAGAAGCTGGAGGAGGTGGTGGGGGAATTGACAGGAAAGGTCAAAGACTTATCGGCAAAAACTAAGGTTCTGGAGGATTCAGTGAAGAGGGTGCAAAAAGATACGAAAAACAGTAAGAAGGAGGTAGATAAGATTAGAGCAGAAGTTAAAGAGATAGAAAGGGTGCAGGAAGAGTTGTTGGACAACATGGCTATGACACAGATGAGGCAAAATCAAACTAATTTGAAACTGAGAGGTATACCAGAGATTGTAAATGAAGATATTAGATCTAAAGTGATAAAAGAACTGGCAATCTGGTTAGATAAAAAAGAGGATGAAATAAATCAGTATTTAGTAAACATTTTTCGAATAAGGTCAAGAGTGGATAAAGTTAAAAAGAAAAAATTATCAGGAGATGTAATTGCCATGTTCAACACGATGGAAATAAGAAATGAAATTTTGAAACAAAATCATATCAAAAGGTTATATATTGAAGGAAAACCAATTATTATTTTTAAAGAAATTCCTTCGAGATTTCTTCGAAGGAGAGAGCCATACAAAAAACTAACAAACCAATTGAAGAAAATGGGGACTTTATACAGATGGGAGTTTCCGGAGGGTATTTCATTTTATTTCAAAGAAAAAAGGTTTAAGTTAAGCACCAGTATAGAACTCCAGAAATTTGTGAGGAGATATGAGAAGGAGCTGGGAAAGATAGATGGAGAGGAGGAAAGGGAGGAACACCAAAGAGACAAGGAAGGTGAAGGGAGTGAAGAAGAAGAGAGAGAAGAGAGTTTAATAGGAGTAAGGGAAGAAGAAGAGAAGGAAGACAAGGAACAGTAGTTACTACTTAGCTCAGACAAATTAGATAGAACAACAGTAGTAGATGGTTTTAAAAACGATAAGTTGGAATGTGAATGGTTTGAACAATAAAAATAAGAGGAATCAGATTGCGCATGTATTACTGAAAAAGAACTGGGACCTAATCTGTTTACAAGAGACGCATGTAATAGGTAAACATAAGAGGGTACTAAGTAATAAAAGACTGGGATTGGACTTTGTGACCTCTGACAAGGTTAAGAAAAGAGGGGTTGTAATATACATAAAAGTAAAGTATGACCCGCAACTATTATATAAAGATGAACATGGGAGAGTGGTGGTTGTACAGATGGTTTTTCATGGAGAAAGAATAATTGTGGCAGGAATATATGCGCCAAATGATAAAAAATCAGCTTTCTTCTCTGAACTAGAAACTATATTGATGGAATGGATGGACCAAAAAATGATACTGATGGGGGACTTTAATGGAGTGGTGATGCCAGATATAGATAAGTTAACAAAAAGACAGGATAAGAAAGAGGGCAAATTGCCCCGATCTTTTTTTGATATGGTCAACAATTTGGGACTGATGGATGCATGGAGGCATAAAAATCCTACTGTGAAACAATTTACCTTTTTCTCGAACCCGAATCAGAGTTGGGGAAGAATAGACAGCATTTGGGTTTCGAGGGAAATGATACAGAATTTAACTAAGTCTGAAATTTGGCCACGAACTATATCTGATCATAATGCGGTTTCGATCGAGTTAAATGGTAGAGATGATAAAACAGGAAGATGGAGAATGAATGAATTCCTTTTTAATGATCAAAAGATTGTAAATAAGGCTATAGAAACAATTGAAGAATACTTTAAGTGGAATTTAAATGGAGAAACCACTATAGAGACGGTGTGGGACGCGGGAAAGGCGGTTATGAGGGGATTTCTGATTCAGAAAAACTGTCAACTGAGAAAAGAAAAAGAGAAAAAGAAAGAGCAGATTACAACACAGATTATGGAAAATGAAAGAAAATTAATGGAGAACCCTAGACAAGAGAATATAAAACAGAATTTAAAAATGTTACAAGCCAAATTCTCTACAATAATTAACCAGGAGATAGAATGGAAAATTAAGTTGATGAATCAGAAGAACTTCGAATCTGCAAATAAGATAGGGAAATATCTAGCGTGGCAGTTAAGAGAAAGGAAGAAACAAAATACGATTAGTAAAATAAGAGAAGGAGAAAGGATTGTGGAAGAGCCAAAGGAAATAAAAAGGATATTTCAAAAATACTATAAGGATCTGTACAATAGAGGAAAGGAAACAGAAATAGAAATAGATCAATATTTGCAAAAATACCATCTTAAACAAATTGTAAAAGAAGAAAAAGAGGCTTTAGACCAGAAAATTACTCAGGAAGAGATAAAGAAGGCTATAGGAAAGATGAAAGCCGGGAAGGCGCCAGGACCGGATGGCCTCCCGGCTAAATATTATAAAACACTAACAAATCAAATATCACCAGTGCTGGGAGAGGTGATGAACAATATACTGACAGAAGGAAGGATCCCTAAAACCTGGAAGGAAGCTTATATTATATTGATTCCTAAAAAAGATGTCGATAATTTGGATGTAAAGAACTATAGACCAATTTCACTGCTAAACAACGACTATAAGATATTTGCAGATATAATGGCGGAAAGGCTAAAAAAGGTTCTCATCAATAAAATACATAAAGATCAATCCGGCTTCCTTCCAGGGAGACAACTACAGGACAACGTAAGGAACTTGATAGATATTATTGAATATTTGGATGTGAATATAGACAGACAGGCGGCACTGGTTTTCATAGATGCCGAAAAGGCATTTGACAACATCTCGTGGAACTTCCTAAAGAAGAGTCTGGAAATGATGGGAATAGGGGAAAAATTTAGAAGAGGCATAGAAGCAATATATAAAGAACAGGAAGCCAAGTTAGTTATAAATAACACTACATCAGAATACTTTAATATTTATAAAGGGACTAGACAAGGCTGCCCCCTGTCCCCTCTATTATTTATAACGGTCTTGGAAGTACTTAATAAGAGACTGAGGGAAGAAACGAAAGTGAAGGGGATTAAGGTAGGAAAGAGGGAATTTAAAATCAAAGCCTACGCAGATGATATTGTGCTGACCTTAGAGGAGCCAAAGGATAGTGTAGAAGAAGCTCTACAAAAAATTGAGGAATTTGGAGCCGTGGCAGGTCTTAGAGTAAATAAGAGCAAAACTAAAATGCTGGTTAAAAACCTAACTAAGGAAGAAACGATAGAAGTAGAAAGAAAGGCAGGAATTACGGTGGCTAGAAAAGTGAAATATCTGGGAGTGTGGATCACGGCTAAAAACCTAAATTTATATAGGGACAACTATGAAGTTACATGGAAAAAGATAAAGAAAGACCTGGAAATCTGGGGGAGGATGAAACTTTCCTTTTTAGGAAGGATAGCAGTGGTTAAAATGAATATCCTGCCGAGAATGTTGTTCTTATTCCAAACCCTTCCAGTCATCAAGGGTGTAAAACAATGTAAAGAATGGCAGAGATCCCTGGCGAAATTCATTTGGCAGGGGAAACGCCCACGAATTAAAATGAAAATATTGATTGATAAAAGAGAAAGAGGAGGTTTTGCTCTGCCAGAGCTGAGCGTGTATTACGAAGCAGCATGCCTACTCTGGCTGAAAGATTGGATAAAATTGGAGAACAGAGATCTATTGGATCTGGAAGGTTTTAACAACCGCTACGGGTGGCATGCATACCTCTGGTATGAGAAAGTTAAAGTTCATAGAGCTTTCTTAAATCATATTTTTAGGGGACCTATATATCTGATTTGGGAGAGAAATAAGAACCTCATTGAAAGAAAGACGCCTTGGTGGATCTCACCATTAGAGGTCTTAACGATAAAAAAAATCAATACGGAGGGGAAGAGTGCCACTTACGAAGACTTGCTAAGGAAAACAGAACAAGGGCTTAAACTCAAGCCCTACGAAGAAATAAAAGATCTATTCACCGGCTGGTTACAATACCATCAGGTGAACGATCTGTTAAAAGAGGATAAAAGGAAAAGAGGTTTTGAAGATAAGAAATCAAAGTTTAATACTGAGATAGTAGAAAGTAAGAGTAAAACATTGTCTAAAATATATGACTTGTTACTAGAATGGCACACCAAAGACGAGGAAGTTAAAGAAGCAATGATCAAATGGGCAATGGACTTGGGATATAATATAGAGTTTGATAAGTGGTTGGAATTGTGGAATAGAAACATCAAATTTACGGCCTGTACGGCTTTGAGGGAGAATATCTGGAAAATGCAGTACAGATGGTATCTCACCCCGGTGAAGCTGGCTAAAATGTATAGAGTAAAGAACAGGATGTGCTGGAAATGTGGAGAGGTGGAGGGAGACTTCTATCACATGTGGTGGCGATGCAATAAGGTGAAGATCTTTTGGGAAGCAATATATAACGAGCTTAAAAAAATATTAAAATATACCTTTCCCAAGAGACCGGAGGCCTTCCTGCTGGGAATTATGAGTAAAGAAATTAAAGATGAAGATAAAAAAATATTTCTTTATGCCACCACAGCTGCAAGGATCATGTTGGCACAAAATTGGAAAATAGAAATTATACCCACAATAAGAGACTGGCAGGTTAAAATGATAAACTATGCCGAGCTAGACAGATTAACAGGTAGAATAAGGGACCAGGATGATCAGAAAGTCCAGAAAAACTGGAACAAATTTTGGAAATACATGGGAATGGATATGTAGGAGGAACTGGCGGTCTTAGTGTAACTCTTTCAGCGATTAATTATAAGGTTAACATCTAAATACGCAATCATGGAAATTATTTGATACTTACCAAAATGGGTGAAGGGAAGTCAAAGGTTCGACAGAACCTAAAATATTATAATTTTCTTTATTATGATTTTTATGTTTTAATTTGTGTTTGTATAATATAGGGAATGGTGAATAATATGTGTAAATATGTTTAAGTGTATATTTGTTTGTATGTATGTTTGTTTTTTCAAACCCTGAATAAAAATTTAAGTGCAAAAAAAAAAAAAAAAAAAAAAAGAAAACTATTTCCTCTCTCCTACCAAAGTCAAATTTTTCAGTGACTGCTATTGGGTCTATATTGGCATTTCTCCTTTTGGCATTTATTACCTGCCTTTTGATTTAAAATCCTCCACACAGAGAGAGAGACAACCCAGGGAGGGGATTCCACAGTTTGGGTGCCACTGCAAAGAAGGCTCTGTCCCACATTCCTGCTCCCTTGATTTCTTCACACAGCAGAGGCACACAGAGCAGTGCATTAAAAGAAGCTCTTAACACACAAGCTAAGTTTGTGTTGCATATCATCAACATACAACTAAGTTTAAAGACCTTGTGGAGGGCAAGATTAGATAACAAGAGGGACATGTGGCTGCCACTGCAAGGGACAACTCCATGTCTACTCTTCCTCTTCTCCCTGGTACAACATGTAGAGAAATGAAATGTTCAGAGGAGGTCATAACTTGACCACACCCTCTTACACACCTTCAGTAAGGGGCATCTAATGAAGTCAAGTGAAGGAAAGGGTTGATATGATTTCACACCACTCATTTTGGTTTTTCTGTGTTAGCAGGGTACAGAGGAGAAGAGATGTGGGATTGCATCAAGAAACCTAGACTAAAAGGGTGCAATATTGTGCATCCACATGTCCCTAGTTTTCAAGGTTCTGGAGAAAAGCTTAAACATGTGAAGGTAAAGCACCTGATGGACAAATCTTATGTGTGTCTGCTCAAAAATAAGTCCCACTGAGTTCACATGAACCCAGGTAATTGTGCATAGGATCTGAGTATGTGCCTCATTCCTATCCTACCACCTGATCTCAGACTCAGACCTCATCATAGTTATTTACCCAAGTTCCATTCTCTCTTTCCCCCTTACTCTCTTTACAAAGACTTTCCCAAAAAGGAATAAATTTGCATAAATTGCAAATGGAAAAGGATGGGGTTGTTCATCTTATTGTGTAGATTTCTACAAGTTATAAATCGAAAAGCGCCAAGCTGTTCCATTTCTGCTACCTGCGATAAACTTATGCCAAAGCACAAATGATCCAGAAATGATTTCCCAGGAATGCTATGCCTTGGCTTGGAAATGCAGATAATTGGTTTGGTGCTTTGTTGCCTTTTCCTTACATGTGCTGAGAAGCATTGGGAAAGAGATGAGAATACTGAGGGGCTGAGTCTTCAGGACCGTGAGGAGCTGCATGGCTGAGAACCATCAAAACTGGCCTGTGAGGATACATCTTCTTTGAGATTCGGAAGAAGCTAATACTGTCATTGGTGATCAAGTCAGTCAGATAATCCTGAAGAGAGTGAGGAGGGAAGAGAAGAAAAATCAGCAAAATGACATCAAAAGTAATTGACGATCATTTTAGAGGTGGGAGGAGAAATCCTGATTTATTCACTTTTGTAATAATTGCAAATGTAAAGGGCTGGTATGTTTTTAAATATGCTTTTTTATTTGTTTTTTACAATTCCCTATAATGTTACCAAGCTCACATCCACACCTCCATTTAAAGCATTTCAATTCCACTGTAAGAGTCAGCTAAAGGTAAAGGTAAAGGGACCCCTGACCATTAGGTCCAGTCGTGACCGACTCTGGGGTTGCGGTGCTCATCTCGCTTTATTGGCCGAGGGAGCCGGCATACAGCTTCCGGGTCATGTGGCCAGCATGACTAAGCCGCTTCTGGCGAACCAGAGCAGCACACGGAAACACTGTTTACCTTCCCGCTATTTATCTACTTGCACTTTGACGTGGTTTTGAACTGCTAGGTTGGCAGGAGCAGGGACCGAGCAATGGGAGCTCACCCCGCCGACCTTCTGATCGGCAAGCCCTAGGCTCTGTGGTTTAACCCACAGCGCCACCCACGTCCCATAAGAGTCAAGACTTCCCCCTAAAAAAGAATCAGGCAGCTCTGTCCTTCCAGAACTTTGCTGCTCCCCAACTCCCAGCACCAGTGCTGGATTTACGTATAAGCTAAACAAGCTATAGCTTAGGACCCCACTCTCTTGGCCCCCCCCCCAAAATTATGAGTCTTTGTAAATTGTGTTTCTAAAGGAACTTTTGTTATTGCCAAATGCCAATGTGTTTGCATTATTAAGTTTGTTATGAATAAAAAATCATTTTAAGTTAGAGCTTAATAATTATTTCACTATTAATATACTTCTTCTTAATTGTATTTCAGTTCAAAGATTACTTTGATAAAATACATATTTTGTTACGGGCAAATGGCTTTAGATACCTATTAGGTCTATAAATTATGATATAGCATATATTGAACACAAAAAACAGCAACAATTTGTTGTTGACAAAGGACAGCTGGACATATAAAGGGCCCCATTACCTTCAGTAGCTTAGGGCCTCATCAAACCGACCCTCCGACCCTGCCCAGCACCCAGCTGAGGTGGCCACCTCACTCTGGCTAATGGGAAGGCCAGCCTTACTGTTATTTGTTGAGCCCTGAATTGAATCAAACTAATCTGAGACATTTGTGTGTGTGTGTTATATGGAACAAGTATTCTTAAATGTAATGGTAATAAAATGCTGGAGAGACTTGCTTGACAGAGACGGTCAGTGAACACGAATGTTGTGTTATATTTTGATTACACGTCACTTGGCACTCAGACATCTGAGATTATTACAAAAAGGGCAACCAACGGGTTGCTAATTCTAGTGCCAGCGGGGAAGATATTTTTGGAAACAGAAATATACTTGCTGCTACCAAAATGAAGGTTCATTAAACTAATCTCTCAGAAGTCATGTTATTGCACTGGTAGTAGGAAATACACTTAATGAAAAGACGTATTTGGAGAAGATAGCAAGGGGTTCCACTTTTGGACACTTAGTCACATCAAGCATGGTGCTGATACAGATACTTCTTGTTATTATGCACAGCAATTTAACCACGCAGCTGCTGAAAGCCCAATTAGATGCACAAAACATCTTGGTCTGAGAATGCGTCCCATTCCTATCCTACCACCTAATCTCAAACTCAGACCTCATCATATTTATTTACCTGCTGTGAAAACAATTTTTGGAAGGATTTCCATTTTACAGATGGGCAAGACAAGGCTCAGAGATAGTCATGAGTAATTCATTTAAAACATATACTGTGCCTTTCTGAGAAGGAATGTGGGAACAAGAAATGCTAGATCCCAAATTCTGTCTCTTTGTCACACTCTGCTGCAATGTGACTGAAAAATCTTTGAAATGAATTATGCATTAAAAGGCAGTTGCCTTGCCCTTAATCAGATATTTTAGATTCAGAAGCATACCTTTTAACAACCCTGATTTAAATTCAAGTTTATTAACTGCTTTAGTTCTGACTAGCTGGATAAAAAGCAGGTGTCAAATATCTTTGTTCCGCTATATCCTTTTCTGTTAATAATGGAAGGTAACCCTATGGGAATATTTTTAAAAATCAGGTGTTTTTAAAGTTACTCATTTGCTTCCCTCAACCCACCCACCCAACAGATTTCTAATTAGAATAACAGAACCTGAACCTCTGATCTCCGTTTCATAACACTGCAGACAAACACTAACTGAGTTTGTGGACTACTGACAGATTTAGGACTCCCTCAAAATCTGCATACCACCACCATGGAAACAGCAATTTTGCAATAAAGAGAATTAATCACATGCATGCAGCAGATCAAGAGTATGTCTCTCTGTGTTAATTAAAGCAGGGAACACCAGTCAATAGAACATGAGTCAAACTACGATCAAATCCATTTCCCAGCTGGTAGGACATACTGAAGTGCTTACCGGCTTAAGAACTGCTTGCTGTCACTAAATAAATTTTAAATTATACATCCCTCCAGAAGTAAAACGATAATGTGCAGTCTAAGGGAGCAGGTTTATGGATTGCAGTTTATATTACCAGCAGTAGCTTTCAAATATGAAACAAATACTTTAATTAGACTGAAATCATAAAGCATCCGTATTGTTCCCACAGTTGTGGCCAGGGGAGGGAAATGAAAATAAATCAGTAAGACCTACCCTAGAGTAGTCAAATCCGTGCTTTTCCTTCACTCCATTTCTACAGAGCGTGTAGTTGTAAAAACGAGAATTCTTGAGCAACCCAACCCATTCCTTCCAGCCAGGAGGCACATAGGAACCATTATATTCATTCAGGTATTTCCCAAAGAAAGCTGGAAGCAAAAGGGGGAGAGGAGACATTGTGAGAAGAAAGCAACACATATAAATGTATAGGAGATAATCATGCTATAGTATAGAGCTCTTTAGTTTTCAGCTTTTGCAGACAAAGTGATCATATTTTCCCTATCCAATCATATTTTACTTTAATATTTTATTTTAAAGCAGATGCTTTAACACTTACTTAGCGCTAACAGTGCATTAAGCATAAAACAGAATAGGGAAGGGACTCACGAGCTTTCCCAGAAAATTTACAGCAAGGGCTGCAAATGGTCATTGGCTTGCTCACCTATAACAAGTGATTAAGGATCCCTTCCTAGCAACTGGGAAGGAATACTTTACCAAAAAAAGTTACATTTTTTTGCCTTTCAGGTGATGATGGGCATGTAAATTGCATTCATTCTGTACAATCCTGTCTGCCACACAGCAAATGACTCGTGACACCTTTTCAATGACCAGAGCCTCTTAGGAGGCATATTCTGTCTAGTCTGCCTGTCCTTCTGGGACTTGGTGTTTACAGAGTAATTCAACACCCACTGACTCCAGACTTGAGTTGGATTAGGTGGAGGGGTCTCTGAGCCCAGATAAGGCAGCTCCTGTTGGTGTGCCACTCTCCCTTCCAGCTACAGGATGTAGACCCTGAAGAAAGGTGCTCCAGAAATGGGGAGGGAGAGGGGCTGAGTCAGCCCAGGCCCAGACATTTCAGCAACTGCATCTGGCCTGATCATCCTGCCTCCCAACCTACTGATACTGCCAGAGAAGGTGGATTAGGGCTGCTCCCTTAAATGTGAATGGACTCCTGGCAGTTATCTCATTCATGACTTGCCCAACTCTGGCCGGATACAGATCTGGTCTGGTTACTACAATTGTACAAAAGAGGTGGGATCAGAAAACCACTCTTGGTCCTCTCTGTGTATTCTTAGATAGAAATGGGCTGCTCCAGAAAAGTATGGGCAAGAGGTCATGAAATCAACACCATCCTAGGTTCAGAAATTGTTGAAGAGACTTTTGAAACCTGCTTTTTTATGAGCTGCTTAATAAACCTATCTGAGCAAGGAATGCACTAGCCTTTGTTCCACTATGTTTTATGTTACTATTTTATTGCTATAGTCTCTATAAAGATGCATACAGGTGTAGCTAAAAACAAGGGCCTGCTAGACAGATAGCTTGCCAAGCCTAGCTTCCCTTCATCTTCATGCCACATGTTCTTGCCTCCAGATATCCAAGCACCATTTTTTTCCAGGGAGAAGGGTGTGTGCGCTTTGTGATGTCACAAGTGCATCACCAAACAGTACTCTGCACCATTCTTGGTGCTTCAAAGCAGCAAAACTGGTTTCCTTCCACCTCAGTCCTCAAGAGATAGTAGATATACAAAACAATGTGCTGTTTACGCACATTGTTTTTAATGTATGATTAAATCTCCCTAATAAAATACTTTGGTTTTGTAACTGTATGTGTTCAGTGTCCCAGAGTGACTGCAGCAGCTATCAGCTCTGACAGCTGCTACTGCAGAGAGCTTCCTTCCAACCCTCTCAGTGCTGCTCATAGGTGCCAACTCCCTGGGGCCCTAGGTGCCCGAGGACCCATCAAATTTTGATGCCAGGGCCATGCATGCTTCATGGCACCCATGACCCCAGGCACCCATGGTTGTGGGGCCAAGTTGGCACTCCTGGTGCTGCTGCAGATCTCCTCATCCACTCCATGACAATGCTCAACTTCTTTTTCCAGCAGCAAAGAGGAAGAAGGAAACCAGCCAGCCAGCAAAGAGCTAATATACATTAAAATACCATGCAAGAATTCCAATCACCTTGCACAGGCAGGCATAGGAATTTTGCACAGGTACCTAACAGCTAGTTTGTATCCAAGTTCATGCGAAGCCAGAAGAGTGCTAACAAATTCCAGCTCATCACTCTGACCGTTAAAGTCACACTGCCTTTGCCTTTAATTAGGTCATCTGCATCAACCAGACTAAAGCAACAGCAACATGCAAAGTAAATGCCAAGGTGTTATGATGTCAAGCAGCGTTCACCTACCTGGTGCCCTACAGATGTTTAAGATGGCAACACTCATCAGTCTCAGCCGGGGCCGATAGAAATTGCAGCCTAAAACATCTGGAGGGCATCAGGTGGGTGAATACTGGAGTAAAACAATAAATGGACAGCCATGCTCTCCCAAGAAAGGACTGTGGAATCAAACACTTTCTCGGGTTACTCTGCTTCCTGAGGCACTTCCAATATTTAGAGAGTTAAGTGCAATCCACAGTAATGTGTGGGTAATTGAATAGTGGAGTAGATTTCTCCTCCTTGCCTCAGTATCTAGGGATGATGGATTGGGATATTGATCCTTGTCCACAGTGAAAGGTTGGAACACAGCCATCTGAAGGTTTTTGTGCCTCGCCATTATATCGCAACTAAACACAACTGCATCTGGCACTATTCCTACTCCTCTCCTTGCCGTTCATTTATTTATTTAACAAATGTATAAACCACTTCACAGCCTGAAGCCATCAAAGCAGCACTCAACAAGATAAAAAAAACGAGATAAAATACAAAACAAAAGTAACCATTCTAAAACTAATTAAAACCTTTCCTACCAAAAACCAAAACCCAATAAAACCATTTTTTACAGATGGAGAATTAATATTCCATAAATGACTGAGTCGCAACTCTAAGCTTTTGGCCGGAGCAGCTGTTGGGCACAGGAGAACAGAACATCTCCAAATGGCAAAACAAAGCAATTCTTTTCAGCAGCATTTTAGCCCAAGTTAGCATGATATCCCATATACTGCCACTGCTTGTACACGGTGGGTTTTTGTGTTTTTTTTTAAGTTTCAAAATACTGAGCAGATTTTGCACCTGATGCCATGATACCATCCAAAACATCCTTACACTTTTCACCTCTTGATAAGTCATGTAAAATTACATTTGGCTCTGCACGGAGGTCCACTAACATGCTTTTCAGCTGACTACTGCAGATGCCTTTTTAAATCTGGCAAAACACCCCCCCCCCCCATCTCTAGAACCTGCACAATGCAATATAAATGTCTCACTGGTTTCCAAATGGCTCCAGGGCTCAGCAGGACAGGGACAAGCCTGCTAACCCCAGCTTAGTATTTAGGATGGAGGTTGTAGGCTCACATTGCCCACAAGGCTCAGCAAGATGGCACAGACCTGAACACTTCCCCCAGCAGCAGAGAAGGAATGTTGGCAAGTACAAATTGTCGTTGGCTACCAAGGCCAGTTCAAGCTTCGTGGATCCCCAGTGCTGTGAATTATTTCTGCAGAGTGCTGTGCTTTAGGCTGCATGTTCCCTTCCTTTATTTCTGCATGTTTCCTTCATTTAATATGCTTGATACTGCCATTCTAAATTTGTTAACTCTGTCCAATGTAACAGCGGGATAAAAATCCACAATTTATAATTTATCTGAGTCCTGGAAATGTAATCCATGTACGCAGACTATTACCTACAATGAGCAGAGAAACCTTTACATTATGTTCTGTGTCTGCTGATAAGATTTTTTCACAAGCTTACAGTGCCACATTCAGACTTCAGGACTATTTTTTAAAATAAAATAATAATAATAATAATATATGTATTGTGGCAAATTGGTATTTTGGGACCCCAGCTAATTGATTTATTGGCCCCCAATTAGCTTTTTATGGCAGCCCGGTCCGGCACGCTTCCCTCAGCTGCGCCGCTCTCAGCTACGTCGTCCGGTAGCTCCAGTCACACCTTAGCAGAGATAAACACAGCGGTGATGAACTGTCACGTCCTTCACTTAGCTTCCAAACAAACACAGAGTCCAAGTTTGTCCATTTCAGCTCTTTATTCCGACATTCCCCCAGGGATTTCTCCTGGGCTCCTTTCAGCCATTACCGGCTACGTCTTTCTCCCTCAACGACCAGAGGAGAACAGAACAGAAACTCCTCCCAGACTCCTCCCAGCTTCTACTGCTGACGTCTGAATGTTGAGGCATCATGGGAACTTCTTAACCAGTTAAGTTCCAACCTTAACACCCCCTCTATGCCTCGCATTCTGACAAGACCCTTTTGAGTTCAACACCTTCCCCTTTGCCTTGTGCCACTTCCCAGCATCTTTCCCAGGCACCTGTTGAACCCCTTCCACACTCCCAGAATCACACTGTGCGACACTTTTTCACGCACCTGTGACCTGATACCCTACTGACCCTTTAGAGCCAGCAGTTGTGTCTTCTCCGTCAGACTCTTCCCCCTCTGACTTGACACCCTGTTTGTGAGCTTTCTCCATTACCGGAGATGAAGCCTCACACCTGGACACTCCTTTCACAACCCTTGGAGATGCCCAAACCTGCCCTGAACCCTGACCCTGGACTTGGTCCCCATCACCGGGTTTTGAACCCTGATTCTGGACCTGATCCCCGTCACCGGGCTCAGCCACAGCCTCCCTTCTCCTTTGAGAAGACTTTGCACCCGTCACCTGGTGACGTATTCCCTTTTCCTTGAAAAGCTTCTCCAGAGCAGACCCAGTAAACTGTGACCCTCGGTCGCTCTTGAACCCTTGCACCCTGGTGGAAAACTTTAGTTCCACCTCCGCAACCCAATCCTTGATCAGTTGCGCCGCCTCCCCTGCGATTTGAGAGAGAGACACCAGCCAACCTGGCTGTGACCATCTGTCAGCAATGGCACATACCTGGCCCCACCCAGACTCTCATACCTCATGGGTCCTGACAGATCTGTGTGTGAACAAGCTCAAAAGCTTCCTTGGCTACCCTCCCAAACCCGGGAAAACCAAGTACCTTTGCACCTTTGCATGCCCTGCACCCTTGGGACCTCCCACATTTCCGGAGTTTGTACCCTTTTGTGCACCTGTGCAACTTTTGCACATCTTTGGGAACCTTAGCACACTGCACCTGTGCTTTTTCAGCATTCCCACCACCCTCCAGAGGTGACTCCAGAACAAAGAAATTATTCTTGCTCTTCGCTTTTGACCCGTTGTCGCCCCCCTCTGAAAATGGAACAGGTGTCATTTTCAAAGCACATTTTTGAACCCCTGCGTCGTTAGAGCAGATACAGATAACCGACAACAATTCAGTCCCGGCACAACGTAGACCTCTTACTCCTCCTGTTTCAGGGAGAGAAAAACACGTTAGCCAATTGTTCCTGTTGAAACAGCCCTGCAGTTCCGCAGCCTATCAGGTGCTGCCTGATAGCAGAAACCAAAACACCCAGCGTGTCACTGTGTCCTGGCTGGAGTTGTTCTGCACAGTTGCCATAGAAGCAACAAACGTCCCGCTGCCTCTGAAGACTGGACTTATCTCAGAGTTCCCAGACACCTCTGCAGCACGTAACTCCCGCTGCAGCAGATGGCTGGCCTTGGCAACATCCTGCCTTGCCCCTCTGCTCCGGTGGGGGCAACAGCGTCGCAAGCGTCCCGTCAAATTGTACACGTAGCAAAGACGAACTCCAGTGGAAAATCACTGCTTGGGCTCCCAGCTGGCCTTCTTCTCCTTCTTCCAGAAAAGCACTCCTTGCCAGCTCCGCCCCCTCTGAACCTCCACTTCATTCCAGCACGTACAGTGGAAAAACTTTTTTTGAACGTGCCTTTGGAAAAGTCCGCCCCCCCCGACCTGCTCAGCAGCACTCCTTGTGGCTAAAGCATCAGGGACAGGGGCTTCAGCCGTCTCTAGGCTTATGTATTCCTTCTCCAGGGCTCTGGCCTTTTGCTGAAGCTTCACAGCAACTGCAGCACATTTCCAAGTGCCAATAGTCCCTTTCACCCCCCCTCTGGGGCCCACAGCCCTTCCCAGCTGTGCACCGGCTCTCACGAAGGTGGTCAGCGCCATCTTGCCTTCTGTTCTGAAGCAGCCATCTCCCGGCCCTTGCTTTTCGCCTCCAGCCTCATAAAACTCCCTGGAGCACTAGCCAAGTGGCCTCTGGCTTCCTGACACCCAGAACAGTAGACTTCAAATCAGCAGCCAGGTTGCCCAGCTTCTTAAAGTGAGCATGGAATGTCCTCCAAGACCTGGCAGCCTGCCATCCTCTTCCGTTCTCCCAAGGGGCCCCAAGCTTACTTACAGTTCCCAAGCTCCTCTGGCACCCGTGGAGAAACGTTTCCTCGGCACAGGCAAACACTTTGCGTCTTTCAGCCAGCTGCTTTTAAACTCCGCAGCTCTCCTTGCCTTTTAACACCAGGCAAAAAAAACTCCGCCAAACTCCTGCCGTATTTCTCTGCCTTCGACCGCAGACTTCAAACGCATTCCGGCAGCCTCTTGTGACAGTTTTACAAGCGGTAATTACCCATAACCTGTGGCAAATTGGTATTTTGGGACCCCAGCTAATTGATTTATTGGCCCCCAATTAGCTTTTTATGGCAGCCCGGTCCGGCACGCTTCCCTCAGCTGCGCCGCTCTCAGCTACGTCGTCCGGTAGCTCCAGTCACACCTTAGCAGAGATAAACACAGCGGTGATGAACTGTCACGTCCTTCACTTAGCTTCCAAACAAACACAGAGTCCAAGTTTGTCCATTTCAGCTCTTTATTCCGACATTCCCCCAGGGATTTCTCCTGGGCTCCTTTCAGCCATTACCGGCTACGTCTTTCTCCCTCAACGACCAGAGGAGAACAGAACAGAAACTCCTCCCAGACTCCTCCCAGCTTCTACTGCTGACGTCTGAATGTTGAGGCATCATGGGAACTTCTTAACCAGTTAAGTTCCAACCTTAACATGTATGTATGTATAATTTTGCCCACAATATTTATTTATTTTACAAGATTGCTTAATTCTGGAAAGGTCCCAGCTTATGTTATGTAAAAAGTACCTTTATAAACAGAATTGGTTTTGTTCCATTTAGCAATAAACTTGGAAGACGCACTAGGAAAAACATGGGTTTATAAATAAATAGACAAAGGAGACAGTATAGTCTTAATGAACTCAATTAAGAGAAACCTCCCACCCATTAAGAGCCTGACTGGTTCTTATGACCACAAACATTCCACCCTCCCAGAAGTCGCTTTCAGACACAAGGAACTGTAAGATACCGTGACATTTTAAAGTAGCTTCTTTCTGGAGAAACTTTGGCAAGAAGCACAGACGTCTATGTTTTTATAAATGTTGGTTGATGTTTCTCTGTGAGTTAAGGTATGAAAACATAACACTGCTCCAAGTTTCCCTTTCCTTTCCATAAATGTATGCTAAAGGGTATTTACTGATTACGGGATTCACGAGGACCAGGATTTAGTTGAAATTTCATTCCAGTTTCAAACCCTGGAGCTTAGAGTAGCATCTGAAGCAAGGGCAACAGGGATGAAACAAAATCTGAGGACTAAAACAGAGCAAAATGTAACCAGGGAGTGCCTGGGGGTGTATTACTCAAGGAAAGTTGTTCCTGCAAAGAAATTAAGAGGTTTGGAGAAGCCAAACAGGATATGTAAAGCCAGTTCCATGTTAGTTCCCAGAACGCTCTTGTCTCCAGATTGGAAACAGCAGTAGGCATGGTTCATTGAGAAGGGCGAGTATGCTTAACCAGGGTTTTGTTCTTCAAGTTCTTGCATTTAATTATTTTAAAATTAAAAAAAACATTTATTCAATACAGCTTTGTCCCCAGCCAGAGTATCACAGGATGATCACTCCAGTCCTCAATTCCACATCACTGTCATGTTGGCTTACCAAATATCCTCAAGAGGAATCCAACTACCAATCTGGTTGGCTAAACATTTTCAATCAATATATCCCCTTCCACAGACACCTCTGTGATGATGATGGCATTAAAATGCCCTGCTCTTCTTCAATAAAACAGAGTAAGCTCCTATATAGCTACACTTTCTATAAGGAAGCCTTGCAACTTGCCAGCTTTGCCTCCAAACCTGACACAACCAAGGTCATGCTAACACAGCACCACGCTTATTAATACATCATCAGCAAACAATAATTTTTCAAATACAACTAATGAATCACAATCAGCCAAGGGCACAACCAATAAGCGAAGGGCACAACCAAATAGGCCCTTCTCCTTGTTGTCCCACTAGGTCTCGCTGAGTTCACTGAGTTACTCCTGGCTCAGTTCATACATAATACCAAGCTTAGTGTGGATGCATGAGTGTGGAGGTTCCTGGAAAGGAGATCACGGCAGCAGTTGCACTCCTTCCTTGGTCACCCTGCTGCCAAGCTGCCTGCAGCTAAGCCATGTTTTGGCTTGTCTGAACCTGGGGCTCCTGGTTTGTCTGATCCAGAAAAACTGTGAGCAGTAAATTCAAGAGTAATCCTTGGTTACAGCTCCTGATTTGTCTTGAGCAAGACAAACCAGGAGCTCAGGTTCAAATGACATGCTACACCAAACCATGCCTTAGTCTTGGGTAGCATAACAAGAGGACTGGGGAAGGAGCACAACAGCCATGATCTCCATTCCAGGAGCTCACAGGTTCATGCTAAGCCACGGTTTAGCTTAGCATTACATGCAAAGTGGGTTATTGTGAGTGCAGAACAATGGTGTGTCCAATGCAGTCCCCATGATTCTTAATTCTGTGTTACAAAATTCAAATTTGGCACTGCAACAGTAATTTGAAGGGGAAGATGAATTCTAGAGGAGAGGGGTTTCCTATTTTTCCAATGGCTCCCCCCCCCCACTCAAAATAGCTCTCAAACTGTGGGGTGGAGAAAAGGAACCATGAGGAAGTGCCGCTTTTCCCTGAAGAGGTAAAATCAGAAGGATGTCAGTGATTATTTTGTGGGGGAAATGACAGCTCTCATCCTATGACAGCTTCCCTCTTCAAACTGTATCTTCAGCAGCTGCATTTCGCAACAGCCGCAAGAAGAAACTCTGGCAAAAACACACACCATAGAATGACATGGAACGTGTAGCTCCACCTTCCAAATTTTCAACAGCAGTTCCGCATGTTAATGGCAGAACAAGATCAAAGCTGGGAATGTGGCATATACACCAGGGCCAGGGTATATTCTTAGGCTTCTATAAATTGCTCGTATTCTCAAGGGAATTATATCATCTTTCCGAAAAAGTCATGGGTTCAATAATGCAGCAAAGCCCTTTCTGTTTCTTTATTTTAGTAATGCAGTCCCCATAAGATCTAAATCTAACATGGATTGCAGAAAGCCTTTGACAAACGGGCAAATACCCTGCTTAGGTTTTTACTGTTCTGACGGCTTCAAGATAAGAATCCCATTTCTTTGCAAATACCAAACTAAATATTACTTCTTGGCTGAAATGATAAATCAATATGAGAAAGCATTATTCTTTAAAGGCAGGTGCTGGCATCCCTTCAGAACAATACATTAGCAATGGAGGAAAAATGAAAGGAGAAGCCTCTTAAGACAATTTAAAAATACACTGAGCAAAGATATATTCAGGTAAAAATAAAGGGAGAAGCAGGGAAGAGAAAGAAAATAGACTTATAATGGTTTGCAGTGTGGCAAGGGAGCATTAAATGTTTGTATTGATTCTTTAGCTTCATTTTTATAGATATGGATACATCCAGGCTGTCTCCCTTTTTTCAGGCTACATCATCAAATATATTGAGGCACGTGAGGGACCAACCATGTTAATTCCTCACAAGAATCTGATCGTTAATGGGGTACCTGAAGGTGTGGAGGTCTAGCAGCTGGTTTATTACAGTGAAGAATGGTTGACATCTTTACGGTTATGAAAGACAGAAACCAAACTAGATCTAAAAAGGCTTTTAGATTAAGTTTTCATGCAGTTCTATGATGTTAACGAAAGTGTTTCAATACACATCAATGGTAAAAATCAAGTTTAGCAATAAATCAATCCGCTGTATAGCTTTTAGTGGATCTCTCCCCAAGGATTCTGAGTCAGTGGAGGATACTTAAATCTATTGTTGCTACTTTTCGGTAGGAAGATATAGGCTATTAGTTGAGAATTCCCATTCTGATCAATTGTTTTCTACAAAAGGTCAAACCATTTATCTTAACACTCACTGGGTAAGGGTCAGGCTTTAATGAAGCAATTTACTGCTGTTGGGTAAGGGATGATAATATATTCCGCATATCCCCCTTTTCTTGAATGGGTTTGCCATCGGATATTGTTATTGATATCTTTTCCATGGGTTTTGGAGACCTGCTTTCTGAACAATTTATTTGATGGGACTCCCTGCCCCCCATGCAGAGAGGGTATCTCTAGCATGTTTTGTTAGTTACTATAAAATGCTGCAAAAATAGAAATTAACATGGGTTGTGGGGGAAGAGAATGTAAAGGAAGAAACACATGCATGGAAAATATGTCAATATTAGTTATGAGGCAATGAACAAGAATGACAAGATTTTTGTCTGGATGCATAGCAAGTCTGGATTAATGGCTAGCATTCGTCTATGGCTTCCCACCAGTGCAAGGATTTCTGCAACAGACTTTCCCATTCCCCTCCCCTATGTGCACCTCACATCCTCCCAAAATCTCCAGAGGGTTGTAGGGTCCCCTAGATCAGATTTAGGGGGCAAGAAGGACAGGTGGGAAATCCTATTCTGCAAATACAAATCCTTCTGCTGACAGAGCATTTCCCTTAGCACTATGTTGAATTCCACCCTGTAGGTTCCACTTTTTGCATGTATACACATGAAATGAGCTGTACAGGTTAGATTCTTGCCATTAGGACCACCTCAGCACAATTCTGATGTTGCCTGCTTCAGAAGCTACCTTCCAGGTATCATTTATAATCATTCTAGGACTATTTGCTGCAGAATAAAACACCCCTTTCTTGGTTCAATGTTGAATTCAGGCCTTCTTTTTTACCTCGGCTGCAATGCATACAGCATAAACAGAGACGTCCCAGTGGGATTAGATCTGGTTTCAGTGGTTAGGAGTCAGCACAGAGAACTGTGACTCAGAAACCAGAGTCCCTATTCCTGGCTCTGACTTATTCTGCAACCTTCGATAATATACTTCAGTTATTTGCCCTTTTGTCTCTTTGACTCTGAGCAATTTTCTTCCCTTTACAATCAACCACTTATTTGCAAAAGGTTACCATTCAGTTATTATTCTAGCAATATTATCTGCTGTTAGGTACATTAGCAGTGGCTGGTGAACTTAAAAAAAATCACCTGTGGTCCTATAGAAAGTATTTCACAGGAACAACACATTGTGTTTAATTGATTGCATTTTGTGCTTAATTGATTTTATAGTAAACTTACGCATGCTTGCATCAGTGACATATAGCAGTAAGGAAAATAAAACCTACAGCTAGTATGTGGGGCAAAAACTATTTGCAGCCCTCTTCCCAAAATGCCCCCCCCCATTGTGTTGAAGCCAGGATGGGGTGGGGGGTTCAGTCATGCCCTGACAAAAATGAATACAGTGGTACCTCAGGTTACAGACTCCGCTAACCCAGAAATAGTACTTCAGGTTAAGAACTTTGCTTCAGGATGAGAACACAACTCGTGGTCCGGCGGTGTGGCAGCAGAAGGAGGCCCCATCAGCTAACGTGGTGCTTCAGGTTAAGAACAGTTTCAGGTTAAGAACGGACCACCGGAACAAATTAAGTACTTAACCTGAGGTACCACTGTACAGATAACAACTTTTCCTGAAAAGGTTAAAAATACCGTAAGTCGTCACTCCTTCATATTATCAGTCTAACCAGACCTTATCCAAGGAGGAAACAGGAATCCTTGCAGTAAAGCTCAACGAAGTTCTCAGGCCCAATTCAAAGTGCTGTTTTTGACCTTCAAAGCCTTGGGACCCAATACTTACAGGGATGTCTTTCCCCATATGAACAAGGATGCTGGGCTCACCATTTGAGGCCCTTCTTGGTGTGCCACCTCCAAGGGAGGTCCAGGGGGTGGGGACAAGAGAATTGGCCTTTTTTTTTTTTTTTTGTAATCGCTCCCAAACTATGGAAATGCTCTTCCCAGGGTGGCCCACCTGGCACCAACTTTCAACTTTCTCAGGTTTTTCATGATGTGGAAGCTGTTTTTGTTTCCCCATGCATTTGGAGAACACAGATGATTTATATTGTTGAATTCTAAGTGTGTTAACATGCCTATGTAATTTTTATTACTGAATCTTTTTGTGGCTGTTAAGGATTTTTGTTGTGGGAATGGCCATATAATGCACCTAAACCACTTTGTGGTTCTTTACAATCAAGAGGTGTACAAATTTTACGAATAAAATAAAGTAATAAAATAAAATAAGCCAGTCGGAAATTCTGAAGAAGAAGCTGAGTTAACCTGTCTAATCAGCTATGCCCTTGCTCCCACTTGAACACCATGTTACTCTTGACTCCAGGAACAAGGAACAGACCTCTCTTCCCAAGTCACATTCTTTCTTTTAAATGCTATCTCCTGGAAGGAGATACAGCCAACAAGAAAGAAAGAAAAACCCAAGCAGATCATTCCTTTTGTAACTGTTTACATAAGGAGACTTTAGCAGAAACAGTTTTTTGACACCAATAAATCCTCACTGCAATGAGTCCTTTGTTTCCTCCTTCAATCTTCTTTTGCCACGCCCTGTTCAAGAGTGGCCACGCTTTAATGCACCGATGACTCAGCCTGCAAGTGGCAGATCTTCCATAGACTAAACCTTCAACTTTTAACTTGACATGTTTACTTAAGTTGCTTTCCTGCTCAACTTCCAGCAGCACACAAGAAAATACAGGGACCGCTCTATATGGGTAGGGTCCTTTGGCACACAACAACAACAACTCCTCACTGTCTGTATATATCAAATGCAGTGGTACCTCAGGTTACATACGTTTCAGGTTACATACGCTTTAGGTTACAGACTCCGCTAACCCAGAAATAATGCCTCAGGTTAAGAACTTTGGTTTAGGATGAGAACAGAAATCGTGCTGTGGCGGCAGCAGGAGGCCCCATTAGCTAAACCTGTGCTTCAGGTTAAGAACAGTTTCAGGTTAAGAATGGACCTCCAGAACAAATTAAGTACTTAAGCCGAGGTACCACTGTATGGAGATATGACCTCACAGCCTTAATATTTGGCTGCCTCTTATCACACAGGCATTTTTTTTTTTAAAGACAGCAGTCAACATTAATGCAGAAAGGGTCCTGGCAAAGTATTCTATAAAGGTAAAGGTACCCCTGCCCGTACGGGCCAGTCTTGACAGACTCTGGGGTTGTGCGCCCATCTCACTCAAGAGGCCGGGGGCCAGCACTGTCCGGAGACACTTCCGGGTCACGTGGCCAGCGTGACAAAGCTGCATCTGGCGAGCCAGCGCCGCACACGGAACGCCGTTTACCTTCCCGCTGGTAAGCGGTCCCTATTTATCTACTAGTCTTCAACAAAACCTGTTTTTCCCAATCATGTCCAGCACATTGCCAGTTGCAAATTTTTTATTTTTTCATTTTTATGAATATAACAAGTGGGTACATATTTGTATACCAATTCGGTGTAGTGGTTAGAGTGTTGGACCAGGGTCATCTTACTCAGCCATGAACCTCACTGGGTGACCTTGGGACAGTCACTGTCTCTCAGCCTAACCCACCTCACAGGGTTGTTGTGGGGAGGTAGGGAACCACACGCACCATTTTGAGCTCCATGGAGGAAAGGTGGGATATAAATGTAATCACACACACAGCTTTGCTCTCTCAAACACCCATCCACCCACAGGTCTAGAAAATGAAATGCTGTCCACATGCTATGCTTGCTTACTCCCATTCACCAAAGTGTGGGCAAAACCCAATTTATGCTGATTCACCCAACCACAGAAAGTAGCATTTCTCCACTGCTGGTAGCAGTAGCAATATTAAACCTGGCTACATCTGCATCTGCCTGGATTTTATTCCTCTTTCGAAACCTCTGCTGCTATTGCTACCGGGAAAATAAATGCCACAGTGCAAATAAAGGAACAGGTTAAAAGATGATCACTGTGGTCAAAATTCATCTGCAGTCATCCACTCGGGTGGAGCCAGGGATAGCAAATGGAAAGCAGAATTGGAAAACCTGCAAGACAACTTATGATGGAAGAAGAGCTTCCTTGTTAGCTGTGATGCTGACCACAGAAAAGTAAAAATAAATACAATGTTCAAAGCTAGGAGAAGTGGCTAAAGACAATAGTCCGTGCAGGAGTTCATTCAAAGACTTTTTAAGCATTATGAATCTAAGCTGAGAGTTGAACTGAATTTTTGAAAAGCAATTCAGCACAGAAGGACTATGACAAGGCAGTGTGGGGCAGGGAACAGAATATCGGATTCCAGGATCTCTGACCAGGGCTGTACCAAGGAGGAGAGCTACAGAACAGTTTGTTTACTAGAAACTCAAGGCCCAGCAACTGGAACCAAATGCAAAATGGTGGCTGTGGGATGAAAGAGCCAGATGCAGAAGGTGTCATGTGCCCCTCAGCTTTGTCAGGATTTGGCATGGTTTAGTCAGGATCTGGCAAGGATCTGGCATGGTTTAGCATTCCTGAGTGAAGGCTGATGAAGGAGATGAAGCAAAGGGGATGGTTGAAGGCTAGCACTCAGGGATGGAAGACAGAGCTCCCCACCTTTCAATCCCTGAGTGTGAGAGAGGGGGCAGCTAGTCTGGCAGCTCTTTCCACTGCCCTTCCTGCAGGGCCTCCGTGGAGGGAGAAGGACCTCAACCAGTTGGTGGTAGTGGTGGAGCAGGAAGTGATGGCAATGGAGTCGGGGGCAAGAAACAGTCACGATGTCTTTCCCTACAACTCTCCCCATTTCCAAGTGACTACAAAACTTGCTGCAGTGGAAACCCAAGTGAGATGAGCAGTGTTAGAAACTGAGATATGAAAGCTAGGAGCTAAATGGCACCTTAAACCTAGGTCAGGCTTCCTCAACCTCGGCCCTCCATATGTTTTTGGCTTACAACTCCCATGATCCCTAGCTAGCAGGACCAGTGGTCAGGGATTATGGGAATTGTAGTCTCAAAACATCTGGAGGGCCGAGGTTGAGGAAGCCTGACCTAGGTTATGGGCGCAACAACAGAATGTCTAGGTGCAATTTTTTTATAAGAAGAATTTAAAGCTGAAAATGAATAAACTGCAGCTAGAATCTTATGTTCATTTTTCACATGGCCTAGTCCTCATCTGGAGACTGCAAAAAACAAATCCATGCTTCCCCTGCCTGCCCACCCCCCATATTCTTAAGAGGGTCTCTCCTCCAGTCTTCGGAGAGCGGCTGGAAGTGGGGAGGTAGAAAAGGTCCTCCTTTCCTTCCACTCTGCAGTTTTAATCTGAAATATACTGCACCCAGAGCTCAGAAACTGCTCGAGCTAATGATATTCCTTGTCGCAAAACGTGCCTAGAACAATGGGAGTTTCTAACGCTGGAGATGAGTAAAAGAAGTGTTGAAGGCCCGCTCTGAAAGAATGCAAAACATGCATCCAGAGAGTGCTTTCTGATCCTCTGGCTAAGTGCAACACAGCAGTCCAATGACATCACCCATTGATTTTTGGTGGCTGTGCAGATGTTCTTTAAGCTGGTGGTGACAGAATGATTGCCCATTGCTGAGAATGATTCTGCCTGCGTGAGAATTCCCTGATGAAATCCTAAATGCACTCTGTGCTCTACAGGGACCACAGAGAAAAAGAAATAAGAAAAGCTTACAGCGAACTTTATTTACTCTACAGTGATCGAAGGAGAAAGAAGAAATGAAACAGATAGCTCATAACCTTTTAAACAACAATAACAAAATATCCTCTTTTTGGAGCATTTTGACATGGTACAAGCATGTTATTGTTCTGCTTTGACTGATAATATATAAGGTTTTTCTGCATTATTGTACTATTGGATGCTCAGTTTGTGTATTATGTTATGGATTATGATAGATATTGTGCTTTTAATCAGGCGTTTGGTACTTCTGAATTTTGCTTTTTATTAGTTTGGAATTAGCCTGAGGTTTGTACAGTGGTACCTCAGGTTAAGTACTTAAGTTCCAGAGGTCCGTACTTAACCTGAAACAGTTCTTAACCTGAAGCACCACTTTAGCTAATGGGGCCTCCTGCTGCCGCCACGCCGCCGGAGCACGATTTCTGTTCTCATCCTGAAGCAAAGTTCTTAACCCGAGGTACTATTTCTGGGTTAGTGGAGTCTGTAACCTGAAGCGTATGTAACCTGAGGTACCACTGTAATAGATTTTGTTTATATGTTCCAAAATCTAGGTGTGGAACCACCAGTTTGCAGACCTAACTTGGCCCATCATGTCAAGTTTGATATAGTGTGCATCATCATCATCAACAACAACAACCCACTCTTTACCCAGGGCGAGTTACAACAAGTGAAACACAACATTAATATTAAAATATTACACGATATTAAAAACAGCTTAAAACAACTTAAAATAAATAATAATAATAATAATACATGGCACCAGGTCTGGGGTGGGTAAAGGTGGGGTTTCAAAGGTACAACCAGGAGCTGAGGGTGGTCTCCCAATTGTTTCTTTGCCGGAGCAAGGTGTGTAGCAAGGTGTGTTTCAAACACCCTATCAGCTGATGGATGCTAGGAACACACCTTGCTCAAGCAGCAGGAAGCAGTTTTCATTCAATGGAAACCACTCCCCCCCCCCCCACCCGGTCAGTGCTGTTCGTCTCTCTCAACCTCTGAAGCGGCACAGGAAGGTTTGCAAAAAGCCACTTTGCGCAGCGCTCTGACATAATCAAAGGGATAAAAGCATATTCAAATGAAAACGATGGTTTGCAAGGTGCACTCACTAGGTGCAGCTCAATATCCGGTGAGTTTTCACTGCATATTACCTGAACTTATTCACCTAGAATCAATACTAGGAATTCAGAGCTGCGAGTGAGCATGACACAGTTTTTCACAATTTGGCTCCAGAATCCTCAGACAGCTGGGATTGGCATGATCAAACAACAACAAATCCAGTACGCACAGAAAGGACAAAAGCAGGTGTTAACTTTTGTCTGTGGCACATTTTGTAGGCCCCAAAACATTAATGCCCTTATTAATAAAACAAAAGGAAACAGCTACAGAGTAATAGGGTGTCTACACTTCCCTCAATTTATTCCATCGCAGACTAATACAGGGTCTTTATTTGAGCAGAACAAAGCAAGGAAATTATCTAATTTGTTCAAAGACACGTTCCTAGTCTGGCTGCTGAGTAGAAGCAACACGAGAAGCTAGAAAGTAATGTTACTATGTTTACTAGTCAACTTTTAAATTGCAGTAACACCTCAAGGCTTCAGTCTAGACAGGCAACTCTATTGTTCCACAGAGCATAAGTATTAATTATTGCTCTTCACCTCCCAAAATAGCATTCTGACACAAGAATGGTATGAAAACACACCCGCTTGACTTGCCATAAGATGGCAATGATTACACTACGTTAATCACAAGGTCTCCTGCCAGCCTGCAAGACAGAAATGTGGATCCAGAGTTTGCTCCAAAGTAGTGGTGGGCGTTAGCTCAAGCCTCGAATGTTGTAACTCTCAATGCTGCAGAAGTGCAACAATGGCTCCGAGACCCCTAGACTGGAGGCTCAGCTACATTAGTTAAAAAACCAGTGTTCTGAATTTGCTATAAACATGCAACACCAGATGGCACTGGAGAGCAAAAAGAAAAATTCTATGCGATTTTCCATAGTGTTTTTCTTTTCTTTTGCTATACTGATTTAATTTATGACTTATTTATAGTGTTTTCTTCTTGTGTGTAGACCAACCCTGGATTCAGGGTACTGTTGGTGACAAGCTACTTCAGTGGAATAGTTCAAAATGCAGGCGGTAGTTGCAGCGTCCTCTGCCATAAAGGAAATAAGAGAGCTTCAGAGGGACATGATGGATGTTGGCAGCTGTTTTGGTAGACCAAATTCAATACAATTTTGGAGAGAAAGCAACGGTATGGAGGAAAGGGGCTTAGATGATAGGGATTTTGGATTTGCAAGGGTAGTGTTCAGGCACAGGGGAGGGGAAGATGGTGATTAGAGATGTGCTGTTTGAGCAGGCAAGATGAGGAAGAAAAGCAGTATGGAATTGGGAGATATATATATATATCTCATGTGTTCCTCCACCATCAAAATGAGTGAATAAAGAATGGATGAGATAGGTGCTGGGTAAACAATATGAGCCTCTAGCCCATCTGAGTTAGCACCTCTGTTTTAAAGTAATCAAGACTGGCCCAAGATAGTTTGAATCCCAAGACAGAGGTCCAAATGCTGTCACTTTCCACACACCCAAACTAAAATGCCCATCTACAAGCATTCTGCCCAAGTGGCATTGAAAGGAACAGGAGTTGCGTAACAACATTCGTTTGATCTTGTGCAATTCTCACTTCTTTCAAACAAGACTTGAGCAGAAGCACTTCCTGGTAGTAATGATGGGTGAATCTGTCCATTTTGGTTTCTTTTAGTTCCTTTCATCCCTCCCACCCCCAATCTTTTTTTCAGCTAATCACATTTCCACATCCGTTTGCAAATTTCGACAGCATTTACGTAAGTACTCATTTCTCCAAATAGACACATTTCTTACAAGCAATTTCCCCTTTTGCATGTTGCTTTCACTAATTTTTGAACCTGTTCCCCTAATATATGCATTTTGTACACACCTGGGGAATGCACAAGAAAATTCAGAGAAGTGCGAATTTCAAAGGAAAGCTATGTTTTGGTTCACACATAGTTTCAGGAAGTGTCTGTTAGGTAGGTTGGCATTAAAATGCTAACCAGACCAAATTTCTCTGCCATCCATCTGGCTGGTGGACTGTTGCCATGGGTCACACCTGTCACTCAGCTCCCTTTATCATGTGCCCAGTACCTATTCCACCTTATTTCATAGTAAGACACATAAAATATCTTCTGTCATATTCTTCATCCCAACGCTAGCAATATCCAATGAGTTTAATGGAGATCTATCTCTGCATAAATGAAATCTGGGTTTGTCGGGCAGATGACAAGAGACTAGGAGAAGTTATGCATTGTATTCCTTCCAGTTGATAGCCTCAGGCGTGAGCCATAGGGCTGAAAAACCTACCAGCGAAGCAGCTCACCTATTTCGGTCTTACCTGTTCTATAGCCTGTGTTATTGAGGTACACTGCAAACGTGCGAATTTCATGCTGGGCCTGCCAAGATGGAGAGGAGCAGTTTTCATTGTTGGTGTAGGTGTTGTGATTGTGGACGTACTTCCCTGTGAGAATTGAGGAGCGGGACGGGCAGCACATAGGTGTTGTCACGAAGGCATTGATGAAGTGAGCACCTCCCTGTTCCATGATCCTCCTTGTCTTATTCATCACTTGCATTGAACCTGAGGAAAGAAAAAGCACCACCGTGTCATCAAAAAGAGATCGAGAGCTGAAAGCTCATTGCTCTGCTTTGTCAGAAAGTTTCTTTGCACGTAAGACAAAAGAAGCCACTTTATGATAAAAGGAGCATAGTTGTTTTAACCAGCGAGGGTGGAGAAGGCTGTGCCAAATATCTCTTGCTGGTTACATCTTCACAGTAGTGTAAGTAGCTTTGGAATTAAATCCCTCAACTTTTTTAAAAAGATCGTTTTAGGACTTAATTGCCTCATACTATATATATAGAATCCTAGGTCTGCTCAGGGAATATGCTACTGCTCAGTATGTGTAATGGTTCTAGGGGGTTGCTCGTGCGTAAGCCTGTGCCAACACCTGGCTGGGTTGCCTGAGTGAACCTTTCCTGTCCGGACAGCCACTCACCCGTGGCTGTCTCAATCGCTGGCAGAATCCGTCAGTGGTCGTTTGTTAAACTTCTTCCAGCAAAGAAGCTCTTTGACACCCAGTCTCCTCCTACTCTCCCTGCGCGGAAGCCTTCTGCGCAAGGAGGGCATAGGCAGCAGAGGACCCTTCCTCTCCCCGCTGGTCCCCGGCAAGGAGTCATGTGACCGCCTCTCTGATTCCCCCATCTGCCCCCCTTCTCCACTGGAGCTAAGCTGATTCCCTTCCCCAGAAGATGGGCTGCCTCTCCCAATCCCGGTACGCTCTCTGGGATCCCTCTGGAGCTTGCTCTCTCCCTCCGGCACTGATGGCGGTTCCCTGACAGTATGGCTCTCATGCTACCCCTGCGGCAGAATGTTAGCTACATTTTGTGTGTGTGTTTGTTTGTTTTTAAGCCAAACAATTTTCGGTGGTGTTTTTAAAAACAACAATGACGAAAACAAATTCTGTATCACAGTGAACCAGCAAAGAAAACAATTTGGGGCAAAGGAACTTCAAAACTATCACTTTGTTCTGATAATCATTGCTCTGTGAGTGGATTAAGGAAAGACTCAAGAGATGTACTGTTCTAATCCTCTTCTAATGCAATCAGGGAAAGGGGCAAAACTCAGCTGTAATGCTTTGCATGCTGAAGGCAACACTTTCAATCTACTTTTACTTGGGGAAGGTTCAAGTAGCTGGTGATGGGGAAAATCTGTGCCCAAGACTCTGGAGAGCACAGCCAGTCAGAATACACAAACTGGGTTAGAGGGACCAACAGCCTGACCTGATATATGGCAGCTTCCTAGGTTTTTAAATCACACAACTTTATTGATTTTTAGCACATAAGAGAAAATGCATAAGGTGGGTCCACAAGCAAAGGCGATCACAATGAACATACAGGTCTTGCTCATGCAACCCGAAAGGAGAGGGAGGGCGAGTCTTATGCTTCCATGCGCCTCATCCGCATGGAGGGAAGAATATAGGAATCAGTGCAATAGAGTGTTTATCCGTACCCTAAGTGAGATACTGCCTCCTCTTGGAGGATAAGTGCTCAAGTCCTCTCCCTACTTAACCCAGCCATTCCATTCACTTTATCTAATTATTCATCATCTCAGCCATTTTCATTGTTATTGAACTAGTTTCAGTTATTAGCATCCATTTTGCTTCCAATGGGAGCCATGGCGACTCTTCTGTTGCTTGTCACTTCTGTGTTTTCCATCCAACAGGCATGAAATTGCCATGGATTCTATGTATTGTCTATCTATCCAACAGATTAAGACCTGCTAAACTTTAGATGGGGGGGGGGAAGAGTCCTCGTTTTGTAGGCTGCTTTAAAAATACTCACAGGCTGATCCACAGATCACTCCAAATACTAGTCTCTCTCTCTCTCTCTCAACTAAAAATAAGTTAAGTACAAGGAAATGGGGAAGGTGGGGAGGCAGTGTGGACTGGATTAAAAATGCTTTTCCGGGCCCAATTCAAGTTTCTCAAGTTAGTGTTTAAAACAACTTAGCCCCCAAATATCTGAAAGATGGCTGACTTCCCACCTAACTCTCCTAAGTGTTAAGAGGGTCCCTACTCCTGATCTTAATAGTTCCACCTCACTCACAAGCAGGACTTTTTTTTTCTAGAAAAAGAGGTGCCAGAACTTGCCATGCTGACCACAGCCTTTGGTGCTCAGAGAGGTGCCGGAACTCAGTTCCGGGGAATTCCAGCTGAAAAAAAAGCTCTGCTCACATGTTCATGAGAGAGAGCATTCTTTGTGGCAGCCCCCATGTTGCGGAATTCCTTCTCCACAGAGCTTCATCTGGCTTCTTCACCATGAAGCCTTCTGTGAATAATAATAATAATAATTTATTATTTGTACCCCGCCCATCTGGCTGGGTTTCCCCAGCCACTCTGGGCGGCTTCCACAAAGACCAAAAATACACTAAAATGTCATACATTAAAAACTTCCCTAAACAGGGCTGCCTTAAGATGTCTTCTGAATGTCAGGTAGTTGTTTATATCTTTGACATCTGATGGGAGGGCGTTCCACAGGGCGGGCGCCACTACTGAGAAGGCCCTCTGCCTGGTTCCCTGTAGCCTCATTTCTCACAATGAGGGAATTGCCAGAAGGCCCTCGGTGCTGGACCTCAGCATCCGGGCAGAACGATGGGGGTGGAGAGGCTCCTTCAGGTATACTGAATGGTGAAGATGCATCTTTTTACCCTTGCCTTTGACACCTGAGGTGTCTTTTTTTCAGGCCCCACCCTATTTCTGTGATTGTAACCTGTTTTAACAATTTTAAATTTTTGCAGCCTGCCCTGGGACCTGCTGGTGAAGGGTGAATAGCGCAATTTATGATAGTCGTGAACAGAGCAGATGGGTTCCATATGTTTCAATACTTCATTATGAAAGGAATGTGTACTCTTAGTAGGAAGTGATCAGACATTAAGAGGAACACCCTATAAGAATTCTGACCGGTTGCCATTGTCACTCTTTCCACTTGGGAATGCCGCCCCCTCGGGAATTTATCCCACAAGCAGTTGTAGTTCAGATTTCAATTTGTCCTTCAAAGGCTTTTCACAAATCTGTGCACCCCCATAATGGTTTCTATCGTTAGAATAGCGTGCAAAATTTCTTAAAGAATGGGCAGACTGGGGGAGGGAGGGAGAGAGAGAGAGACTTAAGCTTTTACAAGATATGGGAAGATTCTAAAGAGGTGGACATGCCTGCATTTGAGTGGGGCTCTCCTAAGCCATTTTGGAACAGACAAAAATGGCTCTGTATCATATTTGCAGCAATTATAAGATTTGTTATGCAAGACTGAAGCAGAACAGCCTCTCTTGATGCAGAGTTCTCTCTAGTAGCCACAAGGTCAAGTTGCCATCAACCTTCTCCTGCCATTGAAGAGATGCCTTCATGTTTGGGGAGATGCCAGTCCCACACCTGTGTGCCCTTAAGCCCCTGAACCGGTACAAAGGTGTCCAGTGAGAGCAGCCGCAGGCTATAGCATGCTGAGTTTTAACTTGACTAAAGCCTGCACCAATGTATTTTCAAGACAAGAGGCTCACGTTAGAGAATATTTAGCTGGCTGACGGCACTGGGATTTCCTTTTATCTCTCCATCAGCCATTCAAAGTTAGCAAAGGTCAGGTGTGCTCAATTACCTAAGTGGCTCTAGGCCAGTCTGTGCTAAAATGGCATCACAACCTAGTCCCTAAGAGAGAGATGACAGCCAAAAGATGCTTTAAAGTCTACACTCTGGAGGCCAACCCCCCCCCCAATAGATGAAACTAAAAGGATAATACAACGTGGATCGAGAGAGCTAGCTTTTCCCACTACGTAGGGATATTTGGCTAACCACCCTATGGCAGAAAGAAGAGAGATGTTATACATGTGATGAACAAATAAATAAGTGGGTAGGAAGATGCACGTGGCATGGAAAAATGTGATAGAGAAAAGTTTTTCTCCATCTCTCATAATGCTAGAATTCATAGGCATCCAATGGGAATGAATGTTGGAAGATTCAGGACAGATAAAAAAAGTATTTCTTCATGTAGCACATAGTTACTGTATTTTTCGCTCCATAAGACGCACCTTTTTCCTCTTAAAATCTAAGGGGAAATGTCTGTGCGTCTTATGGAGCGAATGTGTGGTCCCTGGGGCTGGGGGGGGGGACCTGGGCTTCCCCCGCCAGCCCCGACAAGCTCTGGGAGCAGCGGGAAGGCTGCGGGCAGCCTTTCCGCTGCTCCCCGACCTGCTCTTTGGGGCTGGTGGGGGAAAGCCGGGCTTGCCTTCACTGAAGCTTGGAGAGCGAGAGAGGCCAGTGCACACCGACCCCTCTTGCTCTCTAGGCTTCCAAGGTAGCCGCCTGAAGCCTCCAGAGTACAGCAGGAATTCCAGCTGCGCTCCGGAGGCTTTGGGTTGCCTTCACTGAAGGCGAAGCCAATGTGGGAGAGGGAGAGCGCGCAGCACCCTTCAGCGAAGCGGAAGGAGAAATGGAAGGGGCTCCATTTCTCTTCCTGCTTTGCTGAAGGGGCGCTGCGCAGAGAGGGGGAGAATATTTTTTTTCTTGTTCTCCCCCTCTAAAACAAGGTGCGTCCTATGGTCGGGTGCATCCTATAGAGCAAAAAATACGGTAACTACGGACAACACTTGCACAGGAGGCAGTGATGGCTGCCAAACTGGAAGGCTTTAAAAGATGACTGAATTATCAATGGCTACTAGCCATGATGGCTGCGCTGTGCCTGCATGGACGAAAGCAGTAATGCTGCTCAACACCAGCTGCCTTGAAACCACCAGGCAAGGGGAAGAGTGCTCTTGTGCTCGGATCCTGCCCAAGAGTTTTCCCACAAGCACTTTATTGGCCACTTTGATAACAGGATGCTGGACGAGATGGACCATGGGCCTAATCCAGCAGGGTCTTCTTATGTTCACTCCTGCACTAGATCAGGCTGTTTTGATGAAGACGGAATGAAAAAGGGGTGTTTTCTTTTGCCCACTCTCCATAACTCCATCTCCATCCTCCCTGATAACTATAAAATGCTCAGATTTGGGCATCCAGCCCTCTAATGCTATATCTCACAACATGGGAAGTCATTATAGAAGATGACACTGCCCCCGCCCCCCACAAAAATGAGGCCAGAAGAGCATGACAAAGCTCTCTGGAGCCCCAAGCAGGTGCAGTCCTTTTAGGAGTTGCACATCCTACTTCTTTCCTCTAATGTTGACGCTCTTCACCACCCATTTTTTTTTTTTTTAAATGCATGGCCATTTGTGGACCAAATGTAACTCTGAACACAGTTTGGAAGACACAGATACCAGCTTTTTCCTCTCCATCTTGTGAAGCGAACCCTCTCTCCCTTCCCTCAAAACCCAGGTCGAATCACTGTTTTGTCATTCTGCTATTAAAACGCAATTTTAAACAACCCCTTTAAATGGCAGAGGCATCTGTGCAGAAATAACACTACATGTTAACTCCCCCCTTGGGGACACTAACCTCCTTTAATAAAACCACTGTAATGACAAGGCCCTATATATCAACAGTCTTTAATACAGAAACATATGATCTAATCTACTTCCACAGCTTGAGAGCTGATGTGAAGTGACAGATCAGTGGAAGGTAAAAATCCAGGGTACCCCTTCCGTGCAATCTTAAATAGGCCAGCTTTAAATATTTTACAACAGCGCCAAGCCATCCAACAAAAATTCACTTCGTACTGCCTCCCAACACAAACTTTGGAGAGGCGGAAGAAATCGGATTCCTTCCTTTTGTAGGACATTGGTTGGGTGTTAATCGGTCGTTGCAATCTAAGCAAAACAGCTGCCTCTGGAGTAGGAAAAGCTTCCAGGCTGTCACCAATTTGGTTCTGATGTTACTTAGTAATGCTGCTGCTTTGAAAATGTGAGCATCCTATTCAGAAGGTGGTCTCCATTGCAAATAACTAAGCCCTGTTTATGTTTGCAAGCTCGTGTTGAAAGGGCATGGCGTAAGATCAGACATTTTTAGTTGACCCAGAGATAAAGTCTTTCTAAGAATTCGGAACTGCTGGAATTTTTTTGTTTGACATATACAGAGGAGACCAGTGTATCTTGGCTCCTTATGGGTGAATCAAGACTGGATATTTGCTTCCTTTCAGTTCTTCTGAAAAGAGAAAGCACCATACGTTCCTGCCCACAAAGAGGTTAATTTTCTAGTTTTCTGCACCAACAATACATCCGTGTTTATGTATGTTTGGTGCTTACTTGAAAAACATGCTGCGCTGTATCCTGCAACTGGAATTCTACATGATGCACATTACACAGATCTGTCTAGCTTATTCTGCAATTGCAAGTCCCAGAAAAAGGCAAGAGTTAAGGCACTGAAGCCTCCAGCCAGTATCCACAGCAAAATTCTGCTGAGCACCACTCCTGCGGGCAAGAAACTTGGTTTGGTTTTGCTGTAAAAAGAAAGTTGAGAATCCCAAGAGAATCCCAACCCTACAATAAGCCAACACCTATTTCCATTGTATGGAGAGGCCACAGAAAACGTTCAGCACATTCGGTTGAGATTCCTTCATAGCATGGGGTTGGATTAGACGAACCTTGCAGTCCCTTCCAACTCTACAATTCTATGGTTATATGATTCAGCTGCTATGTTTCCACACAATGATGCCACATGCTGTCAGTATCAAAGACATGCTTTGCAACAGCACCAACCAATCAGTATGATAATTCAACACAGGAGCTCTTTATTCTCCTGGACTAACATACAAGGAGCTTGTCATTTTTCTCATCAAGTATGGTCCAATAGACAGTACTTCCTGGATTTGGGCCTGGGAGACTAAAGTTCAATTTGAGTTCAGCAAGAGTCTCCTAGGACAGCCTTGGGCAAATCAAGTTCTCTCAGTCTCTCCCTCTCCAAAAATGTAACATGAGAACATTAATGGCCTGCTTCATCAGACTGGACTTATGATGACACTAAAGCATTTCACACATTACAAGGGATCTGCAGAAATGACTGGGGGAAACACGCACATCAAATAAAGGAAAACTGCTCCATAACATTGCAAGGCACAATCACTTACTAAAATAATGTTTTAATATTTCATAGAATCATAAAGCATAGAATTGTAGAGTTGGAAGGGATTTCGAGGGTCTTCTAGTCCAACCCCCTGCAATGCAGGAATCTCAACTGAATGTGTTGAATCTTTTTGCCTAATGTGGGGCTCAAACCCTTGACCCTGAGATGATGAGTCTCATGCTCTACCAGCTGAGCTAAAGTGGGGGGGGGGGGAAGAGAAGCAAAATTTGAAGTTGTCCAGCACTGTAAGAAGAAAAAAAAAGGTTGTGTGTTACAGCTCTCAACAGAGATGGGCTGCTTTACAAAAAGTTGCAATGCTAATTTAGCAACCCTTTGCAGAAGCAATATTGAAATTTTCACCAGCTAGTATCATATTGTCAGAAATCACACCATTATTGCCAAGTCTGACAACTTCAATTACCGAAGAGCTAGAATTAAATCCAAATGCTCCAAGTGAGTAAAATTTGGGAAGTGGTAACTGCGGGTGGCAAAGTCATCTCAGCCTCTGAAACTTTAATTAAATATCTTGTCATAAATACTTTCTAATTGAAGCTTTTCTGTAAATATATTGTCATCCAGGTTTTTTAAAAAATTGCTTCTAAAACAGGTACTACTGTCATTTCTTGCTCCACATTAAGACCAAACATTAATCTTTCATACCACATATTGAGCTGCTGAATAAGATTATAGACAACTTGCTCCACTGTTAACTTGTCCTTTTTTAACATCAACTGGTAACTCCTAAGACTGAAGGAAAATGAACCTATGGAGGTTATGGTGGCTCTGCCTTTGGGACTTTTTAGCTGTCCATGGTGGGTGGCTGTGCAGGTCTGGCTCATCTTTCATTGAAAATATCCCACCAGCAGAACGAGTTGCTGTTCAGGGATCTACAGGATAAGGAACACTCTAGCCACCAGTAGCCAAAGCTATTAAGTGAAGCAATCAGGCAAGCTAACACCAGTCCAGCTTTCATTGGTACAGTAAATATGTGACTGGGCTGTACAGCTTCAGACTGCAGGATCAACCAAAGAAAATATTCCCTCTAGTTCAAAAATTAGCATGTCACCATAGTATTCTCCCTGACATGCTACTGCTTTGTGTGGAATGAATGTTTTATAGAAAGGAGCATGCATTAAGCTCATGTGAACTTCATTCTCAAGTGAATTAAGTCATACAACCACTTGTACCACTCATTCTCAAGCGGTACAACCCAGAATTACCACTGAGAACTAGGCCTTCATTAATTTACTTCATACTAAAGTAACAACAACCCTGTATCTGATCCATACCAAGGCCTAGTTTGCATGTCACAGTAAGCCAACTATGGCTTACCAGGACTGCATGAACCTGCTTGGCCTCCCTGTTCATAGAATAATAGAACTGTAGAGTTTGAAGGGATCCCAAGGGTCATCTAGTCTAACCATCTGCAATGCAAGAATCTCAACAAAACCTCTGCTTAAAAACCTCCAAGGAAAGAGTCCACCTCCAAGAGAGTTTGTTCTACTGTTGAACAGCTCTTACCATCAGAAAGTTCTTCCTGGTGCTTAGTTGGATTCTATCGTCTTGTAAGTTGAATCCATTGGTTTGAGTCCTACCTTCCAGAGAAGGACTAAACAAGCTTGATCCCTTTTAGCCTCCTCTTTTCCAGGCTAAACATACCCAACTCCCTCATAAGGCTTGGTTTCCAGACCCTTGATCATCTTGGCCGCACCCCTCTGGACACATTCCAGCTTGTCAATATCCTCCTTAAATTGTGGCACCTGGAGCTGGACACATCTAGACTACTCCAGGTGTGGTCTGACAGAGCAGTACTATCACTTCCCCTGATCTGGACACTATACTTCTGTAGATGCAGCACAGAACAGCATTAGCTCTTTTTTCTGCGGCATCACACTATTGACTCATTTTAAGCTTGTGGTCTACTAAGAGCCCTGGATCTTTTCCACATGTACTTCTGGCAAGCCAGGTGTCCCCCATCTTATATTTGTGCAGCTGGTTGTTTCTGCCTAAGTGCAGAACCTTATATTTGTCCCTGTGGATATTCATGTTGTTAGTTTGGGCCCAATTCATCCCGAAGCCCACTTCTGTCTTCTGCAGCATTAGCTACCCACCCACCAGCAGCTTTGATGAGCATCCCCTCAATTCCTTCATCCATGTCATTTATAAAGACATTAAACAACAACAGGCCCAGGACAGAACCCCGTGACACCCCACGGTGTCATCATCCAGGATGATGAGGTACCATGAATGAGCACTCTTTGGGTTCGGTCCGTCAACAAGCTACACCCCCTTCCCCCAGCCACAACAGTTCGTTTTAGCTAAGCTTGCTGTAGCAGCTAAATGTGTCATCCAAATGTGTGGTGGTGCTTGAACTCTTTCCTATTTAACCACGGTCTGTAGCCAGGAGGAGAGCACTTAACCATGAAATCTGGGTTTTTGACACATGCTAAGCCAAGTCTTAATTGCCATGTGAAGCTAAAAGGAACAGGAAAGTACAAAGCACTTACCATATCCACCAGTGCCCTTGTGGTAAACCACAGTTTGGCTGAGCATTATATCCAAACGCAGCCAAATTGTGATGCTAGAAATTCAACCATGCAGGTGGCCTATCATCACATAAGTCCATAATTTTTCATGCCTACCAGACCTCTTTTTTCCACTATCAAAGGATCAATGTATTAAATAGCAACTGCCTGGTTATTACTATCATACACACATACTGAGAAGCAGCCTCTGAGATTGCAATCGAGAAGAGAAGAGCATCAGCTAGGGGCAGTTTAACCCTCTTGCCTGCCTGCCCAAGCAGCTTGAGAAAGACGATTTTGAAAGGACAAAATGAGGATGGGGAAGGGTTAAGGTCTGGTTAAGCAGGCAGCCTCCAGTGGCGGCTTTCTATTAAACAAAAATCAAGAGATCATTCAAGCGTCTCCAATTTAATGTCTACTTTGGCCCATAGGAAGTAATAATAGCATGGGAGCTGGCCACTGCTGGAGAAATTGGTCTCTTTAGTAGCCTTAATTTAACAAGGGTATAGCAAATTGGAGGCCAACCAAGCTTTAAAGCATGCAATATGAGGAAAGATTAAAAGGAATTTGATATCAATCTCCAACTATTTAAAAGGCTTCCAAAAAGGAGACAGGTGCCTATTGTTCTTAACTGATATGGACATGTAGACAAAAAGGCAGCAGGTTGCATTCAGGGAAAGCAGACTTAGATTAATCCTGCATGGCCAATAATGCTTATTTGGAAGAAAGTCCCATCTAAATGAATGGGTCTTATTTTCAAGTAACTATTTCTCATTCCTGCGCATTCTATTTTATTTTATTAGTTGGTTTTAAGAAATGTTTCAATACAACAATAGCATTTTATTATCACTGTAAGCAACCCGGTTCTTGGTTTTGGGGGAATGTTGGTCTTTAAATGTTTCAAATAAATAGAAATATCATTAGGAAAGAACTGTGTGTGTCCTCATCTCCAGAACAACTGGGGAATGAAACCGATAACTGAAGACAGTTTGAAAGCACACACACAAAAAATAATGTTGTGAATTAGATATTGCTTGATAGCCTTTCTAATTCTGACATTTCTGCACATTTTTCCAGCTTTTCCTTTGTATTTTTGTCATGCAAAGCTCGTAGACATCAATATCAGTAAAATTATAAACATGCTTACTCATAATTAAGTCCCACCTAGTTCAGTGGGGCTTGTTTCCTAGTAAATGTGTTTAGGATTGCAGTACAAGGACATAAGAAAAGAGTTCTGCTAGATTATGCTAATGTCCCATTTAGTCTTGTATCCTTCTCTCACAGTGACCAACCAGATGCCTATGGGAAGCCCACAAGCAGAATGATGATTGTAGCAGCACTCTGCCCACCTACATTTCCCAACAACTGCTGTCCAGAGATAAATTGCCTCTGACAGTGGAGGTAGAATATAGCCATCATGGCTAGTAGCCACTGAAGTTTGCACTGAAAGTGTACAAGTTCCCTTATATTCATGCATAACAATGCAAATTTTTCTCAAGTGTCTGGATTTCTGCATTTCAGGAGAAGAAGAAGAGGAGTTTGGATTTGATATCCCGCTTTATCACTACCCTAAGGAGGCTCAAGGCGGCTAACCATCTCCTTTCCCTTCCTCCTCCACAACAAACACTCTGTGAGGTGAGTGAGGCTGAGAGACTTCAGAGAAGTGTGACTAGTCCAAGGTCACCCAGCAGCTGCATGTGGAGGAGTGGGAAAGCGAACCCAGTTCACCAGATTACATCCACTGCTCTTAACCACTACACCACACTGGCTCTCAATTGGGTCTGCAATTTTTCCCCTTTCTTTTCATGTTTAGATGCCTCCAGAATCTAGAACCCAACATTTTAAGAGCACTGAAGTCCTCAATATTTCCCAATATTGCACATACTCACTTGTTAAATTTGTGCCCCACCTGTACATCACATGGCCCTCCGAATGTGCTCCATTAATGTCTCATAATTCCTATCACTGCAGCACAGCATGAACAAGCTCTTCCGAAAATCAAGTTCACTTCCACTTGATAAGAGATACAAACTGCAACGGGCACATTGCATCTATCACAACACTTTAACTCAGTGCGTCCATTCTGACTGATCTAGTTGGACACATTTGCCTAAAGCTTTAGGCAAGATTTAAGGAAAAATCTTATTTCAAGCTAATATGTGGTCTCCTGGATCGTCTAATGAGGCCTGAGGAAGACCACCCCCTGGCTCCACGAAATGCATTCTCTCTGGCCAGACCTTAATGTGTGTGGACACACGGGCCATTGTGCTTGAAATTGGCGAGAGACAACAGATCATCTGGTGAAAGGAAGTACACCGCCCAGAGGACTTTGACAATTGCATCAGAGACAAGCAGGCTGGCATAAAACAGATCGTGATAAATTTTTAAGGACCACCCTCTGGATTTTAGTCACAGGAGACTGAGATAATGTGCACAGCTTTTTGGAATATGCATTATTGAAACGGGTCTGTCTAGCTCTAAAACACACCACATTCTCACCAAAACGGTGAGATAAAAACCTTTCCTAACCTTGCTGAATTTAAACCAGGATGCAATTCTTCCACCCCCCCCAACTGCAGTAGAGATGCTCTAGTCACTTTACGAATTTAAAAATACATCTAAATGTCATTTGTGATTAAAAAAAATGAGGAGCATCATAAAAATTATGTTTCCTTTGTTAATGCCTATAGCTGCAGGAACTGAGTGTTGCTTCTTTGGATTTCTCTTCCACGAAAATATGTTGCGCAACATGGAAATTCTATTTTAATGCCCCTAAAGGAAAAACAGAAGAACATGCTCACCAGCAGGATATGTATTTCTTATCCATTAGAGGCTGCAACAGCATAAAATGAACAGCAATGAAATCTCCCAACACTTGCAGGCTGTGCTGCAGTCCTATACTGTACAAGTACAGTGGACACTCAGGTTGCAAATGTCATCCATGCGGGATGCACATTCGCAAGCCGCAGCATCCGCAACCCACAGCGGTGCATCTGCGCACGAGCGGGTTGCAATTCGGCATTTCTGCGCATGCATGACCACCGAAACCCGGAAGTATCCCGTTCCGGTACTTCTGGGTTTCGGCGGTCCATAACGCAAAAAAAGCAACCTGAAGCGTCTGTAACCTGAGGTATGACTGTATACCTAGACGTCCAATTGAACTCAGTGGGCCTGTGGAAAACTGCACTTTCAGCTACAAAATATATGTTCAAGCTAGCAGCCACTTTTTAAACCATGTGTACCAATTCCAACATTTCATAGTTCAAAATAAGGGCATGCTTGTAACCTCTCAAGCTATGAGTCACTGCCCAAGGCATCCCCTTGCCATCACTGTGTGCTGCAGCATTCAGCTGAATGCATGGGACACCAGAGCAATCAATTGTCCGCATATTGCTGTTTGCTCCCTCCATATTCATCATATGTGAAATAGTCTATGAGGAACTTAACTGGAACAAAGTAGCTCTCTATCTAATACGGAATGACCTGACATTAAACCATTCCCCCCCCCAATCTCAGTTACTTACACCACTCCCCAAATATTAATTTAGGAAAGAAAATCCCAATCACTTTAACCACTGCTCCAAATTGTTATCGCAAAACCAAAAGCCTTATTTGATCTTTGTTATCAACTGTTACGCCTTCCACTTGCGAAATTGGCCATCAGCATCAGAAATGAAGGTGAAATCTTGAATTCAGTATTTCTTGAGCAATTACAAATCAGGTACGCAAAAGACAAGAAACGTTTTTTTTGTTTTTGTTTTAAATCAATCTTGTATTGCTGAAATGGTTGATATTTGCAGATGTTCATGTACTTTTAAATTTTATTTCTATAGTATATGGATCATCAGCCAGACAACAAAAGTGGGTTTTGCAAGTCCTTATGGTTGCTAAGAGACTTATACTACCATCCATTATGCAATGGTCTGAGGACCTCACCACCCTGGCTACATTTGAAATATATATTTCATATAGTTTTCAGGTTTTGTGTGGTTACCTATGTAGACATCTGGAAAGCTTAACTTGCATGTTTAACTTCAGGTATAACTTGCATGTTTAACTTCAGACTCTCTCTCTCTCTCTGTGTGTGTGTGTTATTAATAGTATTCCTTACAGATTACTTATTTTACTTTATTAATTTATTGTCTTCAGTTCTTTTTAATTCTCCTTCCTTTGTAAAATTAGCAAACAAAAATTAAATGATTTTTTAAAAGATAAAATGAACACAACAAAATTAAGGAGGAAGAGCCTTGAGGTCACCTTTTAATTAATATAATTTTTTAAAATATATTTTCTCTTCATTCTACTACTTCCAGTTTATCCCTTTATTTGTGTGCGGGGCTGGGGTCTGTATGTTTGTTGTGCGAGATGATTCCATGTTATTATCTGTACGAGAGACATAATTAATTCAATTTTGACCATCAAAAGGACAACTTCAGCTCATCCCTCCTTCTCCATTGTTCCATACAGTGCATCAGCTGACTCAGCAAAGACACACTGCACACAGCCCTATTCTGATTGTAGACAATGGAATTGCATCAGTGGTAGACTCCACCCTTATCTTTACGAGACTTATATCCCATGATGGCAAACACTGGATAGTGAGAGCGTGGTGTAGTAGTTAAGAGTGTTGGATACAGGTAACTTGCATCTTATGCTTATTTAACATATGCTTACAGGACTTTTGAGAGGAGGTGGGAGGGCTCTAGGACCCTGCCAGAGCCTTTGCACTGAGTTCCCAAAGTCAGGTAAGCAGTGGGCCCAGCTCCAGATGTTCCTGGCTTTGTGCATTTTTGCATATGTGTGTGGACCACTGGGACATAACCCTGCATATTTGTGAGTTACCCGTATCCGAAAATGAACAAAGCATGCACAAAGTGAATATACACGTCACTTGCAATGTCAGGTGTACCTGGCTTTCAGCTTAAACAACTCCAGAACACCTGGTTACTAATGAACAATAGAGCAAAGGACTTTTATTTAATTGTAAATATTGGCAGTTTTCTTACAAAAAAAAAAAAGGATTAGGAACTGTTTGATGATCCTTTGTACTCGGACCCTTTTTGCAATAGTTTATTCACAGGCTGGAAGTTTGGCTGTTATAGCTCAGGTATGGATCTACTGTAGATGAAATTCTGCACCGAGGTAGGCAAAAGTGAAACCCATTGCACGTGTATCAATTACTGTTAATCAAACCTCTTACTGTTAATCAAACCTCTCTGGCTCTTACCAAGTTCTACATCCTGATCATCAGTGAGGACAAGGATGATGTTTGGACGGATATTCCTGCGGTCCCTTTGAAACCTTCCCTTCAGACGCTGATTTAGCAGGAAAGCTGAACTGTCACCCAGCAAGGATAAGAGAGTCATTGCTAATAATCCCACGGCGATGCTACGCTGTGCCATATTGCACCGATTTTGAAGAACATGCAAATAAAGGTGAGGGGATGTTGTCTATTTCTTCTTCAAAGGCAGATCTAAGAGCAGGACAAAAGAGAGAGAGAAAGCAGGTGAGTATGGATGTGGTGAAAGTCTCAACAAAATATATAAATCATTGCTTCTAATGCAAAAAACCAACAACACATTAAGAGTTAGTTCCTTCTTTTAAGGATGAAAACTTTAAAAGGCCTATAAATAACCCCACACCATCTGCACCCTAACCACACCACTTGTATCTGCTAGAACGCAGGGCCAATTAACATTGATCAAGTGGTAGGAAAAGAGCTTTCTGTAAAAAGGCAGTGGACACCCATGAAAAAGTAATTGTCTACAGTAATTTCCCAGCATGTGCCCTCTAGAATGTCCTCTATTTTGAAGGCATGCATCTCCCCCTTCATGCTTTAGCTGATCATTGTAATGGAACAACTGTGCAGTACACAGCAAACACAACACAGAGTTCACCAGTTAAACAAAAAAAAGCCTTCAGTATTTCCCCCCCTACACATCCATGTACACACACACACACACACACACACACACCAATATTTTTTTTAATATAAAAACAGATCATTTAGTCATATCTAAGAAGCAGAAAAATAACCTGAAATGTTGAATGGGGTTTATAAGCAAGTCCAGAGCAAGAATTAAGACCCTCATGGTTTACACAACAGCCAAGTCTCTTATTTCCCACATCAGTATATTATAAAATTGTCTATACTCAAGTTAATCCCGTGACTTTACAGGGAACACCAGCCTCATGCTCAGCTCCACCCTGGTGGAATGAAAGCATGCCTACTTATACCACAACTAGATTTGTTTCCATGTGTCCCGAAAAATACAAATTATTTAGGAAAGCACTGCAAACACAATTCTGAACAATTCTGTGGGCGGGTGTTTCATGCTATGTCACCCAAGATCTGGGTTATTTCCACAGGGCAATGGGTCCATTTTGAAAGGAGGAGACAAAACGCAGAGGTCTCATGCCAAAAACAAAACAAACACAAGCACACACACTAACTGCCAAAGACAGTTATTTACTGTGCAAAGAAGCATGCTTGTTATAACTTTTCTCAGAGGTTCTTAATTCCATTCCACTCCATAATGTGTACGCACTCTCTTTCAGTTTCCCCAGGCCTCTCTGCCACATTTCCTAGTTATTCACCTTTTCTCTATGCACCCCATGGCAGCTGCTACTTTCCCCCCATTCGTGTCACCCTTTACTACACTTGTCTGTAACTCAGTCTCACCTTTATGCCCTTTGTTCTTTCCTGGCCCAACAAGTATCCTTTTATCTTTCTCTCCCCACTACCCTCTCTCTTGGGGGCGGCGGCAAGAGGTGAATAGCAGAGCACATGCTTTACATGTAGAAGGTCCCATGTCCCTAGCCTATCCAGGGTGGGCTTTGAAACACCCCAAAAGAACTACTGCTGCCAGTCAATGCAGAATAGACAGTACTGAGCTTGATGGACCTATTATCTGATTCAGTGTAAGGTTGTGCCCTATATTCTGTTTCTCTCCCCTTCAGTCTTTTTGCATTGCATTTTAACCCACAGCTTCAAAGGATGCTTTCTTATTTCTGAACTCTTTTTTTGTTGTTGTTCCTAATATGGAAACCGATCCAAGGAAATCAATTAGTTGCTTAAACTCATGCTAAGGTTTGTTTAATCAAGTGGCACTCCTAAAAATTACAGAAGCAGCCGGAAGGCTGATGATGGGTGGGGAATTCACCTGCTCAGCTTGGTTGGGTTTTTATACCCCTGCCCTATAAGGTCAATCAAGGAGAATCTACGGGCTTATAATCATATGCAAATAGAAAGCATTTCAGGATGCAGGAGTAAAAACCACAGCAGCCTTAATGGAACAGGAAATGCTCCATTCTACCTCTTCCAAATGCATTATAGTGGAAACTGGAAACCATTGTTTTTGCCTCCAAGCCACAGTACTAATTTTGGGCTACAATTAAAAACTCTGATGCATATTGTCCCCCATCAATATACGAATGTTTATATACATGGTGGTTGCTTTTTACTATCAAGCACAAGCTTGGCTGAGACATATGTATGAGAGAAGTTGCTGTAAAGAATGGGAAGGCAGGGTTTCACTTCCTGCAAGATGGATCCGTCCTTTCCCATTTCCTTTAGTAACCCAGTTCCTGGATCAGACATGAGAAAGAGAGATGAGTTTAGGGCCAGATAAAAAGCAGGGCAGTCCAAATTAAAGGAAGGTGTCATAGAACAATTGCAAGGGTCCAGACAGGGTGTGTGCATGTGTTGATTTGACCCTAGCCTATCACTATCCCACAGCCTTTTAAGCCAGCCCACAAAGGTTACTAGTGTATCAAAAACTACTAGCCGGCAGGGATGTGGGGGCAGAAGATGGGATAGGGAACTGGGTCCTTATTGCAGCAGTCCACTGCATTTCTATGCTGGTGCAGAGGAGAGGGCTTATCTGCTTGGTTGCCATGGTGAGCAGAGAGGAGGGATGGAGCCTTCATCCCTCTTTCCTCCATCTGCTCCCTTGCATGCATGTCATTAAGAAAATAAGAAGAGACTGTTGGATCAGGTCAATGGTCTACCTAGTCCAGTATCCTGTTCTCACAGTGGCCAACCAGATGGCTCTTCTGGGAAGCCCACAAGCCAGACCTGAGAACAGCAACAGTCTCCCCACTTGTGATTCCCAGCAACCGGCATTCAGAGGCAAACTGCCTCCAATGGCTGTAGATCATAGCCTTTTCCTGCATGGATTTGTCTAACCCTCTTTGAAAGCCATTCTTTTTACCTAAGGCTACCAGTCTAGTGCTCAGATACAAAGTCCTGTTTTGGCTGTGGTGGAGAAGCATTACCAACCAGAAAGGGCAATCTAACTGTTCTCTCACGGCTTATAGCCAACATAATCTCACAATAATAGACGGGATCCTTCTATAATAGACTGAGGAATTAAATGTTTTAAGATCTCCTGTGTGTTATAGTTTTGCACACATATTCCTGGAGCAGAGGGTGCACTGAATCACAGCAGAAAGGATCAAGTTGCTTTAGGGTGAGCACAGAGATGATGGTGCAGCCCTAGCAGTCGTACATAAGAATTGGAAGACTTCCCGAATCACTAGCGTAGATAGCTTTAAATGGGGACCACACAGCTTCATGGACGATGAATCTACCAATAGCCTTGATAGCTAAATTCTGACAACAGGTTATAGAGACGAGCAATAATATCTGCACCTTGCTTGCAAGCTTCGGGAGAAATTGTAGCTCAGTGGAAGAGCATAAACTTTGTGTGCAGAAGTCCCCAGGCTCAATCCCAAGTAACTCCAGATACTTGAAAGCCAAAAGCTGAACTAGATGGATCTCACGTGTGCCACTGCCCTCTAGGGCAAAATTGGTGGCAGTGTGCAAGGGGGCTTTTTCTGTGGCAGCGCCCCATAGGTAGAACTCTTATGCCTCAAGAAGTTCGGTTGACTTTGTTTCTATTTGCATTCTGCCAGCCTTTGAAGACATTTCTTCTTAAACAACCTTTTGATCCTGTTGTTGCTTAATCTTATCTATTGTTAGCTCTGGCTTTCTGTGCTCTTGATGCCTTTTGGGCGTTTTGATGCTGCTTTTAGTCTTGCTTTGTTTTGCTGATGGTTCTAATGATGAGTTGCTCCTGTTTTTATTTTTGTGGTTGTATATAAACAGCAACTCCTTTCTGGAGCAGAAATGGGGAATACAAGCTGTTCTATAAATAAAAGACAGCTTGGATATGATCCAAAGCAAATTCATTCTTATGGAGGTTCGCTTATTACTTTTAGCAGTTCTCATGCTTTAAGACTTAGGCGAATGCAATAATCATAATTCGTAGTCATCTGACCTAGAGGATTTTTCTTATTATAATGGAAGGTAAAATTATAAAGAAGCTGCACTGGGCATATCAAGTTCCAATTATTTCATCAGTTCAAGGAATCAATGAGTCAATTTTTGATAAAATTCCTTGCACACTGCCTTTATAAAGGTTGACAACAAGATCTAATGGGATGGGAATCAATTAAAAGTGACACAAGGGGAATTGTTTTTTTTCTGAAGACCAGAAGTGGCTGAGCAGAAGGGGAAAAAACCCTAGCACAGCAATCTTTGCTTTGTGAAATTAAGTTAGCATTATGTTCATAAAGCAATAACAACAAGCTCTCACCTTTTCTTGGTAGGTCATTTCTAAGTAAATATATCTGCACATCTTTGCTACAGATTCCTTTTGCACTGAAAAGCCTTGATTAAAAGGGTCCTGAAGCTGTGACAAAGCTATTGGTCTGAGAAATTATGACCAAGTTTTCTTACACCTGCAGCAGTAATAGCAGAACTGAATTGCAATAGTGAACTGGGAGCTGCATATCTCTTAACCACAGTGAACAAGGAGAGGCTTACTTCTGAGTAAACAGGCATACGATTCTGCTGCCATGTCTTTCTGGCATGAGCACATAGGAAGGACCTGTGATGTGACAGGGCAGTAAGAGAAACATCACTTACCTTGAGCAGGTTCCCTTGGGGGGGGGGTTGATAATTCAATGACACCAGTGTCTGTACAACCTTAGATTTAATTTAAGGGGTGATGGTAGAACAGTAGTTCAATGTTAATGAAAAATAAAATTGCTAGAGCGTGGCTAAATTCAGAAGGGGGTGGGGGAGAGCTTCTGGTCTCATTGTGCCATACCAGCTGTTTTCACAAGAACATTACAAGAACAGCTAGTACAACTGCACCCCACCCCAGGTAGTGCACTTGACTGCTGCTTCTGATTTATTTATTTTTACTGTTTAACATCACTACTAGCTTTCCTGTAACTGAAAGACATCACAAGGAAGGAACGTTGCTGCATTCAGGCTGCTATCTTAAATAATAAGGCCCCATCTGCACCAACATAGTGTTGTGGGTGCTAGGGTTTGTGGGTGCCAGATTGCTCTAAATTCCTGTTAGGTCTTAGAATTTAATGCATGCTTGGAATGTTAAAATGGGCTACCAGACATGGGTAAAGGTAATGGGCCGTCAGCAAAGTCATAGAGAGGGAACGCTGTTCCAGACGGAAAATGGGAAGGGTCCCTCCCTCAACTCAGTTAGTTTGAAAGACAAAAGAGAGTTTTGAGGTAGAATTTTAGAGCTGAGTTTAAGATGAGGTTTTGGCAGTGATGTTGGAGGCTGTAAAAGGCTGAATCACAGGGTCAGAGAGCCATGGCTGATTTCTGTTTTGATCCAAGGCTGCAGGTATGAGAGAAACAAGACCCTTTTGGGGTGTTAATGCCGTGAGGGCCCCTCCATTGTGGGCTCTGATTGTCTATATGTGTAAATAAACCTTATATCATCAAGACACCACAGTATCCACTGTGCCTCATTTCCAAAAGCAAACCCAGATGCCTGGAAATGCCTGGAATCTCAAAGAATGCTCAGAGATTGGGGTGGCAGGTACCACTGGTGTTAAAAGTAGGATTTGTGTTTCCTGGAGGAAACCCCTGTGGACATGGTGTGCCTGAATTCATGATGGAGGGAGGAAAGGCATTCATGGAGCATTTCAAGTTGATGCTCCAGCAGCAACTCCAGCAACAGATGGGATGGTAAAGCCAGATGTTTGCAAAATAACCATGCAGCGAGGCCAACTGTTTGAGGAGTGGATGGAGCAGCAGAACCAGTTGTTCAATGAAATGAAGCAGCTGCAAGCAGAGTGCATGAGAAGTCTGCATGGAGAGAAAAGTGTGACTCCATGTGGTGTGAGAACCTTGCCTGATGAGATGCCACAAGGGGTTAAAAGTGACCCAGGAGCTGAGCTGAATAGCACCTAAAACAGGCGTTGACAAAAAAATTTAGCTGCAGGCCGGTCCACTGTCCCTCAGACCTTGTGGCGGGCTGGAGAAGCGGCACCAGGAGGGAGGAGCTGGCAGAAGAGGCGAGGGGGGCAAGTAGTCCTCCTCCCCAGCCCCAGCGCTTACCTTCTCAGGGGCTGCCGCCACCACTGCTTATCGTGGGTAGGCAGTGGGAGTTCGTCTGCTCCACTCTCTGGCTCATAGGAGCACCAGGGTGGTGGTGGGGGCAGCGGGAAGATGAGCTGCGCAAAAGGGCTGGCTCCAGATAGGGGCTGCTTAAAATGACGCTCAGCCAGCCCAGCCCAGCCCAGCTCCCTTCCTCCTCTAGGCAGGGTGGGGAGAAGCTAGGAGGAGGGAGGGAGGAGGCGCTGCCGCCGTGGTGTATGTGAGGGAGAGGGGGGGGGGATGGAATTGTGCAGGGGGGGAATGGTGCCACCCGAACGAACAGAATCCCCACGCCGATCCACAGACAGTCCGCAGGCCGGATCCTGAAGGCAATTGGGCCTGATCTGGCCCGCGGACCTTAGTTTGCCAACCCCTTACCTAAAAGGAAAGAGAGAGATCCAGAGTGTGGATGGGCAACTGAGCAGCTTGGACTGTGAAGAGATGCAATCTGTAGCTGAAGGCGGGGGGGGGGGGAGAGGGGTGCTCTGGATGGAGTAGAGGAGCTGCCGCTAATTGACTTCTCTACTCCCTGCGAGCCTGCTGTGGAAAAGGAGGAATTGGAGGTGCCTGTGAGCATATAAGAGCTGCTGTCGATTGATTTCTCTGCTCCCTGGGAGCCTGCTGTGGAAAAGGGGGAGCAGAAAGAAGTGGAAGAGAAGCCAGCACCTGCGGGTGGGAAAGATGGTGTTTTCCTGTGTGGAGAACACACAGGAGCAGCTTGAGGCTTGTGTGATAAAAAAACACACAACCCAACCGCCCACACAATGATTTTGCCCCTTGGGTGTCCCAAGATGATCTTGTGGCATGGCAACCAGTCCCTATAATGGCTGCAGCCCTTAAAAGCAGGTTCCAGCAGCCAGGGTCAGCCAGGGTCCTGTGGGTTTGGGAGGCAAGAGACATTGGGAGAACTACAAGCTATGAAGCACTCCAGAGACATTGGATGTACTGGTAACTGGAGAGGGGAATTCCTGGCCTCCAGCCTAGACTGCAAAATATTTCAGTGGCTGCCAACACATCATACCCAGGTATGAAGAGCACCTGGCCAACAGCAAGGATTGAACCAGCAGCTATAACCCCACTGAATGGTTCAAGCTCAAATGGACAGGGTTTGTGGTCCTCTGCACTTCAAGAGAAGGCCAACAGCTGGGAGATATGAGGTTTGGGCACACACCTATGTTTCCCGATCTTCACAGTGACTTGATTGTAAGTTACTAGCCAGCTGATTTGCACTGTATACTGGAAAGGGAGCAAAAGTTACCACCTCTGCAACACGCCACATAAGGACTCCATGGCAAGTCTATGGCTATGTGTTCCCCCTCCCTCACATTCCCCCAAAACCAGAATAAGAGGTTGGTATCCTCTCCTGTTTAATGAATGTAGCCTTATTATTCTGTTTCACTTTTCTCCCAGTAGGTACTCAACACCTCAGACTTTATGTATGTGGATACAGCCTTTGACGCAGTCTTTAAGGGCAATTCCAGGTAGCAGTTTTCCATTTCCATTTGACAATTCAGAATGTATATTAGCACTCCAAGGAAACACAACATGTTGGCCTCAAAATGTTTTCATCTGGCACCTGGCAAGGTGCTGGAAAACACAATTAGATGAGGCTAGTTTTCACAAAACATACCAGCAGTTTCCTGTGCTGTTCAAACCAGAGATTAGGGCTAAACTAAGCAGGGACGCGGGTGGCACTATGGGTAAAAGCCTCAGCGCCTAGGGCTTGCCGATCGAAAGGTCGGCAGTTCGAATCCCCGCGGCGGGGTGCGCTCCCGTTGCTTGGTCCCAGCGCCTGCCAACCTAGCAGTTCGAAAGCACCTCCGGGTGCAAGTAGATAAATAGGGACCGCTTACTAGCGGGAAGGTAAACGGTGTTTCCGTGTGCTGCGCTGGCTCGCCAGAGCAGCGATGTCATGCTGGCCACGTGACCCGGAAGTGTCTCCGGACAGCGCTGGCCCCCGGCCTCTTGAGTGAGATGGGCGCACAACCATAGAGTCTGTCAAGACTGGCCCGTACGGGCAGGGGTACCTTTACCTTAAGCAGGGAAAGCTTTTGTGGGTGGCAGGAAGTATTCATTCATTTATTGAAGTCACTTATACTCTGCCTTTAGCACCCCCCCTAGGCTCTCAGAAGAGCTTACCAGAAGTATCACATGACCTGTTTTGTCCTGTTGCTGTCAAGAAGATCCCTTATTGCTCTGTTGGCCATATCCTAATTCTTTTTCTTTTTCTTTAAATCCTAGCCTTGAATCCTTCATGTCCCATGTTCAGAACTTGCTCCAGGCTTGAGTCTCAGGAGCCTGTCACATATGGCCCGGCAGGAGACTGACAATTTTTTCAAATATGCACTGTGACGAGAGTACTGAAAACAGCAGAGAATTTCCTCTTTGAAAATGCTTTCTGGACTTTCCCAATGAGTCATGGCTGCTTGAGAAGTATTGCCTGCATGCATATCACTTCTGTTATGGAATTTGATTGGACACCATCCAATAAGACTTTACAGACAACACATATCTATGCTATGGCAAGCAAAAAGTTACCGTGTCAGGTTCATGGAGTTCGTTGGCACTATTTCTTATTGAGAAGTGATACCCACCTAGGGAATTTAGGGTATAAATCAACCTTTTTCTTTATAGAATTTGCAACTGAGTGCATCTGTATGATTAATATACCCTTGGTGAGTACAAAGAGGAATTACTTTCTCTTTTAGCTCTCAAGGAGCTGGCTGCTTCTTTGAATGGCATTTCTTACCAACCACTGCGTTAAAGTTTCCGCCTCTTCATCATTGTTGTTTTTGACCACACTTCTTTCCCCCTCAAACATTTCCTGGGAAGCAGGTTTGTCCTGATTATTCTTCCAAACAAAATATTGAGTCCCCATTATGTTATGCAACCCCAGTTGCCAGATCATTTTTCTTCCTTCAACCCATCATCACTATCGTACTTTGCTGTACACTTTTGCTGCATTTAAAATTAAATTGTGAGCTTGTTGAGACAGCTCTCACGGTTTTGATAAAATGCCTGTCTGTAGAATTTCTTGTTCGAGACCAAGAGAAGCAAACATAGGTATTACTCAAATGGTTTTAACTTACAGTTTCTTATGTGTATTTACAGCTGTTAAATTACAGTTATTTGTGAAAGCATAAAGCAGCATGCTTGCTTTCAAACATCTTTTACCAAAATAATTACTTTTCTGCTTACCTTCCCTACACAGATGTTTAAACTATTTTCACACATTACATCACTGTCATTATCAAAATAAGTACTCTCCAAGTATCCTTTACAACCAACTAAAAGCCTGCAATCAAAATGTGTTTTGCAAAATGTGTTTTGGTTGTAATAACTAGGCAAGAAAACTTAGGGTGATTTTTTTTTATGAAATAACCTATTTGCTCCTGAAATATGTGTTTGAATTTGACAGAGGCAGGCAACTGTCAACTCCTTGTTGGTTGTAAAATCTAATTAGCAGTTTCAAGCCTCTCATAAACATGACACTGGAAGATGTTTCCACATTCAGAGTGGTCTAGATGTTATTCTAGAGCTGCAGTACTATTCAGCACAGAATTATATAGTACAGATTCCCCCCCCCACACACATGTATTATTGAATTGACAAAAACAGCGGCATGTCAAGTCAGAAGACCATGGGCTAATTCACACTACTAAACTGGCATGCTGAGAATGTGAGCCGTCCTAAGATCTACAGATGAAGGGTGGTATATATTTTTTAATAATAGTAGTAGTAGTAATAATAATAATAATATAATGTGAACTGAGCAGATCTAGACAGTCTTTGGCAAGTGGCAACATGGTTGCATAATTGCTTCATTATGTGTTCAACTTGCCTACTCAATTCACATTTATTGCATCAAAGTTTGACCTGTTTCTGATACACCGATTGACAATGACCATCACCAGCCTTGTAGGAGTTGCCCTGTGATGTGTGCAGAGGTGGAAATGCACAAGAATCAACTACAGACAATGAAACTTTGGCAAGACAGTTGAAAAACCCAATTCATAATAGATATGACTAGTTCTTATGCATGCCATGTAGAATCATAGAATCATAAAGTTGGAAGAGACCACAAGGGCCATCGAGTCCAACCCCCTGCCAAGCAGGAAACACCATCAGAGCACTCCTGACATATGGTTGTCAAGCCTCTGCTTAAAGACCTCCAAAGACGGAGACTCCACCACACTCCTTGGCAGCAAATTCCACTGTCGAACAGCTCTTACTGTCAGGAAGTTCTTCCTAATGTTTAGGTGGAATCTTCTTTCTTGTAGTTTGGATCCATTGCTCCGTGTCTGCTTCTCTGGAGCAGCAGAAAACAACCTTTCTCCCTCCTCTATATGACATCCTTTTATATATTTGAACATGGCTATCATATCACCCCTTAACCTCCTCTTCTCCAGGCTAAACATGCCCAGCTCCCTTAGCCGTTCTTAGAGTCAGCACAAACAGGAGCATCAGTGCACTTGTACGGCATGGTTAATTGTGGTTTATGCCGCAAGCTGGACATCATTATGCAGGAACTGTGTGACAATGCCAAGTTCAGCATTTACCCAATTGAACCACATTTTCAATTTGATTTCATAAACTAGGGAAGGGGAACTTGTGAACTTCCAAGAGTTGCTGGACTCCAGCTCCCATTATACCTCATCATTAGCCATGCTGGTGAAAGCTGGTGGGAGTTGGAGTCCCACAACATTGGGGGGGGGGGGGTGTCACAGGCTCCCCATGTCTGCTGTGAACATTGGTTGTTTCTCTGAATTTTCATTGTATTTCTCTATTGGCCATTACATAGAAAGAAGCCAAGGAAATACCCAAAGAGAATGAATAGCAACTTCTCTTCACATTTAATATAGTGCAGTAAGTGAACAGGATGCTCAGCATCCTGTGGCCTGAAGGTTTCCACAGACCAGGCTTATATTGTCCAAGGGAAAACAATAATCTGCTCCATTTTATGAAAATAAAGCAAGACCCACAGCCTCTTGCAAATTAAGGATACAAACTCGAATATCTCCACTTAACATACAAGTCCCATTGGGAAGCAGAATGGACTGAGCCCAGTCTGAAAGTTGCTGTAATGTAGTAAAGATGGGTGGTTTGGGAACCTATGGCCTCTTTCTGGAAAGAGTTTTATGCAGAGTGAAACAGCACCATAGGCTTCAACTAGATGCAATTGTCTGTCCAGCTCACAGAAGAAAAGGAAAACAGAAAACAGTTAGAACACATCTGTGTTCAGATGACAAATCCTAGGCCAAAAGGCTCAAGAAATGGGATACATGAAGTGTGTGTGTGCGCAGGGGTGGGGTAAGCTAAGGAGAACAATTGAAGGCCGAGGGCCTTCTGGCGGTTCCCTTGCTGCGAGGAGCCAAGTTACAGGAAACCAGGCAGAGGGCCTTCTCGGCAGTGGCACCCACCCTGTGGAACGCCCTCCCAACAGATGTCAAAGAGAAAAATAACTACCAAACTTTTAGAAGACATCTAAAGGCAGCCCAGCCACATGGGCGGGGTATAAATAATAAATTATTATTATTATATTATTATTATTTAAACTGAAGGGAGGTAGACCCAAATTGAACACAATAAATCATTGTTTTAGATTGTTGTATTATTATATGTTGCCGGCCATTACATGCTCACTTTGCAGCAGAAGGACAGGATAGAAGATCAACAAACAAATCAACCAATGTAGAAAAGGCATTTATATGTTTTTAGGAGGAGTTTGGTATGTGAATGACTCTTTAGGAACAGACAACTGGACTAGATCCATTTAAATTCCCTACTTTTACAGAATCCTTTCTTCTTGCTGAGGAATCTGAGTGATACTGAGTGTGGGGCGTCCACTATCCCTGTCGCCCTGTGAATACAGAGAATGGACATAGAACATCTCCAGTACCGCACTATCACTGCTGCATTGCAATGAAAGGCCAGTAATTGTGGAAACCTTTTGCCTTCCACAGTGGATCTTCTTATCAAAAAGCCCAATAAGCTTCCAAGGGACACAAGTGTTCTTAGGAACAGTCCAAAGACCACTGGACTGGGGGTTTACTGAGTCCCTGTCAATTATATTATTCTGTAATATGCATAGCAAAGAACCTTCATTTCTAAAGGTCGCCCTGAAACTACAATAAGCCTGCAATTTATGTGGGAGTTACCTTCCGGGGACAACGCCTAAAGCCAAAAATATGTATAGTCAAAACACATTGGGTGCCAAAGCCCCTCCCCCCAGACACCTGCCCCTTTTAATTATTATTTATTATTTATTATTAATTATTATTATTTTGTCAAGCATGTAAAACTGAATGTGCACAAGTTAAATGTGTGTAAGTTGTAAGCTTATTGTACTCTCTTTTGGGGTGTGGGGGTGACTGATGCCATTTGAGTGTCAAAGTGCTCCCTACTTAGGCAATAAAATAAAAACAAGTGCCTGCAAAAAAACCACACACCTGCCTTTTCATTTAGATTGCTATTTTCTTGCACACTCCTGTTTCTCACACTTCAGTTGCCTGGAGTGAAACCATCACAAACCCAATCAGGGATCATGTAGTAAATGGGATGACATCACAACATGACATAGCCAGTCAGACTTGCCTGAGCCACCTATGTAAGCAATCCAGGAAACAGCAGCAAGGACAGGGGAGGGGAATGGCAGTAATACATGTGGGAAAGAATACCGCCAAAGGATTGAAGAAAACGCAAATAGACGCACAATCAAAGCAATATTTGAAATATCTTCTACCCCGACCTTCAGTTTATAGCCAAATATCAAGATTGGGTATATCTGGCACTGCTATAATTACCGGTATGTCTCATGCAATCTTATTTATAATGCAAGTATTTGTTCCATAAAACCAAACTGTTTTCAGAATGTCTCCACCCCCAGTGCCCCAAACAGCTGTTGCAGCCTCTTCCATCATTTCAGCTTCTCAACTATGTACTAGCAACTTTGCTGGAAGTAGTCTGGCCCTGTTTCCATGTTGCCCAAGAGACAAAACAACTGCAGTTACTGGAATATGAGCAATCTGTTATGAGATGTTTCAGATTGCCTAATGGAGGGTTAGTAGCAGAAATAAAGCCTAGGCAGAAGGATGAAGAGTTAAATACTGTATATGAACGTGCAAGTGCTGGGATAGCTCAGTTGGTAGCGCATGAGACTCTTAATCCCAGGGGTGGTGGATTTGATCCCCACATTAGGTGAAAGATTCCTGCATCACAGGGGGCTGGACTGGGTGACCCTCATGGTCCCTTTCAGGTCTACAATTCTGCGATTCTAAGAAAAGGGCAGGAACTGAAACAACTCAATAAGCGGTAGTCTTGTAATCTGGTGAACCGGGTTCGATTCCCCGCTCCTCCACATGCAGCTGCTGGGTGACCTTGGGCCAGTCACACTTCTTTGAAGTCTCTCAGCCCCACTCACCTCACAGAGTGTTTGTTGTGGGGGAGGAAGGGAAAGCAGAATGTTAGCCGCTTTGAGACTCCTTAAAGGGAGTGAAAGGCGGGATATCAAATCCAAACTCTTCTTCTTCTTCAATGAGGAAAGGTTACAACATTTGGGGCTATTTAGTTCCAAATAAAAATAAGATAGGGGGCAGTGTAACAGAGGTGTATAAAATTATGAAGAACATGAAACTAGAACCCAGGGTCACCCAGGGAAGCTGGCAAATTAATGCAGGATAAATCTATGTATCAATGGCTACAAGCTACGGTGGTTAAATACTACCTCCATGATCAGACAGGGGCTATTGCCACCATGCCCTTCTTATGGGCTTCCCATAGGCATCTGGGTTGTCCCTGTGGGGAAAAATGATGCTGAAATAGAAGATCCAGAAGCACTCTTACATTAATGGGAGGGAAAATACCTGGGCAGGTAGATAAGGAATAAGGCATGACAAATAATGTGATAGAAGATCAAGCTGGGAGGACCAGGACAAATATATTGGTTAGGTGGATCAGAGCTGCATAAAAGCAGCAGCAGGTTAGCAGAAAATAATCACATATCCAACAGAATCTGAGTTACTATTGTTCCTCCCCAAATTCAAGTTTTGGAAAGCACGTTCTTTCTCAGCACTCAAGGTGAATTTTGCGATGCTTTATAGCATCATGCACACAAAGTACCACATGAAACAAATATTGCGATTGTTTTGACTCAGTAATGCAGCTGATCTAGAAAAAGCCTAAAAACAAAGATCAATCTTGAATTCCCTTTTAGGACCCATTTCACACACATACTGCATAAAAACAAAGAATTTCCCTGTTTTTAAATGCTAAGCATCTTTACTGGGAGGCAAGTCTCATTTAACTCTTTGGTAAAAAAAAATTAGGATTGGGGTGCATGGAAACATCTCCTCAAACTAGTAGCCTAAATAGAGGCAGAATACAAGACAGCAGGACATCTCCAAATATAGGCCAATAGGCAACAGCTTGCCCCCGCTGGGTTTGGCACAGCTGTTGATTATGCCAGATGCGTTAACTGATCGAAAAATGCAGAATTTGTCATGTTTTAAAAATCATGAAAATAAATCCGTACACCAAATTCATTCCTTAGCAACCATCCCAATGTAGCAGGTATGCTGATCGTTGCATTGCCAGCTCTGCAATTTCTGCTGGAGCGTGTGCATTTGCCTCCCTCCCCAGTACCTCTACTCTAATACAGATGTTTTCAGAGTGAGGCTCTTTGGTTTTGCACATGGCCCCAGAAAAACAAAAGATAGCTTTGTGAATCTCAATGGAAGTTGGGTTGGCCAACATTTCCCCCCCAATATTACACTACATATTACATCAACTGAAAGTTCACTTCACCATTTCATTTAATAGTTCATTGTGTGCATACAAACAGACGTTAAGATTGTATTTCTGAACCTCTTAGACTGTAACACTACTACAGTGGTACCTTGGGTTAAGTACTTAATTCGTTCTGGAGGTCCGTACTTAACCTGAAACTGTTCTTAACCTGAAGCACCACTTTAGCTAATGGGGCCTCCTGCTGCTGCCGTGCCACCGGAGCACGATTTCTGTTCTCATCCTGAAGCAAAGTTCTTAACCCGAGGTAATATTTCTGGGTTAGCAGAGTCTGTAACCTGAAGTGTACGTAACCTGAAGCATATGTAACCCGAGGTACCACTGTATAGTGGATTTCCCTCCACCTCCCATTTGGTGAGTCAAATTCTAAAGTATGACAACAGACCGAAATCTCAAGTCACTGCTAATGATGACAGCTGAAGTTCTTTCAAGCAGTCCAATTTTACGTAGCTGAGCTATGGGGGGAGGGGGAGGGGAGTATTCCTTTTGTGCAAATGTCTAACTTTTCATCAGAAATACCTTCCCCACTGAATACTCCAAGCAGTGAACATTGCAACCAGAAATGACTGCAACCAGTATCTATACTATCCAACCTTGTAAAGAAACACACTCTTTCCCAATAGACTCTCTATATACCCTTTTTTTGGTTAACAAGAATGTATTTTAATAATGATGACAGAAATCTTAAGTGTTACCTGAAAGCACCTTCGCAGAAATAAACGATCATAACTGTTTCTTAGACCCAAGTTGCATGACTTTGGCTGTTACACACCAAATGCATCAACCCATAGCTGGCATTTCAGCAGAGCAGGAAAAGCGAACCATTCTCATGTTAACACTTCGTCATTTTTCCAGTATGCTTTCCAAAGATCTCAGAACCCACAGGTAAAACCTTCCCTTGACAATGTCTAAAGTTTAACCCCCTTTTTAAAAAAGCAACCACAAAGTACAGCTTCGCTACAAATAATTGACTGCTCAGAAAGTTTATACACAACCAGCACTGATAAGGTTTCCATCCTAAGAAGTCTCTACAGTGCCTAGCAGTTGTGAATATGGGATCATGCTCCTTATGGGGCAGTGATGTCCAGAATTAAGAGACAGTCCCTGAAAATGAGGCGGCACCCTGACAACCAAGCACTTTAAATTGTTTCGTGCTATTTATAAAAACTTGGGGAGGGGTCCGCACCATAGCCAAAGTGATGCATAAACTGACATTTCAGAAGTCTGACAAATGATGCATTTGCAAAGGCAAAGAAGTCGGCAGTCGTTCAGTTGGAGTCTTGCTTCCTTTACCTCTCTAGCCTTAAGGCTCACTGCCTTTTAAAAAGTACTCCGGCGGGGCTAAGAAGGCATATCCCCGTTTTTTCGCAGAGATTCGCCCGTGGCTTCTGAGAAACGCCGCGCATGTCTGAATGAGCCATCCGGGCGAGTCACCGGCGGCAAGCAGAACTCTTCGTCTGCTCCGAAGCCGACTCAGGCGCACTGCACTTCAGCGGAGAAAGTTAGCACAGCCGGAGCCAGGCGTCTCCAAGCGACAAGTCCACAAGTGATAAGCAGGCGCGCGGCGATCAGCTCCAAAGCACCGCCAGGAGCAGGCAAATCCGGAAGGCTAACGAAAGAAGAACAAGCAATGCCTCCTTTCCCGCCGCTCCTTGGGCAGATGCTTCCCCTCGCCACCCCCTCTGCTAACGCGAAGTGCCGAAACATCAGCGGTTGTTTTGCAAGCGGCTCTCGGCCGCCTTCAGCGCGCAAGTCCCCCTCCCCCCGCAGCGCTCCGAAAATAAGTTGGGAGATCCCTCCCGAACCTCTCCGGCTTCCCTCCCCGGCGCCTCCCGGCGTCCACCCCTGCTCAGCTGCGTCTGGGACTCAGGCACGCTGTACCGGGCAGAGATCGGGGAACCCCCCTTCCTTCGCAGCCTGCACCGCCTCCAAGGAAAGAGGGGCAGCCGGACGCACAACGCCAGGCAGCCCCGAGGTGGGTGGGCAGCCGGGGAGTGCGTCCTCCGGCGCGGCGGGGCTCTCCATGGGCGGCGCCCCGCTGTCCTCCTGCAGGGGCTGCGCTCGGCTCTCCCGTGCCCGCCTGCTCCCCCAACCAACCCCGCTTGGCCGCCCAACCTGCCCGCCAGCTCACCTGCCCGGGGCCGGAGGTGCATCGGCAGCATGTCCCTGGTTCTCCCCGCGTCAGGAGCAGCTCGCCTTTCCAGAAGCAGCAGCAAGTGCGGCTGCAGGCGCCGCGGAGCTCGGCCGGACGCCCCGGCATCGCCTCGTCTCCAGCCCAGGCGGAGGCTCCCCGCGCGCCGCGTCCCTGCCGGAGACGGAGTGGGCGCCTTCCGTGGCCCTTCTGGGGTCGCTCGGCTCTCCTGCCCTCGCCGGGAGGCGGAGCACGAAGCGGCAGCGGCGGCTCGTAGGCTCGCTCTGCTTTGCCGGAGCAGAGGAGCTCTCTGGCTGCCCTCGACTATTGCGCCGGCTGCGCCAGGCGGCAGCAGCAGAGGCAGCAGCAGCAACAGCAGCAGCTGGGCTTAGCTGTGCAACGCGGGGCCAAGTCCTTGGCGCGCGCAAGAGCTGGGCGCTCTTCTTCCTTCTGGCTTCTCCTCTCGCTCCTGCCGGAGCGAATCCGAGCCGGGCAGGAGGCGACTAAGCCCCGGCGAAAGGCTGCGGCTGGATCCCATTTCAAATCAGAGCGCGGAGGGAGGGGCGAGCGGGGAGGGAAGGGAGAGACGTCTGGGGCGGCCTTTATGGTTTTGTATATGTGCGTATGCTTTTTTGTAAGTTAATTTCTTTCCTGGAGGATCCTCCTCCCCAGCCTTGACGCAATCCCCGAGCGGTTTGGAGGGGGGGGTTGGTAACCTGTTCCACCGGCCCCCACCATTTCTTCAAAGTCCAAGTAAAGCCGCGGCGGCGGCGGCAAGTCTTCGCCACGCAGCGCTTCACCTTACCCCAAATAAATGCTTGGGTATATACATCCCATCGCAACCCATTCACATGCACATTGACACACTGACCCGCAGACTGCTTTGCAAAGCTCTCTCTCTCTCTGTGTGTGTGTGTGTGTGTGTGTGTGTGTGAGCGCGTGCATACACACACGCGCGCACACCAAAGAACGATGTCAGAGACACAGAGATTCAACAAAAGAAGCATCTTTCTGCCACCGGAAGCGAAGTTGGGTCTTTCTGGCTAACTAGGCTACCCGCTATACACCTGCGCACCTACCTAACTCTCTCACTTAAAGGGTGGGGAAGATAGCTGGAAGAGAGAAAGCGCCCTGAACAGAGCTTGGCTGTCGGCAGCCCATACAGTAATCTTACCTTGACAAGAAGGGAGGGAGTTTCCCTCCTGTTGTTGGACGAAAATAGCTATTAAGATGCGACTTGCTTCTTGCCAGTTTCCGCGGATTCGCTTTGGAACTGCACCCGAAGTAGCAAATGAAGGCGAAGCTCAAGGAGGCAAGCTGCAAATTGTTTAATTGACAGCAAGCTGGCTCCTCTCTTGTTAAAGGGCCAGGGTGGTGGCAGCAGGTTGTTAAAGAAGGGAATCTGAACTTTCTCCAAGAATGGGATGGATTGGAAAAATTAGGCTCTCTTTACGGTGTTGCCAGATGTGGTACCTAATTATACAGCATGAGCATAAGGCTCCTCTGGGTAGAGAGATGCAATAATACAAGACTGGGCCTGATCCTGACTGGAGCCTCTGGGCTCTGGCAACAGGAATAAACATAAAACAGTAGAGCAGGTTTGGTCCTGAAGATAAAAAATAATAATGGGACATGGCACTGGAAGATCCAAAATGGTTCATGGCATTGTTTCTCGGATCCAGTTTTAACTACTACTGCTGAACTCCTACCTGGCAAACTTTTTGGAGTAAAGAAGGCTTCGTAGTTTCTCCTCCCCAAAATAAGCTTCTTCCGTTTTAATATAGTGCATGGCACCTTGCTTCCCCCATCTCCCTGTTCATGCTGAATAGTTTGTGAATAAACTGGGTACGGTAATTCAAAGATCGAGCTCATAAACAACACAAAGGGCATTTTTCACTTATAAGTGGCTGAAGTAGTGGAAATGCTTGCAGAGGAATGGGTGTGCTTGTACAATAAGGATGCTCCTGAAGTAGGGCAAAATGGAAGTGAGCCATTTGAAAATTGGATCTACATTCTAGCCAATATAGGGTTTTACAATCCAATTACAGGCACAGGAAATGCAAAAAATGGAGTCAGTGTCATGTGAAAATAGCCCACAAGGGGCTAGTGAAATATTATTTTTCCATTTTTAGAGCCAAGCACCATGTCACCCCAAAACTCGACTAAAACCACAGGAAAATCTTCCCCAAAGGAAACAGAATTAATGTGTCTGCCTAACTCGGTCTTAACCACTGTGTGTACTTTCCTCAAAACCAAATGACTGAATTGTGAGATGGATAAAGGATAGTTGAGATGGATGGCAAATGGTCCTGCCTTTGGACAGAGGGGCTCAGCTAAACTATTTCTTTCCCTCTTCCAATCATACTCTGAAAAGTGTGCTTCTTATCAGAAGAAAGGGAAGGTGTATTTAAACGCTGGATTTCTGCTTAATTAAAATAAATAAATAAGCATCAAACAGTAAACAAAACAGTCTAAAATCTTATATAGCAATGGCATAATCACCAATGCCATCAAAAAATAAGTCACAACAGAGCTTCCATTTTAACAAAAGGTACAGATTTTCTCAGCAAGTACACGTAATTCCAATCAATGTTAATGGAAGTTACACAGATGCATTAAAGAATAATGTACCCCCTGGTTGGTAACAAGCTTGCAAAATAAATAGGACTTCCCATTGAAGGGAAAGGATCTTCTAATTCATATGTCAAAAGGAGCTGGCTTGCTGGCAAGAAAACAAAAAGCCATGGAAAGCTGTGCATTTGGCAGGTTTTCAGAATTACTTCACTCGGGCAGTATTTTGTCAGACTGCTTCAGCAGTTTATACATGTCTCTCTCTCTCTCTACACACACTCTTAAATAAATACTTAGAAGTCAGCACCATTGAGTTCATTGAGATTTACTCCCAGGTAAGCCTGAAAAGGACTACAGCCTTGGGGATCTAAACTGCATCGGAAACAAACTTTGAGAAAATAAAGTTCTATGAAATTTACAGGCAGACACCATCACTCTATATATGCAAGTTTATGCCGAACACATACTAATTCATATGCAAAATGTGTACCTCCAGTGACTTTGGAAACATGCTAACACCCTGTTGAATAACCAACAGACTTTAGGAAAGTTGCTTTCCATCTCTCTTTCCTTGCTTTTTCCGTTCTCTAACTGTAAAACTGAAGTGATGGCAGTTGCTTTCCTTACTAGGCACTCGAAAAGGATATATACTTGGTAAGTGAAATAGCTTCTTTCAACCTACTAGTTAGTGCGATTACGTTTTCAGATTGCACCTGACAATTTCTCTCAACTTGCTTTGTATATTGCTTGCTAAACTGGACCTGACCTGTTACCTCCCCCCACCCCCAATTCCGACTGCACACCCCTCATTTCATTCCAGTGCAAGACAACTGGTATTCCAGATTCAAATTTTAATGATGGGATAGAATAAGCTATTATCTAACAGCTTTTGCTCCCAAACTGTAAAACTGCGGGGAGGGGGAGATATCCACAATTCCATTTTAATAATGTAAATAGTTCTGTAATACATCTGACATCAATGGGGAGTTACTGCTTTTCTAGACAGCCGAAATCTGCACATACCAGTAACTGTGTTATACTAAGAACTGTAGCTTGAAAAACTTGTGTTTGAGCTCGCTTTCCTCTCCTTCCTCTTAGTCCCTTTCCCTCACCCACTGTGTCTTTTTCGATTGCGAACCTGAGTCTTAGTGTGGATTTTTAGTATGGAAGCCACTTGTTGGGTAAAGAACGAAGTAGAAACTCCATAAATATTCAGCTGTGAGGAAAATAGAAGGAAAACAATTGAACCAGAATGGTACAGTGGTACCTCGGGTTACATACGCTTCAGGTTACAGACTCCGCTAACCCAGAAATATTACCTCAGGTTAAGAACTTTGCTTCAGGATGAGAACAGAAATCGGCACAGCGGCAGCAGGAGGCCCCATTAGCTTCAGGTTAAGTACAGTTTCAGGTTAAGAACAGACCTCCAGAACGAATTAAGTTCTTAACCTGAGGTACCACTGTACAATGGACATGCAAGTTGACCAGATTTGGATGAGTTTTGTTTACAGTGAAGTAAGTAGTACAATGCTTGGGACGCGGGTGGCGCTGTGGGTTAAACCACAGAGCCTAGGACTTGCTGATCAGAAGGTCAGCGGTTCAAATCCCCGCAACAGGGTGAGCTCCCGTTGCTTGGTCCCTGCTCCTGCCAACCTATCAGTTCGAAAGCACATCAGTGCAAGTAGATAAATAGGTACCGCTCCGGTGGGAAGGTAAACGGCGTTTCCGTGTGCTGCTCTGGTTCGCCAGAAGCAGCTTAGTCATGCTGGCCACATGACCCGGAAGCTGTCTGCGGACAAACGCTGGCTCCCTCGGCCAATAAAGCGAGATGAGCGCCGCAACCCCAGAGTCGGTCACGACTGGACCTAATGGTCAGGGGCCCCTTTACCTTTAGTACAATGCTTCACTACCATGTTCCTATAGGCAGACTGAGGTTGTGCACACATTAGTGGCTTAAAGCCCACCAAGGTTGTTTCTCCCCGCCTTCCACCGGCTGCGTTTCAAGCCACATTCTTACATTGCTGTACAGACCAGAGAGGGGGCAAGGATGTCTCCACCCAACGCCTATTACCTTGTTTGTTTCCCTGCACTGAGCTCCAATTCATGTTTGGTCATCTGTGCATGTACGAACGGCTGCCTGAAATTTACACACCCCAGCTTAACCTTGGCTCCTCTTTTCAAATCAGTTTTTAGGGAAACAGCATCAAAACAGGAGTACTTCTCAAGAAGCTGCAGGGTACCTGTGGATTGTGGCTCATGTCGTGTGTACTCAGCTTCAAGCATCAGCAGAGGAAGCATACTGGAGCCAGAGGTAATGTGTGTACAGCCTGAGCTGTAAAGCAAATGACACACTGGTGTGTCAACTTGCCAAATCCCAGTGTTCTAAGGTCAGCCTCTATCCTAGTAAACAAAAAACTTTGTGAAGCAGCCCTGAGAAAAAGCAGAATATTTTTTCCTACCATGCCATCTTCTCACAGACACTGTATACAGTGGTACCTTGGATTAAGTACTTAATTCGTTCCGGAGGTCCGTTCTTAACCTGAAACTGTTCTTAACCTGAAGCACCACTTTAGCTAATGGGGCCTCCTGCTGCCGCCACACTGCCGGAGCCCAATTTCTGTTCTTATCCTGAAGCAAAGTTCTTAACCTGAAGCACTATTTCTGGGTTAGCGGAGTGTGTAACCTGAAGCGTATGTAACCCGAGGTTACATTGTATATACTTGTTCCAGAGGCAGTCTTAGGGCAGCTTCCCCGCTATGGGAAGGAGGCATGAAGTCTCTTACAGAGTCCTAAAGTTCTCTTTCCCAAAGCCTAGTTAGTACTTGCCCAGCTTTGGGCAGTAGCTGGGAGGACTCTAGGACCCTGCCAGAGCCCTCACGTCTCCTTCCCCGAAGTCCACCCCCCCCACAACATGGGGGCATGTATTTGGGTCTAGTCTGAGTGCCACAGTACCAAAGTCCACCCCTGTTTGCTATATATTCAGTGCAAACATTGTTCTGGTGTCTAAATGCCCCATATACAGTGCAGATGGTGAGGTACCAGCACAGATTGAAGTCTCATCTATGGGCAATGGAGCCCAGATATTTGAGCTTGGGTTATCTTCCTAGACATCTCTCTAGGCATACACCACTTGCAGGGAGAAAAACAAATATGTTAAGTAATGATCGTTTTGTGTGTCTGATTAATAAACTAGGAGTTGGGGACGGTGGGGAAGGTGTTAAAGAGTATGTGGTAGTGGTACATGGTACCAAAGGAGCAAAGGCAGAGCAACCAGTCGGAAGAGCACAGTGTAAAAATACTTATTTTGCTTTTCCTAATTACTGCTTCTTCACTACCGCCTTCTTCAGCTGTGAAAGAGAACCAACTATTAGAGCTTTTCTTCACATTTGAATACCCTGCGTACAAAACTGGTTGCATGTTCGCAAGTATTATTTGAAGTCCAGCCAATTTTGTCCTTTGTGCTTTTGCATCGCAATGCAAAAGAAAGAAAAGGAAGTTATAAGTTGTGGAATAAAATGAGAACTGAAAGTGTGAACATGTATAATAAATCAAAGGTCTGGCAAATGAGAAGAGGGGGAAAGGAGCTGAAATCCAAGTTATAAAGCTGCCTTACACAGCTTCTGCCACTGTAACTAATGCTGGCATTCCAAGCAGAAATCTTTCCCAACCCTGATGCTAACATCCTTTTAGTCTGAGACGCCGGAGAGTGAACCTGGAATCTTCTGCAAGTAGTACAACAACCACTATAGGATATGGTGCACCCAAGTTTTGTCATGCCTTGATCTTACAATGTGATTTAGATGGATGACTGCTGGATCATTGTATCAAACTGAATTTCTTGGTTAGCATTACAGTGCCCAATATTTAGAATCTAGTCAAATTGCCTGCAGAAATATAGTTATGTTTGCCATTAAGAAGTATAGAAAATGCAGCACACAATCTCTTCTTAATTAGGAAAACAGTGGGACCTCGGGTTAAGAATTTAATTCGTTCTGGAGGTCCGTTCTTAACCTGATACTGTTCTTAACCTGAAGCACCACTTTAGCTAATGGGGCCTCCCACTGCCGCTGTGCCGCCGCTGAGCAATTTCTGTTCTCATCCTGAAGCAAAGTTCTTAACCCGAGGTACTATTTCTGGGTTAGCGGAGTCTGTAACCTGAAGCGTCTGTAACCTGAAGAGTCGGTAACCTGAGGTACCACTGTACTTTAGCCATTCTACACCATACTTGTTGGCATCCATCTGTGTCGAGAGTCAATGGAGTGCACCTCCAGGGGTGAAGTCAAGCCACTCCACTAGCAGCACCAAAGTGACCTCTCCAGGGAACAGCCTGGATGTGTGTATGGAGGTTCCAGACTGCCCAGATGACAGGCCCCCGCTTTCAGCCTTGCTGATGTGGTCCAAAGGAAAACAGAGTAATATATTTGGCACCAGCTTGGCTGCAGGAGTAGCCAGGAGGCATGCAAGGCGCCATCCAAATGCCTTAGGGACTTCACTCCAGATTTGTGCCTCACACTTTGAATAACCACAGTATAATATTTATCAAATTGCACATTAGTTGTATGATGGAATTTAAAAGTGATACCAAGGCTTCAATCCTATGCATACTTACATGGCTATAGAACCTACTGAACTCAATAGTTGTGAGCATAGTTGTATAGGATTGTGCTGCAAATAGCGCATTATTAACAGGAGCTTGGTTTTGCAAGTTAAAATGCCACAATATAAATGCTGATGATAACTCACAAAGCTACATTTCCATTGTTTAGCAGCACACTGTTGGCTAGTAATAATTAGATTGGGAAGATGCATAGCAAAAGTGGTATTAAATTACTGAGATAATATTGATTAATATGACAACACTTCTGGCTGCTTAGCAAAATAGTAATCTGTCTTTCTCTAGTGTCCGGTCACAACCCCTCCCCCCCCCCAATATGATTAACATACAAGATCTTATTACTACAATGAAATGAAAAGACATAGGCTAGATTAATAAATGTATAATTGAGGTATTAAAATGATTAATATGGCTGACAGGAGCAAGTGCAAATCCATACAGAAGATGCAGATTAAATGACCGTTTGAATTAATAAAGGAGACCGTATACAACAAAGAAGTAATATCTGAGGTAGTACCAATCTCACATTTTTTTATTCGTCTTCTGCAAGTAGCCTCTTTAAGATCCGCATGCAGTTTAGAAGGTGGAACTGCAAAGATTTGAGAATGATCAGGAAAGACTACAGCCAGTTCCTATGTACAGTGGTACCTCAGGTTACATATGCTTCAGGTTACAGACGCTTCAGGTTATAGACTCCGCTAACCCAGAAATAGTGCTTCAGGTTAAGAACTTTGCTTCAGGATGAGAACAGAAATCGTGCTCTGGCAGCGCGGTGGCAGCAGGAGGCCCCATTAGCTAAAATGGTGCTTCAGGTTAAGAACAGTTTCACGTTAAGAACGGACCTCCAGAACGAATTAAGTACTTAACCCGAGGTACCACTGTATGTTTATTCAGAAGTTTCAGGGATTTAATTCCAAGTGATACGCCTAGGATTGCAACATTCTACATTTATTTTTTAACTCTGCAGTGTCTGTCAGGGGATTGCAATTTATTTTGAAAAGAAGTGGGAAAATGGAACAAATGAGATTGTTTGTTTATTGCCCCTAAGTATCAACATATGGTAATTTGAACTAATTGCTACCCCCTCTCATTCTCTCTTGATAATACTTAGTGCATCTGATCAAGTGGACTATTAAAGCTTTTGCTGTACGCCATTTGATAGTCTTCAAGGTGCCACAAGACTCCTTGTTGTTTTTGCTGCACCAGACTAGCACGGCTATCCCTCTGGAGCATGGGTAGGCAAACTAAGGCCCGCGGGCCAGATCAGGCCCAATCGCCTTCTAAATCCGACCCACAGATAGTCCAGGAATCAGCGTGTTTTTACATGAGTAGAATGTGTCCTTTTATTTAAAATGCATCTCTGGGTTATTTGTGGGGCATAGGAATTTGTTCATTCCCCCCCCCTTCAAAATATAGTCCGGCCCCCCACAAGGGCTGAGGGACAGTGGACTGGCCCCCTGCTGAAAAACTTTGCTGACCCCCTGCTCTGGACAAAGTCAATAGTAAATAGTCTTTCTGTCTCTATTCTCTCTAACACAGAGTCACCTTTGTGATGGAGCAGGCTCTTTTCTGCTGATGCTTGCTCAAGCAAGCACTTCAAGGGTTAAGGTATGTGTGTCTCTTTGCTTGTCATAACTTCTCAACGAGAACAGAACAAGATTGTCCATCTATTTGAGTGTGTGCCAATGCCACTTTGGGATCTTAAAAGGCTGCAGAGCAATGCTTACCAAAAGGAGAGAGTATGTGCACAGTGGATGCAGAGAGAAAAAAAACATGGTAATATTTGCTTTTTCTCCATACCATACCATAGGTCTCTCAAGTACTTACTCCCTCCCCTGGTATCTCAGCCCCCACACAATTAGGCACAGAGAATTTTACAGTATAGATTTGTATAATGGCATTAAAAAACTGGCAGTTTTATTTTCAATTCCTTTCCTAATGATCCCTAACATGAAATGTGACTTATTCACAGCTGCCACACACTGGATTGACATCTTCATTGAGCTATCTACTATGACCCCAAGGTTCCTCCAGTTCAGACTCCATGAGCATATATGTGAAATTAACATTTTGTTTTATTTTTTTATTTTGGCCAGTGCGCCTTTCAAAATAATGTAAAATAGTGGCCCTTATCTGAAATTTGGGGAGCCTGATGTCTTTGGAAGCTAGTACAGTCCTTGCAAGTTTCATGCCGTTTGGATAGAAAACCTGGAAGTTACAGACAGCAGATGAATGGTTGGGCCTCCTGATGCACTCTGCGGGGGGGGGGGGAATCTAGTAAATTAATTAATGCAATTTCAAGAAAAGGAAAAGGAAACAAATTAAATAAAAATGAACCAAAAAGCTATGTGGGGGGGGGGGGGAATTACTTGCATCTCTTAGTTACAGCCTCTTTCAAATACACACACACACACACACACACACACACACACACACACACACACACCTCCACAGCAGCAGATTAAAGGCATGTTTGCAGTGTCTGTATTTCCAAAGACTTGGCTCAGGAACAGCATCTGGAGATTGCACCAGTAGCACCATTGAATAGTGTGTAGGGCGGCCATCATTTGAGCTTTTACAGCTTGTGTAGTTGTGCTTTTAACAATGGTTGGATTGACACCAGTTAGCAGGTAATGTTTATCTCCATGCGGTGAAAAGCTTCTGTTGCTGATTTTTGCTGATAAAGTTGTTGTTGAAAGCACAAGTCTTTTTGTCTGTTCTGTTGACAACCGCTCTCAGTAGCCTCTCTTATTTCCATTGGGAGAAGGCATAACTCATTAAATAAGTGTTTGCTTCCTCCTCAGTATATTCTTGTTATGTTTGCCTTAAGTCTGTGGTGAGGGCATTGCTCTCTGCCTGTTAGTCACTTGAGATGGCAGTATGCTTTCGTTGAAATAAGGGTAGTGAATAACGCAGCTAAGAAGCAGCTAAGAAGCAAAAAAATCAAATATATATGACTGACACCCTTGTTTGGAAATTTAACCAATGCCCAGACTTTACTTGCAGAAACTTATAGATGAATTAAAACATAATATTTACAGTCACATGCTTTTCCAAGCATGGGCTTACAGTCTCTTCTTCTAACTTCCAAGCAACTGTATTTTCCTCTCTTTCCAGAGCTCAGCACTCAGCCTTCTGTATCTGAGTTAGGTCATGCCTTGCAGCTCCTACGAGAGATTTCCATTTTTATCTTCTCCTGCAGCTTTGCTCTCTTTCTTTCAAGCAGAGAAGTAGCACCCCAACACTCTATTCAACGTAGCAGTGTTCACAGTGGATTCTAACACACAGTCATCTTGCTTCACACAAAACGGAATGTCTCCTTCATTAGATAGCTTCCATGTGACCAACATTAGCCAATCACATGAGAACTACTGGAGAACTCTCTAGAATTCAGTTACCAATCAATCAAATTTAAAGACATAGTAATGCAAACAAGCATTTACCATTTCTGTGAATTAAATTACTATATTTAGCATGCTTTCTTGAGAGTAACCTCCTCATTCTAGGCACCACAGCTTGCCATTTAAGAAGCTACATGAGGAACTAGGTTCTTGTCAATTTCACTCATAAGCAAAAAATATTTGGCTCCTCTAGTTCTGCCCCCTCCCCTTAGAGAAGTGAAACTGATTGGGCCAAATGTTTGCCAAGAAGGATCCAGGGAGCAGCCTGGAGCCCTCCTGGCCAGTAGATCTGCTAACGAGGAAAAAGCCAACAACAACCTCACTTTGTTGTCTGATTTCAAAGTCTGGGGCTCCTACAAGTAGTTCCTATGCTACTGCAAACTGCAGCAAAGGAATGTGCTGGGACAAAGACAGGCTAAAAGGATGAGGGGTGAAGAGAGGAATGCTGCAGCCGTCAGTTTAAGAACTTAAAATAACAAACAACAGCAAACTAAACGTGCAGATCTTTGCTTTGGCACTTGGTGGCACAACACAATATTTTGTATTAAGGACTAAGGCAAACCGTGCAGGTTAGCATGTGTCTGGTAGAGAAATCCTTGAATATTCCTAAACATGTGTATTTGTTAGAAACTAAAACTAAATTAAGAATCTCAGCTTTGTGAATAGCATGGTGCACAATGCATTGCTTCAAAAAACAAACAAACAGATAGGTACACTGCTGAATATAATATTTCAGCTCTTCTGTTTTCACAACGACTGACAGGAGTGAGACCTTGTCAGAATATAAACACCTGTGCTCAGAGATCTGCACTGGTTGCCAATCTGCTCCCAGGCCAAGTTCAAGATGTCACTATAGCCCCTAACAGCTTGGGACCAGTTTACCTACAAGATCGCCATACCCCACATGTGCCCACTTGACCCCTTCAATCAGCAGAATTGGCACAACTACAGGTGCCACATAATACCAATTCCACATTTGTAAGAACTTGGATCGTTTAGTGTGGCAGTATGGAAAAAAAGTAGGTAGAGAAAAGCTTTTCTCCATCTATCATAACACGAGAACTCATGGGCATCCTAAGATGCTGAACACCAGAATATTCAGGACATACAATAGAAAGAACTTCTTCACACAGTGCTAAGTCAAGCTATGGACTTATGCTTCCACAAGAGGCAGTGATGTCCACCAACATGGGGGGGGGGGTGGCTTTGAAAGAGGATTTGTCAAATTCACAGAGGAATTAATACGCCTGTCCATGGCTATGAACTCTGATGTCTATGGTTTGCATCCACTGTTGGAGGCAATAAGGTTCTGAATACCGGCTGCTGAAAACCGCAGGAGGGTAAGATTGGTGTTATGCTCAAGTCCTGCTGGTTGGCTACTGTGGGAACAGGCTGCAGGCTCTTCATATATTCTTAAGTTAAACATATTAAGCAGATGTCCTGTAAAAGGTAAAGTAAAGGTACCCCTGCCCGTACGGGCCAGTCTTGCCAGACTCTGGGGTTGTGCGCCCATCTCACTCAAGAGGCCGGGGGCCAGCGCTGTCCGGAGACACTTCCGGGTCACGTGGCCAGCGTGACAAAGCTGCATCTGGCAACCCAGCGCAGCACACGGAAACGCCGTTTACCTTCCCGCCCGTCGATCAGCAAGCCCTAGGCACTGAGGCTTTTACCCACAGTGCCACCCATGTCCCGACAGTGCCACCCGCGTCCCGTTGGTATTATGTGGCACCTGTAGTTGTGTCCTGTAAAACGCACTTATTGCTTCCTATATATCTCAGATGTCCCACAATATTCTATTTTGCCCTTTTCTCTCATATTAGTTCCTGAAATGTGCTTCTTAAATCACTAAGTTAAAAAAAAGTGGATATCACAAGATTTCTATTCGTTTTCATGGTGCCTCAAGGATCTTTGTGGATTTGTTTACAACAGACTTAGGGACGCGGGTGGTGCTGTGGGTAAAACCTCAGCACCTAGGACTTGCCGATCATCAGGTCGGCGGTTCGAATCCCCGTGGCGGGGTGCGCTCCCGCTGCTCGGTCCCAGCGCCTGCCAACCTAGCAGTTCGAAAGCACCCCCGGGTGCAAGTAGATAAATAGGGACCGCTTACTAGCGGGAAGGTAAACGGTGTTTCCGTGTGCGGCTCTGGCTCGCCAGATGCAGCTTTGTCACGCTGGCCACGTGACCTGGAAGTGTCTGCGGACAGCGCTGGCTCCCGGCCTCTAGAGTGAGATGAGCGCACAACCCTAGAGTCTGGCAAGACTGGCCCGTACGGGCAGGGGTACCTTTACCTTTTAACACAGCTACCTCTTTGGAGCTTTGAATTTGACTATAAAACTGTAGCCCTTCGTGTTTTTCTAATCCAGATTAACAGTCTGCTCCACCCCCCCCCCCCTTTCCCATGCAAAGGAGTCTCTGGGGATGGAACTGCATGCAAAACCATGAGCATGTATAGACAAATGCAAATGAAAATAATCTTTTGCATGTATCATTACCCTAACTGTACTCACAATCATGATAATTACACAATTAATTCTAGCTTGATTGCTTGCCTCAGCAGTTCTGTAAATCCAGCCCACACAATGTATTCTGTATACTTGTTCCTAGCAACCAACAGCCCCTGTCAGGCTTTTGGTGGCAACAGTGTGGATAATTAAGGATGGCCTCCTGCCTTCGTTTTCTTGTCCTGTGTCACTAGCTACACAGGGCTGCGCCACAGGCCACGAACCTGCTTCCCGAAGCATTGCCCTCTCTCAAACGTTATGCATTCCCCACTCAACTCCTCACACTGGTGAGAGGGATGTTTTGCATTTTGCTGCTGCCATTAGCTGACCTATGTGTGCACGCACATATGCAGTGCATTTGCACACACACTGATAGATGAACATGTGTGCACACCAGCGCTTCCAGAAATAATTTGATGCAGGAACATCGGTATGGTGAAACTTAATCACTGCTGTATTTTAAGTACCGTATTTTTCGTCCCATAGGATGCACCGGCCCATAGGACGCACCTAGTTTTTTTTGGGGGGGGAAATAAAGGAAATTTCCCCCCCTTTATTCCCCCCCCAAACCAGGTCAGGGAATCCAAACCAGGTCGGGGAACAGCGGGATGGCGGTGCTGCGCCTCCCCGCTGTCCCCCGAGCTTGTGGGGCTGCCCGATGTCTGCCCGAAGCGCGAGGCGCTCTGCTTCAGCGCTCCCCGCACTCCGTGCAGCAGGCTGCTATCCGCAGCCTAGGGAGCCCTGCGGGAACTCCCGCAGGGCTCCCTAGGCTGCGGATGTCTTCCCGAAGCGCTGGGCGCTCTGCTTCCAGCGTGCCCCGCGCTCCAGGAAGCAGGCAGCTCTGCGCAACCCTTGGGAGCCCGGCGCGGCTTCGCTCCGGGCTCCCTAGGGTTGCGCAGAGCTTCCTGAAGCCTAGAGAGCGAGAGGGGTCTTCTCTCGCTCTCCAGGCTTCAGCGAAAGCCTGCATTCGCCCCATAGGACGCACACACATTTCCCCTTCATTTTTGGAGGGGAAAAAGTGCGTCCTATAGGGCGAAAAATACGGTAACAACAGCAATATTATATTATGTTGTCTTTATCTTAAGCCCGAGTGGAGATTTGAAGCCTGGTCCCACACGTCCTTGCCCAGGTCACTGAACAACACACGTTGGTAGCACAGCCAGTATGCGTAGTGGGTTGCAAAGTATGAGGGCAGTTTCCTTTCCCAAGGATCTACAATCTAGAATTTGACACGGGGAGTGGGAAGGAAATGAAATACAAGATAAACAGGAGAAGAATAAGCATTAATTTCAGCTAAGCATAGATGGGCTTGTTGAATTTATTTATACAACTGATCCCTAACTTACATCTGATGACGTGGGCTTTTGCCAATGAAAGCTTATTCTGCAATGAATTTGTCAGTCCCATACACCATAGGATTCTATGTTGTTGTTGTTTCTTCCGAATGTGGTTTCTTACCTTTTTGAATACTTTGCCTATTTGGAAATTCTGTACTCACCAGCTGCATTAAATCAGACAGTTTTCCATCACTTCACAGTTTACTGTCTTACTACTTATTGCTTTCTCTGGATGGGAAAAAAAAAAATCTGCACAACATCCACACTGCTGTCACAGCCACTCTACACAGCATTTCTTATAGGAGGCTTGTTTGAATGCTTGTCTTCTTGAGATTGCCATCTATCTGATCAGTCAGGACACAGAGAAAGTTACCCAGTTTTCAGGTCACCGTATCCTTGAAGCAATTAATTCCTCTTTGATGGGTTTAAATTATTACATGGATTCACCACTGCAACTGTTTTGAAAGATCACATTGTACCTAACTTAGGAGCACGACAGACAGTTTTTTGCATCTGCTATGATTGAAATGAATGAAATTACTAAGTACTTACATTAGCAATACTGAAATGTATTTCTGTGCTAGTAATGTTGAGGGACTGTCCCTTTAATAGCCTGTGATTATGCTATTAGGAACATTTCTAGATTTTCAAACAGCTGACCAGAAGATTAGAAGGATCATAGTATGTGAAGGACTACCTGCATTGTCAGAATACTGTTCCAAAATACATCTTCAGAAACTCTGACATGAGAGTAATGAAGAGATATTTATTCAGGATGATAATGGAGCAGGCTCAGCAGCAAGCACAGGGTTCAGAAGTCATGATTCCAAGGCACACAAGCAAAGCAAGAGACGTCGAACTGAAGAGAATCAACAAAGATGTCCCAACAGTTGCCATGCCCATCCCACCAAGCTTCTAAAGATGAGGTGGTATGAGCTCACTTATGAGGATCTCTCATCTTATGAGACTGCTGTGCATGCCAACACATGCTCTGTCTGGGCTGGTGTGCATGATCAACACCCATGGGAGCAGTGCCTGGTTCTCAGAGACAACCCTGTGTCCTGTCCCTCTGACTCTGCAGTAGGGAACGTGGGGACAGCCAGTAGATCTGCTGCCTCCTTCCCAACACCTAGAGTCACAACAGGAGAACCTCCACCTCTAGCTGCTAGTCTCCAAGCCCCCCACTACTACTTCTTCCTCTTCTTCCTTTCTGGGGCTGCCAAACTATGTATGCCAGATTCTGACAGAACCATGGGGCCCACGACATGGACTATAAGCGCACACACATAACCTGTTTCTTCTTTTTTCAGATTCCTTCTTCGTGATCTTATTGTTGGAAACCAGCAGTGCAGGGAGTGATAGTCTAGGCCAGGGTGTGTGAATCAGACAATACAAGCAACCTCCCCCCCCCCCAATGCTGCTCCAAGAGGCTTCATCAAGGGCAAGTATAGCCCTCAGGTCAGAATAGGTCAGTCACTCCTGACCTAGACACTGGACGTGAACATTGGCTATTGTCTCTGTGTGGTTTGTTTAAAATAAATGCTGCAGGAACAGAAACACACACATATTCCTATAACTCTGTTTTTATTACTTTATTTCAAAACTTTTACATCACTCTTCCTTTAACTAATCCATAAGCAGTGAATGACAAGACAAACATAATCATCATAAGACATAGAACCAACTATAAAAATAGAAGCAATAAACCTATACCCCTGAAAAAAAAGACATTCAACTGAAGCACTTAAGAGTTTCCCGAACCAATAACTCGCCTGGATTCCCAAATGCCTAGCAGAAACTAATATTATTGTGCTTTCTGGGTGTTCCTAGTACCTTGCATATGTAATCTTAGTACTCCTTACATTGTCCCCTATAAGGTTGGTCAGTATTATTATCCCCATATTGCAGAAGAAGGATTTGAACTCAGGGATTTCGCAGGTCATAGCTCACACTCTTAGTGACTATTGTACTTTAAGCTTGCCTTCAAACTAGACCTGAGCCAAACTGGGAGCTTCAGTAACACTTTAGCACCCCTCTGTTTTTTTTTTGCTATATCGTCATTCTTTTCCACACTGCATTTTGGTAATGAAACCATCACACTGCAGTACTGCAGACCAGAGAGACAGCAGCATGGATGCACATTTAGATGTGCATCAGGATGATATTGCCTACCTGCGCTTTATTACACTTGATGGAGATGAATGCTCAAATGTAGCTTCTGATGAATGACAGCAGCACGGTTTTGTCTGCCTGCACTGAGGTCACCATGAAGCCAAATGGTCGTGTGGCAACATTGCATCCACTATGTGATTCCCTAGTTGGATGGGATTACACAGTGAAGAGAAACGCACCCTTTTTTTAAAAAAATGGTGCCAACGTAGCAGCAAAATGCAGCAAAATGGATGCAAATAGAGACCAGCAAGAGGAAGGCAAATGGGATGTTTTGCACTCATCGAAAGCTTACTGCCTGATGAAAAATCTTTGAGGATGAAATGTAGTGCAGGCACCAGAGGTACGTAAGGGACACACAGTGCATTTCAGGAGAGGAAGCTTTGTCCTGCATATTAATTTTTCTCAGGAGGAATAACATTTTTCTGCCCCTCTAAAGGTAGTCATATTGATTTTCATGGAGTAATGAAGCAGTTATGCTTAGGATAGCAGTCTTAATTTAATTTCCAGTTCAGTGGTCATTTGAATGTAAAAAGTGCCTCTTCATCAATTTACAGCACAGGTGCAGCAATGAAAGGGGAAAGTGGTGGGGGGCAAGCTACTTGTCAGGGGGTGGGCATGCCTCCCCACCTCCCTCTAGTTCCACCCATGGGTGCACCTTGATTTCAAATATCAATATAATTGTACTCATGTCTACTCAGGGGAAAGTTCCATTAAGTTCAGTGGGGCCTAATCCCAGTAGGCAGGTACAGAATTGCAGCGTATGACTGCAATATGCACACTTATATATTAGGCACCATTGAACACGGTGTAAATGTGTACCAGATTGTGCTGCATGTCCCTAAATCTGTAATGTAAAATATTTCTGTGCAGGGAATTGCAGCACCATTACAGAGAAGCTGCTCTCTGCATTCATTGATGTAATGTCACATGAGTGTGGACCTCAGAACATCTCCATCTCCTTCTCCTCCAAATATCAGGCAAGCCCTTTGGGTGATATCCAACTCCCTTCTCCTGTCAACACAAAGAATTCCACTTGTGCAATGGGACCTTCCCTTTCCCCCTCCCCCTGTGTGGGTCTCATATTTCCCCCCGTAACATATACAGTGGTACCTCGGGTTACAGACGCTTCAGGTTACAGACTCCACTAACCCAGAAATAGTACCTCAGGTTAAGAACTTTGCTTCAGGATGAGAACAGAAATTGCGCAGCGGCAGCACAGCAGCAGTGGGAGGCCCCATTAGCTAAAGTGGTGCTTCAGGTTAAGAACAGTTTCAGGTTAAGAACGGACCTCCAGAACAAATTAAGTTCTTAACCCGAGGTACCACTATATTGGGTTTGCATAGGAGGAGCAGGGGATTTCTGGTGTTGTACAAGAATAAATCCTTATGCCGATGGGACAGTTGCTTAGTGCTACATTGGATGCAAGTTTTGGTCCCCAGCAGAGGGAGATTTAGGGCAGCACAACTGGATCCCCCCAGCACTGGGTGTCGAATTGAGGCGGGCACCGTCGGGAGCCGCAAGTATGACGTAGGGCAGACGCAGAATGGAAGTCGAGAGGCAGTGGGGGTGCCAAATTTTGGTCTTGCACAAGGGGCCGCTGAAATCTGAAAGATCAAAGTCTGTCCCTGTTCCCAGTGTTATACAAAATGAAGAATGCAATTCGAACAAATCCAAAACTCTGAACTACATTTCAACAGCTACCTTTCCTTTGTGGTCCTGGATTTTTTTATTTCATTTACTTACTTTAAACTTGCTTCATGTTTGACAGAAGCTGGAGATAATTACTTCACTATCCTGACTTCAGTGGCATTTGGGGCCTTCAAAATAATTAATTATCTTCGTTTCAACCAGTTATAAACATCACATAATTACCCATTTGGGTGATTTATATCTCACTTGCTTTTATTAATGTGAACTGCTCTACAGATTCCAACTGGTCCTCTTTGTTATTCAACATTGTCTCTGAGTTATTAGGAGCTTTAATTTCTCTCCTCACTTGAAGAGGTGTCAAGCTCTCACCATTTTCTCTACATGCATAAGCTTCCCCTACTTGATTTGTCCTTTTAGGAAAAAAAGTAATCATCATTAGAGACAGAAACTATATTAAGCAAAAAGCAGATTGAGACCGATTGGACCTTTTAAAATGATGATTTTGCTGATTTCTGGGTTTTTAATGGCACGTCCCTGCTGTTGTTCCTTCTTTTAAGACGGGATTTGAAAATTTCCAGCTCTGTTTGAATGCATAAAGGCCACACAGAATGTGATTATAAAAATCAATGACAATTTCACCACTGAGTTCGATAATAGCAGGGGCAGAGGATGGAGCAGAGAAAATAAACAGAGAGAGAGAGAGAGAGAGAGAGAAAGGTGAATCTGAGACTAGAATCTCCTTGGGAATGCAGGTTGCAGATGGTTTCTTTAAAAAGAGAGGGGGCATGTAATCTAGAAAGCTCCCTGCTGCAGCAGCCTTTCCAGGACACCATTTCCCCTACAAAATTCTCTGAAGCAACTGGGCGAGCATCAGGAGCCAGTGATCAGCAGATAGTAGGACACATCATTCCCTTTAAAAATCATTGTCGCCCAGATTGCAAGCCTACAAGTAGTTCCAGACATCCTCGGGGAACTGTCAGGGGAACAGGGTCCACCAGTGCTGATGCCTGTTTCTGGTCCTGTCTCCCTGGGCCTAGTGGTATTCAGTAGCAGCAGTTTGGCAGAAACAAGGAAGCTGCCCCAGCCAGAAAACTCACAGCAGAGGGCACATGGTTAAAAATACACCACCACCAATTGAGAGTCCCAATCTGGGCTTAACTTGCATTTAAGGACAAACACGATCAACATCACATGAAGTTAGGCCCTAATTATGTGCAACCAAAATAATAATAAAAAATTCTTGTCTTAGTCCTCTTACTCTGTGGTCTCCCCCATAGCAAATGCTACATTGCAAACTCCTTTTTTCGTTTTCTTTTTGCAGGAACCGTCCTCAAATAGTTTGTAAAGTGCCACAGACATTTATGGTCCTATATAAATAGTAAACCATATTCACCTTTACTGCATTGCTGGGAGAATTAACAACCCTAGGAGTCTATTAATGATTTCGTTAATACCAGCAGCTTCATGTGAAACCGATTCCTTCCAAAATAAGGGACTATATATTCTGCACACACTGATGAGGTAGCCTAGGCATTCTGCCAAGTTTTATTTGGGAGTTGCTCTCTTGTTGCTGAAAAGCCTTGATGACTTAGTAATCATGGTTGGAGTAAGTCATCTTCAAACCTGACCTAATTTTTCATCCTATCTGTAGACCCAGATAATGGCAGAGACAATCACAGACGCATGTTTAGAATGCGAAGCGAAAATTCCTGCCCATTTGCTTTTCAGAGAAAACAGCAAAGCTTAAGCGTGAAAACTTCACCCACTGTGCAATTCATCATACCAGAAAGCCACACACTCTGAAATGATGTATTATGAAATCATTATATGTACATTGATGAAATATTGTTTTATAGTGTTTTATATTTATGTTTTAGTAAGTACTGGGCAGCAAAGAATGGCTTGGTTTCTTCTTGGCAAAGGAACATAATGAGGACACAGAAAATATTGGAGCATTTACTGCAGAGCATAGAAGACTCATCTCTGACATGTAGCATCTCACCTGTAGCCACATGTACATGAAAAAAACACTGTGTGGTTTGGGGCTGCAACTTGCACTGTACCTCCTTTGATCCTCATCCAAAAGGCATACAAATACAAAAGATTTCCCAATAGTGTAGTCCCTGAATTGGCTCACTTATTTGAAACATTCTGGGCTACCAAGGCACATCACTGTGGTAAACTTTGTTCATGTTCTCTGCACATTGCAGCGCATAGTGTGGAGGCACAAACCATGGTATGGTCTGAAGTCACATGAGCCCACCTGATTGCTGAAGCTAAACAGTCTAGGTCTGGTCAGTGCCTAGATGGGTGACCACCTAGAAATCAAATGAATGCTGCCTTGGGTTCCATCATGAAAGAGAGGCAGGATATAAATGTAAGAAAACAAATGATTAAAATCATATAGATTAATCTGTGGCAGTGGATACCTGGTTCTCACATAGCACTAAGTCATTTATTATTAAATCATGGAGCCATGGTTCTTGTGAGCTTACAAACCTTTGCTTATTTCAACTATAGTGAAATGTTACATGTGAATCCAGCCCACTTCCTTAACTATAGCTTCTTTAGCCACCCATGACCCTCACCAAGCTATAAAGGCACATGGCAAGAACATCTTGAAGACAACCAAAGTTTGGAGAGACAGGAGATGGTTTGCTTGATTGTCTGTGATACAACTTATGGTTATCTTGTGTAAGGTTCAAACAAACCATGGCTTAAGCCAGGGGTCAGCAAGGTTTACCTTGCCTGGGCTGGTTCACTCCCATGGAGATTGCTCCGTGGGCCGGATCGCATCTGCGCAGACACGATTTCCGGTGTCGCGGAAGTGAGTCCCCGCTCTGTGCTGCGCTGGTTTAGCACAGCGTGGGGGGACTCGCCGAGCAGCCGGCTCGGTTCAGGGGCGGCTCATAGGCCATTTAAACGATCCCCATGGGCCGCTTGTGGCCCATAGGCTGCAGGTTGCCAACCCCTGGCTTAAACAAACCATAGTTTAGCGTTATGTGAACCCCAGGTCAATGATGACCCTAGAGCAGAGATTCCAGGTTCCTTCCTGATGTATAATAATAATTTCCAGATATATAAAGTTTTGTGATATAATTGTTTGTGTTTGCAAGACAGTCACACCCTGTGATTACATAATAAAGCAACCCTGAAGTTGTCTAAGATGCAATTCCAAGTTAAACACTGGAATACTGCTCTTGTACAATATTGCTAAATGTGCAGATTAGGCCAAGACAAAATCTTTCTAAGAGCTGACACAGCTGTGACGAGTACTTACTTGCCTGCCAATGCAATTATGAACTACATGCATAAAGCTTGTACCACATTTAATGTAGTGCTGTCAACCAAGCAACAGATCACCAAGATAATGTTAGCATGGCATTACTACTGTTTTGCACCAAACCACTAGCTTAAAATGATGGAATGGGCAGGCTTTGAAATTGCAACACATTTTCTAACAGCTGGTATTGTATAGCAAACTGTATAGTAATTTCTGATCTGCAGAATACGGAACCAGGGTACCTTCCTAGGGATTCTGGGATTCGTGTGTCAGAAGCAGACATATCCTTAGTGGGCATGAAAACACCAAATTAGCATGATGTCACAGCAGCTTCTGAACATAATAGAGTGAAGTAAGAAGAGTAATTTTTTTTTGCTATCCTCTGGCCACTTTAAAATAAGAAAATAAATAAATGGGAGAGATCAATTTGGCAAGTTTAAGGCATTTTCAAAAGTAGCCTTTCCCTTCTCATAATTTGTAACACAAAACTCTATTCAGAATTTTACCTGTCATTTCCACCCCCATGTTTTTTAGTATTGAGACACCAAAAGAAAAACTAATAGCAAAATAAACATTTTCCTGGTAATACTATGTGCACAAATGGCATTTAAACCCAGAACACTTTGCTACGAAGTTAGAAAATCTGGTAAAATGAAAAGTAGAAATGTGCACTTCACTAAATTACAATGATTCCTGAGCTCTTCCTAAATGGCAATGTAATCAAGAATGGATTCTAGCTGTATTATTAAACCACCTCCCTTCAGAAAAAAAATGCTTTAAAGCAATTCCTCCTTCCACAATACAAAACTTCAAGAAAGTTTTCTCATGACTAGCATAGTTCATAAGTAAATTGTTCTAGATGAAGGTGATGACAAACTTGTAGCAATAGTATTAATAAAACAATACAGAACATCCAACCATAAAATAAGCCAGCATCCATGATGTAAGAGACAGAAGACACACCAACAATCTTAAATCCAGCTTGATTTCAGATTAAACCTCCAATCACCAAAGCACTTTCTCATTGTGCACCTTTATATTTATTTAGTTGTACCCTAGTTCTTAGTTCTTAACTGCTGTGTTGTTCTAATTCTATTTTGGATGCATTCATTCATTCATTTATTTACCCAAGGATCACAGGGTGCTTTCGTACACACAAATCATACCCCACTATTCAACCACAAAAGCAAAATAAAAATGGCAGAGAATACGAAGGTGACATTGTTCCACCCTCCGCTGCTGGTGAAGGGAAAGGTTGCATGCCACCTGGGCCAAGTTCTCCAGTGCAAGAGCTCTTGTTCTCTCTCCCACCTCTTCTGCTAAACTTAGTTGGAGGGGGAGGGGAGCCGAAGGTCATTCTTCTAGGCAGGGTCATATGCTTTGAATTAATTCACCAAGTTGGTTTTTAAATCCTGTGGTTGTGGATTGGCTAATTCAGCCCTGTTGTGGCTCCCAGTATGAGTTTATGATCTACAGAACTCCCAAGAGGAAGTTCATTAGAACTGCTCCAAGGAATCCAATTGAGCTGGAAGAAGGTGTATTAAGAGCCTGAGCTTCCTGGGGTTTCGCAGTCTATTAAAATTGAGTGTGGTAGTAGGGAACCACCTAAAATGTTTGGGCAAAGCTGTTACAGCAGGGATCTAAACAGCACTTGCATTTTGACCACAAAGGTTGCGTATTTGTGCATATGTTTATCTGCTGGACATCTATCCACATTTTCCATTCCCAAGTCTCATAAATGTCTACGTCACTGGAGAAGTCCATTTATCTGACATTTTACAGCCACCCACCCACACGCACACTGTCTTTCCTCCCCTCAGCTTGTGAAATCAAACAGAATGCATTTACACTGGTCTGCGGTAGTGCTTGTGAAATGCTGGGTTATGTTTAATGGTGTAATAAACGTTAAGATAAGAATAACCAGGCTCAGTAGCTTTTACAACTTGAAATGTATTGCTTTTTAAAAATGGTCTCATGGGTCACTCTGCTATATCTGTGTTTGTATGAAGGTGGCTACTTCTGTAATTTAATCTCTGAAGTATTTCACACTCACACACTCACATTATCATAAAGCCTAAGGATTATGGCTTGAGCAGCTATTCCTAGCGGCATAATTCTGGCTACATAAGAGATTGATGGTGGGCAGCTACAACGAAGTATAATGTCTCTTTCTCTGCGATAGCAGGGATATTAGCAATCATCTTGCAGGCCCTTTGCTTTAAAAATAAATAATTGATGGCTTGAATAGCTACAGAAAACTTTGGAGATGGAGATATGGCTCACAAGTGAAAACTTGGGAGCGTTGGGAGATTCTCTGTGCAAACCCAACTGAAAATGAACTACAGCAGCGCAAGAGCACAGTCTGGGGGCAGCTCCCATTAATTTCAATGAGATTTGTGCAGCATAACTTCCTGGCAGAGAATGGCTATTGCAGATCCTTCAAACCCAGTTAGGACTACAATCCTTCAAACACTTTCCTGGTGGTAAGCAGTAAGCAACTCACCATTTGGGATGGGGCCACTACGCAAACTTTCTGGCATGAAGGGGAGGGACAGGGGGAAGGTGGCCGGGGAGATTGGTGTGGAGCAAATGCAGCAGCAGGACCACCTGATTGGTTCCGCTGGTATGTTTGCACCGCACTGCTCTCCATGTCACCTTTCCTCTCGGTAAGCAACAACAACCCACCTGCTGGGAAGACAGCATAATAGCTCCGCCTTACCAAGAGAGCCGCTTCTGGGAGTAAGTCCCATCAAAGTCATGTTATACAAGTACACTGAAAACTTCCCTGCTGCATTTCTCATGCCACTACAAAACCCACAGAAATTCTTATTGTTATTTTTAACAGCACTTTTCTGCTTACAAGTGCACTGGAACACTAGACTGTTATAAAGAATAACATATTAAAATAAAGTTTTCCAGCATGAGTGTGAATAGCCATTATTTCTCTTGCTCCCCCGCACATCCACAAGACTATGATTTTCACAGACTGACAACACCGCTGTGCACATACACCACAAAGTGCTGACTTTTAAACAGCGTAGTAAATCTGTTGTGATGAATCTTCAAAAGCCTCCCCAACACCTTTGATATCTGCAGCTTCATTAATATTTCTCTTTATCTCCCTTAGCTTAATTGTACACATGGGAATGTTCTTACCAGGAGATTAAAGGTCAAGTGTGTTATTAAGTTAACTTCTGTTCAGGGAAAGCTGGATGAAGCAAGAACAGAATGGCTTGCTCCAAGGACTGAAACACGTATGAAATATTTCCAAGCATTTGCTTATCAATGAAATTACATCAGTTTCCTAGGAATTTTTATAGAGTAGCACGCAGCACCTGACTCCCACATGGTAAAAGATATTGATAGCTTCAAGTAAGCTCACAATAAAAGAGAAACAGTGGGACTGAAGGAAAGCTAAGTACTTAAAAGAGAAGTCTGTGACACAAATTTGCATAAAATTAGGACATGCTAATTATGTGCATGTATGCTTATTTAGCTCTCTGAGCAAATTAAGCTGGAGGGTGACTGGGATCTCAGTGGCACTGCACTTTGCTGCATTCCCAGCTGTTCGGTAAGCAAAGGATATTTTTTTAAGAGCAGAAGGAGTTCCAGGGCCCATTGAAAAAGACCTGTGGCTTAGGCCACCTGGACTAAGCCATCCTGCCCTTCCCCATACCACGACACACACCATTTCAGATGCGGTCCTGCTCCACTACTGCTGCCACTTGCTGGTGACTATAGCAGAGAAAACAACCCATCAGTGATAACCACAGAAAAGTGAAGGTCCAAGTGCTGACTTGAGCCTCTGCTTTCACTGGGTGGAAAAGACGATGAGAGAAGCCTGCAGGGGTTCTTTCAGGACTGCTAAGAGGAGATAAGGTCAGAAGAACATTGGTTAAAGTGTCCAGCCATCTGGGAAAGACCTTTGGACATTATGCAGATGGGTAGCCGTGTTGGTCTGCCATAGTCAAAACAAAAAAATTTCCTTCCAGTAGCACCTTAAAGACCAACTAAGTTAGTTCTTGGTATGAGCTTTCGTGTGCATGCACACTTCTTCAGATACACACGAAATGCACACGAAAGCTCATACCAAGAACTAACTTAGTTGGTCTTTAAGGTGCTACTGGAAGGAATTTTTTTTGTTTTGACTTTGGACATTATGCAATCTAATCCTCATGCTACCTTAGTGGCGCAGCCATCAAACCCTACGTGAGGGAATCAGAATTACTGCAACACTTGCTCCTGGACCTGGAGCGACCAGCCCTACCATTAGGCAGAGGGAGGCAGTTGATTTTGGATTTCACAAAAGGGCAGAACATATATAGGTATTAGTATATTTTTACTGCTCAGGAGGAGGAGTGGGGATTTTCTATCTCAGGTGCCTAAGTAACCTGAGTACAATGCACCTTGACTTGTAGGAGGGGCAGTGGTGTCATTTGCTGCTGTATCTCAAGCAGCAACATGTATTGGGCCAACCCCAATTCATTGTATGTTGAGAAAACCTTGTGTGACATCTGGACTGGGCATTCTTGGATGGAGACTGACCGAATAAGTTCATTAGTTATGGCACCTGGAGCTTGTTCAGGGTGTTGGGAATTGTAGCTCTGCGAGGGGTAAACTACAGATCCCAGAATCCATTGGGGGGAATGATGCGCTTTAAGTATATGGTGTGTACACATCCTTAGCTGGACATCCAGTTAGCATACATTGAAACTTTTGCCTATTCAGTATTTCCCCCATAGCCTTGGACTTAACTGTGATTTGTATACTTCCTATGGTATGATTGCAGACAAACACTTAGCTATGACTCCTGTTATGATTCCCACCTACTGATACCTCAAAGTCACATGGTCCTGGCTAGAATGAAGAGCTGTAGTTCTGGCCACCATATGTGTACTGAGAATGGTAACAACTCTCCAGCTGAGGCTCCCTGCTGGACAAACCTGAACTTGATTTCTTCTCCTATGTCCACAAGGTTTTTTTTGTGTGTTTTTGTTATCAGTTAAAACATTTTGTCCCTTCCATAGAGAACTAGAGAATTCACATTCACTGTGAATGATTCTATTTGTAACTGTGTTTCCTCCTAAAACAAAACAAAACAAAACAAAAAAATTCCAGAATTGCAGCATAGGAAGGTTAACAAGTTTAGGATAGTCCAGATTACTGGTGTTATCATTCGGACTTAAACTGCCCCCCCCTTGCTTCCTGCAAAGCAAAGGTCTGGATGCACTGATCATTGGCAAACTTCACAAAAGATCCTGAAGATAAATGGCAAATAAATGAAGTCCAGTTATGGTTCCAAAAGCAAGCAAAGGAAGGGAAGGAGGAAGGAAAGAAAGAAAAGTGCAAACTATTGGAAACAAATACAATCCCTTTCCCTCAAAAGAAAAATATTACCCCATATTTTTGACAACAGCACCTATCCTGTTACACCACTTCTAGAGACCACTTTTGTTTATATTTAAGGGTGCTTTATGTTTTCTCAAACATGACTCTGCTTAAACACAGCTTTAGCCCCCTGACAGCTTCTCAGCCCCTTTCAACATCATATCTCATTCCTGAGAATGTGGTTATTTGTTCTTCTCCTTAAGTCTTGAGATCCTTCTTGACTCTTCTCTTTTATTATGTTCAGGCTCTTAGCAAGTCTTGTCCTTTCCAGCTGATAAGCATACTGTACTAGAATTTGTTCTTCCCTTAAAAACTACCAAAAATTTAGACCATTGCCTTATTATTTCAAGCACTACTTAAAGTTTGTCTTCCTGCTTCAACACTTGCAAATGCTGAAAATATTTCAGCAAAATGCTGAAAATATTTCAGGCAACTGAAACAAGCTATGAAATATGTGTATATGCAAAGCCCATTGCTGCTGGTTTCAGCTGTGTGAAATATTTTCTTTCTGCATTTTGCGAAGCTCTTTGTCATGGATAACAATCAGAAAATGCAAAAGAGGACCAAGGCCCCACATGTTGGTTGTGCAGAAGACAAGATTTCAGTAGATGCAGCTTGCTGGGAGACACATGGCGCACGAGTCCTGTTCTCTTTTGGTTAGGCCACCCTAAAGACGGAGGCCAAAAGTGCCATCCTGCTTCATAGACAAAACGTATGTGCGTAATGCCAGGAATTAGAGCATAAGAAGAGTCTGGTGGATCAGGATAGTGGCCCATCTAGTTCAGCATCCTGTTCTCACAGTGACCAAACAGATGCCTGTGGGAAACTAGCAAGGAGGACCTGAGCACTAGAGCACTCTCTGCTCCTGTAGTCTCCAACAATCGCTGTTCAGAACATGGGCGTAGCCAGGATTTTTGTTGGGGGGCAGGCCTTTTGTTCTGGGGGGGGGGGCAAAACCACCATTGCTCGGTCCCTGCTCCTGCCCCCCTAGCAGTTCGAAAGCATGTCAAAGTGCAAGTAGATAAATAGGTAGTGCTCCGGTGGGAAGGTAAACAGTGTTTCCATGTGCTGCTCTGGTTCACCAGAAGCGGCTTATTCATGCTGGCCACATGACCTGGAAGCTGTACGCCGGCTCCCTCGGCCAGTAAAGCAAGATGAGCGCTGCAACCCCAGAGTCGTCTGCAACTGGACCTAATGGTGAGGGGTCCCTAATACCTACACAGTATGCTTAAGGTATTATGAACAATTTTTTTATTGGTCTTTATAACTCGTGTTTTCCTGCACCATCAGAATAATTGTTTTAAAGCATTTGGTACATAGTCTAGGACACATCTTCAGTGATGCTCCATTTACCTGGAATGAACTTGCTGGCATGCTGCCAGAACTGCATGCTGGCATCTACAAGGTAGAAACCAAGATCCGCTGACTGTAGCAATCACGGAGGACGAAGATACAGTCAGCAGATCCAGTTTCTTGTTAATGATTAAACTCTTGGGTCCTGCAATTTTAGCTTCTTAATAAATACACTGATGCTCAAATATTGAACTGAAGGTCATTAAGCCATGTCTGAATGAACATAGATTGTCTGCCCATTTCTTTTTTTCTTCTTCCTAAGCTCAATTATCAAAGACAGACTGGGATAATATCAACTATAATCACTCTTAAGTGAATATTTTGATTAGTGCTGTGCCAAAAGTTTCCCATTTTTAAAAAACCATTCTCCATTAATTAATGAGAAAAAAATACATCATCAGCCAGGCTCTCTGTTTCTTTGTTACAGTCGGTCATGGTCAGCCTACACAGTGTTCTTCAGCCCCCTTCCTCGTCCCCCCTAGCCCTGTGAAACTCTTCCCTTCCTTCCTACATCCTTTTGTCTCTGCACAATAACAAACAACCGGAAGGGGGGGTCCCACCCCTCCTTGTCTTGCGCAGTCTCCACCCTCCTGATAGCTTTCCATAGGTCATTACCAGTTTTTTTGTCCTCCTAATGACCCACATTCGGCAAGCTATCACCAGGCTGGCTTGGCATGTTAACAGACGCTTGGGGGGGGGGGGTGTTTTCCAGTGTTTGCCACAGTTTAACTCCTCCAAACCTTGATCAATTCTAACTTTTATTGGAGCCATGAATTTATGGCTCCAATAACAACCCTTACAACCCTATCTGTTTTTTATTTAAATGGAAAAGGTTTGAAGGCGTCTTAGGTGGCCACACAATTTTTTTTTTTTTTTTTTAGCATCATGGCATCACAGCAGGAGACAAGTGTTTATGTACATGCGTGTGCATGTCTGAGAACCAGCTAGAAACCCAGGCAGCTGGTGTGGGGACTTCCAGTCCTGGGGCTTCTATCTGTCTATCTATCTATCTGTCTATCTATCTATCTATCTATCTATCTATCTATATCATCTATCTATCTATCATCTATCTATATCATCTATCTATCTATCTATCTATCTATCTATCTATCTATCTATCTATCAATCATCTATCTATCTATCTATCTATCTATCTATCTATCATCTATCATCTATCTATCTATCTCTATCATCTATCTATCTCTATCATCTATCTATCTATCTATCATCTATCTATCTATCATCTATCATCTATCATCTATCTATCTATCAATCAATCATCTATCTATCTATCATCTATCATCTATCTATCTACTAAAAGGTTTCTTTTCACTTTCACACTCACCTACCCCTAAGCTTACCGTAGTCCCGAGCTGGAGGGATGCCATCTCTGCTAAACTCTAAACTCATTCAAATGCACCAAGCAATCCTGCCCTCCCCAGTTAGAAACCAATAAATCCCACCAGCCAATCATTCTGCACTTTTCGCCCAAGCAGTGGAGACTTTTCGATTAGGACAAATGGTGCACTGCCCTAGCAACCCTAGTCTGTTCTCAGCCAGCCCCTAGCTGCCTCCCTCCTTGCTTAGCAGCAGCCAAGGCGCTGACACTGGCTGTCAGCTTCCTCTTCCTTAGTTCCCGTTTTGCCCTTGTGGATCTCAGCCTGGAGAAGAATGGCAGCAAAAAGAGAATTGACCCCACGGGCATAGCCAGGGGGGTGGAGGCCTTTTCTTAGGAGGGGCAGAACCTCAGTTAGCTATGTATTTTTATTGCCTCTCCTTGGCTAAGCCCATGATTGATTCTGTCTGCTATTGGCTCTGGTTCCACCTACTGTTGGCCTCTCTGCCTTCTGCCCTACCAGTCCCAATGGGCACCATCCACCGCTGAGTCCAAGACAGGGATTGAGAACCTGTGGCCCATTTTGGACGACAACTCCCATTGTCCTTTACCATTGCCCATGCTGTCTGGGGCTAATGGGAGGACAGCAACCAAGGTTCCCCATCTGTGACCTAAGAAAGGAATAGTCTGCAAGCAGCTATAACAGTATGATACCTGTAAGAAAAGCAATATTTAAAGCAAAGGTTTTGCTTCTCTAAACTTTTAATTTTAATTTCTCATTCCACAAGCAGTGCAGTCACAGATATTTCAAATTACTGGTTGGTAACTATTTGAGACTCTAGTCCATTTGCTACTGTAACCACCCCTTCCCGTTATAAAGCACCTCTTTATGATTATAAAAGTACAAAACACTTCTTTGTCAGCTAATTGCATTAGTAATTACTCAAACACCAACCCACCCCTTTTCTTAATAGCTATAGTTTCCCGAAATCTCTCTCTACTATTCTCGAAAGGATAAAAAGTAATGATAAAAAGCACATATATATTAAAATGCGACTCCCATTTATTTTCAAGCTAAGTAGCACCTGTGGAGGAAAGAATGCGAGACAGAATATTTTTAGTACAAAACAGATTGCATGCGCTAAGGCTATAATTAGTATTTTATTCTAAGCACTGTGCAGCAGAATGACGAGTGACTACAGCTACAAATCTGTTCATCTAAACATCTGCTGCTTCAAGGATACGTCACCCAATAATCAAACCAATGTAAAGAAAGAGGCAAAAAGGCCAGGCTTTCTTAAATATTATTATTGTCATTATTCACTATTTATGTCGTAGCTCTTCATATACACAACGCTCGGCAATTTTTATTTAATCCATTATCAGAATAGTAAACTTTCTTTTACTGAAAGGGAACTACTGTCGCAATCCATTTGTGAGCTGAAAGCAAAGTTTTGCAAAATGGCAGGAAGTACAGCGCAATTGCTTTTCCAGCCTACGTGTGTTCAGGTGAGGTCCAAGTCAAATATTTCGTCTACTGGACCACAAAAGCAACAATATTGTTACAGAAGCCCGGCGTCTGTCCCTCTCTCTGCTAAACTGTGGCAAGAACGCATGGGATCTCAGGCACCCACACAGGGTCTGTGTTCCTTTGGAGAAAAGAAAGCATGGCGGAGACTGCCGTGCTTTAAGAAATAGGGTTTATTCACCTATTTACCCCTTCCATCTGTATGGAGCGGATCCAGATCTTACAGCATGGCCCAGAACATTGCAGGCAGTCTTTCCTTCTTCCTCAACCAGATGAATCATCCCCTTCCTCCTCCTCCTTTTTCCCAGAAGCCCCTTGCCCTCCCCCAGAGTAGTTACCTTGACAACCTTCCAAAACTCCAGTAACACCTGGGGCAAGGAGTTGTTGAGGACCCTGAAGGCTCTCTACTGTCATGCTAACAGCCCTGCTCTTCCCTCAGCCAGCCAGACTGGTTTGCCCAGGAATTCTCTGTCTGGCACAGCCGAATGCCTCGCAAGACGAAAAACCCGCTAGATGAAAGGGTTTTCCGTTTTTCGATGCGCTTCGCAAGACGATTTTCCCTATGGGCTTGCTTCGCAAGACGGAAACGTCTTGTGAGTCTTGCGATTTTTTTTGCTCCCCCCTTTTTTCTAAGCCGCTAAGCCGCTAATAGCCTTTTAGCCGCTAAGCCTTTAATAGCCGCTAAGCCGCTAATAGCCTTTTAGCTGCTAAGCCTTTAATAGCCGCTAAGCCGCTAAGCCGCTAATAGTGCTAATCCGCTAAGCCGCTAATAGGGTTGCTTCGCAAGATGAAAAAACCGCAAGACGAAGAGACTCGCGGAACGGATTATTTTCGTCTTGCGAGGCACCACTGTATTTTTGTTTTTTAAAAAATCCATATCCCAATCAAAATCCTAGTTTTTACTTGTTCCTAGTGTTTCTATAACACCATCTTTAGAACATGTTGCAAGAGGAAGAGGAAGAGGAGGAGGAGGAGGAGAAGAAGAAGAAGAAGAAGAAGAGGAAGAAGAAAGGTCCTGGGAATGGAATGCAGTTTCATTTTCTTTGCAAATTCCACATGCTAAGATTCAGGAGGAAAATTAATCAGCAACCAGCAGAACTACTGAATCCCAGCAACAGTTCAGATGCACGTACTCCCAATCATATAGACTGATTATTCAAAAACTTTAAATCATTCCGTTGCTCTGTCTGTGTTGCAGAAGCAGAATGCACTTTCTACTTTCTTTTTTATGCTTTATTATTCATAATCACATCTGTACAACATAAACTTACATTCATTGTCATCCATGAATCAAGGTTGTCAAAAAACACAAAGAAAAATACAAACTCTTTAACAATAATTTTTCTTCATCAACCAGTGACTTCCCCTCCTTTCGATATTTCTTACATTTTAATAAACTTGTTGCATAAATTTGACTACCTATTTAATAATAAAGTATTAAAGTTCCTCTGCATTTTCCTTTAACATGGTTATTTACTGAAGTTACTCAAAGGCTACAACTGTGTTCAAGTCTTGGCAACTGTTTTTTTTTTAATATTTCTTAAAAGGTTCCCAGTTTGAAATAAACTTTTGTTTAGACTTATCTTTAAACTTTTCAGAGAGGTTAGCTAGCTCAGCGTATTCTACTAACTTCACTATCCATTCAGTTCTAGTTGGAATTTTATCGCTCTTCCAATGTTTTCCTACAAGTATCCTCGCCGCGTCCGTAGCATATAATAATATTTTTCTTACATTTCTAGGGATGTCTGAGCCTATTATACTGAGTAATAATGACTCTGGTTTTTTGAGAAGGGTTATATTTAGCATTTTTTAAAGCTCAAGATAGATGTCGTTCCAATAGGGTTTGATCTTTTTGCATACCCACCACGTATGGAACATGCTGGCCCCCAGTTCTCCACATCTCCAGCATGTATTTGGGATGTCTTTAAACATTTTAGCAAGCTTACAAGGAGTCAGATACCAACGGTAAACATCTTTTGAAAGTTCTCTCTTAAAGTATAACATGCTGTGAATCTCCACTTTCCATAGAGTTTCCCATTGACACATCTCTATGTTGTGGCCAAGGTCTTGGGCCCATTTGATCAAATGGGTCCATTTTCCACTTTCACAGCGAGCATACAGATGAAGCTGAGCGTGTGATGTCACATGTGCAAACACATATCAGTGTCCTCCACATTAAAATGTAGGAGATAACCCCTCCCCCATTCCACACCCGCTATAATCACTAGCCCCCACACAAGAATGCACAGAAAACCTAAGCAAAACAAAAGAGTAGTTGTAGGGTAACTTAAGTCTCCAAACTAGATTCCCAGGTTCCATACTTATGTCACAGTGGTAGCTTGTCAGAAGCAGGGAAATGACTGGTTTGTCCTCTGCTGCTTCTGGTAACACTGACTGGGGTGGCTAGAGCAGGGGTCAGCAAACTTTTTCAGCAGGGGGCTGGTCCACTGTCCCTCAGACCTTGTGGGGGGCCAGACTATATTTTGAAAAAATAAATAAATGAACAAATTCCTATGCCCCACATATAACCCAGAGATGCATTTCAAATAAAACCACACATTCTGCTCATGTAAAAACATGCTGGTTCCTGGACCATCCGTGGGCCAGATTTAGAAGGCGATTGAGCCTGATCCGGCCCCCGGGCCTTAGTTTGCCTACCCCAGCTATAAAGGGACTCCTGCAGCAGGGAAGCCTCGGACCATCGGCTGGGTGAGGACTGCAGGGCCTGCTCCCTTCCAGGGCCTTTTCCAACTGGCCCAGGGGGCGTGGCCCAGGCCATCTCTCCCAGCTATAAAGGGACTCCTGCTGCGGTGAGGCCTCGGACCATCGGCTGGGTGAGGACTGCAGGGCCTGCTCCCTTCCAGGGCCTTTTCCAACTGGCCCAGGGGGCGTGGCCCAGGCCATCTCTCCCAGCTATAAAGGGACTCCTGCTGCGGTGAGGCCTCGGACCATCGGCTGGGTGAGGACTGCAGAGCCTGCTCCCTTCCAGGGCCTTCTCCAACTGGCCCAGGGGGCGTGGCCCAGGCCCTTATTTGGAACAAACTGTTGGGGAAGTGTGGGAAGTGTTCTGCCATTGCTTCCCTGTTCCAGGTGGCTAATGTACTTTAAAATGTCCTCAAGCAGTCGGTGGCAATTTAAATTTTTATTCCTTTTTTCCCTTTTTTCCTTTGCTGGGGGTGGGTGGGTGGGTGGGATTGTTGGTTGGGGATTAATTTTAGTATAACTGTTGTGTTCCTTTTTGTTGTTGTTGTTTTATTGGTTCTGTATAGTTTGTGTTTTGTTTTTAAGGGGTGGGATCAGGGCTGCCTGGGAGTGGCTCCCCAGCCAACACGATGGCTGGGACAAGTTCCACAGGGGGGGAAGCACTGGGACATCCGATCTCGGTGATCATGGGCAGGAGGCGGAGTTACGCTAAGACCAGACCATGTCATTACCGAGGAGGCAGGTTTAGTCGTTGTTTGAAGACTATCCCTGCCTCCGGGTCTGGCCTTGACCGGATGGATACTGGAATCAGCAAGGGATACCCACATGACCTGAAAGTGTTGCTGTGCAATGCCAGGTCAATGATGAATAAAACCACTGCCATCCACGACCTGATTGTGGATGGAGGATTTGACCTGGCATGTGTGACAGAGACCTGGTTGGAGGAAGCAGATGGGCCTGTCCTTGCCGCTGCTTGCCCACCAGGTTTCTCTTACGCACAGCAACCCAGGTCATGTGGGCGGGGAGGGGGGGTTGCAGTGATTTTTAGGAAGTCACTAGCTTGCACCGGGCGTCCTACTGGGAAGATCCAGTTTTCTGAGTGCATGTTCTGGAAGTTGGGCAATAGGGGCAGTACAGGATTCCTTTTGGTGTACCGACCTCCCCGCTGCACCAAGGATTCCCTGTCCGAGCTGCTTCAGGTCGTGTCGGATTTTCTCCTGGAGACACCTAGTTTGGTTGTCCTAGGGGATTTTAACATCCATGCCGACACGACCTTACAAGGGGCCGCTCGGGACTTCGTGGAAAGCATGGCCTCCATGGGGCTGTCCCTGAATAAGTTTGGCCCAACTCATAGTCATGGACATGCCTTAGACCTGGTGTTCACCTCTAGTGACGTGGGTGATCTGACACTAAGTAAAAGTGAAAGTGCCATGGTCAGATCACTTCCTGGTGCAACTGGACTTCTCCGCGACCCTTCCCCTCTGCAGGGAGGTAGGACCAATTCGGATGGTCCGCCCCCGCCACTTAATGGATCCAAATGGTTTCCAGAGAGTGGTAGGGGATGCTTTATCCCATGTTGATGGCCTTTCAGCTGATTCCCTGGTGGCCCGCTGGAATGCGGAGTTAACCAGGGCTATCGACTGTCTGGCTCCGAAGCGCCCTCTCCGATTGCATGGAGCCCGGACAGCCCCGTGGTTTTCTTCGGAGCTGAGGGCGATGAAACAATCGCTGAGATGGCTAGAGCGTCGGTGGCAGAAAACTCACTCCGAATCTGACCGGACACAGGTTAGAGCTCAACGTCGAGCCTACCAAGTGGCGATAGCGACGGCGAAGAAGACTTTCTTCGCCGCCTCTATTGCATCTGCAGAAAATAGTAGCAGGAGACTCTTTCAGGTGGTTCGCAATTTAACGGAACCACCTTTACCACCGGGGCCTTGTAAAGACCCCAAGATCTCCTGCAACGATTTTGCAAAGTTTTTTGCAGATAAAATCACTCATATTCGGAAGGAGCTAGACACCACCGTGGGAGCAGGGCTGGGGCGGGAGAGTGCTGGAGCTCTGTCTGGTCAAGTTGCATGGAATCAATTTCAATCCGTTACCCCCGAGGATGTGGACAGGCTGCTTGGACGCGTGAAACCAACCACCTGTCTCCTTGATCCTTGCCCATCCTGGCTAATAAAAGCAAGCCGGGAAGGGCTGGGCGATGGGCTCTGCGGGGTGGTGAATGCTTCCCTCTGTGAGGGAACATTCCCAGATCCGCTGAAAGAGGCGGTCGTTAAACCGCTTCTTAAAAAACCATCTTTAGACCTGGCCAGTATGGCCAACTATCGCCCAGTCTCAAATCTTCCATTCTTGGGCAAGGTGATTGAGCGCGTGGTTGCTGAACAACTCCAGGCACGCCTGGAGGATGCGGACCATTTGGATCCCTTCCAATCGGGATTCAGGCCTCACCATGGGACTGAAACTGCCTTGGTCGCGCTGGTTGATGATCTCCGGCGAGCTAGGGACAAAGGTGAGAGTTGTTTCCTAGTTCTGCTGGATCTCTCAGCGGCCTTTGATACAATCGACCATAACATCCTTCTGGACCGCCTAGAGGGGCTGGGAGCTGGGGGCACTGTCATACAGTGGTTCCGCTCCTTCCTCCTGGGCCGTGTTCAGAAAGTGGTGGTGGGGGATGAGTGTTCAGACCCCTGGGCCCTCACTTGTGGGGTGCCTCAGGGTTCTGTCCTCTCCCCCATGCTTTTTAACATCTATATGAAGCCGCTGGGAGAGATCATCAGGGGGTTTGGACTGGGTGTTCATCAATATGCAGATGATACCCAGCTCTACCTCTCTTTTAAATCAGAACCAGTGAAGGCAGTGAAGGTCCTGTGTGAGTGCCTGGAGGCGGTTGGAGGATGGATGGTGGCTAATGGATTGAGGTTGAATCCTGACAAGACAGAAGTACTGTTTTTGGGAGACAGGGAGCGGGCTCGTGTGGAGGACTCCCTGGTCCTGAATGGGGTAACTGTGCCCCTGAAGGACCAGGTGCGCAGCCTAGGAGTCATTCTGGACTCACAGCTGTCCATGGAGGCGCAGGTTAATTCTGTATCCAGGGCAGCTGTCTACCAACTCCACCTGGTACGCAGGCTGAGACCCTACCTGCCCGCGGGCTGTCTCGCCAGAGTGGTGCATGCTCTAGTTATCTCCCGCTTGGACTACTGCAATGCGCTCTACGTGGGGCTACCTTTGAAGGTGACTCGGAAACTACAACTAATCCAGAATGCGGCAGCTAGACTGGTGACTGGGGGCGGCCGCCGAGACCACATAACACTGGTCTTGAAAGACCTACATTGGCTCCCAGTACGTTTCCGAGCACAATTCAAAGTGCTGGTGTTGACCTTTAAAGCCCTAAACGGCCTCGGCCCAGTATACCTGAAGGAGCGTCTCCTCCCCCATCGTTCTGCCCGGACACTGAGGTCCAGCGCCGAGGGCCCTCACTGCGAGAAGCCAAGTTACAGGGAACCAGGCAGAGGGCCTTCTCGGTAGTGGCGCCCGCCCTGTGGAACGCCCTCCCATCAGATGTCAAAGCGATAAATAACTACCTGACATTCAGAAGGCATCTTAAGGCAGCCCTGTTCAGGGAAGTTTTTAATCTGTGATATTTTACTGTATCTTTGGTTTTTATGGAAGCCGCCCAGAGTGGCTGGGGAAACCCAGCCAGATGGGCGGGGTACAAATAATAAATTATTATTATTATTATTATTATTATTACCCATGGGCTAGACTAGAGGATGCATTGCAGCTACCTCAGCAGAGGGGCACATGGTGATGTATGGGACCAAAAGGGCTCCATCTGTGTCTATAAGAAGGAGCAGAGCACAATATACTGCTGCTGGAATCTCTAATTAGTTCCTCTTTTCTAATTTCAGAGGAACAGCTAACCACTGCAGACATAACACCCTTTTGAAAACAATATTAAAAACATCAGATAAACAAAGCACAGCCCATGGAAGCTTATGCCATAATATTTTCATCCAAATCTTTTAGGAGCCACAAATGTTTTTGGTGTTCTTTTTTCTTTCCTCCTGTGGCAGACTTAACAGCGTATCTTTCCTGGAATAGTGAATGCTAGCTCTGCTGTTTATTAGCTTTGTAGTTCCAGCTTTTTATCTTTGCTGCTTTTATTTGTCATAACCTAGAGTGCCAGTTGTTTAATCGGGGTGGGGGTGAGGGTTGAAAGCTGATTTTATGTAAATTGTAGTTTGAGTAATTCAAGTATTGCACCACACCCTGAAATCTACCATGTTGTATGGTAGGCTACAAATATGCCAAATAAACAAATAATTTTGAAGCAATATGGCACATTTCTGGGACTGATCTAAAAAAAACGAGGCTTAGGAGAATAAATCTAGAAACTTTATTTTCCCATTTGCAAGTAGCAGAAAAGTTTGGATATTATAAAAAGTGAGTCATAGCTTGACTTGTGAACTTCTACATAAGCAAATGTCAGTCTACCCTGCACTGTCAGAGAGAAATACAATATCTGAAGTCCATTCTGAGTTCTCCAAAGAAATATGTCCTGGAAAGCTCAATAAGCAAGTGTGTGTGTGTGTGTGTGTGTGTGTGTGTGAGAGAGAGAGAGAGAGAGAGAGAGAGGTGTTTATCCTGAAAAAGAAGTAAGAAACCCATTAAATATAACTAAGCAACAAATAGAACCAGATCGTTATTTAGCTTTATTAAATATTTTCTCAAACAGCAACAATAATTTGAAAAGTAAAGCGTTGGAATACAATTCTGATTGAAAAGTTGACAAATAAAATAAAATAGGCTGGGAGGCGGGTCTAAAAAGAGCAAGACTTTTGGATCAGGATGGTTTGACATTGTAATGTATACAAATAAGAAAATGAATGATATAATGTCACCACCTCAGTGTGCCACTTTGTGGAACTTATCATTGTTTGTTTCTTGCTGTAGTAAACATTAAGAATCATAGTGATATATGCTATCTTCCTACTGCACTTTGTAGAGAGCAATTCTTGTGTGATTTTTGCTCAGCCTATTATCGACTCGGGAGCAGGGTTTCATTCAAGTTATGGTCAGAATATTGGTTACATTTTAAATTACGTTCTTCTATGAGTGAAATTGATTAAAAATTTGTATTTCTACCTTCAAATGAAAGAGCATTAGCCACAGAGGATATAAAGCCACTAAGCAAGGCTGCTGATTTCTAAACAAAGGAACAATGCAGGCAAGTATAAAAGGCAAGGATCACAGAAGAATTTGGAAGAACTTGCTTAGGAAAAACAGCTGCTAAAGGTGTTTTTTTAAAAAAACCCCCAAACTATCCTTTATTCATAAAACACACTTAAGAAAAAGAAGATTTTAACTGCAAACAGCACCAGACGAGTTCCAGAATTTTTCATTAAGAAATGTGCCTCATTTTTATCCTGGGATCTGTAAAGCAAGGACCTGGCAGTCATTTTATAGAGACTATAATTGTTGGTTTATAGTCATAGTGGTGCTGGAAATCAGGCAGAGTTTCATGTCTGCACTGGAATTTATTTTTAAGCAACATCTGAGAAACCTAATAGGGTGATCAATTCTCCAGATAGAAGTAAAACAAGAACTGTGTGTCATGTACCTTAGATATCCAGATTTCAGGTAGCTTCTCCTCTGGCATATATAAACAACAAATTCTTTCCTAAGTATGGCAAGGCTAGTCAAGGAAATTTTGGTTGAAGATGTAGGGGTTGTATATTGAAGTGATCACTTTAAAATGAGAATAATTTCCACTTTAGCTGTGGCCTTGTTCACACCCTTTTCATTTCACAATGAACAACAACTAATTTATTATTATATAGACTACACTTTTTCCTAAGTGCACAAAATGCTGCATGTGCATTATCTTGGCCACCCTTATACCAACCCTTAAAGATGGACAATTTTTTCCTCCATATTAATGATGGAGGGGGATGTTTAGATTGGGACACCTACTGAGTTCATCCCTGACCTGTCAGGATTTGAGCAGTTCCCTAAACTGTAGAAGAGAAGAAGAGTTTCGATTTGATATCCCGCCTTTCACTCCCCTTCAGGAGTCTCAAAGTGGCTAACAATCTCCTTTTCCCTTCCTCCCCAACAACAAACACTCTGTGAGGTGAGTGGGGCTGAGAGACTTCAAAGAAGTGTGACTAGCCCAAGGTCACCCAGCAGCTGCATGTGGAGGAGCGGGGACACGAACCTGGTTCCCCAGATTACGTGACTACCGCTCTTAACCACTACACCACACTGGCTCTCAACTGTAGACATTACCTGGTAACTAGTCAGGCTAGCTTTTAGACAGCAAAGGAAAGAATAGGGAAGGCACATTTTTGTTAAAGTTTACAGGTCAACTTGCTCTGTAGTTTTAGCAAAACTCAACTCAGCCTTAATCTTGCATCCTGGCTTGGCAGGAATCAGAACAGCTATTTAGGATTGAGCTTAGTGGCGTAGCGTGGGGGGTGCAGAGGAGGCCGGCCGCACCGGGCGCAACATCTGGGGGGGGGGCGCTCGCACTCGAGTGCTAAAATCCATGGGTTAGGGGGCGCAAATTACTTGCCTTGCCCCGGGTGCTGACAACCCACGCTACGCCACTGATTGAGCTCAATCATATGAACCAGCTGTGAAGGCTGCACAGTCTGCAGTGATATGCATAAGTGGTCTTTTGGGCTATGACCAGATAGAATTCGCATGTGATGAAGTATCTGCAAGGAATTTAAGGGTTCAAGAATGAAAACTCAGGTGCTACCTGGAGAGCCAGTCTGCAAAAAGAGAGAGCTAGTAATAGCTTTGGCTGTGCAAAGGACCCCCCCCCCCCCCATTGGACATTTTCCACCCAGTGACAGTTGGGAGAGGGCTTCAGGAACATTAATGCAGTGTGGGGAAAATCATTCAAATCACACTGCTTCGCCCAAAGAATTCTGGGAACTGTGGTTTGTTAAGGGTGCAAGGAATTGTGGCTCTGCAACAGATAAGCTGCAGTTTTCAGGAACCCTTGAGAGAATTATTAAATGTGCTGGATGGAGCGGTATTGCTGGTGCGACCTTTACCTTTACAAATGTTTAAGGAAGAAGAAAACTGAAGAAGAAGTCCCAGGTCACCTTGTAACTATTAGCAAACTACTCCCTGCCCAAGCTTCACCCCCCCCCCCAATGCTCACTCTGATCTTTGGGAGCATTCCTTCCTCAAAGCACCCCCAAATCTCCTTCATTTAAAAAGCATTTTTTAAAAATAAAAGCTGTTCCTTATTGCCATGTTAGGCTGAAGCTGAACAGGACCAGCTTCGCTGTTCATAATTCATTTTATACTGCATCCCAGATGTTTAGACTGAAGCTGAACAGGCCCACTTTCAATGTTCAGTGTTCTTCCAGCAATACAGTTCTGCTGTACAAATAATCACCAGTGTTTGGAGAAAGGGATTGTTTTAATATAAAAAACCCACCTCACTCTCAAGAGCTCTTCAGAATGATGTACCTGTCCTGTGAGCAGGGAGGGAGTCCATGTCAAATAGCCTTTGAAATAAACTGATAGTTCAGTTTGGCAAATTCCACAACATGACAGGGCTGCATTTTTACACAAAGCTGTCAAGACCAACACAGCTTGCTGCTACCCTAATTGAATCAACTCGTGGCCTGCCCATCAAAACATGTGCTTTGCTGTGAAGTATCAGTCATCTTTAATGATTTATTTATTTCAAGTCATCTGTTAGTGTAACAGGACAGTCAACTGACATGCCTTTAAAAATGACATTTCCTTAATTATTTAAGCCCTCAGAAACATTATTTTAATGCAGCTTAACACAAATTAAAATATTAATTGAAAATGCTCAGTGGATCATAACACAGGTAAACAAAATAGCAACAATAATTTGCTCTTTCAAGGATATTAAAACCTGCCAAACAAAGATCACAACCAACTTACAAATAAACCAGCAACCCAGATGTGAAGCTTTTTTTCCTGTAAAAAGGAACACTTATGGAGCCTCCTTCCCCCCCAGTTCAGTGGGCAGGTATATCATGTGTATCATATGAGGAACTGTTGAGATTTTCTTTTTTCTTTTAAAAGACACCCTTTTCTCTACTGTTTGGTGGGAAAAGCCAAATGCCTTTCATTAGGAAAGGAGTTCAAAATAAAGCTGTCAATATCATAAGGCCATTATACCAAAATTATGGTGTGGCTGGACTTGGAAGGCTGTGTCACATCACCTCAAAAAGAACATTTGTACTAGAGCAGAAAAGGGTTCAGAAAAGGACAATGAAAATGATTAAGGGGATGGAGCAGCCGCCCTGTGAGGAAAGATTACAACATTTGTGACTTTTTAGTTTAGGGAAAAGGAAAGTAGGAGGAGACACGATAGTGGGGTACAGGAAACCCGCAATTTACACGGGGGCTACATTTCAGGGATCAAGCCAAAAAGCCAAAATCATGCAGCCAGAGACTAAATATGTGTGCAAGCTTCCTTTGTTCTTCCCTCTTCAGTCCCCTCCTGGTTCTGGGAAACAGTGGTGCAGGGGTGGGGGTGGGGGGGAAAGCACTTGTCCCTTCACTTGCCTGACCAGTCTCTTCCTCCTCTTTTTCCGACCCATCCTGTGCCCCACCCTCCAGCTCTGAAATTTCCCCTGCCTCCAACTTGCTGGTACAGAACCCATCAAATCACTGCCCCCCCACTCCAGCCCGTCTTACTCTGGTGCAGACTCATCAGGATCCTGTCAGTCCCCAACACTTAAAAATAGTGATTAAGCATCCTTAGCAATGGCAGCTTCTCTGTATCTGTCTTAGAACATTGCCTCCATGTTTTGCTTTCTAACCCTTTTTTATAGAAGTCTGATAGACTTTTTTTTAAGCTAAGGGCCGGGGGCCCCTGCTGGCTCAGGGTTCAGTACATGCAGTGCTTTCCCCCCTAAATATTTATTATGTATTACATTTATATTCTGCCTTCTTATAGGCTTCTCAGGGTGGCAGCGTGCTTGGTTTTCTGGTGGGTCTCCCATCCTCACACTGACTAGACCAGGGGTAGTCAACCTTTTTATACCTACTGCCCACTAATGCATCTTTCTTGATGGTAAAATTGCCTTACAGCCCACCAGTGCTCAGTGGAAGGAGGATTCAGCTTGTGCTGTAGAAGAAGGAGAAGGAGGAGTAGTAGTAGTTTGGATTTGATATCCCACTTTATCAAGACCCGAAGGAGTCTCAAAGCGGCTAACATTCTCCTTTCCCTTCCTCCCCCACAACAAACACTCTGTGAGGTGAGTGGGGCTGAGAGACTTCAAAGAAGTGTGACTAGCCCAAGGTCACCCAGCAGCTGCATGTGGAGGAGCGGAGACACGAACCCGGTTCCCCAGATTACAAGTCTATCGCTCTTAACCACTACACCACACTGGCTACCCCCTACCCCCCACCTAGAACCCTGAAACGCCCACTAGTGGGCATTAGGGACCAGGTTGACAACCCCTGGACTAGACCCAGATCTAGTTTCAGCAAGGCTGAAATCATACAGTTGTCCTGTCTCCTTCCTGAGAAGATTCTCCCATCCACCCTGCCCCTTAAGCGAACACCTCAAAACATCACAGGAGCAGAAAATGTGCTTTTCATTTCCCAGGGCAACCTGGAAGATGAGACAGTTCCTCACATGCTTGTGTAGATTTCTGGCCCTCTGCATGCCAGCAAGGGTGTCCACTGCTTCTCTAACAACAGAGCAGTCATGTGGGCTCTCCACAGTGCATCCACATTAAATGAAGGTCAATTCACTGAAATAAAGCTTCTTTCAAAAGACTTTCTAAAGTTACAGATGTATAGAAGTTCCCCTCTACCTGTATAAGTCTCAAGAAAAAGGGGGGATTTTCTCATTTTCTCAAGAGGCTAAATTTGGCATCTCTCTCCTAATGTGCTGGTTGTGGCAGCATCAGATTTCCACTTATACCTCTTAGGAAGAAAGAAAGACTACAAGCTGTAGCTGAAAACTACTAGAAGCAGGGATTATGTGTAGTAGTAGCTCAGCAACACTGGTTCAGTATGTATAGGATGATAAGAAAGTAAGAGACCACTAGAACTGCTCTCAGGATGATTGCACATCCAAGTTTCCATGAAAACAGAAGTATAAACTTCTTTGCAGATAAAGGAAAATCCTGAAGCTTTTAAAAATGGAATTGGTTATGCAGCATTATTCCCTGACCAACCAGCTTTCTCTAGCTTAAGTGTTCATGCTTCTCAGTGGGCAATTTCAAATATGCATAATTCAAGTAAATATATGCAAATAATTAATGGGCTTTTCCTAGCCCCTGGAAGAACCAACAACTCTTACGCTCTTAGCTTGAATTCATAAAATGAACAAGGGAGTTTGAGATAGTTTTCGTTGTTACAAAGGCAAAAAATGTGTTTGAAGATATAAAGGAAAATGTTTTTTGACTGCAGAATTGAGTTATGAAAAATGCATGTGAAAACCTAAATTTTTAGCCCCAAGGAGGGGAAACCCCCCCATTAAATATACACTGTCCAAAAAAGAACGAAAGAAAGGGAAGGAGGGAGACTGCATTTAAAACCAGAAGGAAATGTTAGCAACAGAATGAAAAGCAGCAAGTAACAGCAGATGCTGTGTAGCCTAAATCAAGGCAGGAGAATCTGGCTAAAGAGATCTGAACTTCCCATGGCACAATCTGTCTGATGGCATCAATATTTCGCTTTAGTCCAGGGTCACAGTCAAAGGAGTGTTAATGGGGAAACTAATTTACTCACACTCTTTTGCAGCACCATCACCCATCAATGAAGGATTCTAGCCATGACCTGACTGTAGTGCAGATTCCTTTCAAAACACTACAATGCTCTGATCTGGATGTCCTCTTTTCCAGCAACAAGACAGAATGCGTGGATCTGGCAGTAGCATTTCAGGATCCAGCAACAGGAACAAACCTGACTATAATGGAGATGCAAGATCAATACCATCATCCCAAGGCAAATTAATTGTTTGTACAATAAATGGCTGGCTGGTTAGGAAGGAACAGCCCATAGGGCATTGATGTGCTAGTTCTTTGACCCCAAATTGCACTAAAGTCAGAAAGGCATAAAAGCATAAAAGAATCATTCAGATAAATCTGCTTGCTACCTTCTGGGAAGCAGGAAAACATAAATTACTCTGTCAGGTTTGCTCTATGATATCTTCTCACCTTCCTGTCCAACCTGGAAACTCACCTAACAAATCCTCCACAAAAGGTGGTGAGTGGTAAGCTCCTTACAAACCAACTAAAATACACTCCCACTCTTGCCTATCCCTCCTCAGCCTATATACACTGCAGGCATTCATGGTTTGTATGGAGATGGGCACCACAACCCACTCAGGGGCACAGGACACAGCTCTTTGGAAGACGTGGGGCAGCAGCTGGGTCACCATGGTGGAACTAGTGCTCTACTAAAGCTCTGTACGGTCTGGGACTTGCAAATACACCTTTTAAAGACATTAGACATTAGGCACACCCTTTAATCACACCTATGGTTTCGGGACGCGGGTGGCGCTGTGGGTAAAAGCCTCAGCACCTAGGGCTTGCCGATCAAAAGGTCGGCGGTTCAAATCCCCGCGGCGGGGTGCGCTCCCGTCGTTCGGTCCCAGCGCCTGCCCACCTAGCAGTTCAAAAGCACCCCCGGGTGCAAGTAGATAAATAGGGACCGCTTACCAGCGGGAAGGTAAATGGCGTTCTGTGTGCTGCGCTGGCTCGCCAGATGCAGCTTGTCACGCTGGCCACGTGACCCGGAAGTGTCTCCGGACAGCGCTGGCCCCCGGCCTATCGAGTGAGATGGGCGCACAACCCTAGAGTCTGTCAAGACTGGCCCGTACGGGCAGGGGTACCTTTACCTTTACCTTAATCACACCTATGGTTTCGGGATTTGTGGGGAAACCTTGGCAATCTTCCCTTTTAACAACCATTCCAGTTACTCACTGTTAGACGGAAGGCATTAAATACCCTAAAACTATTTACATCTAGTTTTTTGTTGGAGGATTCCCATCACCGTACAAGCGTTTCTTGTTACTCGAGGTCAGAAGAGACAAAGAGCCTGAGCTGTAGGTTTACTATTGTCTTATCAAGCTTCCCAGTCTCATTTACTTCTGGCACACTGTCCTCTTTAAGGCAAAGAACTAACTTTCTGGCCTCTGACTTTTATCCTCTGTCTTGAACAGTCAGCCCAGGAATTAAGTGTGCAGCAGCAAAGTCCAGCACTGCTATCATTAAATTGCTCCTTCTGTCTCCCAGATGCTATTCTGGCTTTTAATGATTATCTTTCCTTTACATATCCTTAAGACCCCACAAAACACATATCCTAAAACACGAACAATCTGTGACTTGACCTTTCCTATCTGCTGAAATATTCCATGTGTTCCCTGTATTACTCATCGGACTATACTCGTTTGCTGCAAGCTGCACTTCTACTGTTGCAAAATAACTTTTACAATTTTATCACCGGATACACTATATTCTATACCTGGAAGAATGCAAACCCCCATACGCTCTGTAACATCATTGGAAGTAAAAACACAACTTCCATTATCTAATGTCTGTGCCATTTATAAAAACTTAATTATTATTATTTTTTATTCCTTCAGTGAGTGTGCATTCCCTTGCTGTACAAACCCCATATTGGAACACTCTTTTTTCTTTAAGTAGCAAGGCTACATTATGGGGACTGGAAGATACAATGGATTATAGGATTATAGATTTACTTTTTTGCAACAAATTATTTTCTGAAGAAATTAGAAGTCTGGGCCCACATAATGTGAAAGTCTTCCCTGACCTCCTTGAGCCCCCATACCTCCCCTTAACAAAAAGCTTTCCTAGGTGTAGAGGTAACATGTGTGGGACTTCTGACAAAAAGGTCTCTACTAAGCATCTCTACTATGCTGAAGAACATTACTATAGTAATGTTCCAGCTACTCTGCCCATGAGCAAACTATATTTCCCAGAGGTGAAATGGACACTACTAAACAATGAGCTCTTATAAATACAGATTATCATATTAATTGCACAGTGAAAATATGTGGTTGGTAGTCTTGTACTCCTACTATTGCCTAGTAGAAGCCTAAACAAAGAGTACTGTGACACCTTAAAGATTAAAACATTTATTATGGCATAAACTTTCACTTATTAGAGTCCACTTGGGATAACACTGAATGAAGTGAATAGCTTCTGTGATATTTGTTAGTTCTTTAAGTTGTGATGAGCTGTTGCTTTCACTGAAACAGTCTAAGCCATCTCTTTGGAAATGAGGAGAATCATTTCTCAAGTGCACAAACTCATAAACATGCTCTAATTGAAATGAAATAAACTTAAGAGTAAATACGAAACTGCTGTGTGAGGCTAAGTTTAAACACACTGGCTTCTCAGTCAAGGTTGTGAGTTGTCTTAGTGTGCTGTAAATTAAGTCCTTTTTCTAGATCAGGCTTAAAAGGTATTAGGTCTTCAAACACTCATGCATTTGAAACAGACATACGATACCAGTTGTCTCAGTCCTCCATTTCAATTAAAGTTACTGTAGGATGATTTTAAGAGGTTTCAATGCAGAGATATTATATATCAGCTAATTTGATTGGCGCAACATTTTAATAGACATTTTCCAATATCAAGATTTTTGCTCTGTAAGAATTAAATGGCAAACATACTCAGGACAGTTTTGAATTTAGCCAGGCTGTTTTTGTGGTGGGTGTGACTACTTTAGCTCACCAGTATCCACCATATCAACACCCTCTTTTCAACACCAAGTTAACAAACACTTTTCCCGTTTACGTTTTAATTGGATACAGTGGCAATACTAAATGGGCAGTGACAACTATCAAGGATGAGGTGGTAAGATTTCTTTTACCGCTTTTTAAAGTTACTGCAGTGGATGCCTTTTTTAGTCCTTGGAAGATTGATGATTCCATTATTTGTAGTACTCAGCAATAAATCTAAGAGTTTAGGCTAAAGTGAGCACTTTCCCCTACTTTGCGTCTTCCATTACACCGTTATTCATCATGTTTAATCATTCATTTACCTCTGACTGCTACTGCACTCAGGGAGGACTGGCACATTATTGATTTTTGACTTTTACCCTTTAGAAGCTGGGGAAAAGGCTTTATGAATCCTTAATCAAAAGTGACATACTATGGGTAAATGAGGGGAGAGGAAAGGGGTGAAAAATAGATGATGTACTAAGTTATGATGGAATAGAATTAAGGGTCTTCAAGAGAAAATTGTCATATACTGCTAATTAAAGCACACATCCTCTATGTGGATAGTGTCATAATATAGTTTAACCATTAGGTGGCACTGGATTTAGTTGTACGTGGGTGGAGCCAGGAGCCAGGAGCTAGTTTTCTGTTACTGTTCTGCCTTCTTTCACAGAGACAATAAAGTTCTTGCCTGGTTTCCTGACAGTTAGAGAATGAAGCAGCACATTTGACCAGTTGACAAATATATTCCAGGGAATGAGGAGATTGTTAGCTGAACTTCTGAAGTTCAGTTAAAAGAAAAATACACAGCAGACCAGACTTGGAAGCATGTGGCTAGTTACACGTTCCATAATCTCCCACATGTTCACTTTATAGACCAACACACATCCTAAAATCAAGCAGCCACCAAACCACTTTTTATGCTTGCAATATTCCAGGTGTTGTGAAGCCTGAAAAGCTCAGTTGGTTAGAGCATGGTGCTGATAAAACCAAGATTGCAGGTTCCATTCCTGCATATTCCTGCATTGCATGGAATTGGACTAGATGATCCTCAGGGTCCTTCCGAACTCTACAGTTCTATAATTCTATGAAAAGCTTGTTTAATAATTCTGTGTTGTTTTACCATTCTACAATTAGAATTGGGGATGCTGTTTTGCTTATGGAAGTCATTTTTGCCTGTGATACCATTTTTTCTGGGGGGTGGGGCAAAATGGCATGGCATATCCTGGCTGAAATACAAACCAAGAAATACTAATCACACTGCAGCATTTTGTTTCAGGTTCCACTTGCAATGTCTAATTTGACCCCCAGTGAACAAAGGTAACAACACTGGAAATCTCTTGCAGTGTAACTGATGAATGTGATATAATGTCCAATATAATTAGGATTGTGCTAGCATGCCTTGGGTCTTTGCAAAGAAAAGCCAGAAATATAGTACAAGTTTGCTGCAAATTTCTGATAAAAATTAATAATGACTGGCAATTATAGCCATAATCAACATTAAAAAAGAACAAAACAAACATCATGGGATTGTTTTCTTTGAGTGACATGTTCAGAAAAAGTCGCCATATTTGCAAGGTGCAATCAGCTGCACGTTCATAAGCTAAAAGTAGATGTTCCATTCAGAAATTAACACAAATTGCTTAATATGGTGGATTTTGCCATTCAGAGTCTTTGAATTCTTATCACAATTCAAAAACGAGCATTTCAGATCTTGGTTCACAGTTTAATGCTCAGCAGTGACAATGTTTGACCACAAGAGTGACGTTAACTGGAACCGGCATGACAGCTTTCAGAAAGCACATTTGTGGTATACGTCGGGGAGAGCAACAAGCTCCTTACAATCATGACTGCAAATAATGAAATCTAAAACCATAACATTTTGAATGTCATAGTCCCAAGTCTGAAAATAATTACTGTGACCCAGAGGAAATTAGACATCCTAAGATCCATTGAACAGGAATTAGGCATTGTTCCTAAAACCACGAGGGCTAGGAACTTCAGTTAGCTTTTATGTACACTGCTTTTTTCTTTTTAATTCACGGTTTTAAAATTCTGAAATATTACATTATGGTAAAAGAAGCTGTGTTCCAAAATCAGATGGTGCACCTTTAATTCTGCTCATACCACTTGCTGTGAAAGCAACAGAAGAACAAGCACCTCTTTCCCAAGGTGCAAATAGCTTTGTGAAATTGATCGGTGGGGTTTGCCAGAGCATTACACTTATTTTATCTCTATAGCTGTTAAAGTCTCTTTCCTTCAAATCACTCATCAAAACAAACACAATTAATTAAATGTATATCCCACCCTTCTTCCCTGACGTGAGTCCAGGACGGCAACAGGCTCGGACTACGGATGAGGCTGGGTGAGGTGCCCACCTCATGCTGGGGTAGCCCTAGATGGTGCCCTGTCACAGGTCAACACCAGCCAGGCAGTCCCAAGTGACAACACCACCAGCAAGACTTCACCTGCCAATCATAGGGTCTGATATGGTTAATATGGGGAAAGTTTAGGTACTTGGAGTCCCAAGCCATTTAGGGCCTTGTATGATAGTACCTTGAATTGGCTTTGGTAGTTCACTGGCAGCCAGTGCAGTGTTTTCAGGGCTGGTGACACATGGCCCAACTGGACTGCCACACTTACCAGCCACACTCTACAGTAGTGGCAGCCTCTGAACTGCCCAAGAGCATGTTGAAGATTCATTCCCCGTGTCTGCAGTCATGGGATTGTTGTCTATCACATGGCAGTGTATGTTTTGACTTCACAGAGTGGGAAGTGACGGAGACAGGATGTTTCGTATTGCTGTGTTCCGTGAAGTGGGAGTATTGTCCTTTGTCCTTTCTCTTTGCTGTCTGATGCTAGAGAGAGAGGGAGCCATTTTGCAGTGCTGTGTGTGTGTGTGTTTATATGTGAATAAAGTAGATTAGCCAAAATGCTGAGTTGCTGAGTTCTGTTACGCAAACTGTAAACACTCTGTGGATCCCTGAGGGTGCTGATGTCTGTTGGCATCAGTCACTGTGATGTTTGGGCAGAAGAAAGCTTTTGAAGCTCCCAAATGATCGACCAGGAGGGAGAGAACACGCCAGTTGGGCATGTGTCTCTGCCAGGGTGCTACTCGAGAGTAGGACAGAGCCTGACAGGGCAGCCCCTCACACAGCACACTACAGTGTCTAGAATGGAATTAACTAGAGCGTGAAGTGACCTGTCCAGAAATGGCCACAGCTGGCGAATCAGCCTAAACTGGGCATTAACAATTTTATGAAGCCTTCATTCCCTACTCAAACTTACACCACTTAGCCTTCATTCCCTACTCAAACTTAAATGTGTGTAAATGCATTTATACAAATTGTCCTAGTTACACTTTCCTCTGTCACCCTCCCTTTCCCCTGTTGTCTCCTCCTGAACAAATTTTAGATGTTAATCTCAGTGGGGCAGGGATCCACTCCCTCTCATTTTATGCTACCCTGAAAAATGCAATGTAAATTGATGCTGCTAGAAGTCTTAATAACTGTGTTTCACCTATCAACATATGTGATATAGCAGTTCATTTTTTTCTCATGGACTGCCATTAATATTACAATCAAAAAACGCATCAGATCCCCCGAGGATCTTTAATTCCCAGACTGCCAAAATTGAAACAAAAAATGACGTGAAAAATTCCACCAGGTATTGCAAAGTGAAGCCAGACTCGTGTGAGTCACCAGCTTTCACTGACGCTGTTAACAATCAGGTGTTCTCAGCCCAAAGTTATCACCTGTCAAATGGCTGTTTATGATAGAACTAGAATGCAGGAACGAAATTCATGTCATTTGCCCTGGCTTACCCTGATGTCTCCATCTGGAGATTAAAGCTAGACGTTTTGGCAGAGTCCAACAGCAAATTATTTAGCATGACAAAATGTTTTTTTGACTCGGTTCCCATATTCAAGTTGGAGGCAAGTAACTAAAGGTGGGTTAGCCTCTGTGAAAATTTGGCTCAGAAATGAAAAGAAGATAAAAAGAAGAAATGAAACAGTGCAGGTCGGAAGGTTTTTGATGTTACTAAGCAATAAGATAATAGTTTTTCAACATGTCCCTTCATGTTAATGCTGTACCACTGAAAGTAACAACTGTAAGCATTCCTGTTAACGCAGAGTTGACAAATAGCAACCTGGTGATAATCTGGTGTTAGATATGATACAGGCAAGGCCTACACATGCAGCAGGAAGGGGGTGGCAGAATCCTAAGGTGGTGGAATCAGATATATCACTTCAGGATGAAGGTGGGAGATGACATTTTTAAATGCTTCCCTGTGTAAAAAGCTTCATAAGCAAGCTTTATTTATTTATTTAAAACCAACACTTCAATAAAACATAGTTCGAGACCCAATGACTTAAAGGGCCATAACCAGTTTGCTGCCTATGGAATCCATAATGATGTTCAGTGGGGCCCTCAGACTCTCAGAATTCATTTTCTTCTTCTTTTTAAGTAGGCATCTGAACCTCCTAGACAGAAAATTATGAAGTAAAATGTGCAGGCAATCTTCTAATCAATTGACATGAAAGGAACCAGCCTGGCTGCTGAGGTGTTGAGGAGTTCCGTCTTCTCTGTCACCCAACAGCATTTCTCTGTCTTCTCCACACAGAGGACCTGCTATTTGCGTGTTCCTCCAGTTGTTACAATTTTAAACCATATACTCTTTATCTGTCTTTCATGCTCTTGTGTTGGATGGGTGGATATTTTAGTTTTTAAATGATGTTATGAAAAAGCACTTTTGGTATACTTGTATTGTTTTGGGGTGCATTTCCATATATTGGATTTTGGTATTTTTATTTTTTAAAAATAAAGGTCCATATAGTTAAAGCTATGGTTTTCCCAGTAGTGATGTATGGAAGTGAGAGCTGGACCATAAAGAAGGCTGATCACCGAAGAATTGATGCTTTTGAATTATGGTGCTGGAGGAGACTCTTGAGAGTCCCATGGACTGCAAGAAGATCAAGCCTATCCATTCTTAAGGAAATCAGTCCTGAGTGCTCACTGGAAGAACAGATCCTAAAGCTGAGGCTTCAATACTTTGGCCACCTCATGAGAAGAGAAGACTCCCTGGAAAAGACCCTGATGTTGGGAAAGATGGAGGGCACAAGGAGAAGAGGACGACAGAGGACAAGATGGTTGGACAGTGTTCTTGAAGCTACGAACATGAGTTTGACCAAACTGTGGGAGGCAGTGGAAGACAGGAGTGCCTGGTGTGCTCTGGTCCATGGGGTCACGAAGAGTCGGACATGACTAAATGACTAAACAACCACATTTTTAAAAAAAAGTCACTTCAAGACTCCCTTTGGCTGTAGGAAACAATGAATACAGTTGACATCCTAAACTAATTAAAAACAAATGATTTTAATTACAGCTTGCACAGAAAACCCTGGGATAAAAAGCAGGACCTTACTGTAACAGAGAAGACAGTCACACAATCTTTCTCATATTGAAAGTACAAACCCTCCCACATATTGAATGAATGTATAACTGGGTCCCAGGATCCAGGATTCCCCCTTATGTGGAAGAGCCCTATGCTCATACACCAGAACACACATGAACAGTGAACAATGCCACAGCCCCATTACAGGTACTTGCAAATGTTGAGGGGTTTTTTATGAATGGTAGCACAATGAGTTGCAAATTAACTCACATTTCCTTTAATAACATATACTTCGATGGGCACTTAAAAATTTGAATTGGGTAAAAGGCAGATTATGAATAATTAAATTTGATTAGATATACTAAGATGGCATAACCAGTGAGAAAACATATTTCCCCCCTTCCATTCCCATCAAATGAGAGAAGAGTATAATAAAATAATGTATTTGTGGCAGACAAAATAAACCAATTCTTAAAAAAAACCCATGATGGACCGTACCTCACTAAGTTCTGCTCAGGGTAAACCCATTGAACTTAGTGGCCCTAAGTTAGCCTTACTGATTAATTTCATTGGGTCTACCTTGAGTAGAACTAACATGGGATACCACCCTATATGGGCAGGACTCACCTAAGGAGCCCTGTTGACTTCTGCTTGCACAATGAGGCTTTCTCCACTTCCCTTCCCCCACTAATGAAATGGGTTCGGGGTGGTGGTTTCAGGAGAGCCCCCCCTCCCCGAACAGGGCAGGGGATGAGAGCAGGGTACTGTTCTGCCCAGCAAGCTGAAATCCTTGAGCAGATGGAACATCTGCAATAGCTCAACACTGAATTCCACCCTATGGAATTCAAGGCTGCAAAATCTGGTTATGGCTAATAGCATAGACAACCCTAAAGGGAAATTAGATTCATGGAACCACCTCCCACTTCTGATGCGAATACTACTGAATGCTAGTTCCTGGGGACAACAGCGAGGGAGGTCTATTACCTTCAAACTCTGCTTGCAGGTTTCCTAGGAACACAGTTGACCATGTTGGAAAATGAATGCGAGACTAGATGGACGACTAATACTTCTGATCCATTAGGGCTCTTCTAAAGTTTTTTAAGCCTGCCGTAGTTTTAAATAGTTGAGTTACGGCTTTTTGAATTATTTGGCTGTGCTGTTACAAGTCCTACATTTCATGACCCCATTTCATTATGACCTAAATAAAATGAATTCTTCTCAGTAGCAGAAAGGGCAACATTAGAAAATCTAATTGACTGAGCGCTATTATTCCGATCCCTCCTAGCACTGTTCTGTGCAGTCACCACAAGTAACACAATTTTTCAAGGCAGAACACTATTACCTTGATATTTCTTTAATTAAGTTGGATAGGTGGGGAAATGTGCAGTAACAGACCTCAGTGAAGACCACTGCATCCAGTTCACTCTGAAGAAAGGGGGGGCAGAACTTTTATTCCACCCTTTAAGATTGTGATATTAAACCCAATTACACATGTGGAAATACAAGTGATATCAATGGAAGTTTGTGAAGTCTTGGTTTCCCTTTGCAACCCATGAGCAGAAGGAATCAGAGTGAACTACGGATATGATATGAGCATACGGGTCTTAACCTACATAAAGTCTATCCAACCATTTTTTTCTTTGTTAAAATACTGCTAGTTTTGCAAGGTTTTTATTTATTTATTAATGGCAGCTCACTTGTGAAAATACTTGAGAAACTGTTGCCCATTAATATTGCAGATGTTTATCATGGCATGCCGCCAATCTACAAAGTCAAAAAGATTTGACACATCACTATCTAACCTATGAATCCTTATTCACTTGTTACATCCTCATTTCTGCACACAATTTTTTGATAAAATGCTTCCTCTCCAACCCAGAAATCTTTAAAACATACAGCAACATCCACGGGGAGCAAGTTTTTGGGGGGTGTCTGTGGAAACCTGGTCATTGGTTTGAGGTAGTCAATAAAACTGTCTCCATTTACTCCAAAACATACATCTGGGTTTCCAAGCAGTCTTGTGGATGTAGGACTACAGTTAGTAAAATATAGAAGCAACCTGCAAGTGCCACCTTCTTCTTCTTTTTTCTTCTTCGTAAAATGTATTCATCAATCTAAAATATTCACATTGCAGGGCACTGGTTTGTCCAGAGCTGGATACCTAAGCTATTAGCTTTCAATGGGTGTTCACTGACCACCAGATTTGTTACTCACCCCAATTTGGGACTTTTAAAAACAACTCAGTTCACTCCAAATGACTTCACAGGCTGCCCAATTTGATTCAGTTGTGACTCTAAATCCTGATTCAGAAAAATGAAGCTTCATGCCTCCCTCATTTGCTATTGTGGGATTTTTTAAACAAAAAATGTAACATTTTTTACATCATTGGATGGGATTTTCTGGTATAGCACCCCTTCTAAGTGGGTAAAACCTTCCAAATTACATAAAATGGGACGAGGTATTTTTGTGTGTGTGTTGGGCACCATTATAAAGTTCATTTTATCTCAGAATAATTCCAAATAGATTTGGAGGTCCCCACTTCAATCTTGGAGTACTCCGAAAAGTTCCTGCTACAACTGGGACAAGCCCAATATCTGTCCAGATCATTCTGCTTCAGTTTGAGACTTATCAAAATCCTATGCACACTTCTAAATTTCTACCTTCAGGGGGCTCCTTTGCATTGGCTTGTGTACTGTGGAACTTGCTGCAGGATGCAAAATATTCTGTTTTAATTTATAGATCTCTTCATGTGGATTTGCCACCTGCCATGGATGCTCTAGTTGTGATTCCTGCATTGCAGGAGGTTGGACTAGATGACCCTTGAGATCCCAACTCTACAATTCTATGATTCTTGCGTGGAGTGCTGGCCATCCTGCTGTGCTTCATAGTCACCCTACATGAACCAAGTATGCCCTCCATACTGTGGCTGGCATTGTAGGGGGATCTTTCTTTCAGGGAAGCATGCAGTTAGTTTCAGACCTTCACACTGAGGCACTCCTAATAAGCTTCTGAGGAACCCCAGGGTTCTCTGGGCTACAGCTTGAAAACCACACAGTTAAGCAAACACTCATTAGCAAACCACAAATCAGAGTATTATGCAAAACAGAGCACTTCAATTTGACTTTAGGTAGAAGGGATTGGTTCTAATAGTTCATCTTTATGAATGTTCCTTTCACAGCTTCTGTGCACATCTGCCCAGTCTAAGGGCAACTGCACGCTGATTCAGAATCTGGCCTGTAATTTATTTTTTTTCTAAAGGCAGAGGGACTCAGAGGAATCCTATTTGGCAGGAAGAGGCCTCTGCAGAAGAACAGCAACTGAACTTTGACACCACTCAGCTTCTCTAAAGCAACAGAGAATATTCATTTTGGCAAGTGTACAGCAAAGCTAATCACAAGCAATGTTGAAAAATCTGGAGAAGGCGGGAGAAGAGATACTGGAAATCTGAGTTCCTGGAAACAGTAATGGCTAAATGTTTTGTAAGCAATGGGAGGCAACAAGAATCATTTAGGAATTCTTATTCTTTGGGTTTAAAGCTGCATCTTTACATTTTGTGTCAAAATTTTCATCAGACACAGGTAACTGCTTCCTGGTAATAGCTTTTGTGTTCTGAGAATCTGTTAATGAAAGGAGGAATCTTGTTGACATTTTTTTCGTGTATTGATGGCACCACTTCTGATGAGGTGGAAACAGAGTGTTCCTTGAACTGTGCAGGCAACCACAGATTCATTGGCAGGGGCCACCTTATTTGTCCCTTTTCTTCTACTGGTGATGTAATAATGGAATGGGATTAATACATGGGCTGACATATAGAAGACTCCTGAAAGCTCTAAACTGAACGAATCTGGCTTGCAGCACATGCTACCTTGCCCCCTGCCATTTCACCTTTGTATGTCAGTGCCTGCAAGTACCCCTGACTGCTTTTGAAAACCCAGACCAGTGTCATTTCTTATACTCATGCTTTCTCCAAGCGCAGCATGAGGCACACTGCCTTGATAAGTCCTAATACTGCATACAGACAGTATTTTTTAAAGAGCTGAAGGTGAGCTGAAAGAGGCCTGACTACTTCCTTAGTGTCACTGGCCTGGTTCAGACATAACAATATTAGCCGTGCACTCCTTTCCCTTAACATAGCTTAGTACAATACTTTTGGAGTTGGTTAAACCAACATTTCCCAATACTGTATGTCTCAACCAGGAAACTCTGGGAAAAGCTATCTACAAACCAGGACTGCAAAGCATATTTTCATCCTAGTTTGCAATCCTAGTTTCTAGTCAGAGCTAAAACCAGAGTTTCCCACTCAGGCATAGCAGGAAATGCTTGCATTAAGACACATGAGAGGAGAGAGGAAAGAATGGATGTTGGTGCTCTTTGGGACTGGTAGGGTATTAAGGCCAGAGCAAAGGCCAGAGCAAATGCCTGGTAGTCAACTGTAGTCAGACCCAACTATTTATGGTTTTGGGCCCAAACTCCTTCTTGTTGAGTTCTTCACTAAGGGTGGAGGTTGACAGTCAGTGCGACACAGTAGATTGTTTGTAAGTAAGGTGGAGGCTGGCTGAGGGCAGACTGATTGGGGCAGCGTCCCACTTGCCCTAATGAATCAGCCTCCACAGGGAAAGAACAAATGGCCACAATGCTTGTTCTGAATCCAATAAATGAACCATGGTTTAGTAGACTGAGATTGTTGCATCAGAATCATTTTAACAGGTTGGGTAGGTTGTGGTTTTTTTTTTTAATGCAACCTCCTACAGAATCTGGTTACTAGAAGCAAAAGTGTACACATCATAAGTAGCAAGTCCTCTTTCAAACTTTTTTGGGGAGGGCGGGATGGGGAACTATTGCTTCTCTTCAGCGTGCAAGCCTGTATCAAGATCTATACAAGAAATTAAGCTAAGCAGTTAGAGTCCTGGGTAGATGGCTCCTTTTACCTTCCTTGATAGCATTATACTTGCAATCATTTGATTGCCCTGAATAAAGATTTTCTAAAGTGCTCGTTTTCAACACAGCAAAGACTTTATTTACTTAATTCTGTGCACTGAGACCAGGGGTGGAAATTGCACCATAGGCGGCACAAGAAATATACAGTGGTACCTCGCAAGACGAATGCCTCGCAAGACAAAAAACTCGCTAGAAGAAAGGGTTTTTTGTTTTTTGAGCTGCTTCGCAAGACGATTTTCCCTATGGGCTTGCTTCGCAAGACGGAAACATCCTGCAAGTTTGTTTCCTTTTTCTTAACACCATTAATACAGTTGCGACTTGACTTCGAAGTCTTTTTTGAGGTTTTTAAAGACTTTGGTGATTTTTGAAGCTTTTCCAAAACTTTCCCGACACCATGCTTCGCAAGACGAAAAAAATCGCAAGACAACAAAACTCGCGGAACGAATTAATTTCATCTTGCGAGGCACCACTGTATCACAAGCTGGAAGACTGTAGCAAATCTGCATATTTTTGATGCATATAATCTAGTTTGTGTATCATGTTCTAAAATCTCACTCGTGCTAAGCTGCAGTTGATAGATATACTCCACTTCTTTGTGCTTGTCTAAAATGCCTAGCCTACCCTGAAATATGAGGAACCTGAGCCTGTACATCTATCCTGATAAAATGGAAACCATGAAAGGTGTTTAATGTCCTTGTTTCCAATTATTTCCTCCTTTTGCTATGATTATTTCAAGTATGTTTTTGTATTCACTTCTTTAAAATGAGATTGTTAGATACTAACCACTTCCAGCAACTATGGGACAACAATGGAAACTTTGAGCTTTGGTTCAAACTGAAATACTGGACTTTGGTTAAAAATTCATCCTGAAAGGCTGTCAGTACAATAATACAGGCACAAACTGTTCTTAAAAGCACAGCTCCAGCTTGAAACAAGTGAACTTGTTCTTCAAAAAGAGAGAAAATAAAAGCAGTTCATAGGAAAATTTGGGAGATGAGTACTGTATGTGGAATTGAACAGAACTATTAGCTGTTCCTGCATCACAACTGGAAATGGAAGAAACGGAAGATAATTATCTAAGGATTGGGGAATTACTGGAATATGCGTTGATGGAAGGATTACTAAGGAATTTTCTATGGAAAATTAAATTGACTTTGAAAGAAAGGATAGTGAACAGAGAACTCATAGCATGGAATAGAATTTAAGACTGAGAGATTTCTTGGGGAATGGGAGGGCATGGCAACAGTCCAGATGCTGCCTGGGAAGGAATGAGTGTGAGTCTGCCTGGCTCTAGTTAGGGAATAGTTGGCTGAAAATATTGTTGGGTTTCTAGGAGATCAGACACTTAATGACATCCAGGATACAAAACAGGGTTAATGAGCTGGTAGAGTCCTATTTACAGAATGGCGAGAAAAGTTTAGAAGACTGCACTAGGAAATTCCAGGCTTAGGGAAATGGAGAGAGAATAATGAGAATCAAGGAGAACCCTGTAATTCCTGAGCATCCAAGAAAGGGAACTGAAAGAGGAAGATGACAAGGTTGAGAAGAAACCCCCAACAGGTGGGATGGAGGAGCAGGAACCTGGGAAAGCTTCTCAGAGTGGAAGGAGACTCAGCTGGGTGATAGTCACCCCTCTTACCATTTTGAATGTGCAGAAGATATCTACCTATGCTCCTTCGTGAAAAAAAGACTGACGTGCAAATAAAACTGGAGCCTGCTCATACTTGCTGTCTCATGATTTTCAAAAGCAAGATAAAAGCTCTGAGGCTAAGATCACACACACACACACACACACACACACACACACACACACACACACCATACATTTGAACCACATTTAAAGTGTGGGGCTTCTCAAAAACAAGATCCCTGACAATTTTGCTGTTGCACATAAGTGCCTCAGAGTTCACAGGTCTTCATGTAAATGAACCCCCTGCAAAATACTGGAAAAGGCTCTGTATACAACGCTTCTCCCACACCAATATAATCTCCATGCAGGAAAAAGTGTGTGCACCATCACAGAAAAATTGCAACATGAAAGTTTATTTTGGCACAAGCAGACAGACTGGGCAGCTGGTGCACTGAGATTATCTCCATGTAGGAAAAATGACAGAGATGCAGCAGGCTGTAGGTAATCATAACACTCTGCAATGTTTTGCCCTCTGCAGGGATAGTAAAGACAAACATTCATTTCCTCCTTGCATTAACTAGAATGCAGGGCTAGCTATTTTTGCAAGTATCTATTCTACCCTTAAACGAATGCTTACAGCTCTCAGAATGACATACGGTAAATTCTGCCATGGTATTGTTCCTTCAAAATTATGTTTAAAAATCTTCCGATTTAGCATACTGACTAAGTTGGAACAAGTTTGACTCCACCTGCAGAGTCATAAAGATCTATATAATTGCGGGCGTCCGCAGTGGCTTGAGGCTCTGAAGACCATCCCGGGTTACTGAGAACACTATGTCACTTCTGGTGCTTGAGTATTGACACTGTATCTCTTTAAGGCTCTTTGCAGCTCTTTAATGACTATACCAATTAATAATACATCTCTCTCTCTCTCTCTCCCCACCCTCTAGCTCATTTTAATTGCTCTAATTTATGTCCCTTGAAAATACTCAGACTGCACATGTAATCTATACCACTGTGACAAGCCAGGAGAGTAGGAGACCACACACACAAGGTCCCTAGCAAGTAAACAAACCAATTTCTAAGTTCACGGACACCATCTGCAATTGACATCAATTACTGTTATATGCAAACAAGTCGTGGCATTACAGGTAACACAGCTATGCCCTGGAAACAGAGCAAGCACCATTCATTAGAGCTTTGACAGTTAATTGCAAGAATGTCAGAGCTACAGAGACAGCACTTGCCTGATAAAAGGTCTACATCTAATAATAATCCAATAACTTTGGGGGAAAGGAAAGCAACATTTGGACTTCTGTCCAATTTAGCGCTAAGTATCTTTCCCATCAGTGCAAGGATTTGCATTACTTCCTACCTCTCCTACTCCCCTCCGTGCATCCCTGAGCCACACTGAGCTCGGTCTAGGTTGGGGAGGACGGGGTATAAATAATTTTTTATCATCATCATCATCATCATCATCATCATCATCATCATCATCATCATCATCCCAGATCTGCTCCAGAGAGGGGGGGGGCTCAGAACAGATGGGTGGGGGAGAAAGGAAAACGTCCCATTGGGCAAAAGTCCCACACACACTGCTCTGAGTGTCGAGGGAAGACCACTCCCTGCTGCAAGGCCCATTTCCACCTGGCCTAGGGGGCGGGGCCCACAACTCTGAGCATGTCAAAAATGTTTTTAACACTTGTTAATCTATGATGCTTTAAATGTTGGGGTTGTTGGTTTTTTTTGCACTGTTGTGGGTGGGATGGATGTTTGATGGGGCTGAGGATTAGTTTAGTTTTAGTATAAATGTACTTCTTATTATTTCAATAAGTATTTATTGTCTTGTTGCTTTGCTTTGCTGTATAGTTTTATTTTGTTTTAAAGGGGAGAGGGTATGAGTCATGGGGGTGCAGAGTGTGTGTGAATGAACTTAGTGCTTGGCTTATATTTTTAGTTGCTATTCTGTTAATGTTTTTAATATCGTTTTATAGATTCTAAATGCCGCATTGATTTGTTAATCACATGATTTGCCATAATTGCGAGGTTTAGCTTATTCTTTAGTTGCTGTTTTGTCAAGTTTTTATTATTATTATTGCTACTGTTTTATTGTTATTTTGTTAATTATTTTATATGATGTATGCTGCATTTGCGATGTTCTATTATGTTTTATTATGTTATGGTTATTTATTGGTTGTAAGCCGCTTTGAGAGTCATTTGAATGAAAAGAGACATAGAAATATAATAAATCAAAATCAATCAATCAAAACCCTATGCTGGTGGGCTAGTTATTTAGTGCTACATTGGATACAAGCCAGAATAAGCAACTAAACATATTTATTGTCCAGGATTATCTTCAAAAGTTGATTCCACTAGTAGACAGTCTTGTAACCTATATCCGTAACCTATATCCATATCCATATCCATATCTATATCTAGTGGCCTGTGAGTTCCATAGGATATCAAGGTTCCCTCCACTAGATTTTCCTCCACTAGTGCCTCACCCCTTGAGCAAGTCGTCTTCCTCTCCAAGCATTTATTTGCTTTCCTCTCCCATGCAATCTTTACAGGCATCCTGATTTAGCTTCCATCGTCTCCCACATTTAAAACAAGAGGAGGTGACATTGAGTCCTGGTGTAGTGGAAAAGCAGCACAAGAAGCTCTGAAGCTCTCTTCACAGGAGGAACAATGATGTCATCTGCTGGGGTGGTATCTGCAAAAGTTGCAAGCCTGGTGATTGCAGGAACAGGCCTGGCACATGGTCCCTTCGATGGGTAGAGTAGACTTAAGAAAGTGAGTGGCTCCAGCTCACCAAGCTGAGCAGGGATTTGAACCCAGGTGCATGAAGTTAAAACAACCCCAGTAAAATGGGTATCATGCTATGCTTATAGATGGATAATCACCACAGCTCCCTACATTTTGGGGGGCTGGGGCATGGCCAGGGGAGCGATGGAGTCACAGGAAGGCAAGCAGTGCTGGCCATAGAATTATTTTATCAATTCACTTTCCTCTCATTTAGCTTTTTCCTCCTACTCCTCCTCAAAAGTAGAAAATGGGAGAAGAAGGAAGTTGTCTGGGACAGAAGGTGGCTGAGCAGAACAGCAAACCACGCAGTATTACTTTCCTCCTTCGTTGTGCCCATTAGATTGCTCAAGTTATCTCCTTATCGATCAAGAGGGGACTGAGAGGTGAGAAGTAGACAGCTGTACTGTTTTGGCTTGGTAGGATTTTATTCATTTTTATTGGCATTATGGAAATTGGAACATGCCTGAACTATCTCTTAAGGTTTAGCTATATTTGTGGTAAAACCTGCCTAAGCTAAAATCAAGCTCCACAGACTCTGCTGTTTTTTGTTCCTGAATATATATTACTGTGCTTTTGCTTTCAATTGAACCCAATTTACCTCTCCCTGCTAACTCTCTGTATAAGCTTTGGCAAAACTGATTACTTTCGAAAATAAAATTTTCAAACCATTGACTCACAGTTCTGCTTCCTCCTCTAGATTAATGGCTGCAAATCTATATTCACTTACTCGGAAGTAAGTCCCTCTGATCTCATTGGAGCTTAATTTTGAGTAAGCATATATAGAATTGTACAGCACAGTGGCACAACGGTAAACACATACTTACTCAGGAGGAAGCCCCACTGAACATAGCAAGACATTTCTGAATAAATGCACACAGGATTTTGCTGCATGTTGTACATTAATAAGACTGGGTTTCCAAAACACTTTAAAAAACCCATATAGGATTGTAAAGTCTTTATTTCAGGATTTCCTATCCATTAGGTGTCATCCCCCCCCCCCCCCGCAAAGCTAAGGTTGTCATCTTCCTACAGGCTAATTTCAGAGACATCTAGAGTCCCCCCCCCCCTTTTTTTTTGCTACCACTAATTCAGCTGCTGTTGGTAAATGGAGGATAAAGTCTTAATTGGTTGCATTCCAGAAGGGAATAATTAGTGGACAGAGCCACCACATATGTATTAGTGATCCAGGCAAATTGCTTTCCTGGCTTTTTCTCTCTCTTCTTACTACATTTATCTTTGGTTTAATCATTTTGCTTGTCCAATAGCTCAGTTGGTAGAGAAGGAGACTCAATCTCAGGGCCATGGGTTCGAGCTCCACGTTGGACAAAAGATTCCTGCATTGCAGGGGGTTGGACTAGATGACCCTTGTGGTCCCTTCCAGCTTCTACAATTCTATAATGCATGTAAGAACAATGCAGTAGGTTCAGTAAAATAAGACATATATATCCACAACATGTTGCAACTGTGTAGATCCACTACCAATTGGGCATAAAGAAAGAAGTGAGATGGTTAGCCTAGTTTTGCTCATGCATGGTACAAAGGTCACCTCAGTGCAACTCTGAAGACAAACATGGACTATCACCCAAGACTGTATCCAAACCATAGCAGCCAGCATACTGCCCTCCATATATTGTTGCATTACAGCTGATATCATCCCTGATCATTGGCCATTCTGGGCAGGGCTGATAGGAACTAGAGTCTAATGACACATGGAGGGCTACCTCTGCTCTAAACCACGGCACTGGGGAAGGAGCTATACTGAAGATCTATACACACATTACATTAACATTTTCCAATTACTGGATCACTGTTGCCTGCCTTTGAGTTACATTTCATCCCACAAGCAACCTTATGAAGTTGATCAATTTGAGCAATAGTGGCTTGGGTAGAGCCAGGCCAAAGGCAAGAAGGTACTGTATGTGAAGCTGTGTTTCCTAGATTCAAGCCCAGCACGCTAGTCGCTGCATCAGACTGGCTCACCTTCCTGACATATTTGCTGCTGAGCAGGCCCAAGAAGGGAAACTACTTCCTCTTTTTTGTAGCTTACGTGCTTCCCAAAATGGCAGACTTGCCAACAAAGGTCCGTATAGTTAAAGCCATGGTTTTCCCAGTAGTGATGTATGGAAGTGAGAGCTGGACCATAAAGAAGGCTGATCGCCGAAGAATTGATTCTTTTGAATTATGGTGCTGGAGAAGACTCTTGAGAGTCCCATGGACTGCAAGAAGATCAAACGCATCCGTTCTTAAGGAAACCAGCCCTGAGTGCTCGCTGGAAGGACAGATCGTGAAGCTGAGGCTCCAGTACTTGGGCCACCTCATGAGAAGAGAAGACTCCCTGGAGAAGACACTGATGCTGGGAAAGATGGAGGGCACAAGGAGAAGGGGGCGACAGAGGACGAGATGGTTGGATAGTGTTTTTGAGGTTACCAGCATGAGTTTGACCAAACTGCGGGAGGTAGTGGAGGACAGAGGTGCCTGGCGTGCTCTGGTCCATGGGGTCACGAAGAGTCGGACACGACTAAACGACTAAACAACAACAACAACAAAAAATGGCAGACTAGCATTACCTAGCAAACTGATCCAAGAATAACATCTACGAATCTGCTGGCTTTCTGTAAAGGTTTCGACTGCTCTGCTTTATCCTGGTTATAAGATGAATGCTCCCCAAATGTTATTTAAGTGCAGCCGGGCTCCACACTGTTAAGTTGGATGCAACATGATACAGAATTACAAATATGTGACTGAAAATATGTGGAGCTGGGGAGACAACTCAGAAAATAAAGATTAAGAGCACTAAACTATATGAAAAATTATGCAATGTGGCCCAATAACCCTTTTTTATTTCTTGAAGCAGTAGATGGAAAGGACATGTAACCCTTCACATATTACATGTATTTGGTTGCAGAATATCTAGGTCAACTGTTTTGGGTAGGTAGGCAATGCATACAACAGGTTAGGGAGAAGAGGTGATCTGAATAAAGAAATGTTTAGGAAGTTTTGCCTTTGGAGCATACAGAGTAATATTTTTGAATGTATTGTCCTTTATAACAAAAAATCTGAACCACATCAATAGCTCTTAAAAAACATGAAGCTTGCATTAGCATGAATGTGACATGTCGCACAATGCTTATCTTAGTCCCATGGATATTACAGTTTGCGAAGTGTTTATTATAATGCATGCGCACATGCATGAAATTACATTATTGGGGTAATTAAGGACCTAAGAAACCAATGCCTCCTGCTGGAAGAGTTCAAACAGTTTCAATAAGTGTGATGTTATAGCTCTGCATCTTTTTATGTAAGGAACACTGCAGATTTGTTCTGAAGGTAGCAGAACAAAATACAGGCTGAACTAGATACGGCATGCAGCTATGTACATCTTTCCACAGGTTTTTTAAAAAAACAAACAAAAACAAAGGCAACCTTGGGAGCCTATAGTTTTGAGCATATGAATAGTGAGGGAGAAGGTCATTTAAAAGCATATAATGACTGAAATACAGTGGTACCTTGGGTTACATACGCTTCAGGTTACATTCGCTTCAGGTTACAGACTCTGCTAACCCAGAAATAGTGCTTCAGGATGAGAACAGAAATCGTGCAGCAGCGCAGTGGGAGCAGCAGGAGGCTCCATTAGCTAAAGTGGTGCTTCAGGTTAAGAACAGTTTCAGGTTAAGTACAGACCTCCAGAACGAATTAAGTACTTAACCCGAGGTACCACTGTATAGGGTTGAGTAAAAATGCTGAAAGGGAAACAATGTGAAAGAATCATGACTAACAGTCTGTGGCTCAGATCAGACCACCATTTATCCTGATATCCTTTGGCATCTGCTGGAGCCCCAACACTACAGGAGGACCCATTGCCAATACTTGCCCCGAGTTTCTCGAGAAGAAGAAGAAGAAGAAGAAGAAGAAGAAGAAGAAGAAGAAGAAGAAGAAGAAGAAGAAGAAGAAGATCTGCCCTGGAGCACCAAGCAGTGTTGGGGACTGGGTCTAGCCACCATTTAAATTTTCCACAATGCCCCAGATCAATGCTATGTCAGGACTACTATGGAAAATTAAAATTGGTGTTAGAAACAATTGCCTGGCACTGCTACTGTCATTAAATTAGGTTGAGGGCTGGATAAATTAGGCCACTTGGCAGAAGTTTCCCACTTCTGGTTTAGATGGTTAATGATTCACCAATGAGTAGCAGTGACCCTAAGGATAGTGTCTTCTCCTCTCCATGCAAGGAGGAAGAGTGAAAGCTTCTGTTTCACTTTCCTGTTTTCCTGTTATGATCTTGGGAAACTCTGGTTCATTGAAACTCTAATTAGTTAGAACAAACCCTGATCAAACCATGGTTTGATATATTGGTTTGTAAATAACTAGGAGAGGAGCACAGATGGGGAGTCATTAATGCAACAGCAATATGCAAACTGACCCAAACACAGATTTATTTTATTTTCTCTTATTTTTAATTGTATTTATTAAGTTTTACAAACAAACAAACAAACAAACAAACACAACAGAGAAATAAAATATTATAGGTAAGTTAAAATACAATTAATGCAATGTCAATGACACAAAGTTAGCATAAGGAAAACAACAAAGGAGAGAAAACTAAAGAAAGAAGACAATTGGATTAAAAGAAGAAACAAAGATAATAGCCAAGATTGGTTATACGTAAATTACCATGAGTATGAGGTGGAAGAAAGTTGTTTTCTTTGTTATAGATTTATTCTATAATTCCTCTTAAATAGTGTGCTGTTATATTAGAGTAACATGTACCAGGGCTATTTTCTTGTAAAGCAAAACAAAAATATTTGTTTACATCTGGGGAGGTTTTCAAAGGAATGAAAATGAAATGGGACTTGGTAGATTTCTAAGCAATACAAAATAATATTAATAATAATATATACACACACAGGAACAATTATTCAGCCTTAACATTTAAACCAAAACCATCTGCTTTGCAAAGTGCTTGATTCCCCACCCCACATCCCAGTATATAACAAAACATCAAATTCATAAATAGATTAATTAAAGGTGTACTCTCTAGACACTCCTGTAACCAAGACTGCAAGCTGAAGAAATAAACTCAAATGTACCTGTGAATTACACCAGGGCTTCAGGAACATGATCTTGGCACATTGTGAAAACTTGGGAGGGGAAGGAGTCTTTAATTTTTCCATAAGTCCACTGGCATATGTGGAAGACTCAGAGAAAAAGGAGGGTTCAGACAGGCTCAGAATAAGAAGCATTAATTGCTGCTTTGAAGTGGCTCCAAAACATGGCGCAAAGTGAGTGAATGATCCCATCCTTTCTCCCAACATCCAGAGGACTTGGGGAAAATTACAAGGTCATTCTGTCAATTTGGCTTCAGCTGTGAAGACAACTAGTAGCAGATGCTCTTAATTGCCCCCAAACCCCAGCACAACTTGAGAGGATGAAGCAGTTCTTAGGGGAAAGGGCAAGATCGTAACTCACCTTGCATTGTGCTTTGGGTCTTAAGGGGTGTGGGGATCCCCTCAATGATAATGAGGTAGTTTTCCCTGCTATGACCTATTGCTTATTTTTCTTAACCCTCTGCGAGTGTTGCCACCATGTATCTCAGAACCGTTTTATCTTCTTCCACATTTTATCCACAGAAGCTATGGTTAGAAATAGGGCAAACAGCACAGAGGTTCAAATATAAAGTAAAAATGAAGTGCAATATATTTAATATAAAAAGATAGCTATGTATGGTTACTTAATAAAACAGGTGGTTAGCTTTACTTTGTTATAGTTACTTTAAATGAGAATGCACACTATTAGATTACTGCCATTTTAAAAGGCGTATCAAGCACAAAACATGGTCCCTGACACTTTAGGAGGGTACTTATGTGAGCTTCAGTTCCTCCCTCTATCCAAACCATAACGATGATGGTAATTTTATTTATATGCCACCCATCTGACTGAGTTGCCTCAGCCACCCTGGGCAGCTCCCAACAAAATATTAAAAGCACTATAAAACCTCAAACATATATTGTTCCTATACTACAGGAGTGGCCAACTCCCAAGAGAATGTGATCTACTCACAGAGTTAAAAACTGGCAGTGATCAACCCCCTTCAGGTCAAAGTTGTTGGGTTTTTTTCCTAGGGAGGAGGAAATCCCCATTTTTGTGGGGTGCAGGGCAGAAAGTGTTGAACTTTTTTGGGGGGAGCCCAAAGTTGTTGAGCTTCTTTGGGGGGAACTAGTGATCTACCACAGATGTTCAGTGATCTACCTGTTGGATGTGCCTGATATAGTACTCCCAGTTAATACCTCTCAACTAGGAACTGATTTCCATCAAATTCACAGCCACTCCCCCCCCCCCCAGAGTCCCTCTCCGGACTTCTGCTGCAGTCTTGTCCCCGGTCCACTAGTCCCCACTGTTGCCTCAGGTTCTCAGCAACCCTTCTGACACTTGGGTGGAGAACTCACCTGAAGGCCGAATCTAAAATTGTAATCTCTTCCCCACAAACATCTTCAGTTCTAGCCCAAGGAGCCTAGCTCTTGGCTCTCAAGCCTCTTTGAGCCACTTCTTAATTCACATTGTTCTGATTGTTCTATCAGTGAAAGCATTCCTGCTTACCAGAAGGAGCAATCTCCTCATCCCTGTGCTATTCCGGGGGATTTCAGGGGGTTGTGTTGGGGTATATATGTGCGCATAGGTGGAGAGGGACCAAAGCTCCGCTATAACAGTAACAAGATCCTCCTTGTGGTGCAGCAACAAAGCACATTTGCAAGGCAAAGCAGGATCCAGTATTGTTTCAAATTGGATGAGAATCCTGCATTGCAGAGGGTTGAACTAGATGATCGTTGGGGGTCCCTTCCAACTCTACAATTCTATTATTCTATTACTCCCATCAGATGTCAAGGAGACAACTACCTGACATTCAGAAGACATCTCAGGGAAGTTTTTAATGTGTGACATTTTAGTGTATTTTTGGTCTTTGTTGTAAGCTGCCCAGAGTGGCTGGGGAAACCCAGCCAGATGGGTGGGGTACAAATAAACAAACAAACAAACAAACAAACAAACAAACAAACAAACAAACAAACAAACAAACAAACAAACAAATAATAATAATAATAATAATGTTGATATTTGAGCTGGGTCTTGCTAACACAACTGATTGGCTAAATCTGGCCCTTGGTGTCTTAACTTTAGAACTCCAATTTCCAGCTCTTCAGCTAACTAACAGCTGCACATCAATTTTATACACGCCTGACAACTCCTTTTATACACTCCTGACAACTCTCCCTGTTCCCTGGGCCAAGAATTTCAACTTTGGTACTATTCTACCCCCTCATTGCCATATAACTAAGTTCACGTAGAATAAAGCAGAATGCCCACCAGCTGATCAGTTAGAATTTTCTGATGCTTTGAATCCTTTATATAAAGACAAGAAGCCTCCCTCACAAAATGATCTTTGTTTGAAACAATGAAAACAGTGGCAGTTTAACTGTCACTCAGGCAAACTACTGGCCTCCAGCTGAAACACAGAAGCTCCGCAGCTCCTAGCAGGAATGCAACACAAAGTTTATATAACTGTTTGCCCTTACATTCCACTCAGTATAAAAATCTTTATATGTTTTAAAATGAAAAAACTTCACCTGAGAAAAAAATTCTTCAGAAAGGGCAAGGAACATTATCACAGCTTCCGAATGCCTCCCAGTTCTAGTGCAAAGAAAGAACCCTTCTCCTCTCCTCAGTCCTTCAAGTGTGTTAAATGATTTGGAGGACAGAAAGGGCAACCACAAATAACGGCTGGCTACCAAGCTAAGTCAAAGGCTGTGGACCCCAAAATTCCCCTGGCAGACCCTAGAATGAGGGAACCATGCCCCTGGAAAAAATACAAAATATAATTTCATTTTAAGTCACCTGCAACACACAGCAAGGTCAGCTGCAATATGTCTCTGAATATATATAAAATTTAAGCACACATTTGCTTTCTCGCAATAAAGCCCAAGGATCAACACTTTTGCTTTTATTGAATTTGCTCTAAAACCTAGAGTAATGTGGCCTTTGCATTGCTGCCAACGGCTTGCAAGTAGAACATCTAAATCCTACCCACCCCACATTCCTGTCACTAAGCTATAAAGGAATCCACAGCATCTCAGACAAGCAGCAGCTGGCATTGTAAATAATTTCATATTAATCACCAAGCTTTGCAACTTGCCAAGTGATTGATTATGAATGAGCTCAGTGGATGGTTAGCTGCTCTTCTTTGACCTGCTTCTGTGACAACTGTGAAGGAACAACTGTGGGGGAGAATTATGTTTGCCAGAGAGAAAGGAAAAAGAAAATGGTGTTTGTTACATCTTGCCTAGTTTCTATCCAAAAATACCGCAAAGTATCTTATTTACTGGGAAGCTTTGAAGAGCTAAAGACCTTGAGAGGACGTCACTTTTGGGGATCATCCAGCACCAGGGGACATTTAAGAAACAAAACAGATGCCAGATTTATACAGTAGAAAACAAAACAAAAAATATTGTTCATACTCCTGCTAAAAATTTCAAACTTGTGTAGAATTCCCTTAAAATTCAGTTCACAACTATTTTAATGATGTTCACAAGGCCTTTGCCAGTTAATCAATGCAAGCAGATCCGAATGAGTGATGTAGGCTTATTACTGACTATAGGTATTTTTGGCATCTAAGTGACAAACAAACAAACAAAATAGTCATCCCCAAGTATATTTGAAGTGCAGAGAACTTTTTGAGTTCTGCTGCATAATTGAATTTAGAATTTAATTTTAGAACATAAAGAGAAGCAATAATAATGGTATTTTCTGGTCCTGGGTGCTTCATGAAAAGGCTGCTATAACTCCTTTCAGTTCACAACTAGCAAACACCATTCATGCCTCAACAATCTTCATTCTGGAGTACTCTATCCCTGCTAAGTCTAGACACAAGTGTGTAGAAAGCCAGAATGTGTGCAGTGACTCCATATCCAATGTCACCAGGCACAGTTCTTCCACTCCCAACTTTTTCATCAAGAGTAGGGAACCTCTGGCCTTCAGGCCAATCAGATTGCCAGTGCCTGCAAAGCCCCACTGTGTAGCATTCCCAAGTGCCTGGCAATCAATTTGACAAAGTGCTTTGCCAATCCTATGCTCGGTGCCTGGGAAGCATTGAGCAGAGCTAGCAAAGCACTCGTCTACAGGTTGAAAAGAGGCATTTTATTGGGTTTATGCAAAAGGTAAGCAGGGTTGGTGATGGCCGTAGGACAAGGACTTGGACGCCATTCCAATCAGCCCTTGCTGATTATTTCCACTTAGAAATAATGTTATTATGGAATGTTATTTCCACTTGGATGGGAAGTGCCTATTCAACATAGCCATGTGAAATGACCAGTGGTGCAGACCAGGTATTAGCTATCTTCCCAGGTGAACTTCTCCTCCTGACTGCCCAGAGCCATTGTGCCACCAGACAAATGGTGATCTGTACACAGGGGCACGCAGAGCAGTGGCTTGCAGTGCAATGCAATACTTATTTAGCCGATCATCTAAAAGGAACTATTTTTCTTTAAACTGGTAGTAAGATGAACAGCTGTTTTAACAGCTGTTTACAATTCCCTATAGGCCCAACAAACCAGAGAAGCTATGGCGACATTCCTCCCACACCTATCTACTTAAAAGTATAAGACAAATACTAGGTAACCACACCGCTCTTATGGGGTAAATTTGTTGCAATTAGGCTCTTTGGTTTTACGGAATTACTTCATATGTTTATTGTTTGTAAGCCACCGGGGACCAACAGGAAATAAGGGGAAAGCAGTGTATAAGTTGACTAAATACATAATGCCAACACAAATATTGTGATTGTAGTTGCATGGAACACTGACTTCATAACAGGTGTGCAAACAACCCAGGAATGTGAGCCCATGGATATGGTAATGCTAATACATTTTTGCACCAATTTAAAATAGTTTAATAGTAAGATGGGATTTGTAGAAAGATCTGGATCACAGAAATCTCCCATTGGTCTATCTAGCTCAGTATTGCCTACCCTTACTGGCAACTGCTGTCCAGGGCTTCAAACAAGAGCCTCTCTCATCTCGTCTCCTACCTGGAGATGCTGAGGGTTCAACATGAGACCTTCTGTAGAAAAAGCTTGTGGCATTCTTTCTTTTCCCCCTTTCATTTTAAAAAAAGAAATCTAGGATATAAGACTGACCACAAATGCTGTACTCAAATATGCCATCTGTGTACCAGGTTCCCACTGCATTTTGGGGGTTTCCTGTTTCAAATGTCTACACTTCAAATGTGCTTCCTTCTCTGGGCTGCAGTTTTCAATTAAATCCATGATTAAGCAATTGTTTTAAATATGTTTAAGTGTTTTACTACCCTTCTGAATGGGGTGAGCTAAAGATTCCAGTGTATAGATTGAGAGAGTAAGAGAGAGATTTTATCCTGCAACCAAGAAGGCTTCCAGAGCAGCAGCTTCTTCTTTAAAAAAACCAGAATGCTTAATACATATGGCAGGATCCAAATAACCACCCAGCTAGTTCTGTACAACTAAAGGAGCTTTGGAACTGAGTTTTCTGAAAAGGAGCTGCTTGTGCTACATGACAAATCACTTTTAAAAGAGAGAAGAATCTCCTAACAACAACCACCAAAGTAAAAAATCCCACTGGGGAATACATAGGCCCTTTGGCATACTTAACGTCAGCCTGAGGATACGCACCATGGAAATATATAGGAAGGGGAATAAATAAAAAAAATGTATACTATGTGGAGAGTTTATTATACTTTGTTGCTTTTGTGCAATAGTTTTACGCAATGAAAGAAGTACAGGCCAGGGAAGACAACTAGAAAATAGTGTTTTATGATTTAAGGTTCTACAGGAAATAAGCACCTGTCTAATCTTGGATTTCCAAAGTTGGATTTATTAAGATAGTAAAGAAGAAAGACCTGCTTTTTGGGTGCATAGTTTTAAGCTGCGGTCTCAATCACTACAGGGCAAACTACAATGTTTCCACATGGGAGTTTATTGTGGAATTGGTGCTGCTGATGAGCACAAGTTTTTTCGCAGCATCTAAACATCTTCATCAAAATGCCAGCCTGTACTTTGTTTTACACGTAGCCCAGATTTCCCCTTATGATGGAAAATTCAGTAAGTAAAAATAACCTGTTACACATCTGCCATCACTGCTGGTGTGAAAGCGCTCTTTAACACGTTTTTTTGAGTGGGTGGTTTGTCATGTGTATGGTGTTGTTTCGGCAGGTGGTGTCTGTTGCCACAGCACTACTTTTGTTTGCTCCTCACCTGAGCACAATCTAGTAATTTTGTTTCTACTGACCTCCTGGAACCAAAAGCCTACACCTATCGCCGCATGCTGTAGGCACCCCTGAATTTCAACAACCCAGTTCAGAGGAGTTTTTCTCTCCAGTTCTCCACACAGTAAATGTGAGGAATACCTCACATTGCAAGACATACATAGGATTAAAAAATAAGCAAATTAATATGGAGCACAAACCTCCATTCTGCCCACTGCAAAAGGCCTGGTAACATTTGCAGTTGTGTACTTTTAGTGACTTTTAAAAATGGTGTATGTACACAGGTATGTGAAAAGGTAGTGGTGGGCAGGGCAGGAATGACTGAAGGAAGGAACAAAACAAACAAACAAAAGTCTGGATACATTCCATCAAGCTCTGCTCATTGTGCTTGGCAAGTGGCAGAATAGCAATGCTTATCCACGACTGTATAAAGCAAAACAGAGTACGCATAAGCTTTGTTCACAAAAAGAATAACACCTGAATGACTGTTTGCAATATAAAGCCCCTGGCAGAAAGCAACTCTAGAATTCGAAAGGAATTAAAAAATGGCAATTTCACACATTGCTGCATCAGAATCTAGCCCATATAGTTACAGTTCAAAAACGAATCAGCAATTGCTAATATATATGTATTACATACAACAGAATTTTAAATTCTTTTAGCAAAACAGTTTGGCTTCCGCCTTCATCAGTTGCTCTGAGAAAAAAAAATGATGCTGTTTCCAAGGTGGCAGATCTAAATTGTTAACATATTGTGTGTAAACTGAAATTTGAATTTGCTTTCCTAGATCAGTGACCACCGTTGGGGTGGCAGGGGATGGGGGAAGGAAAAGGGGACATGCAGCATCAATGTACAAGAATTGTACATTGTACAATTGTACATTGTACAAATGTACAAATGTACAAGAATTGTACATTGCATATTTTGGAATATGCAAAAATAAATAAACATAATTTTATGTTGTTTTAAGAATCAAAACATTTTTTGAAAAACCTTCTGAACAAAACTGGTCAAAACCTATTATTTATTTCAAGTTAATTTGTCAATAAAAACACTCACGAAGGAGTGAAGAATTGGCTCTATTTAGCAGTCTGTCTTAAAACATTTAAAATCCATTAGGACAGCATTAAGAAATCTTATAAATCAAAAACCCATCCATGTTCCCTTTTCCTCCACAGATGTGTGGCCTCCTTCTGGCCACTCCAGCTAATTGATTCTGGCACATTTTGGAAGGATATTATATTAGTGTAGTAGAATAACATTCTGTTTATATAAAAAAGACAGAAAAAACAAGGTAAAGAGAGAAAAGGGGGACAGTATTAAATGATTCATTGGCTGAAACCACCTTGTCAGTAACTGTCCTTGACATGAAGCTTAAGATTTCAAGCAAGATACCAGATCTAATTTATAAATATTTTCCATTTTGGTTGTGCTTTCAGTCATGAACCAAGCCGCTGTGTGAGCTGAAATTTAATTCTCGCCTGACGGATTTCACAGTACACAAAATACAGCAAAAGGGACAGATTACAGCTTCTCTTATGTCTGTAGATTTTGGGGTCTTTCACAAGGTAATCCTGTGCAGGTCAGAGGTATGACCAACTGTATGCATAGGATTGCAGCCTGACACACTGACACTAACCCTCCTGCTTACAATCAAATGAATTGGGCTGACTGAAGTGAATTGCAATTAAATCCTCTATACCATTATAAATCCATGGTGTGATAGTATAGTGAATTCACTGTGCTGTCTTATGTCAATGTAATGCCATGGTGCCTTAACTATTACTATAATGTGCACCCCAATCTCTGAGTGACGAGAGATTTCAGCACATAACTCAGTGTCAAGTTCCCTTCAGGAATGAAGGTCACTGGAAGCCATGGTGTCTATATCTTTTTATATACACATATATACAGCCTGCACACAATATGGAAGGGCTCACAGAACTAATGTTCCAACTGATCTTATTCCCCTCCTTTATGTTTTTAGGGGGTTGCCAAAGCCTTAGATTTGGACCCAGAAGAAAGAGATTGTCAAGCTACTGTGTCTTCCCAGTTCCAGATGACACTAGGCCACAGCAGTCCTCTGGTCTACTGCTCTCCTACCCATTGGATGACAATGACCCCCCAGTCTAGGGAAAGCCTTCCCCCTCCTTCTGGAAGCTTCATTAGCTAGTTGTTTCTATGGCAACTCATGTGTGCATGGCTAGGTCCATTCACTTAACAAACTGACCGGTACGACCACTTCAGCAGTTCCTTTTGCTATCAGATTCCCATCCTACAGATATAAAACCACAGGTTTGGAAGGGCCACAACGTATCATCCAAACCAAACCCCCAAGTCCCAAAAAACAAAACAAACACCTATTATAGTGTCCATGGGAGGGAAAGTCTCATAACTGGGTTGTGGTAACAAAGAATTTGAAGTGTAACACAAACAGTCTGATCAGTTCAGATATCTTACCCAGCTAGAAGACAAATATACACCTACAGGCAGCTGCTAAAGTGCACATAGGATCTTGAACATGCCTCATTTAAACATGAATGTGAATGCAAGACTAAAACGATAATAAGAGGTGCCCACAACAAAATATTGCACTGTGGAATACCACATTGTGAAATATTGCACAAAATATTGCAGTGCAATATGTTTCCTGCTTGGCAGGGGGTTGGACTCGATGGCCCTTGTGGTCTATTCCAACTCTATGATTCTATGATTCTATTGCATTCCGGTCTAGTGTTCCAGGCAGTCAGCCATGCTCTTTTCCACAATAGTTGATTCCATTTCTCCTCCCAGCAGTTTTTCACTAATAAACCCCCAATACACTCAGGCTGCCATGACCATTGACTCCACCCAAATCCTCGCTGGACTGTGTTTTGGAGGTTCTCCCCTTAGTTATTTTTTTCTAACCTAAAGTTATTTTGCATCTCTGCAATCTGTTTGCGATTCCCACAAACCTGCCTCCCTAATGTGTATATCAGTGTCCTTTTGGCTACATATGGATCAGCACTTGCCTCAAAACTTAAGAAATAGATGGAATGGCGAAAACCTATTTTGTATTATTCATGATGGAGCTAGATGTTGTGGCAGTCAGAGAGGCAAGATTAGCGTTCCCTTGTCTAGTTCTATTTACCCAAATAAAAACAGTTCTTGCAGTTTTAAACAAATCTAATTGAAATGTGTGTTTTTTAAGCAAATCCAATCACTAGTAAATAAATATATCTGGATATCTCATAGGTAGTGTTTTGATGTGTATAAGTGCTCTTAGAGACTACCCAGCATTGCACAAGACTGACAAGGTCAGTGACTTGCCATTTATAAATTAATGCCATGGAGTGTAATCACTATGAAGCCTAATGTCAGTTCTTATAAAACAAAGCTAAAAATAATCGGCAACAAAAGATTAAATATAAAACGCAGACATGTCTGCAAATTATTTTAGTTCTGCTTACATGCAGAATTTTATTTAGGAGGATTTCAATGTACTTTTCACCTTTACACAGATTCCATACAATGGCAATTATGCTTTGAAACAAGTTAGATGTGGAAGACAACTACAAAGTCAAATGTCATTTCTGACTTTATTTTTAAAGTTGTTATCCTGGAAAAAAAGTTTTCTGTGCATTTCATATGAAAAAATAGTATTGTGGCTGCTAAATTACTCTGCACTTTTATTACATCCATTTTTACATGCTAGGCAGAAAAGAGCAACACTTTTCCACCTGAAGACAGACAGATGAATCAATGTAGGGTTCCTAATTTATTATGGGGTTTTCTCCCTCATTCAAACACTTTAACCTCCAGTTTCCTCCCTTTCCAGTATGCGGCAGCTAGACTGGTGACTGGGAGCAGCCACTGAGACCACATAAAACCCATCTTGAAAGACCTACACTGGCTCCCAGTACGTTTCCGAGCACAATTCAAAGTGTTGGTGCTGACCTTTAACGCCCTAAATGGCCTGGGCCCAGTATACCTGAAGGAGCATCTCCATCCCCATCGCGAGAAGTGAAGTTACAGGGAACCAGGCAGAGGGCCTTCTCAGTAGTGGCGCCCGCCCTGTGGAATGCCCTCCCATCAGATGTCAAGAAAATAAACAACAATCTGACATTTAGAAGACATCTGAAGGCAGCCCTGTTTAGGGAAGTTTTTAATGACTGATGTTTTAATGTATTTTTAATCTTTAGTTGGAAGCCTCCCAGAGTGGCTGGGGAAACCCAGTTAGGTGGGTGGGGTATGTATGTATGTATGTATGTATGTATAGATAAATAAATAAATAAATAATATTAGAACACAGATACAAATCCACTAGTTGAAATGAATCAATGTGTTGTTATCCTAGGATCACTGGAAATAGTCAATCCCTCTCATACTTTTGAAAAGAAACAAAACTTTTATGGAGAAAAATCCCGATTGTCTAAATGGAAATTAGGGCATATAATTGCTGCCAGTCTCCAGAGCTTTAAAACATTTGCACAAAGTTACACACACAGCAATAGGTTGCAAAGACAACTAAATTAGGCAGTCTACCATTATTGCCTGGACATTAATAGTTCTTGGCTTTGCTCAATTATTCAGCAGCAAAATACAGAGGAAAACTTGACAGACCTTTATCCTACTGAAATGTATAGTGTTTTGAGGTTAGTTTAGAGTCCTTGGAGAATTAAGCAAGAATTATAACAATTTTACACCAGTGATTTTCCTCAAGTAATTCTGAATGCTGTAATTTGATGATGTTGGGATAAGAAATCTTTATGAGAGATACCAAATCTGCTAAGAGAAATATACTTCACAGGTAACAGGAAACACTGTTAAATCTGTGCAAGTCAACACACATCAAATCAAGCACAACTGACAAGTTGCGGATTGTAGTTTGTCACTTCTTATGCCCTATATAATAAATTCAATTTTACTTAGCTGATCTTTTGTGCTTGAAATGCCAATAGTTTGTAAATGTGAAAACATATAATTGGGCCAAAGCATGTTTTGGATCCAAGAACTAAAGAACAATTTACCTACCTGTGAGCCAGTGGATATTTGGACCTGAATCTGCTTATTGACCTCTTCCCTCCTCTTCCCTTCATCATTTTGTGTTGCGTCTTTTAGACTGCAAATCTACAGGCAGGAACTGCCTTGTTTGTCAACTGATCTATCTAAGCCATTCCAAGAGCCTATTAGACTGAAGAGTGGGATAGATTTTTTTTAAAAATGCTTCTAATCCAGTTGGAAGAAAAGGGTTTGTATTTTCCCTGGCTGAAAGTCCAATCTATGAGCTATCAAATTGTGTCCAGTGCCACTTCTGTTCAGGAGGAGGACAGAAGGTGGAAGGCTTAATCCAGCCTGCTGTTCTCTATTTTTCACTCCCAAGCAGAGGATTTGGTGGTACCAACTAAATCTTTATAGCTTTTGAATCAGATTTTCATCCTGTGAAATGCACATACAACACCCCTTTCGTGAATGTGTATCATCCTATTGGATCAGCTGTAACATTTAATGTAGAATCTGGAGATGAGCTGTGCCTTAAAGTAAAAAGTGACGCTTTTTGCAAATAGGACACAATCTACTGTAGACACTAGTTCAAAAGCCTGCATGGATGAGAAAGAAAATAACTGCAACGCCACAATTTCTAGAATTAAACCCAGTCAATTAAACTGCCATTCGTTTTTACACTGATAAAGGAAATTTATAACCAAGTATATGATGCACCCGCAAATTTGTTTTTTTTTTAATTTTACACACATTTGCTAGGAGGATTTAAGTTTCTAAGACTTTCTGCAGGGAACATTTGCAGGTATTTTTAGATATACTTTATGGTTTTATCAAAAATTATGACCATTTCCCCCATAGCTTTTCAGCAGAGAATAAATCTCCCAATATCTCACACAAAGATCTTGGAACCCAGCCATGCTAACCTCTTCACACTTCAGGCAGTTCATGGATCCTATTTCACGGCTCATTCAAAAGGAAGATTAGGAGGACTTTTTCCATTTCGTGTTTTAAATGGTTTAATTCACAAGGGACTAAAGTCAATGTAAGTATCCAAAAAACTATATATATAAAAAAGCATGCTTCCTGTGTAAGTCACATTTTGTCATCCTGATTAAATCATGATGTTTCTGTATAGAGCCATAAATTTATGTTGCCTCTTAAAACGATTCAGCAAGATGTGCAGTAGATACCTACTCGATTTTAATGCTTGGAAAGGGGGGGGGGGAATCAATTTTTAACTTAAGAAAGAATTCCAGTGTGCCATAAAAAGTAACTAGGTGGATTTCACCACAGTAGTGGTAAAACTAACTATGCATTTAGTTTGTGATCCATCAGACACTGCAAAAGTAATATATAGCAAAAGTAATATATTTTCTTCCTTTCCTCACAGACAATGTTATCCCCATAGCATCCTAGAATCCCGTTTTCATAAACACTGGGCAAACAGCAATCAGTTTTGCAGAGACGAAGGTAGAACATGGAATCCAACTGACAAAAAAGTTCTGTGTGAGACGAACCAGGCAGCCAAGTTTGGAGACCAGTTTAGCTGTTCAAGTCCAAACAAGAGTTTGTGTCAAAGCTGCAATAATTGGGAGAATGAAATTCACTAGAAAATTCTGCTTGATTGAAAAAAAAATTTTTTTTGGGGGGGGTAATAAAAATTAACAGTATGTACTTCTTATTTAATTTTTCTTTAAAAAAGAAATATTCCCTAATAAGGATCAGTTAAAACACACACACACACACACACACACACAAATACCCAGCCAGACCAAGGTATAAAGCTCAATGTTTGGCAACTTGATTTAATTTTGGTCCTAAAATTCCTGTGCAGGATTTAAAGAGACAAAACAACTAAAAGGCTTATGGCACTGGGGTTTGTTCATTTCTTTTACAACAGACTAACATGGCTACGCCCAGGATATTTCAATAAAATATCATATGAAGTTGAATTTCACATTTTTTTCTATATTATTATTATCATTATTAAACTTCTATACCCCCCCTTCAGTCCAAAGATCACAGTTTACAATATTAAAGCACAAAGATGCCTAACATCGTAATGAACAACAACAACCCCCCCCCCAAACACGATTAAATTGCCATGGATTGTTTAATTAGGCAAAGGTGTGGGAGAAAAATGTTTTTGCCTGGCAACTAAAAAATATGTGATGAAGAGGTCAGGAGAGTCTCCTTAGGGAGAGCATTCCACAAGCGGGGAGCCACTGCAGAAAAGGCTCAGTCTTGTTTCCTTTCTAGCTTCTGCCATCACAGGTAAAGCACCATACCGAATAAGGCAAGTGTCTCAGAGTCATAATCCTCTGTACTATTTGCATTTACATCTATAGATATAGAGACAGATGAGTTTCCAGCAGCTTACATGCAAACCATGCTCTACAACAGCAAGGAAAACATTTTATTAGTCACTTCATACAGCTAAATCTCACCAGCTCTAACCACATCAAACAGCTGATGACCACTATTTAAGTTAATCAGCAGAGTATTTCACTTATAGTGACTTTAAGATATGAGTTCTCTATTTCATCTATTTCCCCCCACAATCTAGCATGCTGACAACTCCTTGGTGCTCTCTCATGGGCACAGTAAGAGAGATACAGCTGGGCAGCCTGAGGCCACACTAGACATGACATATAGCTGTGTACTTTTCTCCCAATATTTTTTGTTTATTTTTAAACCTAAAGTAGCCTCTGCAATCTGAGAATTTGATCAAGTGGCCAGCAAGATTGGGAGAGGGTGCTTAATACTTCCCCAATTATCTGCATTTTTGCTCAAAATCCCTCTACTGCTTTGTGGGTGGGGGGTGTTATCAGAGAGGAGGAGAAGATATAGATCTATCTTTTCTCCTATATATTTTTTCTGGGCAGAAGAATGAAGCAGGAAGAATTGCACTCAGATTTTTAGCCTCATGAAAGTTCCCATTCTTTTTAACTGGCAAGGTGTCCTGTCCTGAAGACAAGTGAAGTTCATGAGATGTGACAAACTTCAGGCATCAGGGCACAATCCAAACTCCCTTTGTACCAGGTTGGCTTGGTGTTAAGTCGTGGGTTGACATAGCAGCCGGCACAGCGATCTCTTCAAGTAGCTCTTTATTATGGTAAGCTGGAATAGAACTGACAGTGAACAGCTCAGCCGGCCTGTATTTATAGGCAGCCGGCTGTCACATTGTAACCACAACAGCCCAGAGTTCCCGCCTAAAATAACTGCCGCGGACCTGAGTGAAAACTATCTACAGACCTGAGTGAAAACTATATACAGTATCCCCCTGTTGGCCCAGGGTGAAACTACACTACATAACACCCCTCCCCACCGAGATAAGGCGTTAGTTACAATCATAATGGTTTCCTTATATACAGCACTACGCGTAATGGTTCAATTAGGCACAAAAGCATATCGGTTACATTTCCCATACTTAGACCCACAGCAGACAGCCGCGATGAGCTGAGAGTTCATGTTGTCTGGTTGCGAAGGGCTGGAACTCCGATGCAAAGGGCCCTTGTGGCCACCCCCTCCACACCCAGTTGAGCACCCGGCTGATGGTGCGATCCTGGGCAGATGCGGAGGCCACAGTGGCAGCCGACACAGGCGCTGCCGGAAGGGTAGTTTCACCCTGGGCCAACAGGGGGATACTGTTATAGTTTTCACTCAGGTCTGTAGATAGTTTTCACTCAGGTCCGCGGCAGTTATTTTAGGCGGGAACTCTGGGCTGTTGTGGTTACAATGTGACAGCCGGCTGCCTATAAATACAGGCCGGCTGAGCTGTTCACTGTCAGTTCTATTCCAGCTTACCATAATAAAGAGCTACTTGAAGAGATCGCTGTGCCGGCTGCTATGTCAACCCACGACTTAACAGGTTACATTTCCCCTACTTAGACCAACAGTGATACCTGTCCAACAACATAGTCCTTTAAATGAGTTGGGCGCTTGGAAACTCTGCCAGACCGCCGGGGACTGGTAGCCAAGTCCGGAGGGCCACACAGTTCTCGCTGAGGCTGTGGTGCGACCCTAGGTGGCGTTGGAACCAACTCCCCTGGATCCGCTGCTGTGAGTGGAGCCTCCGCAAGTGGAGTGGTCTGAGTCTGTTCTGAGACGGCTTGGTTCGGCTCCACGCTGGCAGTTTGCGAGGGAGGTGTAGGTGGGGCCTCGCCATCTGTACGTGTCTCTTCTGGAGCCGCAAGCGCAGTTGGGGGCACCTCGGTAGTGTCCAAGTCCCCAACCCTGCGCCTAAGTTGGTCTATGTGCCGTCGCCACAAGCGCCCGTCTTCGAGTGCCACCTGGTACGAGCGAGGTCCAGTGACTCCCACTACTGTGGCTGGCACCCAAGGGATGTCCCCCACATAGTTCCGGGCAAAGACCTGGTTTCCTGGGACAAATGACCGTGGTGCGTTGGCACAGCCTGGGGGTTCAGCCACGGCAAAGTCTGGGTGTAGCCGGTCGAGCGGTGACCTGAGGCGGCGGCCCATAAGCAGTTCCGCAGGACTCCTCCCTGTGGCCGCATGAGGGGTGATGTGTTGCGCGAACAAGTATTCGGCGACCCGCTCATGCCAGTCTCCCCGGTCCAGGCGCGCCAGTGCCTCTTTTGTCGAGCGCACCATTCTTTCCGCTTGCCCGTTGCTGGATGGATGAAAGGGTGCCGTTAGGGCATGGCGGATGCCCAGTCCCAAAAGATACCGCTCAAACGTGCCTGACGTGAACTGCGGTCCGTTGTCAGAGACAAGGACATCAGGACACCCATGCGTTGCAAACAGGCCTCGCAGCACCCGGATGACAGCTTCGGTAGTGGTGGAGGGCATCAGGGCGACCTCCAGCCATTTGGAATAGGCATCCACCACTACCATAAAAGTCCGGCCGTGAAAAGGGCCAGCCAGATCGATGTGCACCCTCGACCAGGGTGTCTTTGGCGTCTCCCAGGTGTGTCCCTTAGCTGCCGGTGGTGCAGGCCTCGACTCCTGGCACGCTTGACAGGCAGACACCCAGGCAGTGATGGCATCGTCCATATTAGGCCACCAGACGTAACACCGAGCCAACGCCTTCATTTTGACAATTCCCGGGTGGCCAACGTGCAGAGCCTCCAGGACGCGCTGACGGAGTCCCTGGGGAATCACGACGCGGTCTCCCCACAGCAGACAGCCGCGATGAGCTGAGAGTTCATGTTGTCTGGTTGCGAAGGGCTGGAACTCCGATGCAAAGGGCCCTTGTGGCCACCCCCTCCACACCCAGTTGAGCACCCGGCTGATGGTGCGATCCTGGGCAGATGCGGAGGCCACAGTGGCAGCTGATACAGGCGCTTCCGGAAGATCCTCAATCAGAAGGAGCGATGAAGCTGGAGCCGGGTCTTCCACAAATGCTGGAAGAGGGCAACGGCTGAGGGCGTCGGCATGGCCCATCGATTTCCCCGGGCGATGGATGAGCTGGTAGTGGTAGGCAGCCAGGAAAACAGTCCATCGCAGCATGCGTGGTGAGAGGACCGGTGGAGTTGGACGATCACCGGCGAGGAGGCCCAGGAGTGGCTTGTGGTCAGTGATGAGGTCAAAAGTCCTGCCATAGAGGTATTCATGGAACCTCTTCACTCCAGCCACAAGTGCCAATGCCTCCTTGTCGAGCTGGCTGTAATTCCGTTCCGTCGGAGATAGTGTCCTGGAAAAGTAGGCGAGCGGTGCTTCTCTTCCATCTGGAAAACGGTGACTAAGGACAGCACCGATGCCAAAAGGTGAGGCGTCGCAGGCAAGGACCAGCGGCCTGGATTCACTGTACTGTACCAGCACACTGTCCGAAGAAAGGAGAGCCTTGACCGCGTTGAAGGCCGCCGTCTCCCGATGACCCCAGGCCCAAGGCGTCTTAGTGCTAAGGAGTCGGTGAAGAGGCTCAGCCACTGTGGCTTTGTGGGGCAGGAACATGTTATAAAAGTTCAGCAGCCCCAGGAACGCCTGCAACTCCGTTTTGTTCTTTGGAGTGGGGGCCTGCTGGATAGCGCGGATCTTGGCTGTGGTTGGATGAAGACCGGAGGCATCGATAAGATAGCCCAGGAACTCTACCTGTGGAACGGCGATCTGGCACTTCTCCCTTTTTACCTTGAGCCCGGCCTCCTGGAACCTGGTCAGCACGGCACGGAGGCGCTCGAACAGCTGCTGGTGTGAGTCTGCAGACACCAAGACGTCATCAAAATATGGTACCACGCCCGGAAGCCCTTGCAGGAGACGCTCCATAAGGCTTTGGAAGATGCCAGGAGCCACACTCACCCCGAACTGCAACCGGCGGCAACGGAATGCCCCCCGGTGGGTGACGATCGTCTGGGCTTCAGCAGTGGCATCATCGACTGGCAGTTGTTGATAGGCTTGGGCAAGGTCCAGCTTAGCGAAGACCTTACCCTCACCCAGGGAATGCAGCAGGTGTTGGACAACAGGAACCGGATAAGCGTGCTGCTGAAGTGCCTTGTTGATCGTGCACTTGTAGTCAGCGCAGATTCTCACCGACCCATCTGGCTTGACAGGCGTGACGATGGGGGTTTCCCACTTTGCGTGGTCAACCGGCTCCAAAACTCCTTGAGCGATCAGTTTATCCAGTTGTTCGTCCACCTTAGCCTTGAGAGCAAAGGGAACCCGGCGTGGCTTTAGCTTGATGGGGGCGACTTGTGGATCCAGGCTAAAGGAGATGGGCGTACCTGTATATTGGCCCAAGGTGCCGTCAAAAACCTCGGCAAAGTCTTTGACCAGACCCTCAGTCTCTGCGTTAGAGATGCAGTTGATGCCGGTGACTTCCAGGCCGAGGGCATCAAACCAGTCTAGCCCTAGGAGGCTTGGCCGCTGACCTTCGACCACCACCAACCGGAGCAGGCCCGAAAAATCCTTGAAGGCGATCCGGAACCGGCCAACGCCTACCACGGGAATGTCGTTTCCCTGGTAGTCTCTCAGGTGTACGCGGTGAGAGTCGAGTTGCCTTTTGGACACTCTGGGTACCAGTCTTTTGATGGTGCTCCATGACACGATGGACAGGGCAGACCCGGTGTCGATCTCCATGTCACATGGAGCTCCTTCAATGAGCACCGTGACGTTCAGCTTGCGTCGCGTAGGCAAGTCGGTTTGGCCAATCGTGGTTCCAGACGGGCAGCGGCAGTTGGTGAGAGCGAAACAACTTTCCTTGGCAGACTGGAGTGAAGACTTGGACTTGCGAGTCGATGAAGGGGGGGTGTCAGACGGAGCCGATCGGCAGACCTTAGCGATGTGGCCCCTTCTGGAACACCTCCTACAGATGGCGTCTCTGAATCGACACTTGGCACGGGAATGGTTGCCTCCGCAGCCAGCACATTCCGGTTGGCCCTTGGACTTCTGTTGGAACTTCCTGCGCTCCCGCTTTGTCTGGTGCACATCATCGTCTTCACTGCCTCCTCACTGCTGGCCTCTTCATGATGCACCGGAACGGGCTCCCTAGCAAGACGCAGGCTGCTGGACTTGCGGATCTCCTGAGCGGAGCGTTCAGCAGCTTCTGAGGCCACAGCCTCCTCAATGGCTTTCTGTAGCGTGAGGTCTGGCTTGGCTAGGAGACGCCGTTGCAGATGGATGTCCCGGACCCCGCAGACGATTCGATCCATCAGGGCATCGTCTAAATCTCGGAACTCACAGTGCATTGCAGCCTGTCGCAGGGCGGTGGTGTAGTTGTTGATTGACTCCCCCTCTGCCTGGTTCCTGTGGTAGAACGCATGGCGGGCAGCAATCTTGGACGGCTTTGGTGCGTAGTGGTTGCGGAGCTTCTCTTGGATCGTGTCCCATGGTGATGCCTGGACTGCTTCAGGCGCAACCAACGCTCGGGCCGTCGCAAACACCTCAGGCCCACAGAGGCTGAGGAATAGGCCCCGCTTCCGATCCTGTGATACTGCTGTCAGTTCGTTGGCTTGGAGGTAGCAGTCGAACCGAGCGAGGTAGGAGTCCCATGATTCAGAGGCTGGCGCAAACGGCGGTAGAGGCACAAGTGAAGCCATGATTCCGATGCCGGCGTGAAGGGCGATGGATGGAACACAGTGCTCTAGCCAGAACAGTCAGCTCTGAACTGGTTCTGCCCAGTGATTTCGCTCAGTGATTTCGCTCTGTGATTCAGCTCAGTGATTCAGCTCAGTTCAGAGGCTGGCCGCATCTGGCTGTGCTCTGATGTCCATCCATCCCATCTTCGTCGCCAGTGTTAAGTCGTGGGTTGACATAGCAGCCGGCACAGCGATCTCTTCAAGTAGCTCTTTATTATGGTAAGCTGGAATAGAACTGACAGTGAACAGCTCAGCCGGCCTGTATTTATAGGCAGCCGGCTGTCACATTGTAACCACAACAGCCCAGAGTTCCCGCCTAAAATAACTGCCGCGGACCTGAGTGAAAACTATCTACAGACCTGAGTGAAAACTATATACAGTATGAGAGAGCTAGATGCTGCTCTTTATATGCTCTACCCAATTGCTGACACAGCTTAATTAACACAACCTAGCAGCCCCTGCTATGTTTCACAGCTGTAAGACTGGGTCTCATTATTTGCCCTGGCCCTTAAAGACATACACAGCTTGTGAAACAATAATGAACCTTCACATTTTAAAGTGACCATTCAACAAGATTATGTATTTAGAAATGTTGACTACATGCCCATCTTTTAAAGGTCCATGTCCTCACGTTTCCTTCCCAAAACAGACATGTGCATTCCCCAGCATTAATTTTTTAGGCAGCTTAAGGTAAGACTGTGCATCTGTGTTTGCCAAAGGAAACTTGGGAAGAACCTCTGAGATAACATATTGTGGTATCGTGTCATAGAAAGTTAAAACTGCTCTAGAGATTACAAGATTGAATAAAACCACTTAAGATGTTAATGGCCTACTGCTTTCCTGGGCTTGTACTTTTCTTCTTCTACCCCAACTTTCGCCATCTACATCTATAATCATGCCTTCCTTGTTTTGGTTTTGAAGAATCTATACTTTAGAACTCAGCAAGCAATACTCTCAACTGAAAGATAACCTTTAATAAGTTGAACTTATTCTGTAACTTTAATAAGTTGCTTTGCATATACATATATTAGCAAATTCTTTCCTTTATATATTATGTTTTATAGCCTATGCTGCATTTGTACACTTAAAGCAACAAACCAAAAATATTTAAATAACTCAATAACATTAGCTAAACAGACTGAGCACTTACAGACTATCACTCTTTTCAGGTGTGCTTCAATCACACACCTATTATAGTTGATTCAGATGTCTTAGGCAACAAACCCACTTTCCCAAAAGAAATGACTTTTTGCCATAAGGAAAGTGATGAAAATGCATTGGAAAGTATGGGATAACAGTTGCTTTGCTGCAACATCATCTAATATCCCCATAAACAAATCAGAATGAATACTCATTAAACAGCCAATGTTGTCTAATCTCCCTCCAAACAAATCAGGATGAATGCTCAATAAACAGGTCATTTGGAAGCACCCTTAAACTTGCAAGCTCCGTTAATCAAATCATGATTTGCTAATTGAGTTACACTACCACCCTAGCATGCCAGGAATTGAAATAGGATAATCTTTGCTGTATAAGAGCAGGATAGGGCAGATGGATAATTAATGCATCAATTTCCTCAAAGCGTTTTTATCCCCTTGGCTCTCATGGACACTTTGAATATTTAAGCAAAGTTCTTTTCCTACACACCCACCTGCAAAAGGAGAGAAAGAATCTCAAAAGGGGGTACCTTACTGGCCTTACAAAAGAAACCCACAACAAAATGCATTGCATGCAAAGGCCAGGGGAATATTGGAAGGGTCAGCAGTAAAGGTAATTTACTTGTGCATTTAATTTTTTTTTACAAAATCTGTAGATAAAGGAGGATAGGACTGAAAAGAAAAGGGGGGGAAGTGGGGGGAGCACAGGACTGTATAAGAATGAGACTGGCAATTCTGCTTTGTTCATGATGGGGATTATAAAAAGCACCTTGAACATACTGTGGCAACGGAACAGCAGCATCAGATGAAGCAGCACTGGGATGTGACCTGAATAAATTACAAGCCTGCAGACTAGGACTGAGATCTAGTTGACTTTGTGCCAGCAGTTCAGAAGCAATGGAGCCAATCCACATGAGAGTTTGCCTTGCACTAGGTGAGGCTTGCCCCACCCCGAAATAGGCTGTGGGCAGCTGGGGAAGTATGCTTTAAGTGTATGGTGTATACACAGTCTGTGTAAAAGCAGGTGGTGTTCTGGGTTTCAGTAATTTCAAAAAATTCTTATATGCTATTCTGGGATGAGAGAAGAGATCATAGTTCTCTGCTAATGCAAAAGACGTTGGCATGTTTAAAGGATGCAGGTTACATCTAGGGTGCAATTCAATGTAGTGCTCTTCCAATAGTTTCATCTGTGCAAGCAATGATGCTACCCTCCTTCCCTCTGCACACTGTTCTGAGGGTTCTCGACTCCTTCAGAGCCTATTTTGGGGGGGGCATGGAGAGGGAGAAGACTTATCCCCTTAAAATGCAAATTCATTGCAGTAAGGACTTGTCATTTTTTGCTCAGGAAATTCATTAAAGCACCCTGCATACTGATTATGCACCAGTTAAAGGGCATTATGTTGGAGAGCTAGGAAAAAACTTTGACCCTAGACAGTACTAAGCCAGAGGAACAGTTGACCTGATTTGAACCAACCAGAATAGGTTGCTTGCTTGCTTCCTAAAGTACAAATCACAGCTGTTGTATTGCCTGGGACTCTAGGGGTATCATTTCTATTACTCTCAACAGCTAAGTAACATTCAAATCAACTTCTCAGAGCATAAGCCTATTAAGAGCTCTTGAAAGTTGCACCATTAGCATTTTAAAAGGAGAACAATTATCTGGTATATCACAAAGTGTGCTTTGCTCTATGGAGCGAGCTGATGGTCCTTACTAGTGTTATGACTAGATTTTTAGTATTCACAGATTCTCCAGTTCTCAGAACAAGACGGTTTATAGCCTCCATTATACTTTTCTTGTGGAGAAGAATTAGCCTGGGATCACAAAGTAACCTTTTAAAGGTTAATAGTCACCAGAAATAAATGTTAAGCATATTTTCCCTATTCCTGATAGATATTATTCAATTAATCTGAAACAAAAAAGTCATGCTTTAGTTCAGGTACATGCTTAGCGTACCGAATAGCTTCCTTCTAGTTGGATTAAAATATTTCCCGAAATAAAGAAACCTGGGTGTTTTGTCTGGAACATATCTGGCAGAAAATCTGGAAAAGCTAGAGGGGCATGAGAATGTGTTTCCTTACTATTCCATTCCATATTGAACTTTGACTTCAAGTTAGAGCTTAAAACTGCCAGCTTACTAATTAGTATGAAATATCAAGGAGAAATAAAGTTTGGTTCATATTTTAATGTGAACTTTGCTGATCCCAGACTTATATCAATAGGATTTTGTACCTCTCTGAAGTTCTGCAATTTCAGTGTTAAAAACCCCCAGGATGCTTGATGGGGAAAATGAGTGTACAAAATTGTACACTGAAAAATTCAAATAAATAAAATTATGTTGTAGCCAATGTAGTGCATGTAAGAAAAACACTGGGGCCTAATTTGAATAGTAAAGTACTTTGTATCTGGTGGGTGGGGCTTGTGTGTTATGTTTCGGAATCAGCCCCTCCCTTCAATGTGTGTTCCGTTAAGAATGTCAGTTAAGAGGGACCAACTGCCTCTTCTTGCTTCTTGCCTCAGACTTGCCTCATGTTGTTTTACAGTGGTGCCTCGCAAGACGAAATTAATTCGTTCCTCAAGTTTTTTCTTCTTGCAAGTTTTTCTTCTTGCGAAGCACGGTTTCCCATAGGAATGCATTGAAAATCAATCAATGCGTTCCTATGGAAACCGACTTCAGACCAGGTCCGGGGACAGTCTGTCCCCCGACCTCTTCTGAAGGCTGGGGGGGGACAAGGGCTTTTCTTCCCACCCCCAGCATTTTAAAAAACCACGGGACAGCGGAGGACTTCTCCGCTGTCCGGGGCGATTTAAAAGCCCCCGGGAAGGCAGGCAGGGGGGAGCAAAGACTTTTGCCCCCTGCCGGCCTTCAGAAGAGGTCCTGGACCTTTTTGAAGGCCGGCGGGGGGCGAAAGTCTTTGCCCCCCCCGCCTGCCTTCAAAAGCCGTCCGGGATAGCGGAGAAACGAAGGCTGGCGGCGGGAGGAGGTCTCTCCGCCCCGCCGCCAGCCTTCAGAGGAGGTCCGAGGACAGTGGGGAAGACGCGCTACGCTTCCCCACTGTCCCGGAGATTTCCCTATGGGCTTTCATCTTGCGAAGAAAGCCCATAGGGAAATTCGTTTTGCGAAGCGCCTCCAAAACGGAAAACCCTTTCGTCTAGCGGGTTTTCCGTCTTGCGAGGCGTTCGTCTTGCGGGGCACCACTGTATTTAGTTTCTTTCATCATGTTATTTTGTTACAGCTTTCTCTCAGTTTATTACTGAAGCTTGTTCACATTTACGTGAGCCACTTATTTTTCTCAAAGAAAAAGAATCTCTGCTGAAGAATGGCGGAATATCCTAAACTTGCGTGTTTGGGAGGATATTCCCAGTTTGCCAGGAGGAGTAATCACCCCCTACCTCCACAGCAGTGCTCACTTAAAATCATTAGCAGTATGCTTGTTCTGCTGCAAAATGTTGTTTTACACGAGAATGCACAAGCTGTTTGATGGTTACGTTACTGCACAATAGATTGCACAATCTGTTGTGTAATGAGTTTCCTTTAGCACAACTGTTGTGTTGGTTTCCTCTGTTGTATTCAGCTATCACCTGTGGCTCCTAGAAGCTGCCAGCATGCAACAGCAGCCACCCCTCAGGAACAGCTTCGACTGGACAGCTAAAGCAGGTCAGGGTAGACAGTGGGTCTCAAACCTTCAGTGAGTTAAGTAAGCAAAGACAGGCTGCGATGGATTGAATGGACACGACTAATAGTGGGTCCAATGGTCAAGAAGGTGGTTTCTGCACATGCTGTAGAAGGAAGTGAGGGGCAGATGGGGCTGGTCAACCTGGGAAGGTAGTCCACCTAGGACAGGCTTCCTCAACCTCAGCCCTCCAGATGTTTTTGGCCTACAACTCCCATGATCCTGTGGCAAATTGGTTTATTGGGACCCCGCGACCCCCGCTAATTGCTTTATTGGTCCACAATTAGCTTTTTATGGCCGCCCGGCACACTTCCCCTGCGCACGCTCTCAGTCAGCTCCAGTCACGCCAGTAGCAGAGTTGAGCACAGCGGTGAAACCGTCACGTCCTTCAATTAGCTTCCAGACAAACACAGAGTCCGAGGTTTGTCCATTTCAGCTCTTTATTCCGACATTCCCCCAGGGATCTCCTGGGCTCCTTGCTTCCATTAGGAAAAACTGCGTCTTTCTCCCATTACAGGCTACGTCTTTCCCCCTCAAAGACCAGAGGAGAAGAGAAAACTCCTCCCAAACTCCTCCCAGCTGCTAGAAGCTGACGTCAGAATTGAGGCATCCTGGGAACTTCTTAACCTGTTAAGTTCCAAACCTGACACCCCCTCTATGCCGAAACCATTCTGACGAGACCTTCTAAGTTCCAAACCTGACAGATCCCTAGCTAGCAGGACCAGTGGTCAGGAATGCTGGGAATTGTAGTCTCAAAACATCTGGAGGGCCGAGGTTGAGGTAGCCTGACCTAGGAGGAATACTCGATTGTCTCTTGAGACGGACAGATGCAAACAAAGACTTCATATTTTTATGAGTACACAACAGATTTTCAGTAAGTCAGGAAGGTCAAGGTTCCAGCAATTTCCTTTACCTTTTCAGGGACTCCAAATTGGCAAAAGAAAAAACACAACGTATGCTATGGTATGGGTGTGTGTGTGCTATATGGTCACAACCAGAAGAACTTTGCTCTTCAAGGGGACATATCTGAACTGCTGCATCTTAGTCATTCCTTAATGGATTTTTGCTTGGATTTTGCCAGTTTATATTAGTCACAACACAGGTACTCCATGTCAAACTTCCCCAAGATGGGTCCAATTATTTTTATTTTATAATAATAGAACACTTTTTGACCAGGCTTCTGCTTTAATATCCAGCACTCCCCATCCTGTTTAATCAGATCTATATCAAAGAAAGGAAGACCTGCTGCCTGCAAGTACTACATACTCTTCAACCAGATTTGAACATTGCAGAAAAAGCAACACTGTCCATAAGCAAGAGCTGATGCCACAGGTATAGGACACAGCAACTTTGAAAACCTGGAAGAAGGCAGCAGTAGCTTGTAATGTATGGTTTCCCCAATGTTTTCGATGAAGCAACCAGAAAAAAAAGACAAAGTCTGCAGCAAATCCTTTTAAATAGAAATAATTTACCATAGCCTTCTCAGGGAGTGCAGTACATTCTTACGTCCATGGAGTTAAAGCAACAGACAAGCAAAATTGTGGGATGATGCATGAGGTTTACAATTTTTTGGTGCACTGCCATCTTATCTACAAGAACTGCAGCTGGTGCAGGACAAGGAAAAAAGGGACCATCTCCCTAGAAGATTAATAGTTTGCTGCATGGAAGAACAAAGTGTAGATAAACATAAATAAACATGCATTGAACACCGTCTGCTGCGTATGAGCTAAATCATTCTGCCAAAGGGAAATAAAGAAAAGCTACTTTAACATTTAGAGCAGTGCAAGACAGCATGGATAAGCTCAGGTAAGCAGAGTTTACTGGCAAAAAAAATCCCCAGCATTAACACCTGAATACATTTTCTGACATGGTGTACTTTATTAAAGATGCTTTCCAGCCACTGAAATCCAATAGTTTAATTGCACTAGGAAGCTGATGAAGATAAAAATGTTAATTCTTAGGAGCATGCTTTATCAAAGGATGTAAAATGCAATCTGAAAGACACTGATGTATTAACATTCAAACAGCATCATTAATGTAATTAATTCTCGTTCTAAATCTCCTCTTTTGTTACTAAAGTCCTGTGAGATAAGCAGGGTTTATTTAAGCCTGTACACGTACACACACACACACACACACACACACACACACACACTTCTAAAGATAACAGAAAACAGATTTATACAGACGGGAAACCTTCAATTTCTAACCATCGTTCTTTGTTAACAAGTGTGGTATTGACTTCTGATTAAGCCAGAGTTTCCCAAATAACTTGACTTGTTTCACTAATTTGAGATTCATTCTTTTTATAACACATACCATTAAATATAAAAATTCTTAAACACTTTACAATAAGAATTCAATTAAAAAAACTATGAACAGCATCCAATTACCTCAAAAACTGGCTAGAAATGCTACTGTACATCACAAATAAAACTGAGCAGTGTATAAAATTGGGGACGTGTTTCAGAGGGTGGGTGCTAACACCAAGAAGGCCTGTTACTGCTTTGTCACAAGTGGTATTATGGAACGATCAGCAAGATTTCCTCAAAGATCATATGACTGGCCTGGCCTGTACTGGAGAAGGTATCCTGGTCCCAAGTTGTTTAGGACTAAGTATCAATAAAATAATCTCAGACTTGACTTGGTAGCTAATAGGCGCCCAGCGCAGAATTTTTCACACTGATGTGATTATGTGCAAATCTGGTTGCCTCAGTAGCTGCATTTTATGCTGTTTGCAACTACCAAATCAGGCACAGGAGTGGAGCCAATGGCAGTGCATTAAGTAATCTAATTGGGAGGTTACCAATGCATGAATCACCATGACAAGACTATGCTGTCTAGGAATGATCCTAGTTGGCACACCAACACAAATTAATTATGGGCACCCCAAGACACTGACATCACCAGGGATTCTAATGACAGTTCATCTAGGATCACCCCCAAAGTATGCTACTTCAAATGCAGTGTGACCCCATCTAGAGCTGGTACACAATCTAATTCCCAACTTGGGAATTAGCCATCCACATGGCCTCCATCTTGTCAAGATTCAATCACAGTTTATCATCCTTCATCCAACCCATGGCAGTATCCAGGCACCAGTTTAGGAAAGGCAAAGCCTCTCCTGATTCAAATGTTACAAAGAAACAAAGATGTGTATCATCAGGATATTAGCTCACAAAACTGGAAGTTCCCCACCCCTGATTTAAAGGTTTAAAGTTCATCACCAGCATATATAATCCTGTTTCTCATCCCTTGGTCACTCGCAACTGACTCCATCAATATGTTTGAGAGCACAGGAAGTAATATGAAAGTTCTGTACACAGTATGGATCTGTGTGGATCATTGACTCATGCAAATTACAAAGGAATACAATCATTAAGTGATGACAATGCACCTATGAACCAGCTTCAAAAGTACCCTTTTGAATTATGCACATTTCAGTAAATACAAATAAGAAATATGATGCAACAGAATTGGAGTAAAAGTTAACAAAATACTGGTGTCTATTTGCTTAGTTTGCAGAGGATGCTTGATAGATGCACTTAAGATTTACCGAATGACTACTAGACTTTATAATTCTCTGGTGGAGGTAGGGGAATGCCTTTTAATCAGTCTGTAGTTAATTGGTTTTCATTGACTTCTTTTATCCAAGTTGCCTGGAATGATATATGCATGCAAAACTTTTAAAGCTCCAGCAACCTTCTCTTCAGTTTTCCTGATATTCACAAGAATGCAAAGATGTGTCCTATTTAAATATTATTGCAACGCACAATGAAATCTGGTTAACTATACAGATTTATTCTTTCTGAATTTCAGCATAATTCTATAAGTATTAATACATAAGCATTTAAATATATATGCATGGTTATATGTATTTTTAATGTGTCAGTTACTTTAGGAAACCTGGAGTCTGTAGGCTTACATTATACGTATAGTAATGTGTATAATAATACACATTATATGCAATAATTGTTCATATTTTTAGAAGTAGTAGTAGAAAAGCCCAAACCCCTCACTTCCAATCTTCTAATTCCAAGATGGGAATTAGAAGGGGGGGCGGGGAATCAGTTGGATGCACTCAACATTGAAATTATCAGAAAATTCCATCCATACTGCTTATTCAATCATGATTGGTTTGCAATCACCACCATTTCTAGAAGCTTGGTGTAACTCCTGATCATTAAAGGCCATTAATTTATGTCCCTATTGCCAACCATTGAGTGTCATGCTGTGTAAAGGCCCAGGGCATTTCCAATAACCTTCAAGTTTGTTATGCAAAATATGTTATCATATTTTCCACACTATGGAGAAAGTTTATTGAAACTTATAAGCGAACACCCCAATAAATGCAATCGATCGATCAAAATAATATAAAACTGCAAAATCGTGAAATACCCATAAATCAGACTGGATAGCACAAGACAGAGGAGAAGATGGGTAGCATTTTAGGTATTGCAAAAAAGCTCAGGGATAGGGCAGGATGGAGTGCACAAGAAAGAAGGGAATGTGCTTATGGATGCATTTTTGTAGGCTTGTCTGTATGGGCACGGGCATGTTGAAAATGATAATAATGGATGGATGACCAACCTTTGCATAGGAACTGCAACGAACACATGTAACTAGGTTTGTGAATCTGCTGGAAAGAGGCAAGATGGGAATGCAGACTTGGTCAGGGCAATGAGTTAGGTCAGCACACCTGCTTGCCTTTCATGCTGTGCTGCTGCTTGCTCTCCTGCTCAGTGTTCTACACTAGAGGCAAAAGTGCTCCAAAGCTCTTAGAGCTCCATAATACACATGAACAAGATTGGCAGCGCCTCATTTCAAAGCCCTGACTTCTATTACACTAGGGGGGGGGGGGGGGGGGAATGTTGACCTACAATAGTTTTATAGGTCTGAGGCATATGAAGCACCAAAATAGGACTTTGCACACGGCCTCCATTTCTTTTAATCCAGCTTTCTTTAATCATAGCTTCAAGGGCATACGGAGGTCTAAATAGACTTGATTTTGAAGCACAGATGAGCACCCTATTCCTTTTTGGCCTTGGAGTTAGAGAAGCACAAATTATGCAAGTACAGTACAAGTAGGATTGCAACTGACACAGCAACCCAAAAACACAATATCTATGATTATAAAAATAAAAAATGATGTAGATCATCCAAAGAGGATGTGTGTGAAGCTTTCGCTTTTTTCTAAAACACTGTACTAAACTTGACCTCTGTAAAAAAGAAGAAGAGGTTGCACATCTTGTGCAAAAACCAAAAGGGGATCTGGCAGGCCATTTTATTTATTTATCCTTGCAGCATATTGGGAGCATCGTTTTAGAACTCCAACACATGACAGGAAGCATCTGCCTGGCTGCCCAGATACAATACTCCTTAGGCAGAGGAAACAGGGATAGGATGCTGCCCTATACAAAGTCAAAGTGTTTGTCCATTTAGGTTGGCATTGTCTAGCTGACTGTAGCTCTCCAGGGTCTCAGGAAGATGGCATCTTTCGCATCATCCTACTACTTCATCTCTTTAAGTGAATACATGAGGGACAGAAAATGGGATCTTCTGCATCTGAAGCTTGTAATCTACCAGAGCTATAGTTCCTAATTAAGTTAAGTAGGCCAACAAGGTTCCATGTGGGTCTGCCTTTGAAGGTGGTTCAGAAACAGCAACATGTACGCAGTGTGGCTGAACATAAGAAGAACCTGGTTCAGGCCAATGGCCCATCTACAATAGTCCAGCATCCTGTTCCACAGTGAACAATCAGATGCTTTCTCAAGCGTCTAATATTAGGCTCAGCCAAAGAGTATGACTCATTTTTGGAGATGCTTTTTGTTACTGGAAGAAATGTACACTCTAGGCTAAGTCCTGTTTAAGAGAAAATCTGTACTTGGAACTGAGGCAAACATGAGAGATCTTCACTTGGTGCAGTGCCACATAAATGTTCATCTAAGAAAGTGGAAAGAACACAATATGAAAACTATGTTTTAGAAAACTACATCCTCAATCCAGAAGGACTTTAGTGAGAGTAAGTCTAATTGGCACGCTTATTAGTTTATGTCCGGGATCTAAGTGGTAGCTGATTCACACCACAATGAGTCATTGAATTACCGTAGAATTTTCTCTATTCATGACTGAAGATGCCACGGACAGAACTAGCATTTCCAATTGAACGTTCTTGTTATATGTCTTCCATACAGAAAACAGCCTCAGCCCAAGCTCTTTTCTTGCTATAAGTCTTCTAGGATTATTTGCCTTCACCCTCTGAAATAACATTAACTGGCAGTCTTTAAATTGCTTTTACTAGGGTCAGCTGAAGATAAATTAACACTGAAGATACATTAAAGTGAGAGGTCAGAGGGAACATACAGGAAAGGTGACTACTGAAGCCAAGAAGCTAGGATGATACCGAGCAACAGAGCAAACTAGGTCATTTGACTCGTGACTTGTGTATTTGGATGCTAACTGTATTTGTTTAACAGCTCATTTCTTCAGAGATTGCAAAATCTGGCTCTTTAAGGCCATGAAACATGGTAACATAATTTGTATGTAAGTTAGATTCAAAAAGAAATTCTGCAAATGCAGTATTAAATACCAATTTACACATTTAACAAGCACCATTGGAAGCATTTGCATGCAGTAATAATCACCTTCATAATAATAATAATAATAATAATAATAATAATAATAATAATAATAAATAATATTCCTTATACCTTGCCCATCTGACTGGGTTGCCCCAGCCATTCTGGGTGGCTTCCAACAAGAATACAAACAAAGCAAACAAATCAAATATTAACAGCTTCCTGAAACAGGGCTGCCTTTAGATGTCTACAAAAATTTATATAGTTGACTCTTTGACATCTCTTTGACATTGCAAAATGTGAGATTATATCACACCTATTTTTTACTTGTTGACATACTCTTCAATTTTCATTCTTTAACTGATTCCATTTGTGTGTGTGTGCATGCAAGCAACATGAGGTACAGCAGGTGAAAAGCAATGCAAAAGCATCTTTATACAGATTTTGCCTTTTGTTTCCTATCACTCACAGTTCATGTAATCCTGCATTAAACATGAGCAACTCATTTAAAGACTTACCTTCAATTCATTCCTAAGGAAGTGAATAGTCTGTAATGGACATACAAGCAGGGAAAGGCAACAGATTTTTTCCAAGGTGCCTGAATAGGTATGGAAGCTGGATGAAAAGTGCAGAACCTGAAAAAAGCAAGGAAGAGAGATTATATTTACACGTGCCTGAAAAGTTAGAGAGAAGTAATATCACTGGCATTTTCCCAATCTCTCTCTCCCTGCCTCTTCCATATTGCAGATTCACATCACTTCTCAATGCATTAAATTTTTTGCTTAAAATGCATATAGGGTGTGCATTTTAGAGAACGAAGACAGTGGGTTGCATACATATACACATGAGAATATAAATACATTCTAACACTCTTTCTCGAAAGTGGCCAACTAGATGCTTCTAGAATATCTCATGGAATGTTCAGAGGCAATAAACCTGGCAACAATGTGGTGGAGCAAAAAACAGAGGTTGTCTTCTATTTTACCTATTTATCTGTTTACTGAAGGCATCCAATATGTACATAATCTATCTATTAATTATGTAGTAGGTCCCTTTGTTTGTCCTAAACCTACCACCATATTGTACCACTAGGCGCTTTTGCATTTGAAATGAAATAGGATAACATCAATGGCGGACCTTGGTGTCTCATACTTCAATGGAGCCCTGTGCAATGTCAAAATTTGGCACCCTCCCCCTACCTCTTGCCTTCCGTTGGATGTCATAGCTGCAGTGCCCCAGAAGCTCTGCACTTGGTGCAGCGACACCAGTTGCGCTCCCCTAGATCCAACTTTGATAACATCTCCACTATTCACTCTCTCCTCGCCATTGATAAGCCACTATCATCATGTTCCTCTTTAGGCTTAATGTTTTCTAATTTAAGAAACTCCAGCCTCTCGAACCTTCCTCCATATGGATAATGCTCCACCTCATTAGTCAATCTCTTTCATTTGAGTTGCAGAAGTAGGAAAGCCAAATGGATGCATTTTAGTTATCTGTACAAGCTTTCTGATTGTTTTCCATCTGTCTCCCTATGCCCCCTTTCAGGTTATGCTGAAATATACTTCATACTTAGGGTATCCTAATATTTCTGCTGAGCTATGTAGTTGCCAGAGCATAATTTCAATACAGGTTTTGATAAACCAAAATGAAAATGCAGGTATCATTAAAATGTCAAACTTGGCAGCAGGAAGGTCAGCACTTCTGTCTTGCAGATGAGCCCCGTATTAATCCAGATAATCAGAGCAACACTGTGAGTCCTTCTAAGGGTAAAAACTGGCACTTGTCCACCTTGTCTCCATGGAAATGTAGTCTTGTTTAATATCTCTTTACAAAATGTAAAGAAGTTCTGAAATTTACAAAGGTAATCTTGTTTTATTTCATGCATATCACTGAGCATGCCCAGAGCTACGCTAGTCAGCTACAGCCACTCAGGAATCTTAAATATATTGCTGAGATTGCTTTCTTCTTTTCTGGTACCATTTTCCCAAAGAGTAAAAGAAGTGCAGTAGCCATTTATCTCTGCATATAAATCTCAAAAGATTTATTATATGAACAGTCATTGCAAATTGCCTGTCGAAATTGCGTTCGTGATGAACAAGAACGACACTAAATTTTGCAGCTTGATTAAATCTCCAAGATAACATAGTAATGAATGCAAAACTCTGTCACTAAAATAAATGTGGGTATTCTTCTCTCAAAAGTGTTGTTGTTGTTTAGTCGTTTAGTCGTGTCCGACTCTTCGTGACCCCATGGACCAAAGCACGCCAGGCACTCCTGTCTTCCACTGCCTCCCGCAATTTGGTCAGACTCATGTTCGTAGCTTTGAGAACACTGTCCAACCATCTCGTCCTTTGTCGTCCCCTTCTCCAACATCAGGGTCTTTTCCAGGGAGTCTTCTCTTCTCATGAGGTAGCCAAAGTATTGGAGCCTCAGCTTCAGGATCTGTCCTTCCAGTGAGCACTCAGGGCTGATTTCCTTAAGAATGGAGAGGTTTGATCTTCTTGCAGTCCATGGGACTCTCAAGAGTCTCCTCCAGCACCATATTTCAAAAGCATCAATTCTTCGGCGATCAGCCTTCTTTATGGGCCAGCTCTCACTTCCATACATCACTACTGGGAAGACCATGGCTTTAACTATACGGACCTTTGTTGGTTAGGTGATGTCTCTGCTCTCAAAAGTAACATGTAATTATTTCATTTGTTTATTTGAACCAGGGGTGGAGCGAATCAGTGATGATGTGCTTCAGTTCCTTTATTTCACTGGGTACTAGACAGCTTCATACTGACACCATCTTGTAATGAAGATGCACTGTAATTGCCCAGCATTTGACGGATGTGCATAGGTATACTTGCTCTTCTTTGTGTGTGTGTGTGCCCAGGGGTGAAATATGGCCACACCACACCCCCTTAGTATCACCACTTACAGGGCCTGCTTCATCCCCCAAATGTTTTTGCCTCACTGGAATGTGTTCTTGAATTCCTATGCCTCTTTTTTCTCTGCACAGAAACTAGCTTAGTGAACAAAGGTAAAATGTACCTTCGTAGCTCTGCCCATTTACCTGAATTTGAACCTGACCTAGAGGATACCAACTTGGAAGCGACCCCCCTCCCAGAAGGCACTTTGCTGAGGGCCCCCTCAAACAGCCCTCACATACCTGGTTCACCACAAGCAAATGGAATTCCAGGTCAAAGATAAATAATATGATGCCAGAGGGGGCTGCTCAGTGATTATCGACTATGTATATTAGAAAGTACTATGCTCCGGTTAAAAAAAAAAGGCAGCACCCATCCACCAGGGGAGACAATAACACATTCACAAACTGGAGGAAGGGAATGCAGGGCTAATGCAAATTTGCTAACAAATATAGAGAGATTTCTGTGACAATACACAGAAATGTGGACCCCGCAACCAATTTCACTAAACTGAATTAAATATCAGACTATTACAAATGTCCTGCACTGCAGCTTGCCACATAGAATTACAGTGGTACCTCGGGTTAAGAACTTAATTCATTCTGGAGGTCCATTCTTAACCAGAAACTGTTCTTAACCTGATGTACCACTTTAGCTAATGGGGCCTTCCGCTGCCGCTGCACCGCCACTATGCGATTTCTGTTCTCATCCTCAAGCAAAGTTCTTAACCCGAGGTACTATTTCTGGGTTAGTGGAGTCTGTAACCTGAAGCATCTGTAACCTGAGGTACCACTGTATCTTCCTCCCCTTGCACAATGTTCTGGGGGTTTTCCCAAGCCCCTCCCCAAACAAATTTCAGGGGTTACACATGGGAAAGAAGAGGAGAAAGCCCCATTTCTCAAGCAGAAGCCCTTTTTAGGTGAAGCTTGCCCACTAATCTTTATTGATGAGATTCCAAGTATGTTTATATTGTTTTATGTATGTTTTAAAACATTCCTACAGATGCCTTCCTCAAGCAAGGGCCCTCCATGCAACTCATACTAGGGGTGGAGAAGCAGGAGAAGAAAATTCATTGTGTTTTCCCATCCCAACCTACATATTTAGTCTGTATGTAAATAAGGCTGAACTTGACAGATTTTTGCCATCCATGGTTAAGGTATCGTTCAGATTTATTATCTGTGAATCACCTTTCTGAGATTAAAAACCCAGTAGCAATTAATTTGTCATCTTCTGAAATATTTGGCAAGAACCTACTCCTGTCTAACAAGCAGCTATGAAATTCATATTCAGGACCTCTCTCTGGGAAATTAATCCTCAGCAATAAATTGCCTTTACTATGGAGAACAATTATTACATTCATGCTCCATTTATGACATGTGGCCAAACTGATAACTCATCTATGATAATATTCTCTCTCTTTCACACTAACGCACACCCCTGCCTTCATGGCCAAGAATGCTAGCCTCTTTACATTCTTGGGAGCTACTTATGATAGTGTTCTGGGGGCCAGAAGTACATTTATGGTTGCCTTAGAAGTTTCCAGACTCCATAATAAAGCTGTTTTTGTGTAGCGGTAAGAATTTCACAGTACTGTAGTGCACATCCTCAGGTATAGCATTAGCATTCAAATACAAACATTATATGTTATCTACACATTACATATAAAATGCAAGAGAGAGATGGGGCATTAAAGTGTGAAAATATATTCCTACAACTTAAATGCATCTTTCATTTCAAGCTGTGGGTAAACATATTGGATTAAAAATTGACAGTCACTAGGGACCAGATAAAATCACTCTAGTGGCTAGATTTGGCATTTCAGTAGGTCATCCCTGAGCTAGTTTATTTCCTATTGTTGTTAAGTGTTGATAATTCTTATACATTTGCAAAATTTTGCAATTATACATAATAGTTTTACATAATTATACAAATAATTTTGCTCAGTACAATTTCAAGAATGGCTTTCAAAAATTTTCTTCTTCAAACAAGTATTTTGGGTAAATACAGCAATATCAAAAGCTGTATCTATATCTATAGTATAGTATTGTAGGCCAAATGACAGGAAAGCTCACCCACAAATGGGTAAGTAAATAACCCCCATTGTAAAAGATAGCAGTGCTTCTTTCCTCATGGAATGTCTTGCGTTGGAGAACAGCTGTTTTGTTTCAATTATTTATGATCACAACTCCGCATGCAGTACATCACTAGAAATGTTATTGTTTGGTTTTGCAAAGGCACACATGCCCTAGCAACAAGACATCTCTTTAACCCATCTGTTGCTAAATCTTTGATGAAAATGGAATGAAAACTTTTCATTTGCTGGCTGTTTGTCTACTTGGGCAAGAATTAGTTAAATTTTAAATGAAGAAGGAAAAGGAAGGTAACACTAAAAGAAACATTGCATTAAATTGGATCTTAAAACGTTTCCCCCTTGCATGCACGACTCACTCCATATGCAACATCAGAGGATATACATGCTCAGTAAAACAAACACACTATAGTTAAAATACAGCAACAATTAACTTGTTGAAAAGCACATTCAAATGGGATGAAAAAAGGCGGCTACTTAGTTTCCATATCTTTCCTTTGATTTGTTTTACAATTTCTTTAGATACATGTTTGTGACCTTGTGTCCTGACAATACTGTGATTTTCCAGATCTAAGAGGCAGTCAATGTGCACCTCTGTTCTCTTGCACCACTGTGGCAGGCATATTAGACTTTATGTCATTGGAATAAATATTCTGTAGGCTACAAGCTTTAACAGATTAATTGGTGTAATTAAAATTGACTAAAGCTTTAATTGCCAATTTAAAAGGCATATCAGTTATTCAGGAAGTAGCCCTGTGGAATGGACTCTTTTTGTTCCCTAAAAGCACCTTTGCCTGAGCAATCTCAGATAAGGGAGCTTCTGTGTAATGCACAGTGACCAGTGAAAGGATACTTAGAGCAATGTGGTGAAGCCCTAACCACTGCCTCTCACAAGATCTAACACAGCTGGCCGTAAACAAATAAAAAGCTTAAGGCGGGATGCACGGAGAGAGGCAAGCACTGGTATCAACAAATGCAGCACCAGCAGATAACTGAGGTTTAGCAGCAACCTTACCACAACCTCAGAGGCAGCAAAGAAAGCAGAGAAAAGGCAGACAAGTTGGAGACAGCTAAACAGAGAAATGGTGTCTGATGGTGTTTCCTGCTTGCCAGGGGGTTGGACTCGATGGCCCTTGTGGTCTATTCCAACTCTATGATTCTATGATTCTATGAAATGTGAGTGGAGAAACTACACAGTACTGGGCTCTGGAGCTACCCTGGGACGAGAAAGTGTCTATACAACTTTGGGTGGCTATTAGGATTCAATATGACCTAAACGGATTTGAGAACTGGGCCAGAACCCACAGCTTGAACTTCAGTAAGGACAAATGTAAGGTAGGAATAATCTTGGGCAGGAATAATTAGATGAACAAATATAGGATGGGAGACACCTGCCTTGTCAGTAGTACATGTGGGAAGGACCACAAAGTTGAGTCAACATGAGCCCAGATGGATCAAACCAATGACCTATCTAGCCCAGCTTACTGTCTCCCACACGGGACCCACCATATGCCTAAGGGAAGCCCACAAGCAGTAGATGAGTGCAATAGAATTCTCTTGGTATCAGTAACATGGTACATCTGATCCTAGAACTTGTGTTCAGTTGCAGCCATTGGTAACCTTATCTTCCATGAATTTGTCTAATCTCCTTTTAAAGCTTAAATTGGTGGCCATCACCACATCTTGTTTAAGCGAATTCCATAATCCAACAATGTGCTGTGTGAAGCATTTCACACAGAGGTACCTTATTGGGTCTGCTGTGCAGGCTACATCATCACCACAGGTGCACAACAGGGCCTAAAGAAAAGGAAGTGTCCTATTTCCCTATATATGTGGAGGTTTGATGTAACAGCAGCAGATGCACAGCTCTTACCCAACTACCACAGGACTCTAATGAAACCAAATTTGTAGCAACATGGTTAAAGTCTTTATTTACATTATAATGAAAAGTTAGGAGGATGATAATAGCTTACTGATGATTAAGGGACAAACACACAAGCTTTTCAAAGTGATCCCTTCAATGCCAAGTATAACGCCACTGGGTAGAATTCTCAAAGAAAATAATAAGTTGTCATAATCTCTACTGCTTAGAACAATATTAGCAATTTAGTAAATCCAGGCAATGGAAGCTTGGGGCAATGACGGCTCCACACATCTCTCAATGCTGTAGAAGCCTGTCAGATGAATTATTCGGAAGGAACCACTTGCTTCCGACTCCACCTATTTAATAGGTATGGTAGCAATTTACGTGCCGTTTTTAACTTCTGTAGTTGTGCATAATAACTGAGCATTAGCTGACAGCTAGGTGATCAGGGAATGCAATTAACCCATGACTTCTCATGCTGCAGCTTGAATTATTTGCACTGCAAACCGAAATGGTAGCCTCAGTTTTTTTTTAAAAAGCTTACACAGGTGGAGTCATTCTTGGGTCCTCACAAATCCTGGAGAAGCCTTTATTCATTTATTTCATAAAAGTTATACACTGCTTGATTGTAAAAATGAAAACAAAAAAAACTCAAAGTGGCTTACAAAAAGATAAAATAAGAAAAGACAATGTTAGGCTAACTGATTTTCAGATATTGTGAACTGTAAATATGTTACTTCAGATTGTTTTATTGTTCACTTTGCCCACTTTCTCTTCTTAATGACCTGTTTTGCTTGTTGGGAAAGAAAGTTTTGCAGTAGACACTGAAAAGGCAACAAAGATGGAGCCTGTCTGATATTTAACGGGAGGGAATTCCGAAGCGTAGGTGCCACAATTCTAAGGACCCAATTTCTCTTTTGGGTAGACTTGACCTCAAGACAAGATAGAATCTGCACCTATCCATAGCAATGGAGTATTGGTGGGATATATCTAAAATGAAAAGTAAGCTTTTTTAAAAAAAGAATATGGGGTGGGAGTGGGACAAACCATGCAGAAATATCAGTAAAGGAGTCAGTGTATGTTTGAAGGAGAGCACAGTAGAGACTGTGTTTTATATCCTGTGTTTTATATACTTGTGGGCATGTTTGACAGCAGCTCTGCTGCATTCAGCAAAGCTATGCTACTGTTGTTCTGCCAGGGATTTAGCGCAATTCCCTTCTTTGGTGCTGGACTTACCTGGAACAGGATATGGATTCCCTTTTACAGGCAAAACTGAAGTTGCAAAAATTGGATTGCTTTCTTCAACACCTAAGGCAGTGGCTTTATGAAAGTGATTGTTACCAACTCAGGTGAATTTTGTAAACAAATGCAAAGGAGTTCTCACTGTGTTTTGAAATGGTGCTTTTACAGCAACTGAGAAGGAAGCTGAGTGCATGAATAGAAAAGGAATAAGGTTTAGCAGACTCTGTGACCTGGATAGAGCATGAGTTCAGACTTTTGTTATCACTCAGCTAACAATCTCCAAATGCACGTGAATTCAGTGATGCGGTTGCAGCAATGGGTAGAAAGGAAATAAGATTAATGATAATGCATTCCTAAAAATAGTCCAAGAAAAAAACACATTTTAAAACGGCATAGGAGATGTAAATCAGATCAACTCAAGGCCTGGTTAAAATGGAATGTTTTTGCCTGGCACCTAAAGGTGTATAATTAAAACAAGCAAGTTCAACTGATAGCATAAAAGCAGTGACATAAAAAAAAAAATCCTTAAAAGTAGCAGCAAAACTATTTCTAGCATAATTAACCATAGCATAAAAGAGGGCTCACATGTGTCTTATTAAATGCTCTTTCTAAAAAGAAGGTCTTCACCATACAACGAAAGGTGATTAAGAGCAGGATGACCCTCCCTTTTGGAGGGAGTTCTGAAGGTGAGGCACAATCACCAAGAAGGTCCTGTCTGAAGACATGACAAGACAGAGGAACTGCATTAATGAAATACCTAAGAGGACCTCAGTTGATGACCACAGCAGTCAGGAGAAGACAGATCTGGACACTATACTTTTGTTGATGCAGTCAAGAAGAGCATTAGCTTTTTTCTTTTTCTTTTTGCTGCTGCTGCATCACACTGTTGATTCATGTTAAGCTTGTGGTCTACTACTACCAGTTCTGGGCACCACAGTTCAAGAAGGACACTGACAAACTGGAACGTGTCCAGAGGAGGGCAACCAAAATGGTCAAAGACCTGGAAACGATGCCTTATGAGGAACGGCTAAGGGAGCTGGGCATGTTTAGCCTGGAGAAGAGGAGGTTAAGGGGTGATATGATAGCCATGTTCAAATATATAAAAGGATGTCATATAGAGGAGGGAGAAAGGTTGTTTTCTGCTGCTCCAGAGAAGCAGACACGGAGCAATGGATCCAAACTACAAGAAAGAAGATTCCACCTAAACATTAGGAAGAACTTCCTGACAGTAAGAGCTGTTCGACAGTGGAATTTGCTGCCAAGGAGTGTGGTGGAGTCTCCTTCTTTGGAGGTCTTTAAGCAGAGGCTTGACAACCATATGTCAGGAGTGCTCTGATGGTGTTTCCTGCTTGGCAGGGGGTTGGACTTGATGGCCCTTGTGGTCTATTCCAACTCTATGATTCTATGATTCTACTATTCTACTAAGACCCCTAGATCCTTCCCACATGTACTACTGGCAAGCCAGGTGTCCCCCAATCTTATATATGTGCAGCTGGTTCTTACAGCCTAAGTGCAGAACCTTACATTTGTCCCTACTGAAATCCACTTAATTAGTTTGGGCCCAGTTCTCCAATCTGTTTAGGTAATTTTGAATCCTGGTTCTGTCTTCAGCAGCACTGGCTACTCCTCCCAGTTTGGTGTCATCTGCAAATCTGATGAGCATCAAATGTAAACACTTAATCTGAGTGTTTGCTTTGTAGAAGCTTAGCAAAAGGCACAATAATTTAGGAACTAAATTTGTAAAGCAAAACACCATTGTGTATAATATAAACACCTGGGTTGTGTTAAACTACAAGTAGGCCAGTAGAGCAGATGAACAACTTCTCATAAAAGCATTCCATTAAAAGGATGCATAGGTTTTACAACTCAGAGCCACCCTGCCATCCTGCAGTGCATCAAAGGAATGCAATGATATTATAAAATGTACCATGTCTCTATAATTTTCCATTGGCCCACAAAAAAAGTTAACACACCTTCTATTAATCATGCCTAATCATGCACATTAATAGCAGTAGCACATAAAACTAACCTGTAATTTGGCAACATGTTTTGCTGTCTTTAAAATTAGTGCAGAAGGGAAAACATTATATATAGCAATTAGTTGACAAAGTATGTCTGCAGCGCTTAAGTGCCAGGTGTGTTAAATCAAATGGCCTGGGGGCAAAAATACTGTTTTTAACAAAGATAATGCTTAAATGAATCAAGCTACCATTATTCCATTATGTGACAAAAACCATCAATTAGCCCATCCATTAAATCCTTAAGTTAGCTCATGCAAGATTGATCAAGGAACTAGGGTTTTACAGTGTTTAATTTACAATAGATGGATATATTTAGTCAGACTGTTGGGAGATCCATCACTGGGCATTCTTCCCGCACTTAAGAATATAACAGAAGAAGATCCCTACTGGAACAGGTCAGTGTCCCAAATTCTTCAGCATCCTGTTCTCACAGTGGCTCATGGGAAGCATGCAAGCCGGACCTGAGCACAAGAGCACTCCCTCCTTCTGTTGTTTCCAGCAACAGGTATTCAGAAGCATGCTACTTCCTCTGTTACCTGGTTATGCACAAAGATTAGCCGCTGGTTGACAGGGCTGGAAAATAATTCTACCCAGTCATGATTGGCCTCAGTGATGTGGAGTTTTTGCAATATGTGGCTTGTAATCTGCTTGTATTTTGTTACCGTATTTTTCGCCCTATAGGACGCACTTTCCCCCCTCCAAAAATGACGGGGAAATGTGTGTGCGTCCTATGGGGCGAATGCAGGCTTTCGTTGAAGCCTGGAGAGTGAGAGGGGTCGGTGCGCACCGACTCCTCTTGCTCTCCAGGCTTCAGGAAGCTATCCGCAAGCCTTGGGAGCCCGCGGGAGGTCCCGCCGGGCTCCCAAGGCTTGCAGACAGCAGCCTGCAGCATGAAGTGCTCTGAGCAGCGCGCCCCGGGCTTCGGGCAGATATCCACAAGCCTGGGGAGGCCAGCGGGAGTTCCCGCCAGGCTCCCGAGGCTTGCGGATTGCAGCCTGTTCTGGGGGCTGGGGTCAGGGGAAGCTCGGGCTTCCCCCGCCCCAGCCCTGCGCCTGGGGGCGGAAATAATTTTTCCCCTTTATTCCCCCCCCAAAAAACCTAGGTGCGCCCTATGGGCCGGTGCGCCCTATAGGGCAAAAAATACGGTATAGTTCGCTGGCAGGTTCTCATAGCAGATGCTGAAGGTACTAGATAAGATCCATAGCAGGCATATGTGGGTGGGGAGGCTTCTCTGTTCCCATGGATAATCCACTTAATGGCCATTGGGGTGCTGCTACAAGGTCTCAGCCTAGTGCACAGGCTGATATGTGCCCCCCACCCCCAAATACACCTTCTGCTGACAGGATTCATTTGGTGAATACTGCCCTCCATGTTGGTTTTGACTGTGGTTTGGGAAAATAATTTAAGGTGCAGAGAGAGAGTTCCTCAGCTGTTACACACAGAAGCATATTGTATCACAGATAGAACACTCTGTGTTGCAAATAAGGTTACTCTCCATTAAGGCACAAAATATCAAATTATAAGGGGTGGCAGAAAAAGAAGGTACCTTTTATCATATGTGGTGGGAATGTAAGAAAGTGAAAGGCTTCTGGGATATGATATACAGTGGTACCTCAGGTTAAGAACTTAATTCGTTCTGGAGGTCTGTTCTTAACCTGAAACTGTTCTTAACCTGAAGCACCACTTTAGCTAATGGGGCCTCCTGCGCTGCTGCTGCACGATTTCTGTTCTCATCCTGAAGCAAAGTTCTTAACCCGAGGTAATATTTCTGGGTTAGTGGAGTCTGTAACCTGAAGCGTATGTAACCTGAAACGTATGTAACCCGAGGTACCACTGTATAATGAGATTAAGATAATGTTGAAATATACATATGTTAAAAAACCAGAAGCATTTCTACTCGGAACTGTAGGTACAGAAATTAACAGACAATATAGTAAGCTTTTCCTATACACAACAACGGCAGCAAGAATTTTATTAGCACAGAAGTGGAAACAAGAGGAATTACCGAGAAAAACCACTGCAGATAAGAATAAGAATGTATGATGTTTTCATGTTTTTGATTTTAAAGCAATGGTTAAATAGTGAAAATGCAGAAATTTGAAATGAAAGCTAGAAAATCATAAGGAAGGTTTGAAGGAAGTCAGGGCCCTAAAAAGCCAAAATGTATAATATAAGAGGAGATATTGCAATGGAAAGTATTATTGTAAAACTAATAAAAATGATATGAAAAAAAATAAGGGGTGGCAATCATACAAGGTTATTGTATGTCCGCAACAACTTGAGCTTTAGAACTTGACAGCATGCCATTAGGTTTCTGAGTCCTAACATTGTTATGAATGAGTCTTTCTAACCTCACCCATTTTACTTTTGAAAGCAGATTAACAGAGAGCTGCATCAGCATATATTGAAAGACAGACAGAAAGGCAGACCACAGAAGCCAAATCTTGTCTACATGGCCTCTTGGATTCTTGGCAGAGTCAACAATGCCGTCATCAAGAACATCAGGTATGCATTTGTGTATTCATTTAAAACAATGCGGATATTAGTCTGTTGAGACCTTCCTTGTCACCATAATAGCTTGTTATAAGAAGATACGGTACATGATGACTGCATACAGAATTAGGAAATGAAACACCTTCAAGCCTTTTAAATGCCTAAGAAAAGTTTACATCCAAAACAGGAGCATTCATTCCTAAGGCACAGTCATGGTGACTGATGGTGTCTTCTATCCTCCCCACAGGCAAAAGAAAGCATCTTTGTAAGCTTTCAATCACTTTGATGGAGAGCAATTGTATATACTACGCCTTTTAATTAGCATATGACTGCAAGGAATGTAATATTAGGCAATATATCTTTGTTACAAGCCAAAAAAATACCCATTAATTAGGGCCTCCAGGGCTTCTTTGTGGAACTCTTACATTTCTTTAAGAAAACAACAACAGTGACAGAACTTTATCCACCATGTGCAGATCATTTGCGTGCTGAGGTCCCCAAGACACCCTTCCCAATAACTCACACATCACACATTATTTTTTGTTTAAGGTTTTTGGCATAATTTTGGCCACAACTTTATTATCATACAAAATGTGAGTGGTTGCTTAGGCATTGGTTATGACTATCTGTCACCCCCCGCCATGGGGGACAGCACTGACTCCCTAGTCAGTCCCGGAGGAACACGGGACAGAGTCAGCTGGAGCTGCGTCACAGGCCCTCAGCTACTCCGCGCATGTTCCTTGAAGCTTACGCGGCCCGCACCCTGCCGTCAGGGTTTGGACGAAGGGGATGGTAAGCTTCAGAATTCCTTTAACGGAATACCCGTGCAGCAGCAGCATTGGAGGGGCAGGCACAGCCAATCCATACCCCTCCGCCAACCAATTTAACCAATGCCTAACCGCCAACCTTACAAGTTGTGACGATTTGCTACGTAGTAGGCAAAACCCAATTGGCACACACTAATCAGCCAAAAGGAAAAATTCCTACCAGGCCCCCGCACCAATGCGGACGACCCCATGACAGGCAATAGCAAGGTCAGAGCGAAGCCCTTCAAGGGAGGGCGGGCGGGAGATCCGGTGTCCACAGCGAAAGAGAAAGGAACAAGCTGTGGCCCTAGCTTAAATAATCTCTGATCCCACCCCTAAAATTGGCAACATCAATTTTACCCCAGCAACTCCATCCACCAATCTGGTTTGAGCCCTTGAGGCTAACTTGCCTGACAACCCAGAGGGTGTCTTGCTCGGCCCCATCCGCAACCCATGCTCTCCTTTAGTGAGAACACGCTTTACTAAAACAGGTTGTGTAGAATAAACAGATAATGTAGAATAAAAGCTAAGCACTAGAAGGGCAGCAACAGATGTGGAATAAATAAACAACCAGAATTGTAAAGTTATGAGGTCTGTATGCAAATTATGATGCAATAATATGACGGATCAGTAAAAGGGTTTTGTCCAGTTTTCACCTGTATAAGTAGGATGATTATTATTTTTAAAACGTGTGTGTACCGTATACGCTTCTCACCTACAGTATGAAATAGAGCACAGCAACAGATTGATCGCTCTTGCAATTTTGCTTGTTTCTAAGGGTGCTTCTAACCAACCTGTTCATTGAGCATTCATTCCTTTTTGTTTGCAGAGAGGTTAGATCATGTTGCATCAGAGTAAGGATTATTTCACACTATTCTGCACATTTCCCCATCACTTTCATTATCACAAAGAAGTCTGATCTTTTGGAGAAGTGTTTGTTGTGCAAGACCTCCCACTCAACCATAATTGCAGAATTTGAATTTACTGGCATGTGATTGAATCCCACCCCCAAATAACAACTGTCTGGAAGTGCCGTAAGAAGCAACTACACGCGCGCGCGCACACACACACACACGGATGCCAAAGCATTTTGATGCATCAGCATTCCATATGATAAACTAAATATGTCCTTAACGTTTATTTTAAAAACAAGGTTTGTTTTATTACCCACAGGGTGCTTTTGAACGTGGCTTCCCATTAGTAACACTACATTTGAAATGATTCCCCTGTGAGGTGTGGAAAGATTGCTTAACAACTTTTGAACCATACCTAGTACAGAAACACACACACACACACACACACACACACACACACACACACAGAGAGAGAGAGAGAGAGAGAGAGAGAGAGATCTTCTTCCTTGACAGCTACCTTAAAATTCCTTCAGCGAATATGTCTAGTTACCGGATGTTATGTACAGGCTGATTACATTTGGTTTTTGACTATAGCTTCAGCTAAAAATTAACATGTTTGTACAAGCAGGTTGCAGGCTATACCCCAAAGGAAAAAAACACGGAGATAAACATACATGGAGGCACTGTCAACAACTACCTGTTGGCGATTTTGGAATGGCTGCCCCATAGGACAATGGGCATTTGGGAATTCTTTGGGGAGGCAGAAATACCTTTTTCATTTTCTCTGCCCCTCCACCTTTTTGGGGGTGGGTGGGAAACTGCGTTGTGAATAGGGATTCCATATGCATAGGCTTCAAAAGGATATATGAGCTAGCATATATGAGCAGGGAGCCCACTGCCAACCCCTAAACCTGGGGCCCTTGCTGGGGCCTCTTTCTTCTTGCTGTCATTGTCCTGAGTAAAGGAGGAGTGACAACAGCAAAAAAGGGAGGAGTGCCTTCCACTTGTTTCACCCCTTCCCTCCCAGTGGTGATGGCGTGGGTTGGGTCCACAGGAAGAAGGCAAGCAACTGGGCGGTAGCAACACCATGAGAAAGGAGTTGGGTCCACTGAAGACACCTTGCTCAATGGACCACTAAAGCCTGGAGCCAGTACTGTACTGGACATGGGAGGGAAAGGGTTGTAGTCCATATCTGGGAAAAGGCTCTTCATCCAAGGATGAAAGCCATGCGGATGCACACTGCCTCCATGTGGAAAAATAGCCAAAAAGTTAGAAATTCTGAGAGTGTGGGGAAGCCACGACAACAAAACCTTACCTTTGATATACCCAATTCTTACATAATGCTGTCCATGACACAGAAGGTCAAACAAGAAAGGGGGGGGGGAAGAGAGATGATTTTTTTTTTTTTGGTAATCAGATTCTTAAAATATCTGTATGGATCTTCCAGGAAAGACTCTATAAGCAAGATCTCTTTCATGCGTATGAAGACAATGTATTTAGAAATATTAAAAGTGTAAAGGTTCCCATCACTTCATTACATTAATTGTTAATTATACACATAGGCAGGCAAGATGCACAGCATAGAGGACCACAGTGGAAATATCAGCCAGAGGGAATATTTCAGTCAATTCTAATTAACAACCTGCCCATCAGCCTATTAAGTGCCAAGCTAAAAGCCTTGCATTCAATATGAGGATGTGGGGTGAAATGATACTAAAGCATGGAATTTGGTGTCATCAATATCAGCAGATGATTCACCATTTCTTTATCCTCCTCCTTTTCACTGGAACTGGGATTTGGAATCTTGTTTATTAAAATTTATGTACCACTTGATTGAAAACAACAACCACCTCAAAGCATTTCACTAAAAGAACAACAGAATTATTGGTAGAAACAGTTAAAAACAACCATTCAAGAATAATCAAAATCAATGATAAGGTCATGCATTTAAGCTTTGGGTAGCAAAGCACAGACAGATTTATAAATTTTTTTGTGTGTGTGCATGTGTCAAATTCCAGAGGGGCCATCCTGTTAGGCTGCAATGAATTGTAATGGATTGCTTTGAAGACACTTCAGTGCCAGGTGGAAAAAAAATCACCCCACTATCCCCCTCCCCAGTCCTGTCTTGTATTTTGCCAGAACAAAGGTGGCAACCCTAACTAGCAACAGGGTAGGTGAATCCAGCCCATGATCTTTCAGATCAAACCTTCTGTACACCAAGCCCTAAAATTTTTATTCAGTTTTTACCATGCTATTCTGCCAAACAACATCTCCAAAATGACTCACAAAACCCAAATAAAAGCACCTACACAGAACAAAACAATACACATAAACATTAGTAAGGGGAACAGCAAACACAGATGCTTCTAAAGCACTTTATGAAATGAATGGCATACGGTATGCAAAAGTCCTAAGAGAAAATATGTCAGTTCACAGCTGATTATTATTTTTAAGGTCAGATTAATTTTTGGATCTTCAGCAGGCATCGTGTTAATTAATCAGTCCCTGATCACTTACGACCTAGACAAAGAAGAGGTCACCATAAACAACCTGCAGTAAAGCCACTGATATCTAATGCCATCAATAAAACTATTGAGCAAATCTAGGCTGCTATTCTAAAGTCAGTCACAGGCTGGCTGAAAGCTCTTAGGACAGGCAAACTCGGCCCTCCAGATGTTTCGGGACTACAACTCCCATCATCCTTAGCTAACAGGACCAGTGGTCAGGGATGATGTGAGTTGTAGTCCCAAAACATCTGGAGGGCCGAGTTTGCCTATGCTTGTTTTAGGATGTGGCTGCTCCACCAGCTCCACATTCACCCACAGAGGATCTTCAAGTACGCCTGCTGTTGTGATTTCTCCTCCTGCTGATGTCAATGCAAGGAGAAATGGGAGGGGAGGAAAATGGAGACAAAACAAATTGAAAAGGCATTCCCATACCTTCCGCCATGGCTGGAGCAAGTTTCCTATGGACATAGGAAATGACAAGGTCTCTTCTCAAGGTCTCTCTCCCCCCCCCCCAGCCTTTCACCTTAGGACTCCTCAGTCACAATATAGACATAGCCAAGTGTTCTTTTCCAATCTAATTTTGCAAATTCTAAGCACTGTCTGACTCTCAGAATCCACTTTCATGAAGGTGTGAAATGTGCTCATTTTATAGTAACTTTATTTTATAAAACCCAAACAACGTAGCATTAGTGTTCCTGGCCATTTCTCTATCTTGCCTCTCCCAGAGGCCAAGTTACCCCTGCCCCCTGACAATGAATTTAGTCAACTGAAAAAGTAATTATATCAGGAGGCTTCCCTTTCTTTTCTCATCTCTTGCAATCCCTGCAAATGAGCATCTTACGCTGCGAAGCATGAGATTTGTCATAAATTAGCCACAATGTTATCAATGGTCATAAAATAACCTAATTTTTAAAAAGTCAGGACCATTATGTGCCTTGCTAACTTCTCCTACAATCATGAATTTCTAGACAATGGGAAGTCTACAATAAAATGAAAGAGGTATTTGCATTTCTCATTCTACTGGCATTAATCTTAATATTACATGCCTTCAATGCATTTTGCTGGGTAATGGATGAACTCTAATATTTTACACACACACACACACACACACACACACACACACACTGTTCTGGATAACTCCCCCATGCAAGGATGGCTTGGTCTGGATGATCCTCAAAACCACAGTGGTAACAAACCTTGTGTCTGCCCCCTCCATCTCTCATCATGTATTATCTATTTCTTTCTCATTGAACTGGATTGGGCTTCAAACTAGAACTGAAAACTCATTTCAGACTGTGGAGAGTGGGGAGGGTTTGGAGAATTGTCTGAAACAATCTTTTTCATTTTGGATGCTGTATTATCTTTGTAGTCAAATAATTTATAAATCAGCTCAGAGCAGAAGTTCAAATATCATTTCAACATGGAAGGTGACCTCAAGTCCGGAGCTCCCAGGAAAAAAATGCTGATGTGGTACAGGCATATATGAGTGCATGGGAAGTCAAATATGTGCATTATTGATAAATGGACTGTGTATATGATTACATGTAGGTTTGTGTGAAGGGGCATTGTCTGTATGTATCTGGTTTTGTGACAGAGCCACTGGATGTTATTGGGGACATGTTATGCAAGATACTAATTTTTTGCACTAGGGACTATTTCTGCCTTCTCAGCTTGATTGCTCAACACTTGAGAACTTGTGGTGGAGTGCCTAGACTGACTAAAAAGAGAAACAATGAGGTGATATAAAGCTTCTGCCTGTGAAGTGAGATGGCACAACTTGATGTTTAAGTAATGAAGTGAGGATGAGATTAAATCTGGATTACTTGACTATCCCAGTTTTCAGCAAGCTGGTGCCCTTCAGATGTTTTGGACTAGAACTCCCATCAGCCATAGTCAGCATGGATGGAAGTTGTGGCCCAAAATATCTGGAGGATACCAGGTTGCATAAGTCTGGACAATCCTCTCTGTTTAAAAGAGGATTTTATTATGGCATTGCACTGATTGTATTCTGCTGCTTTACTGTAAGTTTTGTTTGTTTTAATTCTGTAAACTGCCTAGATTACTTTGAGTATAGGGCAGCTAATAAACATATAACAAAACCATACACCATTTACTTATTGCAGATACATGAGCACTAACTAAACACGTATAAGGTATAACAACTAACTGAGCAGAAAGATGTGCAGCCATGTATTGTGTCATGTCTTGTTTAAGTGCACAAACATATTGCACCTCTCTGTGTCACGTTCTCTAGACTCACTTAGCCACCCTCTAAGTTGTCCTCCCATTGTCTCACCTCAGAACAGGAATATGTGTCTGAGGCTCACCATCCCTTGTGCTGGAGACACAATATGTCAAGCCCTGTAAATGGACTAATTACCCTTTCCTGTGACTAACAAACGGCTCCCTTTGCCTCAAGCTGATAAATCTTTGCCTCACATAGTGTCTGTAAAACTTTGGCAACTCAGTGAGCCACCAGCCGAATAAATCATTCAGAAGGAATGAGTTACTTAAGCCATAAGTGACCTGAAACAGCTGGTACATTCTCAAAATGCTCACACCCTGCTCTAGGCAGCAAAACATTTTGCTTGTGGAACCATTGGTCCTCCATCCATAACAGGAATGAAGAGGGAAAGGTTAGGAAGAGGACACGAGGATAGCGAACTAGCAGGAATCATTTATATTTCATCAAAAGGCCACAGCACTGTCACTAACTTCCTTGCAGCAAAAGTGAACATAGGAACAGTCTTAATTAAAATTGTTGTGTAAAAGGCTAAATGCACTTGCTTTATTATGGTGCTTTGGTTTTTTTTTTTACAGCAGTGCAAAACATTACATGTATAAAACCCAAACCAGCTAGTTTCCCCCCCAAATATACACCCAGAAAGATTTTTTTAAAAAATAATAATCAATGTTCGCCCATCCTCTCTTGCCAACATGTTATATTGGTACCATAAGTTCAAATTCAGTTATAGATAAAAACCAAAATGTGTGTTATCCGCAGAAGAATTATGGAAGGGCTGATCTGAAAGTTTTCTCATAATGATGTTTGGTGCAAATGTGTGTGTTTTTTGGGGGGGGGGGATGGAGGGGGCAAAATAGATTTTCCTTTCACCTCATCCTCACCCTCTCTGGGTTTTCCATGGAATCAGTAGCTCCCCTCGACAGCTGCCAGTTTCATTTCCCAGAAAACCCTTTGTGTAATGTTATGTCCTGGTGTAACAACATCCTGAGGGGGGTTCTGGAGAACAAGCAATTTCATGGCCACCCTGAGCTCAGCTATGTTTCATGGTCTCCCGCTAATATCGCCCCAACCTCAAAAAGAATATCCACAATAGGCCCATTTCACCACCTGCAAACTGAGCAGTGAAAAGGGAGGGCCATTTCAGGAGTACCCTCTTTAAGTTTAGATAAACTTGCACTATTGATTTGTTACCTGTTTTACTTGGATTACTTTTCTGCTTCCTTTAAAGATTTTCTGTTTTCAGTTTATTTCAATGTATCTTTTAAATAGTATTTTAAATATTACATTGTAAGCCGTCTTGAACAGTATGCAACTAAATACAGTGGTACCTCGGGTTACATATGCTTCAGGTTACATATGCTCCAGGTTACAGACTCTGCTAACCCAGAAACAGTACCTCGGGTTAAGAACTTTGCTTCAGGATGAGAACAAAAATCGTGCTCCGGCAGCGTGGCAGCAGCAGGAGTCCCCATTAGCTAAAATGGTGCTTCAGGTTAAGAACAGTTTCAGGTTAAGAACTGACCACCGGAAAGAATTAAGTACTTAACCCGACCATAGCTGTCAACCTTCCCTTTTTTTGCGGGAAATTCCCTTATTCCAGCGCCGTTTCCCGCTGCTTACCACTTCTATCCCGGATTGTTAGATATCCCGTAGACTGTCCCCCGGACAGGTGAGGCTGCTGATCCCTTATTTTCAAATCTGAAAGTTGACAGCTATGAACCCAAGTTACCACTGTAGCTACAGTAATGTTATGGGATCCCTAACCTCATACCTCTAAGAATGCCTGGTCCCAAATCTGCCCCAGAGAGTTGGGGGACCCCAGAACAGGTCTGGGGGATGCAGAGGGAGGAGAGGGATAGAATGTTCCATTGCACAAGCAGAAACCCTGATGCTAACAGGACATTCAGTTTAACCCTATGTTGCATACCACCCTTTGTGATGAATAGGACCAGATGCTACTTGCCAAAGGAAATCATCAGGAGCACTTGCAAATTCTGTGATCTCGTTCCCAGCTTCCATTCTCAGATGCCTGCACTTCCACAGGGGAGAGGAAGAAATCAGCAGCACAACAGATCGCTTTTCTGTATCGCACCCATTATGTCCTTGTGTAAATCTGCTTATGCACGCAATGAACAGATTGCTGTCAGTGTAAATATAGTTCTCATGCTTTATTTAGAAGTAGTAAATTCATATAGCAATAAATGACTAAACATTTCTTATGGACTTTATATTATCATTCCCAATAAATTGTAAAATGGCTATGCTCTGGGTGGTCTGGAGTGTCAGAGAAGGAGAAAGCACAAGAAAGTTCCTATATATCAGGGGAAACCCCCACATATACAGGGAAAGTATGTTTACATTAAACCTGACTCAAAATTACTTCAAGACCAAGAACTGTGTGTACCTACTGTATATCCTTCAACCTGTCACAGAATCCTGGCAGTAGATGCACTGGCTTAGCTAGGCATGAGCAAATATGTCAACTGTGGTTTCTCTCCATCTTTGGGACTTACTTTGAGTAAACATGCATAGGATCAGGTTTTAATTTTCTAACTTTTCAAAATAAATGGGAGGAATATTCCAAGCTCTATTCCAGCCTACAGCAATATACAGTGGTACCTCGGGTTACATATGCTTCAGCTTACATACGCTTCAGGTTACAGACTCCACTAACTCAGAAATAGTGCTTCAGCAGCAGCAGGCAGCAGCAGGAGGCCCCATTAGCTAAAGTGGTGCTTCAGGTTAAGAACTGTTTCAGGTTAAGTACGGACCTTCGGAACAAATTAAGTACTTAACCCGAGGTACCACTGTACCATGGACTGATATCTTCTTTTAGGCTGTCCTCTCTCTTCTGCTTCAGCAATTACTCATGGCTGAGTAAGATTGTCTTCCATGAACACAGTCTTAACAGTGTGTCTGTAAGAGTGTGTGGAGGCCAATTCTGGACCCACGTCCTTCCACAGTGGGGACATAGGTTTCTGGGTTGGAGTTGATCTTGGTGAGGATTTGCCAGACATGCCTTCCTGTTTCTCCCTGAGTTTGTGCTTCTTCAAAGTCCATGACACCTTTGGTAAAGGCTGTTCTCCAATTGGGACGCTCGCAGGCCAGTGTTTCCCAATTGTCCAGGCTTATACTGCATTTTGGGAACGCGGGTGGCGCTGTGGGTAAAACCTCAGTGCCTAGGACTTGCCGATCGTATGGTCGGCGATTCGAATCCCTGCAGCGGGGTGAGCTCCCGTCTTTCGGTCCCAGCTCCTGCCCACCTAGCAGTTCGAAAGCACCCCTAAGTGCAAGTAGATAAATAGGTACCGCTTTATAGCGGGAAGGTAAACGGCGTTTCCGTGTGCTGCACTGGTGCTGGCTCACCAGAGCAGCTTCGTCACGCTGGCCATGTGACCCGGAAGTGTCTCCGGACAGCGCTGGCCCCCGGCCTCTTGGGTGAGATGGGCGCACAACCCTAGAGTCGGACACGACTGGCCCGTACGGGCAGGGGTACCTTTACCTTTACCTTTATACTGCATTTTAAATTACTATTTTTTTAGATTTGAGATTTTCCTTGAGAGCATCTTAGAGGCTAGCCTGTAGGTTATCAACCAGTATTTAGATGTGTGTGGTTTTTTTAAATAAAAAAATGTTGTTGTTTCTTAAAAAATGTTTTTTAAAAAATGTTTAGAATTATATATATAGGCTTTATTCATAACAAACGATATAATAATAAATAAATAATATATTTTTTATTTATAACCCGCCCTCCCTGGTTCAGGAAACCGGGCTCAGGGCAGCTAACAACAAATTTAAAACACTTTATTGTGATACAACAAAAAACAATATAAAATACAGTATAAAAGCATGAATAACAATAAATTCTAAAATCAATTTAGGGGAAAATCCATCCAATAAACATTAGATGATCACCAGGGCTATCTGGCTAAATTAGTCCTATCTGGACCAGCAAGGAGGCCAGGGGAGAATTAGCTGTGGGATCCCAGAGCAGGTAATCTTCATAAAAAGGGGAGGGGGAGGGAAGGAAGGAAGGGGAATAAAAGATCAGGCTAAATTCAAATTTAAAGCCAGGCGGAATAGGTCTGTCTTACAGGCCCTGCGGAAGGAGGTTAAATCCTGAAGGGCCCTAGTCTCATGGGACAGAGCATTCCACCAGGTCGGAGCCATCACTGAAAAGGCCCTGGCCCTGGTGGAGGATAATCTGATTTCCTTAGGGCCTGGGACCTCTAAACTATGATTATTCATGGACCTTAAGGTCTTCTGCAGGGCATACCAGGAGAGGAAGTCCCATAAATACGAGGGTCCTAAGCCACAAATATAAAATAAACATCAATACAATATCATAATGTGGTATTTCTCCAATCCCTTGACTTCCCTCTACCCTCTCCATGGTTCATTATATTTCTTATTCATGCATGCATGTCCATATCTTGTTTTCCATCTATACATATCTGATTCTATCTGTTATCATAATACTACAAATGTTTTTTTAGAATCTGGCTGATGTATCAACTTGCATACAATGATTTGATATATATGCAATAAAAAATCCCCATTCATTTTAAAATTTGTTATTGTCCTGATTTCGGAGTCTTCCTGTTAATTTAGCCATTTCTGCATATTTCATTAACTTAATTTGCCAATCCTTTTTCATGGGTATTTTTTCCTCTTTCCAGCATTGGGCTATCAATATTTATGTGGCTGGTCACATACATAAATAGATGTTTGTTTGGTTTTGTTTGTTTTGTATTTCCCTTCCTATAATTCCTAATAAAAAGACTTCGGGCTTTTTGACAAAGGTTATTTTAAACATTTTCTTCAATTCATTATATATCATTTCCAAATTTTTAAAAATAACTTTACATTGCCACCACATATGATAAAAGGTACCATCTACTTCTTTACATTTCCAACATGTCTTTTCTTCTGATTTGTACATCTGCGATAATTTTACTGGTGTTAAATAACCACCTATACATCATTTTCATATAATTTTCTTTTAACAATACACAAGCCGTAAATTTCAAATCGTTTTTCCACAATTTTTCCCAATCTGACATTTGGATATTATGCCCCACATCTTGGGCCCACTTTATCATTACGCTTTTGACCTCTTCATCCTTAGTTTCCCATTCCAACAACAAGCTGTACATTCTTCACAATACCCTATTGTCTCATTCTATTATTTATCTCTGGAATTTAGAGATTTCATGAGCAGATCCTTTCTTTTTGTCATTTTTCAATAGTTCATTTATCTGGAAATGTTGTAACTAATCATTTACTTCTCCTCTTACTTCATTATATTCTTTCAATTTTAAATGGTTATCTACTTCAATTAATAATTGTGTTACCCATTTAGTTCCCATATTTGGTTTTTTTACTGATATTTCTTCAATTGGTGAGATCCACCAAGGTGTTTTTTTGTTCTAATAAATCCTTATATTTTCCCCATACTTTTAAAATTGCATTTCTTCTTATATGGTTGTAAAAACCTTTTCATACCATAAATACGCATGCCATCCAAATCGATTATCATGACCTTCCAGATCCAATAGATCTGAATTTTTTAAACTTATCCACTCCTGGATCGAACAGATACAAGACGCTTCATAATACAATTTTAAGTCTGGAGGGGAGAAGCCTCCTCTTTCTTTAATATCTGTTAACAATTTGTATTTTATTCTTGGCTTCTTCCCTCTCCAGATGAATCTTGAAATATCTCTTTGCCATTCTTTGAAACATTTCATATTGTTGATCGGAACATTTCATATTGTTGATTGGAACAAAAATAACATTTTTGGTAATACATTCATTTTGATCACAGAAATTCTTCATATCAATGACATATTCATTTTCCCTACACTTGAGAGATGTTTTTGTTGGGCTTTCTGGGAGCTCAATAGGATTGTTTTTGAAACCTTCCAGAGGGTGTGGGGAACTCATGCTCTCATAAATGTGCCAATATCAGAGGAAGGGGACAATGGTAGATTTATTTTTCTCAAAGCCATGTTATATGTAGCCTCCAACATTTCACACAGCTTGTTTTTCATTTTCATTAAGTGAATAAGGTTTAGTGAGCAAGCCACTTTCTTTTGATGATATCCAGTGATGTAGTGGAGGGGGAATGCAGATCTGAAATGGTTTTCACAGCAGGAGCAAAGATGTCAACTGCCAAGATAAATAATGGACCTTCCTTGCTCTTGGCAAGTGAATGACTGCTGCACATTTCCCATAGTGAAAACTATGGCAGTGGCTCAAGTCATTGCACAAATTCCTCATTCCAGAATTAATTTTTGATACATGGTACATATGCAGAGTTACGCCAGCTACATTCCAGAACCAGAATTTCTAATCAGAATTAAACCAGAGTGACATCCACGGTGTCAAAATCCCTACTCTTTTTACCTCATAACTACCACACACCATGGACGCAGGTGGTGCTGTTGGTTAAACCACAGAGCCTAGGACTTGCCAATAAGGTCGGCAGTTCGAATCCCCGCGATGGGGTGAGCTCCCGTTGCTCGGTTCCTGCTCCTGCCAACCTAGCAGTTCGAAAGCACGTCAAAGTGCAAGTAGATAAATGGGAACCGCTCCGGCGGGAAGGTAAACGGCGTTTCCGTGCGCTGCTCTGGTTCACCAGAAGCAGCTTAGTCATGCTGGCCACATGACCTGGAAGCTGTACGCTGGCCCCCTTGGCCAATAAAGCGGGATGAGCACCGCGACCCCAGAGTCGGTCACGACTGGACCTAATGGTCATGGGTCCCTTTGCCTTTACTTTACCACACACCATAGAACTGGAGGGTTTGATTTTGGAACCTTATGAAGGAAGAAATGGCATTTAAAGGCTTGTAAGGAACTGTCCTAGAATCCTTAGGGTACATCCCTCTAAAAACCTAGTGGGGTGGACCTAATAAAATAAATTTGGGATGAGAAAAGGATTTTGGAGTCATCAACCTGGGAAGCATATCAAGAAAGAAAGAGATGGCAGAGATGGCAAAACTGATGGCTCTGACAAGAGACACAAATTTAGAATCATTCAAGGACTGAAAACTTTTTGTAGTCTATTTAAAAAATATTTTTTGATAGGCAAAGTCCACAGCTGAGTTTGAAGTTTAAGAAAAAAATAGCAGAAGAAACATGTTAAAGAGGATGAAACAGGATGTGATTAAATTTTAAGACACAATTGTATGCAATCATTATTATAAACATCAAGGTTTGGTGAGCAGGAAGTCATTAATATTATAGAATTATAACTGTTGAGAGATAAAGTGTAACTTTGAATTTTGAAATAAAAGAAAAAGAAATCTGAAAAAAAAAGAAAGATGTTGGTTCACAAGTTTTATCTCTGAAGCAAATATTTTTATCTCTACTTTGGTAAAGTAGGGCAAAACTGCTATCAAAGTCATATTCCACCAAAACACACTCAAGTAGGTTTTAACAGGATTTTCATGAACATTTGAGTGCACAACATGACAGCAGCTGCTGCTAACAGGTGGCCAGCTAGATATGAAGCTGCCTGTGTACATTTGCAGTTTCCTACTGAATACCGATGCTCTGTCAACACTGAAGTAGCACACAAGATTTTAAAAATCTGGCTATTTTAAGACTTGAGCATGTTTTAAAAGAGAGATTAAATAGAGATGCATGCAAACATCATTCTAATTATGCCATTGGTTGGTTTATAATTCTATACAGTTTATTTATTTATTTATTTATCATCACCACACAAAGCAAGATAAAACCTTCGACCCACACAATCAAAACCAATACAAGCCATGAGGACAAGAACAAAATAGCAAAAAAGAGCAACACATTCCAAATGTTCCTTGGACAATAAAGGACTTGACCTGCTCTAAGTAAGATAGCAAGGAAGGAACAGATGAATCTTCTGGTACAGGGCACTCCAAGAAGTGAAGCTGCAGCAGTAGAATGTTCTACTTCTTCTGGTAGTCAATCTGCCCCTTGTGTGAGACTTTGGAAGTCCCTCCCTATAAAAGCTAGACTGGCTCCCTCCTTGCTATCTTTCTTGTCCCAACAGGCATTTTGGAGCTGAGTGCTTTTAATTAAAGAGCTGGCAACATGCTGTTTTTATTGTAATTGTTGGAATGTTTAAAACAGGGTCCTGCCAGGGGAAAAGGTGGGGTATAAATAAATATACAACAACAAAACCAACAGTATGGACCTATACCTTGGGTTACAGACGCTTCAGGTTGTGCGTTTTGGGGCTGCACACTGTGCTGAACCCGGAAGTACCGGAACGGGTTACTTCCAGGTTTTGGCGCTTGCGCATGCGCAGAAATGCTAAATCGCAACCTGCGCATGTGCAGACGCGGTGTTGCGGGTTGCAAACGTGCCTCCTGCATGGATCATGTTCGCAACCCGAGCGTCCACTGTATGTCTATTCAGAAGTAAGCCCATTGAGTCCAGTGGCACTTACTTCCAAGTGTGTGTAAGGTATCAGATCTGTATTCCTCATCATGTCTGAATGTTAACACAACACAACTCTGTACATGTCTTCTGTTGACTTCTGTTGACTTTATGTCAACATATTTATCATATATAATTCAATAAGTAGATAGAGATGCGCATATTAGAAGATAAGCCAAGATGACAAAGTATTTCACATATTCTGTGACCCTACTCCTACAATATGTTTTAAAACAATTTTAAATACTGAATTTTAAATCGTTGCAACCTGCCCTGGATTATGCTGGTGAAGAGTGGGTAATGGATTAAAAATAATAATAATAAATATTTTTCCTTACTTTTACTTGCAGAACTCTTCAAAACAAAACAGGAACAGCAAATGATACATCTGAATATATCCATACAATATCCTGTCTGTCCAGCACAGGCTCAGCATGTTATAAAATATGAAATAATCCAAACAGACCTATAAGACAATGTCTCTCTCCTTCAGCATCCATTTTGCCTAGAGCTGTTTTCCTAGAGAGCTTCATTTACATCCTCACTCCACAGAGTTTGAGAGAGAATGAAGAACCAGCTACCACCAAGATGGCGAATTTGCAACGCCGTACCTTTGTCACCTGATCTAAGGTTACAACACTCACATGTTAGCTAGCAGAAAACAACAATTAGTTAATTCTCAGCTCAGCAAGAGCTCAGAGAGATCTCTTCTTGCTTTTTTATAGCTTCAATGGAATGTTCCCATGTTAAACCTTTTCACAAACTACACAGACATTCCCATTTCAGTGTCAATTAAACCAATTATACTTAACACCCCCACTTCACAGTAAGGCTACTTTTTCTGGGTTCACCATGTAGATGACATGTCTTAATCTCTCCCCCACCCCTTACACATGGATTCATTTCCCAAAATGCTGGTCCAGAGACTGCAGTATCCAGAAGGCAGCATGTAAATAACTCTATAGGACTAACAGGAAAAACTGAAACCTATTAGGCAAAGACCCCTTTTTCTAATTCAAAATGCATTTTGATGATCAAGTATGGTTCCACTAGGTGTTGTATTGGCTAGTCAACTGAACACTCTCTTCACAGCTGCAATGTTCCTGTACTGGACATTTGTGTTTCATATACTCCTAGTTCTGGTATTGCCCATCTTGTCTCCAAACTTCTTTCTTTCTTTCTTTCTTTCCTTCTTTCTTTCTTTCTTTCTTTCATTTATATTCCACATTTTCTCCAAGAGCTCAAGGTAGTGTACAAGGACCTCCCCTTCTGCATTTTATCCACACAACAACCCTGTGAAGTAGGGTAGGCTGAGAGGCAGTGATTGTCGGAACACGCCTGGGGGACACACGCAGCCCCCAGAATGAGACAGACTTCTCCGGGCTTCTTCCTGATGAAGTGCAGCCCGGGACGTTCACAAATCAGTCCCGGTGCGCACCAGTGACACATATCAAAAGACATGTGCACGCTCAATTAGCAGAGTATAGCAGAAACGATTGTGGAGCATGAATGTAGCATTCTAAGTGATTTATTAAGCAATATATACAGGACAAAGCAACCATGGTGTCCTCTCACATCTCCTCCGAGAGTAAAGAAGTACAAAAGTACAGTACAAGCGGAAGAGATAAGACTGGCTTCCGTTCTCACACTTTCCAAGCCTGGAAAGTAAACACAGACATGTGATGTAGCAATCACACATCCAGCAACGGAGGACTGAAATGCTGACATCCTCCCCCTTTTCAGGTAACCATTGTTGCATTTGCTAACACAGCCGTACACAATCAAACATACAGTTGTCATACCCATAACAGACTCCTGTAGTGTTTTTCCCAACTATGGGACTACATGCAATTGGTCTGGCCTTGTGCCTCACTATCTTGCCCTTCTGATCAGTCTTGGCTTTATAGACCCAACGACTATCAAGAAGCTTCATACCTGGCTTTATTGGGACAAGTTCCCAAGTCTTGTTCCTTTCTAAGGAATCAAGTTCAGCCTTCCTGGCCTTTAGCCGTGGCTCAGCATCCTTTGAGGACAAGCTCTGTACAGTACAAGAGGAAGAGATAAGACTGGCTTCCATTCTCACACTTTCCAAGCCTGGAAAGTAAACACAGACATGTGATATAGCAATCACACACCCAGGAATGGAAGAGTGAAATGCTGACAGTGACTGGCCCAAGGTCACCTAGTGAGCTTCATGGCTGAGTGGGGATTTGAACCCTGCTCTCCCAGGGCTTGGTCCAACACTCCAACCATGAACATCCCAAGGTTAGAGTTCACCTTTTCCATTTTTGCAACAACTTAAAGAGTTTTGCTTTTAAGAAAAATCTTTATTAGCCTTTGCATCTGAGAAAATCTGAAAGGTAAAAATGTTTGTTGGCAGAATACAGAAGCAAAATGAGGTTCACCACAGGTAGGCTCATAAAGAAAACATGGGACTTGCATAACACATTTTTTAAATCATCACCTTAAATGCACAATGCCTTTTCTGATGTCAAGAGAATACCGTTTGATTATCTTTTATTGATTTTTCATTACATAAAGTGCTCTGCCCAGCAGTAAACACTGCAATTAATGCTGCACATCTGTTACACATCCTGTCCCAGGATAGCATTGGTATCAAAGTTCCCAGTGCAGTGAGCATTTTAACATCACAACCGCAAATCACTACTTTATAAGCAAATAAACCCAATACGACCAAGCATATTGCCTGCAATTGCAAAGACATGTTGCACACAGAAACTTCAACAGACTACTAATTAAAAATACTCATTAGGAAAAAAATCGCTTTGCAGTCTCCTCAAGCTAACACCAAATTATTCAAATAGGAAAAATAAAACTGATGTCAGGAAACATGAACACACAAATGGGAAAATAAAAGGAGGTGCCTTATACAAAGTCTGACTGATACTCCATATAACTAGAACTATGGATTTGCAAAACTTATCAGTGAAATTTTGTTAGTCCTTCCTGGCTCTCCCATCACCAGTATGCAGCCCCAATAAAACAAAAGGATGTCCACCTCTGACTTAATGTTATATGCTTTTCTGAAGGATTTTGAGCACATAAGTAAGAACTTACTGATTGCAATTCCTTTCTGGTTAATTATCAGTATTATGAATGTTGTCGTCATCACTTTGTTCACTTAGAAGATCAGGTCTATGAGTGAAAATCCATGAAAACTCATGCTTCTTCCTCTGCTTAGTGGTAAAGCAATACACACTACAATGTGCTATTTTCCATGACATCGTTCCCTGTTTAACAACTGCTAATAGAGCCTGTCATTAAAGTTCATCAACCATGCATCACACCAAAGTGAAGATTTTACAACTGCATCCAATAAACGCTGTGAGCATTTGCAAATGAAGTTTCTTTGGTTATAGTTCTCTGCAGTAAGCCCTGAAGTAATAATCAATCACCAATTTGAGGAGCAAATGTTCCATGTATGGATGTTCTGGGCACCAGAACAGCTGAAAGGACACAGGAAGGAGCATGAAGTACTCAGAAAACTTCTTTTCTTTTCTTTTTAAATGCAGATCCTTCCCCCAAATGACAGCCAAGAGCCAAACACATGTACTGGCAAACACTGGCAGCAGAGAGCAGTGAGTCTTTCCCCCTTAGACTTGGAAGTTATGGTTGTGTTGGCCACAATCTTGATTGGCTTTAAGCAGGGGTCAGCAAACTTTTTCAGCAGGGGGCCAGTCCACTGTCCCTCAGAACTTGCGGGGGGCTGGACTATATTGGGGGAGGAGGAAATGATGCACGGACCCCGGTGGCTGCTTACCTGAGTCTTGTGAGCGGCAGGGGCTGGTGGCGGCGGAGGGACGATGAGCAGCGCACGAAAGGGCTCTGGAGAGGGGCTGCTTAAAATGGCGGCCGCTTGAGCACTGCTGCTGCTGACACCAACAAAGCCCAGTCCCCTTCCTCCTCTAGGCAGGGCGGGGAGGAGGCGCTGGTGCCGTGTGAGTGAGAGGGAGGGAAAGGGAAAGAATGTGCATGCTGGCGATCCACATCCCGGGATGATTCCCGGACCGTCCACATGCCTGATCCAGAAGGCAAGTGGGCCTGATCCGGCCCATGGGCCTTAGTTTGCTGACCCATGTTCTAGAGGAAGCACAGCATTTAGAATGGTTTCTCTGAATCCAATCTGAGCCCCTAAAATATCTTTTAATTTGTGAGAAAAACTGTCTTATACATCAAAGGACCATGAATAGGAAATGCTCCTTCACAGGTTGAAAGCATCTGGTGCAACTCTGCTTGCACTGTAGGCTGACATACCTGCATATGAAGAGTAGAGAGCAATCTCCAGGCTTCCTAGACTGTCCTGCTTGTGCCCACCTCTTGATCTCCCTTCAGCAATAGACTGATATTCTTAGGGTTGCTGACCTGACCTCACTTCATTTTCCTCCTTCTCCATGCCTCCCTCATTAAAGGAGACACACTTGAATCTCTCTCCATCTGAGGTGCAAAAGGAAGAATAGCTTACGGCATCTCTGCTTAGATAGAACTAGGGATCTTTTCTATCAACTATGTATTTCCAGCAAGAAACATAGCTTTCTTAATTTACAAACTCATGAGTCTCAGTGTGATTGTATCCAGGGTAAAATGTGCTCCTCCAGCAGAAATTCTGCATCAAGTTAACTTCTGTTGAGCATTTAAACTTCAAATGCCATGAAAAAGATCATGGGTCAAGTCAGGGCTGATGGTTTCATGAGGCAAATTGAGGCAATTGACATAGGTGGTGGATTAGTGCCTCTTGGGAGCCCTGATCACTTGTTACACTAGCCACTACAGATGTTGGCATCCAACCAGCAAGGCTCCTTGTAAAGAACTCTCCAAAGGATGTCTCTTTAAACTCTGAGCTAAATCTTGGTGCCAAAGAAGGACAGAACTTTCTTTATGTATGCTACTACAGCAGCAAGAATACTTATTCCAAAGTATTGGAAGACACAAGATTTACCCACTCTGGAAGAATGGCAGATGAAGGTGATGGACTATATGGAACTGGCGGAAATGACCGGCAGAATCTGAGACCAGGGAGAAGAGTCGGTGGAAGAAGATTGGAAGAAATTTAAAGACTATCTACAGAAACACTGCAAAATTAATGAATGTTAGAATGATGTTGGATTGAAGTTAAGCGGTTTTTAGTAGCAATGTTATAAAGGAATATGTAAAATGGTTTGTTAACAGGTGATAATATAAAGCTATAATATATTAAGATAAAAGATTAAGATAAAATCAAAGAGGGAAAGGATTTGCTGAACTAACTAATTGAACTGGAATACAAAAAAGGGAGGTGTGAGGAGGTCAGGGAAACAAGCAAATGAAAGATAAGATTTGGAAAAACTGATTTGTTTTTAACTGTTTTTACTTTGTATTTTCTTTTTTCTTTTTTTTTCTTTTTTTTTTGTAAAATGTTGAAACTTTAATAAATATCTTTTAAAAAATAAAAATAAACTCTGAGCTAAATCTAAAATAATTTTATTTTTATCCAGCCATTCAAGTTGATTCTATAATTCAAGAAACCACTGGTATAATATACATCCAGTGACTGAGTGGAAGGTTAACATCATCCACCCTGACTCCAGATTCTGAATGGTTTTCATGGTGCTCAAACTGTCTTCAAGGGAAACAAGCAAATTAACTGCAGCCAAGCATTCTACCCCAATTACACTATGCATTAAAGATTGATGTATGTCACAAATACTGACTCTGTTCTTCAACTACCCATCTACAAAGTAAAAAGTAAAAGAGAATATCAAATCCACAGCACTTAACCATTAAAGAATTTAAAGCTTTTTTTCATTTGGAGAAAAAGGCAACAAGGGCAGCAAAGAAAAAAAAAGGCTGTTTAGGGCTCAAGGAAGCAGTTATTAAAATGAGATTTATGTGCTGTAAACTGCTCATAGTTCCATCTCTCAAGTGTGAAATTAGCGATGGAGAAAAGGTTTCACAGAAACTTAATCTGAGCACTGTCCTGTTGCAAAAGGATTTGCAGTTTTTCCATCTCTGTGCCAAATGTTTCCTATCTTTGAGCTGCTGGAGTTATTCATGCAAGGCAACAGATAATCAGAAGTGTCTAAAGGGTTTTTAAATAATCTGACTGAGCATAGTCCTCTTTTCTGTTCACCACACTAATACTTTAGCTAGTGCCAGATCATATCTGAAATAAGCTCTTATTGCAATTTAGTAAAATCTTTAGGCGTCACTGACATTTAAAAAAGAGGAGCCCTCATGTTAAAAATAGGAGGATACTTGCTGCATTGTACAAAGTTATTTGGCAGCTGGACTTCCTGGAACAAGAAATTGTGCTGGAGTTCGGAAAGGCTTATACGAGGCTCTGAGCACCTCTGGTACACCTCACCTCTTCAACTGATGCCCAACACTTCCCTTAGACCACAGCTCATCCCTTGGTCCACATCTCTCCTTAGTCCTCAACTGATCAGGGTATGTGTGTCTGACTTTCATTACCATCATAATACAATTAGTCGGAAGCCAAAACATTCATGCCCCCCATGCTATGATCAGGAATAAAGCTGCCCCCTTTCACCATTCAGAATGATTTTCATTACCATCACAGCACTCCGGGCAGGGAAATTAAAAACTTCCCACTTCATGTACCATGGTCATGAAGAAAAGTGCCCTTTAATTTTAATCCCTATTTTTACAGACCATATCAGAAAGCGCCATTGAAGCCTTTCTATTTTGTGTCAAAAGGTCCATGATGATAATAATAATAAAATGTATATGAATAGGCCAGCAACCTCTGGTGGCTGGGGAATTGCTAACCTCAAACTTTATTTTCAAGTGAACCAATTAAGACAAATCATTCTTTTTTCCTAAGAAAGATATATCACGGTCCTAGTTTGAACTAGAAGGTGCTTAATCTTAATATAATCCCAATAGATACATATCTTAAAACTTCTGATTGGGCTGTTAATCTATATCAGGCACAGGCAAACTCGGCCCTCCAGATGTTTTGGGACTACAACTCCCATCATCCCTAGGTAACAGGACCAGTGGTCAGGGATGATGGGAGTTGTAGTCCCCAAACATCTGGAGAGCCGAGTTTGCCTATGCCTGAACTATATTTTAAAACAACACTCAGAATCTGGAAGATCCAAAAGAAAGCTTTGGCTACTGTGCAGTTCCCTCTCACTCCCATCCTGTTTCATCCCCCAGATTTATAATAAAAACAGAATGGAATATTTCAAGGGCAGAAAGGAAAGAGGGATGCAAAGGCTTCATGATTTCCATGTAAATGGAGAGGCAAAGTGAGAAAGGGCACTTGTTCCAGGATACGTTCATTTCTGTGGAATACAACAGGATTGACAAAATATAGCATTTTAGAGGCCACCAGAAATTTGACTGAATTGGAAACTATGGCACTGTCTGAAAGAAATGATACAAATGGCTTGATCACTCCCATTTATTGTCAAACTGATTGCAACCGATGTGGGTTTCCTTCAAAGACTGAAATAATGCTGGGAACAGGATTTTAGTTACCCAGTCAAAGAAGAGGCTACATCTAGTTTAACCTATGTGTTTGATTTTGGCATCAGCTAACAAGCCTTAAAATAAATAATTAGATGGTACATGACAACTATTAGATTGTTGCATATAACACATACATCCTCCCCAAGTTGTTGAAGATGCAGGGCCTTAGAAGCTACTTACTTCCACATGTGTTGGACTTCTCCCACTGTGGAAGGATTCCGATGCCAGGTTTCTGAGGATATGCATAAGATTACTCACCAAAATGTTCTTACTATTCTGTCTCCAACACTTTTAATTTTGGGTGTGTGTGCAAATCAGTTCTCTTTTATTATCAGCTATATTAACTATCACAAAATTCTGGAAATATTTGGAAAATGCCACTTTTAAATATTGGTATAATACTATCGGATGCGGGTGGCACTGTGGTGTAAACCACTGAGCTTTGGGCTTGCCGATCAGAAGGTCGGCGGTTCGAATCCCTGCGACAGGGTGAGCTCCTCTTTCTCGGTCCCAGCTCCTGCAGTTCGAAAGCACGTCAACATGCAAGTAAATAAATAGGTACCGCTCCAGCAGAAAGGTAAATGGTGTTTCCGTGCACTGCTCTGGTTTTGCCACATGACCTGGACAAACATCAGCTCCCTCGGCTAGTAAAGCAAGATGAGCGTCGCAACCCCAGAATCATTCACAACTGGACTTACAGTAACTGTCAGGGGTCCTTTACCTTTACCTTTACAATACTATCTGGTTTTTAACTCCATCTGAAAAGTTAAGCCAAAAGATGCACAAACACAAACATTTTATTTATTTATTTGACATGGTGTGATTTTCTTAGCTTTGTTAATGAAGGAATCAAGGCTCCTTCATTTGGTCTGAAGGGATATGGACTCCAACAATTACGGTAATACAATTTCCCCTCTCTTCCTTTCTTTAGCGCTACCATTTTTTGTTGGATTGAACTATGTATAATACTGAACAACTGGATCTGTTCTTAACATCTGGCATGCACACCACTTAGAGAATGGTTACAACAGACACCGTAATGATTATCTGTATTTCAAAACCTACACACACACTTAGCTAGGAATAAGTCCCTTTGAACTCAGTAAGTAGCCATGCATAGAATTTTGGTAGGGGAGTGGTTGGTTTTTGGTTCTTGTTTTTGCTTTTGCTTTCATTATGAATTTTGGGTTCTTATTTTGTATTTGTATGTTGTGAACTGTCCTGCGAACTTTGGATGAAGGGTGGTATACAAATTTAATAAATAATAATAATACAGAAGTATACTGGTACCTCGGTTTTCAAACGTCTCCATTGACGAACGTTTTGTAAATGCTTCCGTTTTCGAATGCACCTCGGAAGTCAAACGGCTTCCACTTAGTGTATATGTCCCCCCCCCCTCAGTTTTCTCTATTAAATTTGCAGGCTGCCCTCTACGCCTTGGTCTCTGAACATTTCGGAACTCAAACGGTCTTCGGGAATGGATTATGTTCGAAAACCGAGGTACCACTGTATATAAATTGTTGAAATGAATAAATAAATTATTCAAGCACTGCAAAGAAAGAATGAAAGTTGGCAACTTCTCAATCACTGCTCTGGTCAGTATGAATGGAAGTGCCCTAGAATCATGTACAAAGGAATTACACTTTGCCATTGCAATCTTCTCACTCACAGTCCTCCCCCGGCACATCCTAGCAGAAGGAACGTTCTGAGGAGAAAAGAGGAGTGAAGACCCGGGAGGACCACCATCAAGTATGAAATCCTGTTAAACCCCTTAACAATACCAAAACTAACAGACCCTGACAGAATAAGCTCATAAACTGTAGGTGGGGGAATGAAGGGGGGCAGGGAGGTAGGAAATTAATGCAAGATACTGGAGCTGTTTTTCCATATGCAGAATTCCCTGATCTCTGATGGCTGACAAAAGAAGTTCCCATTTGAAAATCTGTTGCAGCTGATAAAAGTGGAGGCGCTTAGGATTGAGAATTTAAAATTCCTTCGGCATTCAAAACGTATTATTTAATCTTTTTGATGCGGGTATTTAGTTAAAATTCAGAAACAAATTCAGCTTCGTTAAATAGCTTTATCTCTCAGATTAAGAATGATGTAATCAAGGCAGGTGTCCTATCACACTTGGAAGTAAGTCACATTGAACACATTAGGTCTCACTTCTCAATAAAGATGCACAGGATTATGCTGTGCTATTAATTTTAAGTCAAGAGTCTTGTTTAAATCATTCTTTGCCAGGTTTTGAATATAGTGAAGAGTGCTGGTCTAGAACCTGGGAGACAGGAGTTCAAATCCAGGTTCAGCCGCAATGCCCACTGGGTGATCTTGTGCCAGTCATCGTTTCCCTCACAGGGTTGTTTTGAGGGATTGGAAAGAACTGAGTGTACCACCTTGAGCTCCTTGGAAGAAAGGTAGGATAAAAATGTAATAATAAATAAAAGGGGGAAGAAATCTCTACACACTTCCTCTGCAAGCATCAAAAGCTATAAAAACCAAGTGCAGGGGTCCTTGGTAACCAGTCAAAATTTGTGGTCTCCTTTCCTACTTAAAAGGAAGTTGGAGGGTGTTGTTTCCAATGTCAATGTTGGGCTTTGGTGATGCTCAGTGCACCTCTGAAGTCTAGTAAGTTTACAAATGCTCCCCACCCCTTCTCCCCAGCTGTGAGTTCAGGTGTAGGACAAGGCTGCTGTCCTTTGCCAGAGGAGAGGGGGAGATCTACACAGCACACTAGCTTCTGGAGTCCTTGCCAAATACCATTTGCTCCCACATTCATAACTCTTGCTTACTAAACTGAGATATGGCCACCCAAATGTGGCCTGAGTGTTAACATTGCTATAAGAAGCTTAATTTATATTCCTTACATTTAGGGAAAGTGGCAAAACAACATCATTTGTCTAAAACTGACTAACAAGGCATACTGTTTGCAAAACACACAAACATTTATTTATTTATTTATTTATTTATTTATACATACATACATACATACATACATACTTTATTTTTATCCAGCTATTTATCTATCAAGACCCCAGGGAAGTTCACAACCCCCCCCCCAAATGCTACGCTTCACAAAATACAACAGTAAGATCTAACCATTACTAAAAACATTACATTCGGCAGGCAATGCTCCAATGACTGTACTAAACATACATATGTGAACCACACCTGCAGCTGATGCACAGCTACCCACCCACAAAAGCCTGAATGGGGAAAAAAACAAATTAAGCTATACTGTACAACATATTTGCATGCTGGCATGTACCAAACCTTTTCACTGTGTGCGCACCAGACAACATGGCAGCAAAACAGGGTGGCATGTATCATCATGACAGGCTTGATGCCTGGTATCCAAGATACGTTAACATGCTGATAAGTTACTTGTTTCCCAGCTGTGAGAACTGGTTGCTGCATTTGATTCCTTGGTTGAAGGCAAGCTAAATTAAAACTGCAGTGACCTATATTGTGCTTCAGCTAATGACCCAGTTAACCTCTGGTTAATTTTTTGTCTCCTGGTGTCCTGGGAACAGGGAGATGTTTACTTCGGTTGTGACAAACCTTTAGAAACGAGCCACTGGCATTTCTTTATTCTGGAGCTGTGTGTTTTAATAGAAATTAGCTAATGAACCATGGGGGTCTGAAGAAGTTGCTGAATCCCAATGAGGGGCTTTCTCTCTGTTCTCCTCCACCCTAATTTACATGACTTAAGCTTTTTGCCTTTTAATTTCCCCCCCTTTCCCCCTTTTTGTTTCTTGATTATTGATCTGTCTCCTGGGGAGGAAACAAACCATTTTGCTTAGTGGGTAGGGCATTACTGTTGGCAGCTTTCCAGCTAGTGTCTTCACAAGTTTTATAATACAAATTATACCAAAGGCGCACATACACATATGTTGGCAAGGAAAGCTGCAGCCACAAAGCACTTTTTATCTTTGACATAGCTGGTATGAAAACAAATGGGAGCATAATTGCAAAATAACAATGTTGTCCTTGGTAGAAGGAAGGTCCGTCTAACCAGAAGTAATGTAGCTCTCCAGTGGGAATAGGAAATTGCTCCAAGTGAGGTAACACACGTAGCTTGACTCTCCTTAAGGAGATGATAGTGCATCTGATAACTGGCACAGGGGAAGAAAGACAGGAGCCTTTGTAGGCCCAATATGCAAGTTTACTCCTGATAATCCATACTACATAATAAGGATTGGGGCTTGCGCCCACGTAGTGAGAACTTGGTTAACTAATCAAATGGGCTGGTTTACTTAGATCAGGGGTGGGGAACCAAATTCAGCTGAAGGACTGCAGGTCCTTCTTGTTAAGTATAGTGATTTGATTTACTGAAAGTGGGAATGCTTAAATGCATTACTGTGTGTTAAATTCTGGAATGTTCCCCAGTAACTCTCATGTGATTGGTTAACTCTGGTCACATGGGAGGTATCTTATTCCATTCTCCATTTTGTTTTTGTGTTAGTGACTTGACTGTAATGGCTGCATGTCCATGGACACCGAAGAAGAGACAGTGTTAGATAACTCTCTAAATGTAATAGAGGAAAGGAGTGCTAAAGTTTCTGTGTGAATATATGTGAAAGAAAGAAGTACAGAAGCTAATGTTCTCCCAAAGAAGCAATAAAGAGAAGTCTTTTGGAAGGAGAAAGTGGGAACCTCTCAGAAGGAGCTGCATAGCCTAGCTGAATAATGTAAGGTAAAAGAGTAAAGGTAAAGTCCAATCAAAGGCGACTCTGGGGTTGTGGCGCTCATCTTGCTTTCAGGCCAAGGGAGCCGGTGTTTGTCCACAGACAGCTTTCCAGGTTATGTGGCCAGCATGACTAAACCGCTTCTGGCGCAATGGAACACCATGACGGAAACCAGAGTGCATGGAAACACTGTTTACATTCCCGCTACAGCGGTACCTATTGTATTGATCTACTTGCGCTGGCATGCTTTTGAACTGCTAGGTTGGCAGAAGCAGGGACAAAGCAACGGGAGCTCACCACCATCATGCGGATTTGAACCACCAACCTTCTGATCAGCAACTCCAAGAGGCTCAGTGGTTTAGACCACAGTGCCACCCGCTCTGCAGCTGAGTAATGTACAGAAGGCTGAGTGAATGTACAGTGGTACCTCAGGTTACATACGCTTCAGGTTACATACGCTTCAGGTTACAGACTCTGCTAACCCAGAAATATTACCTCGGGTTAAGAACTTTGCTTCAGGATGAGAACAGAAATTGTGCTCCGGCAGCGCAGCAGCAGCGGGAGGCCCCATTAGCTAAAGTGGTGCTTCAGGTTAAGAACAGTTTCAGGTTAAGAACGGACCTCTGGAACGAAGTAAGTACTTAACCCGAAGTATCACTGTACTGAAAAGAGAGAAAGACACATTTCATTTGCATGTTTAAGGAACAAGCTGTAATCTTCAGCTAAGAAAAACTAAGCCCGTGCTTAGATAAGCATGTGAATGTAAATACTTTGCATATATTCTTCTTGAGCTATATGTTCTGCAAGTAAAAAGTGTTTGGACATTGTTTTAATTTCAAGAAGTGGGTCAGTATTGCACACAATTTGGCTTCCTGACTGCAGTTTAGCTACTCTGCCAACTCTCCTGTGCAACATTCCAATGGCGGTTGGGGCCAGAGGTGGTTGTACACTAGGCTGATTGCTGCACCAACCAGGCAAACCAGAAGCATGATCAGAATTCAATGACGCATTCAAGCCACTTGAGGAAGGTGTGAAGCAGGGCAAGTGAGGGTTGTGGCCAGGGGGTTCAGGCTGATGAGGGAGTGTAGCCTGGGGAGGATCCCAAGGGCCAGAGAGAGAGGCCTGGAGGACCACATTTAACCTCTAGGTCTCAGTTCCCTACTCCTTCAGTAAGCCATAGTTAACACTAGCCACAATTCACTGTTTGAAAATAACAACAAACTACAATTAGCTGAAAATGAAAGCTTGTAGCTATGCTGTAGGAAGAGGTGGTATATCTTATGAGCCTGAGGCTTGTTATACATTACACCTAACCAGTTCTTTTCAACCCGATGCCCTCCAGGTATTTTTGACTACATCTCCTAGCATCACGGACTATTGGTCATGGTGGCTGGGGCTGATGGAAGTTGGGAACTGAAAGCACCTGCACAGTACTGGGCTTGGGGAAAATGCAGCAAACTATAAGACACACTATAAGACACCTGGGACGCAGGTGGCGCTGTGGGTTAAAGCCTCAGCGCCTAGGACTTGCCGATCGAAAGGTCGGCGGTTCGAATCCCTGCGGCGGGGTGCGCTCCCGTTGTTCGGTCCCAGCGCCTGCCAACCTAGCAGTTCGAAAGCACCTTCGGGTGCAAGTAGATAAATAGGGACCGCTTACCAGCGGGAAGGTAAACGGCGTTCCGTGTGCTGCGCTGGCTCGCCAGATGCAGCTTGTCACACTGGCCACGTGACCCAGAAGTGTCTCCGGACAGCGCTGGCCCCCGGCCTCTTGAGTGAGATGGGCGCACAACCCCAGAGTCTGGCAAGACTGGCCCGTACGGGCAGGGGTACCTTTACCTTTACCTTTTATAAGACACACTTCCTGCTGCCGACTGGTTTCCAGTATGCGCCTCTATAATTTATTGGAAGATTTAAATGCCAAATAAATTTTAGGTGATTAAAAAAAGACATGTTTATAGATTTATGCACAGAACTCCCATTAGAAAAGTTGGAATGATATTTCCTAATTTGATATGCTTTCTTCAAATATTTAAGAAAACAGACTATATGAAATATTACCTATTTGAGCAATATAGATTTTTCTGCTTGTTTCTGGCAGACTGAAATGTTTTTGATTAGATAATGTCTTGAAACAGCTTGCAAAATAACACACATAAAAAATAGCAAGGGAACCAGTAGTCATTTCATTTGGCTTACCAAAGGGACCACAAAGGTTGAAAAGTAACATTTTTATTAGCATTTGTAAAAATTATGGAAGCAAAACACTGTAAACAACACAGTTCCAACAAAGAGGCTCCAATTCGTATTAATTTGGGAATAAAATTTATTAGTCTCGGCATAATGTACTTCTGTGTAAACCTGTTTAGGATTCTATTACATTGCATAGAAGTGGCTAAATGAAGTCTGATGTAGGGCAGAAATGGGGGGGGGGAATCTGCTTCTAAAATTAATATGACACAATTACAACCACAATCGATTGAAACCAAGTTTTAAACTGATAATAGCAAGACTAGTGATTTATAAGTAGGTAAATTTTATTGTATTTTCTGAAATTGTGATATGTTAAGATTTGAAGAATTAACATAGCCAAGTTAATTATTCTGGGTATCATTCAGCTAAGTTTTACTGAAATTAATAAAGCTCATTGATTTTAATGGGTCTACTCTGAGTCAACTGAGAGCACAAACACATCTATCTACTTATGTGATCATTGCTGGGCAAGCCCTGGATCCCCTGTTTGAAAGGTGAGGATGTCTGAACTAAGGAGCAGAGCCTTTGGCAGTGGCTGTCCTAGAAATTTGAAATAGCCTCCCTATAAGGTTCAGCTATGCTCCTTTCCCTTTTGGGTTTAGGAAATTATGTGAGGCCAAGTTATTATGATGATGATGATGATGAAAGCGTATGGCTAGCTGAAAGAGCTCAAGTGCTTTATGGAACCGCATCCCTGAGATATGACAGGTACACACGATATCTCCTTGCCAGAAACAATTGGAGGCATTTTGTTTCAACAAGTTTACAGCTGGTTTTATTTATATTTTTTTTAGTTGTTTGTATTGTAATATTGTAAATTGCCCTAATTTATGAAAGGTGATTCATAAAGTAAAATAATAACAACATTTAAAGGGGCTGATTTTATTTTCACTGTTGCTTTGATTTATTCTTTTTAGGTACTGTATTGCTAGTTACATAGATATGTGAATAGTTTTAGTTAGTATGGGGGAGGGGGTGTATTCTGGCCAAGATAAGGATTTTAAGCAAAGCCATTATCATTCTTACATTGATTACTCTTTCAGAAACAGCCTTTTATGCTTTCAACAGTGAGGTTCAAATCAGCTTTGTAGTAATTCCTGATTGACCATGGCATACATTTAAAGGGTGGAATTCAATGTCATGCTATTACAATCATTCCCTATCCACAAGCACCGCAGCTTGCTAAACAGAAAAATCCACCCCCTGCCCTCCACAGGCTGTTCTGGTGGTTCTCCTGACTCTCCCCCACAAGCCAATTTCAGGGGACACACGGGGAGGAGAAGCGGGAAAGCTCCATTGAGAAAGTAGAAGTCCTTGCACAGGCCTCCCACTGGTGGGGTTTGTTCGGTGAATTCTGCTTTGAATGCACAATAACCATCATCTTCAGGTAAAATAGGAATGTCTCCTGCCTGAAACCTTGGAGACCAATTGCCAATCAGTGCACACAATACTGAACTACATCATGCCTTCTATGCCTCCACCATTGCTTTGCAATGTCATCCAGAGAGGGTGCTGAGCCGCGCTTCCCAAGCACTGGAACTCAGCAATGGATAATGGTAGCCTTTAGCAAACCACATCTCACGAGTCATTGCCAGAATAATCTACACACAGGATTTGGTAGAGGTTGTTTTCCTGAGGTACGATGAGCTCAGCTTTCCTATGTCTTGCTTCTCGGTCAATGCAAAAAAAGTTTGCTTGAACACCAAAGTCCTCTGTCTCTTTCTTGCATGGGCCGGCTGGCCAGTTAGCCCGCCCTGTGCTCAGTCAGTCTTACCTAGAAATTAGCAGAACTCATTTCTTCTTATCTCAACCCTACAGAGAAATCAGGCATACTTGTACGTACCCATAATCTATGGGCTAAGGATGTTTTCTTTAATATCAAAGAAGAGAAACTGACTAGATTGGCGTTTTGTCCCTGAAAACCACCAGTGGCTCCTGGTAAATACCAACTGTGAATCTCAGCTCAACACTATTTTAAAAAATTACCTTCATAACACAGTTTTGCGTTAAACTCCCAAACAAGGGACCACCCAATTCTAAACTGAGGCCCAACAATTGTACAGCACAAGATGGTTCCCAACCAATTCACAGGGCCTCTGTTCAACACAGTGAATACGTCAGTGTGTGGTAGCACTTAAGAGTTCTGGACTAGGACCTGGGAGACCAGTGCTGAAATCCCCACTCAAACATGACCTTGCGCCAGGCCCAGTTTCTCAGCCTCATAGGGTTGTTGTGAGGATAAAATGGGGAGGAGCAGAAGCATGTCTTTGGAGGAAAGATGGGATACATATGCATATATATATATAAACAAATAAATAAATACCGTATTTTTCGCTCTATAACACGCACCAGACCATAACACGCACATAGTTTTTAGAGGAGGAAAACAAGAAAAAAAATATTCTAAATGAAACAGTGGATGTATGATTTTTGTGGTTCATGCTGTGGCCACAGACATGTGATCTGACAGTGAGTTTGGAGTAGCCCAATGCAAAAATCCTGAGGATCCATGTGGATCCATGCTTTGTAACCACGTTTTTGCACCACTGCGACCCTAGGCAACAGTGGGTGCGTGATTTTTTTGGTGCAGGCTGTAGCCATGGACATGCTATGTTATCTGATGGTGAATTTGGGGTGACCCAGTGCAAAGATCCTGTGGATCCATACTTATAAAAGTCCCTATTAAGGAAAAAACAGACAGGATATACGAAGTATGATTTCTTTTTTATTTACGGTATTTCTTTTTTGGCCACCTCTGTCACTGCAACCTTTGCTCTGTGCTTGCACACTTTTGGGCAATAGGGCATGTAACACACTTTTTTTCATCTGCCAATATGTAGAAAATCAATTTTAATGTCCCTATATAAAATGCCTAGAGAAGCAGAAGGGTATTACATCAGCCACTGTATTAAGGCTAAACGTTTGAAGAACAGCTCTCTATGGGGGGGGGGGGAATAAATTCCATTTTCAATCAATTGTTATTGTGGCAGCAATTATCAGTGTATAGCGCACAATGAGAAAATGAACTTTAAAAAATATATATAAAAAACATTCTCACGTTATACTTCTTCAAAGAAGAGTATTAGGCTTTTAATGAAGGGGAGAGGAGAGATGCTGTAATCCTCCTGGCTCAGGAGATTCTGATTTACCTGCCGCGTTAGAAAGTATAGATTAAGATATTTGATATACAGCATATAAATCCAGAGATTTCCATGTCTCACTCTGCAATCCAGCCTGCTGTTACTTACGAGCAGGGAAGCAGGGTTTCTCTTCCAAACAAGCATACTGTCTCCCTCCAGCAGTACATTGCTTGGAGAAGCTGTAATTTGGAGGGGGCCTGGGGGCAGGGCTCTCTGCTTTTGGAAAAGAAATGAGAAACCTACCATTGTAAAGCAAAAATCCCCTCCACCCCACCCAAGCCAGCCCTCCCTCTCTCTCTCTCTCTCTCCCACTTGCGTGTTTTTCGGCTGCTTGCGAGTCCCTAGAGCACGGAGAGGAGGAGGTGGTGGGCTGGAGCCTGCACGCAGTGTGACTAGGAAAGAATTAGAAGGACTCGATCATTTCCTTAACCCTCTGCTTGCCAGGAGGGCAGGGGATTCCCTGCTCTTTGTTGAGTTTGAGCAAACGCAGCAACAGAAGCGGGTGGGCAGTAAGACCCTGAGGCAGAATGCAGGAAAGCAACAGCTTCCGCCTTCCCTCTTCCCTCCGCCCGCCCGCCCAATCTTATTTTTGCCTGATTTTTGCCTATTTTGCCCCTTCGCTCCGGAGAGTCAGCTCCAGGGACCACACATTCGCTCAATAACACGCACAGACATTTCACCTTACTTTTTAGGAGAAAAAAATCTGCGTGTTATAGAGCGAAATTTACGGTATTCTCAAGCTCCAAGGCCCAATAGGAAAACCAGTTCTCAAGATCAACGAGAAAAACTGTTAGCGTAGCAAAGGGTTGACACCACAGCTCAACAGCATTGGGTCAGTATCTAGCACATGCATACCATACTAGATTTTGCCAATATAAATGTCCGGTCTAAATTTCAGGGATAGGAATGCTCTTCAAGAGAACAAAATTAATGAAAATTACAATGCTAAATCCTTTTTTATTGTCGCCAATTATAGTTTTATAGACACATTGATTAATCAGGGGCCCAGCTGAGAAATGTTACTTGGGGAACATTGTTTGATTTTTTACAATAAATAATTCATTTGCCAAATATATTGAAGAGGACAATGGAAAGGGATAAGTGGGTATCTGCAGCAAAATATTTTCCCCAAAAGAGCCGCATATTAGGAGGCTAGGCCCCCAAATACACTAAAAGTTTTAAAACTAATTGTTTCAGTGTGCATGTATTTGCTGGCAATAAAGCTTCAACTATACAGACTCTGTACTTAACATCCCCTTTCCCTTAACGTTACTGAATGGACAGATATTGAAGAGGGAAAGAGCTTAAAATGCACCCCCTCTCCGATAAGGCAGCTCAAATCTTAGTTGGGTAAAGACCTAAACCCCCATTTAAGTTTAGCCCAATTCAAATCAGGACTCATACCACACTCCCACAATGCCCTGGCCTAGCTATCACCCTTCTTCCCAAAGCCATACATCTAAAGTTGGGTTTCCACCTCTCTAAATGTTCAACAAGCACAATCAAAATGCTCAATTTAGCTGCTGCTTGCCACTCCCCACTTTCCCTGTTACATCTCCCTAAACCATCACCTGCTTTTCCAAGGTAAGGTTGACAATGAAAGGCTACTGTGCTAACTGGAGGTATCCTGTGGAGGTTCTCCTCAGATGAAAATAACCGAGTGAGTGTTTTTTGGTGCCAGGAATCATGGGGCTTTACTACAAGTCCAACAACCCCTGGCTGCAAATGATCTCGAAAGGGTCTTCTACTGCACGTTACTTTCCTCACCTTCCAAAATGTAAGGATTTACTCATTAATTTTGACTTGTGCAGTGGGAAGGCTATATTGACCACAGAGGTTTTTAATCTTGAACACGAACAAGCAAATTTTAGGATCTCTAGATTACTGGTTTGTTTGCTGGCCTTCCTACATCTTCAGTAAACCATTGATTTCTCTTAAGAATTCTCCCCACACAAACATTATTTGTCTTGCATATGACTTTATTTATGTTCTCACTATAATTTATTTGACTGTGTTCGGATTATTTTGCCTTTTAAATTTAAACCCCAGCTTTTACATTCTGAATTAACTAGACCTCTTGTATTTTCTTATCTTTTTGTTCGTTTCTTCACTCTTATTAGGCATTAGATTTCTCATTTGTCAAACATCTGCACCCATGAACTCTAGTCATTCAGGGTATCTGGAAGTCTGTCCCCACCAGTCTTCTTTTTTTACTCCCTTCTTAAAGTAAAAGCAACAATTTCCCCTTGTTTTATTATTCTTAATTGTTTCTTATTTTATTTACTTATACACTGACAGAAAAAGAAAAAAGTGCCATTTTTCCGTAACATGATTTATGGCTTTCTCCATGCTCTTTAAAGGAAGCATACAATTGAACTATTTTCATAACCTTTTCCCTCTTTTGTTTCTTCCTTGTCTTACGATTGTGAACCAGAGAACAGGGCAAAATGCAATATTCAGTTTTCTTTGAAGGAGAGACTTAGTCTTAGGGCACCTCGTGGGATCTCACATATTTGTGTGCTGCATTTTGTTAATCTGATGTACAACTGCTCTTAAGTTTGTGGCTGAATATTTGAACATTTGCATGAATGACTGAATCGAAAATTCAATCACAGGAGCATAGCATTTTCTACACTGACGTGAAGTAGCTCTCCAGGGTCTTTCCTCTGCCCAACCTAGAGATGGCACAGATGGAACTTAAGAGTTTTGCATGCAAAAGGCCTTATCACCACTAAGCTATATATCCACACCAAATTACTTGTACTGGGCTTGGTTTTAAGTGCTTTATTATATTTATTTTCATGTAAATAATTTACTACTACAATCATGGTTTTCACATTACAGCACTTCAGTGTGTTTTGCACTATGTGTCAATGTAAATCAGTGTTATTGTACCTACAGGTTATATTAATCACAGCTAGGGCCGGAGGAAAATTCGATTCAGGACACATTTAAAGCCAAATCTATCAAATTCACACTTTCCTCTCTCTCTCTCTCTCTCTCTCTCTCTCTGTGTGTGTGTGTGTGTGTGTGTGTATGTTCGTGTTCTGAAGCAAAACAATCCCTTGGAAAAAACCACACTTATCTGAATTTTGTGACGTAGTTATCCAGCCAATGTTCACACAAAAATCATATGGGGGGGGGGGAATGTGCATAAGAATGAAGAGATATAACATGCAAAAATGCATTATATTAGTGCGTGGGGAACATATGCACTGCACCAGTAGTTATTGGACTCCCAACTCTCACCAGCCCCAGCAGCCATGGGCAACGGGCAGAAAAGACAGTAGCTAGAACCAAGCAACATCTGGTGGACCACCTCACCCTGACCCAATTCACACCATGCCTTTTGACCAAATGATCTCCAAAGCAGTTTTCAATACATCAAAGCAATGCAAATAACTGTTCAAAGGTCTTGTTCATCTGGTTGCTAGCAGTTGCCAGGGCATTGCTCCTTTTGCTTTTACATTCCTAGGACAATGGCCAATTTGGGCAAAGTTCTTTCTGGAAGGCAAAGCACACTCCCTGCAGCTACTCCTTCTCTATCTCAATGATCTTTCCCTTGCCGTAGTGTTCTTCCTAGAGGCTAAACCTCCTATTGTCCCTTGGACAGGCAGTGAGGGCCAGAGTGTGCCTCTTCTCATTTCTGCTGTCCCAGGGCAACTCATTTTATCATGCCAGGATAAAATGTGGTTGCGTCACCCTGATTATGTGGAAAGGATATGAAGAAAGTTCAGTTCATCCATTGATATTCATCATGTGGTTACTGGAACGTCAGGTGCTGCAGATCAAATTTCATAGTCCAACATTTCATATCAACCCAGACGCGATGCTTTCAAGTGGAGGCTATTCACCTGTGAGCCATCGAAATGTTAGAAATCAGCTGAAGAACATAAATGAGTGAATTCAGCCCTGAGAGAATTTCAGTTGGAAAGGGCAACTGCTCACCTGGAAGAGTAAAATGGCTTGCATCCAATGTAGTGCTAAGTAACCATCCGATCAGCAAAAGGATTTCTGCAACAAGACTCTCCTCCCCTTGTGCACCCCCAAAATCTGTTCTGGGATTCCCCATCCCCAATCTTCCAGAGCAGATTTGGAGAGGGCATTATGAAGTGACCGTGGGCCCTCAGGTGTTGTTCGATTACAATCCCATCAGCCTCAGCCAGCACGACCAGTGGCCAGGAGAGCCAGTGTGGTGTAGTGGTTAAGAGCGGTAGTCTCGTAATCTGGGGAACCGGGTTCGTGTCTCCGCTCCTCCACATGCAGCTGCTGGGTGACCTTGGGCCAGTCACACTTCTCTGAAGTCTCTCAGCCTCACTCACCTCACAGAGTGTTTGTTGTGGGGGAGGAAGGGAAAGGAGAATGTTAGCCGCTTTGAGACTCCTGAAGGGGAGTGAAAGGCGGGATATCAAATCCAAACTACTACTCCTCCTCCTCCTCCTCCAGGGATGATGGGCATTGGAGTCCAAAAACACAGGAAGCCCCTCACTTTCCCCATATCCCAATAGTGATGACCATTGCTGATAATGTGGTGACTGGTCATATAGAAACACTCCAGATAAGATCCTTCCAGAGTTTTATTTTTTCTCTTATTAACATCCTTCCTATTGGTTGTGTAAATGCAGGTAAGCATTGTGATACATGTGTAAGGACGGCAGCCTATTTTGTGCCTTCCAGTACAGCTACCCCAGAGCGATACTATATGCCAAGTAAAAAAAAAACTTTGATCATTAATCTGAAGATAAAATACTTGCTATGTCGGCAGCAATTCTAGAAAATATTTTTTACCTAACAGCAGTGAAGTCATGCTGCTAGCTTTATTTCATCATGCTAAATATTATTATTATTATTAATTTGTTTGGATCTTAGTAAATAATTCTTTATATGCACATGAACTAGTAGTTTTATTTCTGCTTATATCAGGGAAAGAGAGAAGAGAAAAAGACCATGGTATTTTAAAAGCTGACTTTAGTTTTGCATTTAGTGGCAGCACTTGAATTACTCAGAAAAGAGATTAATAATGTAACACACATACAGAGAGAGAGAGAGAGATGAATGCATGATTCATGAAGGATACAAATGGCAGCTTCTATTTAAAACTTTCCTGTGATCACAAAGGGACCACCAAGGCAGTTTTGCCCATCTTCAAAAGGGAGGGGGTGGGGAGAAGACCCAGGTTAACTACCAACTGGTGAGCTTTATGTCAATGCTAGGAAAGGTCATAGAACACATAATGAAATACAGTTGACAACCATTCTGTGTGGGGGTTCCATTTCTAGACCCAGTGCACATATAAGGTTGCCCCACCCATCCTGCCCTGTTCCACCCCCATTCCACCCTTTTTGTGATGTGCCGAGTGACTTTTCAGGTCACTTCCAAGTTTAGTGCCATGTGTGCGTGCTCAATCCCATGTTTTTCAGACACGCATTAATCAGTTGTTGCCTGTAGTTGGTCTGTGAGCACTTAGAAAAGGATGCTGTGAATACTTAGACCCAGCATGGGTTTCTCGAAACCAAGTCATGTTCCTCATCATCTTGCAGAGGAGGACAACCAATATGATCAAGGGGCTGGAAACCAAGCCATATGAGGAACAGTTGAGGGAGTTGAGACATTTCCAAAGTGAAGTTATATATTTTGATGCCAGTGAAATTCCATGCCCCCCTTTTTGGAGTCTTGAATTAAATTTGTGCTTCCTCATAATGTGAAGATCCAAACCTTTTGGAATATGTAGTGGTGCCAAGAGTACAAGATGCAAATTGAGCAAACCACAAAGGGAGTACCCAAAGGTTCTTTTGATTATTTCTAGGTGAATTGGCTGCAATATGAACATGCACACACTATATCAGTTTCTTAGCTCAGGAAACAAGTTTGTAATAGATACATCATGTGCAATACAAGCTGATTTAGCTGATCTCATTTTGGACTGCTAAAAATCTGTATTTATCCTTCATCACTTTCTGCCACACTTTCACCCACTGAAGAAAAAAATAAACTACGAATGTCCCTTGCTTTGAAGTTCAGTCATTGGTTTCTGAGTATCACAAGTTGAATCCAGATATACAGTTGTATCCAACTAAATCACACTCAGATTAGATAACTTGAAATCTGTGGCTATACGCTTGAGTGTGACTTAGTTAAATACACCCTAAACCATGATTTAGTCCCAATGATTTCAATAAAAGAAAAGCGTGACTAAGCAAAGCTGCATTCCTAACACCTATTACGTGGGAGTAAGCACCAATGGATTCAATAGGGCTTGCTTCTGAATAGAGAGGGGGGTCATATCAAATGCTGGTTCATACTGTCTTCCAGTTGCACTGAACTTTGTTACTCCAAGCACAAGTAGCCAATGTGAGTGGCCCTGAAGAAAGGCAGGACTGCTTTAAAACTATTTATAAATGTACAAAGGATCTCTCATTGTAAGTACTGGCTTCAAAATGTGTTTCGAACTGCACCATTGGCAAGTGAGATGGGGAGCAAAAGGGCAACACTGATTCCCACCAAAGTAACATGTAACAGGCTGCAGGAACAAAAGGGCATTAGTTTCAAAGTAAAGCTAGTTGAACTTTGTTTCCAATGCAATCAATGGAACTTCAGCTAACTAACAGGTTACTCTGGATCCAACCCATTGTTAACGCACTTTTTTTTGCGGGGTGTGTGTGTGTGTCAGGAGCTGTTTCCCAGTGAAGAAACAAAACAGTCACAAGGTCTGGTCACATTTTTTAAGTCATTACAAACAATTTCCTAGTGATGTTCCCCAAAGCAATCAGTATGAGAAGCACCATCTGCACTTTGCATATTGCAGATGCACAATGCTGCTCTATGTCTGATGCCAATTAAGCCAATATATGCAACATTAATTATGCTAATGATATGGCCCTAACAGACAATTCCTTCCTTATTGATTTATTTCTACAGCGATGCAGAAAAGGCCAGCGTGGCGTGCGTAAAATTGGTGGAACACTGAGTGCTACCAATCTTCTCTGAACTTCCCGAGGCAACCTTGCAGATAAAGCTAGGCAATCTCCCAGGCACCTGCGCAATACTTATGTGTTACAATGTGGCTTGGATATGGAATTTCACAAGCTACCTAACACAGAAGACATTTCTTCTCACGAAGGTTAAGTGGCTAACAGCTAGGCTTCTTTTAAAAAGGGAGAACCCATTCTGGAAGCCTAGTAGTGCCTAGCTACTGTTCTAGCTCCCTCCCACCAGACCCCTCTTCCATTCTGTGGCAGAATAAAAAGATAATCAGCTACAAGCAGACAAAAACTGTTATAAAAGATCAAAGCAGAGTGAAGTGGTTTAGACACTAGTCAAAGCCCAAATGCTAATGTTTCAAATGAACTTGCAGTGAACCATATTGTGTATGAAATCATTTTGATCCAGCTCCAATGCTGCATCATCTGCACGTCTGTATTAATGATATCACCCCATTGATGGAACAGATGCAAATATCAGAACACATCTGAAGCCAGCTTTGTTTTTCCAGAGGAAGCAGAATCTGATAGGACAGTCTCTCTATTTGCAACCTCCCTATCTAATGAACAAGATACAAAAGAGGTTGTATGTACATGGTGGCAGGGGCAGGGGTGGGGAGAGAGGCAGAAAGCCCAAGCTTTCGTTTCCAATTTCGCCGCAGCAATTTGAACCACAACTAGACAAGCTGCTGTGCAGTTTAAAAAGCTGCCTGCCTCTTCAACAGTGGAAACTGTAGCTGGAAAAACCAAGGATCAAAGGTCTGGCTGTGTGCAAAGTTCTCTACCACATGCTTATATCTCTTGTTTGGATACCAGTCCTATGAAGTACGGAGAAGAGAATGTGTCAATTTCAGGTTCTCCGTTTCACATTTTTCCAATCTCGAATTCTCTGCATTTCCATGTCAGTTTGCAACTTAGTTTTCTAAGAGTTCCCTTTGTCTTATTTTGAAAGCAAACCCCTATCAAGTTTCATGAACCAGGAAGGAGGAAAGCAGGGTTCATTTTTTCCAAAGCATTTTTAGTGCCAGTGCTGATGAAAATACTTATGAACATTCAATTTTAAGAAGTGCTGCAAAAAAAAATCCATGTTGGCACTACCTTCCAAATGACAACTATCCTTGCAAAATCTTTAGCATGAAACAAAGGCTTTGAATTTATCACTGTTTTCATTCCAGTGGAATGGGGAAAACAACACACCCTCATTATCCAAGTTGCTTAAAATGTTATTTGCGACACTCCAGGAAAATTAATTCCAGGAACACGCACCAGGGCATTTCATATATCTGGTTGTTTTAATAATCTTCAGAGAGATATAAATAGATAGCATGCTCAGATGAAGACTCTGGAACTTAAAGCAAAGTCATCTTACCACAAAAAGGAGTAACTTAAAACCAGAGCATGTGTAAGATTGTGAAATAGTGGAATTATTATTGATTGGGACCATTTGTCAGAAGAAGGGATTGTCTTCAAGAGAAGTCACGAATCTGACACAACCCCATTTAAGGCAACAGAGTCTGGACTAAACCTTTTTCCTCTTCACAGAACCAAAACAACTTCTGCACAGAGGAGACTAGCTTTCAAAGACTCCACCTAGCCAGAGAATGCTTGACCTTTAAACATTTCGATATTGTCAGCAACCAATTTGGAACAAGTCTCCTGAAACAGAGAGGAGCATGTTCTACACAGAGCAATTGTTGATCTAGTCTTTTGGTTGGAATGAGATATATAACCAGATACTCATACTATCATGGGCTTTAAGAGGTAAATATTCACACTCATGACAGAAAGTGCCAGGCTTTGGGGAGAGGTGTGCCACCTGATTCAAGGCACTACTAAGTGGGAGACCAGTGCTCAAATCCCCACTCAAACATGAAGCTCACTTGCATGACCTTGGACCAGGCCCAGTCTTTCAGCCTCACAGGGTTGTTGTGAGGATAAAATGGGGAGGGGCAGAAGCATGTCTTTGGAGGAAAGATGGGATACATATGCATACATAAACAAACAAACAAACAAAAAAATAAATATTCTCAAGCTCCAAGACCCAATAGGAAAACCAGCTATCATTATATGAGGAAAACTGTTACAGTAGTGAAAGGCTGACACCACAACTCAGCAGCACTGGGGAATTGTGTAAGCATGTCTTTATAGAACTCACTTGTCTAAGATGAAAATCTCAAGGCTGGTTGCTGTTCAGACTCACTGACTCTTGAGGTTGATCTCTTTGCAAAGCTATGTGGTAAAATCCTACGGCCCTGCAGTTCCCTCCTCTCTTACCTGCACTCTTAAGATTACGCACACCTCGGATTTCTTTCCTGGGATTTCTGCTAATATTAAATAAAGCCCAATTCCTGTTCTTACCTGCCACCTGCTCTACCTTGCCTGCCTAACTGCTGCTTATTTGACTTGAAAGTTAGTGTGATTTAACGGTTACATTGCCAGACTAGAACTGGATAGATATTGGTGTGAATGCTCTCTGGATGATCTATTCACACTATTTAAGCTTGATCAACCTCACAGGGTTTTTGTTGCAATAATAATAATAATAATAATAATAATAATAATAATAATTTATTCATACCCCACCCATCTGGGGTATAAATACCCAGCCACTATATAATGAGAGGATGCTGCCTCTAAAACATATTGCATACTACCCTGAGTTCCTAGGAGAAAGGCTGGGATTACAGTGTAAATAGTAATTTATTTAAGGCACATGACTCAGTGTGAATACAATTTAGCAACTGGTAAAATTCTTACAAGGGTGTGCATGAAGCCACAGTAAAACAGTCATCTCAGTCCATATAAATACAGTGGAACCTCGGGTTATGAACGCTTCGGGTAATGAGCTCTGCTAACCCGGAAGTAGATGCTCCTGGTAGCAAATTTTGCTGCAGGAAGTGAGCGGAAGTTGCACACTGGCAGTGTGGCGGCACCGGGAGGCCCCATTAGTGAAAGCGCACCTCGTGTTAAGAACTGTTTCAGGTTAAGAACAGACCTCTGGAACAAATTAAGTTAATAACTGGAGGTACCACTGTAGCCAAATTACCCCTGGTGTGTGTTCTCTAACGCTACAAAATTTTGGTCAATGGTATCATCATGTAAGTTTTACTCTGTTTCCCCAGATTTCTGATCATGCACAAGAGTGTAATGAAATTCTCTTTACTACTTGGCAGAATACTACATTGAGTAGACACAATTACCACGTTATCATACATCTTCTATTAATATGTTGTAATGCATGTCTTACTATGTCTGGCTAGATGAGGCCACCAGTCAAGAAGTCGTCTGGTCACCCACGCAGGTTCAGAGACAATGCCAAACAGCCAGTCAGCTCATGGGAAGTTACCACTTGGTAAAATAGTCACCTGCATTCATACAGGCAAACACTCTTATTCTTGGTATTTTGCCAGACAGCATCACTCTCTTCCCTGAACAAATGATTGCTGTGATTGCAAACAATCTGTCTGGAGCTGTTCCAATGCAGACTTCCCAGCCCAGGGAACACACATAAAGTACCCGTTTTGCATGTACATATTCTCCTGTTGGATTAGGGGTGATGATTTGTTTGTGCTAAGTCTCAACTGAAAATCCTGGCACATCCATCTGAACTCTAAGAGGGGCTATGTGCACTTATAAACCTTTCTCTATTAGTCAGCATTAGCTGCTTCCTGCTCATTTCTGTGTCATTTATTGTGCGCTAAATGGAACAATTCTTGCTTATTAAGTAAAAACAAAAATCCAACAATTGATTGTAAAGAGAGAGAAGAGAAGAGCTTAATTTTACTAAGCCAAATATCCTAAAATTATTATTTGTTCAAACTGATGGGAAGTCTCTTTCGGATAACAACCACTCAGCATAACATCTTCATCTTGAGTTCTCTCTCAAACTGATTGCAAAGATCAAATACCCTTAAAAAAATCACCAGAAAGAAACCAACTACAGATACCTATGTACAACTAAAATATGGAGAATTCTTAACTGTACACAAGCTATCATTTCAATGGAACAACGAAGGAGACTTTCCCCTTACTGGTATTACAGAACTAGCTCTGAGCTGACAAAAGTAGATTTATTACTATACTAACAAAGATGATGGAGTTGCAGTAGGATATGCATCTCTCCTGATTCCACTTACTTTATATATCTTACTACTGTAGTCCATGAACTGGGAACCTCAATACTGGATTACTGCAATGCACTCCATGTGGTTACCACCAACACATGATACCATCAAAAGAACTGAAGTGACTTTCCATCTGCTACTGGACTAGGCTGAAGGTACTTGCCTGGTATGTCCCAGCTCAGTCATTGAGATTATTTGGGGGAACACTATTAGTTGTCCCCCACGGACCAGAAACAACTTATGCTACTGAGTCATGCAATCAGTGTAGTGCACCCAACACTACAGAACTTCCTCCCATTAGAAAGCAGGCAGGCATGGTCCCTACTAAGTTTCAGATGCCAGGTGAAAAGAAAATTAATTCAGGAAGCCTTTTCACCATGGATGCTGTTCTGATGTTTTATTCATGTTCTAAATTTTGTATGTTTTTATTCGAGAACCAGATGAGATGAAAAGTGGTATGTGTGTGTGTGTGCAGTCCCACATGGATACTGGAGTTCTGAAACATCTGGTTTAATCTATTTTATTCTTAGAGGAAACATTTTAGAACACAGAAAGCACAATTTTCTTGAGTGTGCTGGAGACAGGGAGCATAAAATGTTCACATGCCACACTAAGCTTGATTAATCCACAATGTGTACCAGCACACACAGCCAGAGAACCCTCTTTACACAAGCAAGAGGTTGGCTTAATATTCTTTCTGAATCAAGGATGATTGTTTCTTTTGCCCGAACCAAGTGTGGATTGCTGCCCAGCCTTGAACCATGGTTTGTGGTTGGCTTTGTAATAATGGTATCTTAAGGTGAAGCAAGCCATCAAACCTGGGCCATAGCTCAATGCTAGTGCATCTGCTTTGCATGCGGAAGGTCCTAGGTCCAATCCCTGGCATCTCCAGGTAAGGCCGGGAGAGACATAGGACTATTAGACTATTGTTCCATCTAGCTCATTATTGTCTACAGCACTGACTGGCAGAAGCTTTCAAGATAGGAAACTTTCCTAGTCTTTCCCGGAGATACCAGGGACTGAACCTGGGACCTTTTACTTGATGCTGTATTGTTTTTAATATTCAGTTGGAAGCCACCCAGAGTGGCTGGGGAAACCCAGCCAGATGGGCGGGGTATAAATAATAAATTAATATTATTATTATTTGCTTACAAAACATGTGCTCTGTAACTGAACCAAGGCCCTTCCCTAAAACAGCTAAATACATACTGTGCCTAACTGAAAGAAACTGGTTGAAATACGGTCTTTTTTATTATTATATGATGTTGTGCTAACTCAGGTTAGCATATTTGCAAGAGAATGCACTTACACCAAAGTGCCACACTTATTATTCAATTCTCAGAGCTCACCGTTTTACTTCAAATGGGTCACAAAGAAATCATGTGCAATTTAATTTTCATGTAAAAATTCATTTTCTGAATGAGTCAAACCAACACCATCCACATACAAGAAGGAGGCATCATCAGGATTGTGGGAAATTCAAGATTTGCAGAAGTACGTTTTTTAAGGGGAGGGCAACCCTGATTGGCGCGGCGGGGAAATCCCTTAGAATAGTTCAATAAGGATAGAACATGCTTAGTAGTCATGTAACACTGAGTGCCTGTTTGGGATGGATGGAAACCAACCAGGAGAATAAGGAAACAGAGTTCCTTGGAAAGGGTATGATGGGCAGAAACCTGGAAATAACCACAGTGGATTTGAGCCAATGCAAGTATTTTTCTTAATTTAAAATGTAGTCAAGACAATGCATCATTCTATTACAGGACAAATAATCTTCAGGATCTGCTTTTTAAAAGATCATGTAGGAGACACTAATGTTTTGCCCAGGCTACAGAATTCTGGCAGCAAATATCCAACAAGTTTAGAAAGCAACTGAGTGTTTCATTATCTCCTTAATCACACCATAAAAGTATAGCCTACTTCCAACATTTCTGCTTTGTGGTTAAAAAAATATATTGGCTATATTTTTGCACATACCTACAGGAGGGTGGGGTGTGTTCAAAACAATATATCACTTACTTGGGAGGAAAACATGCAACATCCACCGCATCATGCCATTTCTATTCTCAGAGCAGCTACCTGGTAGATACTGACCTAAAAATAAAAATAAAGAAAGCTGTCAGAGTACAGTATGTCTGATGGGTTCTCTAGTCTACGTACATTTGATGTACTGCCTTCTATCATTGCTTGTGCTAATGTTCCACAATTTGAGAGTGGCTGCTCCTGCTTTGCTGGAAGCTATTAAGGACTATTTGTCTTTTCAAGCTAAATATTCAGACGTATTATATAAACAATCATTCCTAAACTACAGCCCAACTTGAGAAGTGCTTAGTCTGCAGAAAACTCACCTCCTGCTGAGCCTGCTTAGGATTAGCAGCCTCACACCCTTTTCACATATTCCATTGTTTGCTGTCAAATGCACACTCAGAAGAAGTTGCAGCCAATTCCAATAAATACCCAGTACCTGGATGCAGGGTAGGGGTGGCAAGTGGCCTGGGTGGCAGGTTAGTGGGGCAGTAAACAGCATGCTTCCTGCCAACCTAGCAGTTCGAAAGCACGCCAAAGTGCAAGTAGATAAATAGGTACCGCTCTGGCAGGAAGGTAAATGGCATTTCCGTGCGCTGCTCTGGTTCGCCAGAAGCGGCTTAGTCATGCTGGCCACATGACCCGGAAGCTGTACGCCGGCTCCCTCAGCCAATAAAGCGAGATGAGCACCGCAACCCCGGAGTCGGCCACGACTGGACCTAATTGTCAGGGGTACCTTTACCAATTAAACAGCATGCTGCCCTGCCTCTGATGATGACACAGATGCAGAAGAGAGAGGAAGAAATATGGTGTGCTGCAGCACATGCTCAGTGACTCCTCTCTCTGCATTACTTCCCCTCCATCTGTGCCTTGCGCAGAACCCAGAGTGAAGCTAACAGAAGAAAAGGGTTTTCATAAGGATTTTAAAAAGAAATTGCAAATCACTGCAGAAATATGGAAAACTGAATTTAATATGGGGGGGGGGGGACACAAGAAATGGACAGAACCAAAACTGATGGCTCCTTCCATCCCTACTTCCAGGATTGCTATTCCCACTTGCACCAAGAAAGGAAGGAGAAGCGACCAGGCAGTGTGCACTAGCTAAACCACAAGAAAGCAGAAAATCTGGTTTATCCTTATAAGTGAACATGGCCAATGAATTAGTCAGGTGGCCAATTCTCTTCGAGTGTTGGGAAGAAAATCTGGAAGAAAAATAAGAGTGTCATATTTAGGGTGGCACACCATGCTGCTCAACCCATACTAGGCAGACTGCAAAACTGTATTTTGTGCTTATGAAGAAAAATTCAGGTAACCATAAAATTCAGTTAAGCCACAAGGACAGCACAGCAGTAGTTGTACAAAGTAGCCCTCAGTGGCCTGCTTTAGCCATCCATCACTATTATTTTCCTGAGGCATGGGAAGAGATTATTCAATTGGGCAACAGCAGGAGTAAGCAGAGACCAACGCTTAGCACCAATTTCTGAATCTCTTGAGAAGAAAAGAACCAGACAATGATGAGATTGGCAACTGTGTGGGAGTATCAGTGAATGAACTATGTTCCAGAGCCAACTAAGGAATCACTCAAATATGGGGAGGGGGGCTGCAAAGATTAATTCTTTAAGGAAAATCAGCCCCATCTACAGTTCTCATCTAACTGCCTGCCCTTTTCTCAGCTGTCACAATAAACTGAAACACTGGAAAACCACTTCTCATGAAATCATTGTTTTAAAAATATTATTTATCTTGTAAAGTTTAATGAAATCCCCACATAACCATGTATGCTTAGGGAATGTGAGGAGCAATTTCCTATGGACCAAAGTGATTTTGAAAGAAGAGATGCATGAAAAACAAAAAAGGGTACCATTACCACTTTTTAAAAATACAAGGTTTCAGCTGCATTAAGATACAAGCTGTGCTGTGCAAACTCTAAATCCTCTCATTAGTTTGAGCAGATTTGAGCTAAGAACATAAAAACTGCTTTGCTGGATCAAACGAAGGGTCCATCTAGTTCAGCATTCTCCTTCCATCAGTGGCCAATTGATGACATTTGCATCATACCTTTCCCCTTAAGATGCTTCACTTAGAGGCTTTGAATCAGCAAATTCTTATTGAAATAGCAAAGCAGAGTCACAGGATTTCCAGAGCCAAAGTCTGTACTTGAGGAAAAGTAAACTCCAAGCTACAAGGAAATCCCTGTGTGAAATGCCTAGAAATTGCTAAAAGTGGGATTAGATATCACTATAACATGATGTCACTAGGTTGCAGTCAATTATGCCAAACTATGATGCTATTTTGTGACTAGTGAGCCTCATCTGAGGTGGGGCCTGAGGACAGAATGTTTGAGAACCCCTATAGATGACCGACTTAGTGCAGTTCAGTTTTAAACTTTTGTATAGTCCTGTCTGAAAATGCTCTTGGAGGAAAAAATGGGACTGAAAGATGTATATCATCTCCTTGTCCCTCTAAGACACAAGTGTCCTGTAATAATGGCATGTGCTGCCATGAAATAGAATGCTACCCAGAAGCAAAGTCTAGGCAGGTACAGACAAAAGCAACAGAAGATCTATAACTCACAGCAGCTTGGAGAGGACAAAAGAAAAAAGCAATGTAAAGAACTAAACCAACATGATACTTAATTATCGGACTGCTGAAGCTCATTAGGTGATGCAAGAAATCAATTTGCTTATTTCTGCATGCTGAAAATGATATGTTCCTTGTCTGGAAAAGGCCCCAAGTTCAATCCTTGACATCTCCTAGTAGAGCTAAAAAAAGTTCCCATCTGGTCTGACACACTGCAGAGCTTCTGCCACTCAATGTTGGCAGTACTGAGCTACATGGATTACTGGTCTGACTTGTACAGCTTCCTGAGTTACTATCAGTGGTAGCTGGTGCCCAGTGGGACAAATTAGGCAGAGATCAACAGCAGGTAGCGCCAGAGCCAATGACAGGCAGAGTCAGCTAATTCTGGTTTTGTCCCTATCTTTCCCTGGGCTGTGTTCTGCAAGGAGCAGCACTGAGACTAAGGAAGAGGAAGCCCTGAAACAGGATACAAGGAAGAAGACAGGCAGGTGGGAGCTGGTTGAAGGCAGGCTAAGATTGGTGGGGACCCATTTGCCCTAATGGACCAACCTCTGCTTGTTACTATGCTTATACCTGTGCCACAACTACTCATTTATTTATTTTTTGTCTAGGGCAAGCTGCTTTATGTATATCACTTTGGGACCCAGCATAAGGCTTTTTCACACAGCATCAAACCGAATTTTGGTGCTATGTGTAAAAAAGCTCATTGACAAAATGAAGTAGCTTATGGGAAGGGATGGAGGTCAAAATGGGAACTTAATACTATGGTTTCATTTGTGCAGCCCACAAAGTACAGTACTGAATCAAAATCTGGTATCTGTAATAAAGCACATGGTTCTAAATCTGCCAGAGTCCTGTTCAGAACTGACCAAATGAAGGGACCAAGTAAATGAAACAGAGAAAGTGTCAAAATGACAAAAGTACACAGGATTCTCGAATGCTGAGTGCATATTGTATTCTGTCTTAATGGAAACAGATAATCAGAGTTCGCTATAGGAATATAGTAACTTGGGAACCACAATATGAAAAGCCTTCCCATTAATTAGTGTCTCGTGGAAGAAGCTCAAATAATATTTTTTTTTTTTAATAAATTTTTATTGAGTTTTCAAATTTTTAAAAGGCAGACAGACTTATAAAGACAAAACAAAAACATACATAATTACATAACGTTGGCTTCCCCGCACCCTCCTTCCCACATTCCAGTTTCATTAATTATCTCAGCAAATTATCTGCTCTCCTCCCTTAAATGTCTCATCCTTTCTTAAAATTTGTCACTTATGCTTGACCCAATTTAAACTTATCCAGTTTTACACAATAAATCTTTTCTCTAAGGACGGCCTAAATTCTTCTCCCATGAATTCCTTCCTTCACATATTGCATCAAAAAATCATAATATAGCAGTTCTAAATCTCAGATTATAACTATTCTCCTCTCCCCTCCTGCCCTGCCCCGGTTTCTGTCCCTTCCCAAACCAATGTCCCAATAGATTGGCTGCTTTAGCCCGGGTTTCTCACATCAGAGGCTCTTAAGCCCCAGTTAGTCTCTCTCCACCAATTTTGTTGGTAATCCATTTTGTTGGCCCTCTCTTCTTGAAGAGGTTCTGTCACCAGCCTCTCATTTTTTCCTCCTTCCAATTCAATAAGTTTCAGTTTCTGCTCAGGACCACTCAGTCTCTCATACTCCTGCTTGTTGAAAAAGCCCCAATCATACTTGTTTACTCTTATATAGTCCAATATTCCAGTTATTCTGGGGGCTTCTTCCTTTATCTTTCTCTCCTTTTGCAGATTTGTAATCCACTTGTCGTTTTCTTTGTTTCCTTTGTTCCCAGAGGTTGCAGGCTTTTGGTTGGTTTTTTCCACCTGAAGTTCCTCTCCTTCTTCTTCTTCTTTTTCCCCCCGCTCCAAAGTTATCTCCTTCTCTGCAGCTGCAGAATTTCTTTCCATCAACTTTGTATCATTGGCAGAGTTGCTCAGTTCCAAACCGAAAGTCTCCAGTTGTTTACTTATTGTGGTACTTTGCTCTTGTAAAGTTCCCACGAGAAAAAACATCCTTTCAATCTCTGCCCATAGTTTCCGTTCTGCAGCCATTGCAATGTCTCTAGTTCCCTCCAGGGGGATTTCCATCATGATTCTGTTCCAACAATCCGTTTCTTTGTAGCTCCCAGCCACTTTAATATTCCCAGTCACTTTGTTTCAAAAAGGTCAATTTTAATGTAGCTTTTTTTAGTCCGAAAAAGTACCAATAACACAGTCCCAAGTCTTTGCCTCCCGTTTGACAGCTCTTTTGACAGCTGTCAAACTCTTTATTCTTTTTCCTCGGGCTCTCACGCAGGGCGCTCCCGGGTCCAAGGGGGGGGGATTACCAGGAGAAAAGGAAACTTTCAAAATTCTCTCTTTTCCACTCCAGCACAATAACTTTGTCATCCAATTCGTGAGAGTTATCTTTTTAAAGCCAAAGTCTTTCCGCCTTAGTACTCCTCTCTTTGCTTTGAATCTTTCTGTGGGGGGGGGGGGGGTGCGGACTTCCTTTTAACACACCCCCGATCGTACTCAATTTTGGGTATAAAAACTTTTAATGCCAAAATTCCCTTCTACTCACGGGTTATTTGTTTCAGTCCAAATTTCAGGAAGAAAGATAGCGCTCTCCGATCATGGCTCGCGGCTTCGCTCCGCCAAGGCAGCGATCGACTCTCAGCACCACGCCACTCTCCGGTCCACTCCGTAGCCTTTAAAAAGGCTCTTCGCGGGTCAGGGAGGGCGATTAAGGTGCCCACCGAGTCACCATGTCCGCAGGCTTCCGCGCCTGCGGTTTCTAAGGGTCCCCGTGTCGCCGGCACGGCAAGACCCGTCCTTAGCGGAGCCGATTCCCTCCAGAGCTCGGAGGGAATCCGCCATTACCCGTTCGCGCTATCCCGGAAGTCTCAGAAGCTCAAATAATAAACCCGAGAGTGGTATGCGCACAGGATGGACACCCAACCATTAAGCAGACATCGAGACAGTAATCACAGTTATGTATTTTCATACTGTAAAAGTCTGTTCAGATCAAGCCAGAACAGGACTACTCTTGGCTGATTTGGTGCCGTGCAATTCTGCTAGCCACATGCAATATTGAGGTGTCAAAGCACTGCCTGCACCCATCAATCACCCGCCCAAACACTTCGGCTCAGTGATGAGCACACTCCTCTCAACTTGATTTGGAATTAAGTTAGCATTTTCAAGTGCATCTTTGGAGAACACTTGGGGAGGGGAACCCTCCCCAACACAAGTGCTCTACCACTGATTCATAATGCTTTTGCAAAGTAATCATCTACAGTCCCCTCACTATTGCAAAGCCATTTTAACAAGCATCTTGGAGCAGATACAGTCTGTGGCAAATGAGGTTTCTGAAAAGTAATGAAATTTGTTCACATTTGAGGTTACATCAAAACATTGTTTTGCATTTGTTTGTTTCATTTCTTTTTAAGCAAACAATGACAGCCCTGTTCCTTGTCAGTATCATGGCATGAATGGATTAACCCTTTCCCCCTGCACAATAGTCCCAATATATCTCTCACACAAACTGTTACTTTCCAGGAGGAAAGCTCTATCTCTGCTTTAGTAACTAAGTTTGGTCCAGATAATACATGCATTACTATCCCTTTCTATTCTGTAGTGACCACAAAGCCATTTTGTTTCTTCCAAATAATTTCATACCGGCTTATTATTGCCTTTAAATCTTTTTATAAATAAACACCTGAATTTCTGCAACAGTGTGATTATTGTCAGCTCCCTAAAAGTGGCTCAGTAATACTAAAAGGTAAAGGACCCCTGACAGTTAAGTTCAGTCACGAACGACTCTGGGGTTGCAGTGCTCATCTCACTTTACTGGCCAAGGGAGCCGGTGTTTGTCTGCAGACAGTTTTTCCGGCCAGAGTGACAAAGTCAGCTTCTGGTGAAACCAGAGCAGCGCACGGAAACGCCGTTTACCTTCCCACCAGAGTGGTACCTATTTATCTACTTGCACTCTGACATGCTTTCAAACTGCTAGGTTGGCAGGAGCTGGGACCGAGCAATGGGAGCTCAACCCGTCACGGGGATTTGAACCACTGATCTTCCGATTGGCAAGCCCTAGGCTCACAGGTTATCCAAGCTAATGTTATTCCACCTTTGTGCATACTGCTTTCTCCAAGAAACATTCGGCTTTCCCACATGTAAGACATGTGTACATGTTCATATGTTTTCTGACACTCTGCCAGATCTGGCAACACTGTCCACACCATAAAAGACAGAGTTTTCATACCACCAGTCCTATGAAGTTGTCTGAGTTGTTCTCACAATGTATGGACAAATCTGGTTCTTGATAAAACACAGTGATTTCACTGACCTTAAGCAGTTATTCCACAGAGAGAAAGCCAGTAAATGAAAATGTAGTCTTGATGAATGTTGTGATCTGTTGCAGATCCTTTTATCTCCAGTGAGAACTGGAGGGAAGCTTTTCCCATTGGAGCTAAGAATTAATTGGATTGCCCAATGACCCCAGTTTTCCTCAGGTAAGTTTGCTGTTACACATAAATTATTTAATAGCAACCATGATGTGAGCTTGCAGTTTAATCCACTGTGCAATTATTTAACCAAACATTTGGCAAATGACCCATGGCTGTTAATATGAAAAACATGAAGAGACGGGTCCAGAATTGTTCAAGAGATTATAGCATGGGAGTTAATTGGAGTTATGGCACTTCTTTCTGCAGTGCAGTGCTAGAGCGCTTGTTCAACAAAACCAAGACAAATCCCAATTCAACAGGAGTGCTCAGGAAAAAAAAGGTAAAAGGGACAAATCAAGTATGTAAAATAGTCTTGGGCATTCTTCACAGATGTGAAAAGAATATAACGAATGCTTCATTGCTCAAAGGGACAATATTTCATTCTTGCCAGGGGACAGGTTTACAAAGGATGATATTTACATTTTCCTGCAACCTCTAATTTTCCCATTCATCATTTGCCAGAGCCTGAAGAACTTACGCAGTGCGTGGAATGTTTGCATATGCTTAATGATCCTTTTACCAAACAAATGCCTCAGATGCAAATGAGGAAATTAGTTAATATTGCTGATGCTGCTACTTTAGATCCATTAATATCGCACCGTGTCTCTGATTTACACAGGCCTGGATAATGGCGTGAAGGCACAAGATGTTACAACTGCCTAAGCCAAGCAGATCTGGCCATGTTAGCTGCCTGGATAGGAGACCACCTGAGAACTATGTGTACACCATTCTCAGCAATTTGGAGGAAGGATTTAAGTGAAACAAACAAATCCTGCCACAAGTTATGGAGAAGAAACCTTCCATTTGTGAAACTGGTTCCAAGTTAGAGGATCAGGGTCACACAATGAAACACAGTACACAAGCTAATATAGCAAAGACGTGAAAGGATGGGGAAAGATCACAGCTCAGTAGCAGAGCACAAACTCTGCATAGAAAAGGTCCCACAATCAACACCTGACATCTCCAGGTAGGACTGGGAAGGACTCCTGCCTAAAACCCTGGAGACTCTACTGCAAGTTAGTATTGATAATAATGACTAGATGGACCAATGATCTGACTTGGTATAAAGCGCCTTCCAATGCAGGCCCAGCCTGCCCATGAGGCAGACTGTCCCCATATGGACTGAGATGTAGGTGAAGAGGTGCCTTCTCAGTTATGATGCTGAGACATTGGGAGGACCTTCTCTATTTGGTCCTATCACTATTTGAATTCTGCCATGCAGGAATGCATGGCGCCTTTGAAAGGTACAGCTAGAAATTACTAGTGTTACTGAGATGGGGAAGGTTTCTTGACTGGTATTTGTAGTTTGTGCCTGCTGTTTGCTTCAATGTACTTTATTCTTCTTCTATTAGTTTAACGGGGTGAGCTCCCATTGCTAGGTCCCAGCTCCTGCCAACCTAGCAGTTCGAAAGCATGTCAAAGTGCAAGTAGATAAATCCGGTGGGAAGGTAAACGGCGTTTCCGTGCGCTGCTCTGGTTTCACCAGAAGTGGCTTAGTCATGGTGGCCACATGACCCGGAAAAACTGTCTGCGGACAAATGTCGGCACCCTCGGCCAGTAAAGCGAGATGAGCGCCGCAACCCCAGAGTAGTTCATGACTGGACTTAACTGTCAGGGGTCCTTTACCTTTTACCTATTGGTTTAAAAGAATGTGTTAACCACTTTGAAGAGGAAGAAAAGTGAGTCATAAAAATAAAACACTCATTTTGTACAAGCTGCAAACTATTATAAAGCTCTCAAATCAAGAAATAAATGTGCCACAGGAAGCCTAAAGGATGTACAATGTCTTTCCTGAACCATCACACCTGGTGCTAGAAGTTAGGACCTCAATGAATCTCCAGTTGTTGCTCTATTGAGTGATAGTGCTTCAAGCCAATCCAGCCTTGTAGCAACTGCACCCCTGCTCGTGTTCCTCATCACGCTCCCCCCACATCTCTTTACCAACCCCACCCATTCCACCAACTCCCCTTAGACCTCAGCAACTTTCCACTCTCCTTGGAGCATGAGTAGTGAACTATTTTGGCTTCATGGAAATATCTTATCTGGACTAACCTTGTGGGACACATTTGATCTGTCAGTCTCATGATGACACAAGGATATTGTGTGTAAGGTTCTTAAGCTGGGACTTCAAAGCACCTTACAAGGAACTCCAAAAAAAGGAGGGGTTTCCCCCTTCATTTAGAAGGGGCTTCCATGGGATCCCCTGCAAAAAAAGATGGAGGAATCTCTCTTTTAGTAGAAAATTATGATGCATAGCCCTTTCTCAATGAAGGAGGGGTATACATCAAAATCCCCACTCACACTCAGAATTGAATTTCCCCATCATGTGAACAGAGGTTTCCATACAGCTCTGAATGGAATAACCTGCTAAAATGATTAGAGGGGATCCATTTTAGCAGAAGAATCAGTTACCCATCCCTTCTTCTTTTAGGAATGTTTGCATGTTAAAATGTTAAACCTGTTTAAATGGAGGTGTCGTTTTTTTAGTAGCAGTTTCCACCCAGGTTTGCATGGAAAACTCTGCTAAATTGATGGAGGTGGGAGATGACATTTAGCAGGTGATTTTGATGCAAATGGTTGTGAGTCCAGACGCATTAGCATGTTCAGGCATGGAGTGGCAGGCAGAGATGGATGTGGGTTGGAGAACAAGAGGAAGACATGGGGGTGGAGGTGAGACCAGGAAACATAGGCTGGAGGAGGTGTGTGCCTCTCTCTCTCAAGATACATCTGCTCTGGATGGCGAAGTAGGATTCTTGCCAGCCCTCCTCCCTCTTATGGAGAGGAACACATTAATGGAATCCAGGGAGGACATCTGGAGGGCCAAAGGTTCCCCACACCTGCTTTAGAGGTTATTTCACACAGGTGTTCAACACATAAAAGCCCAGCTTGGAGCTGCAGGTCAGAGAGTGTAATTAATTATTACATAATCATCACTGTGCTTTTCTCTGTTTCATTTTTCCCTGACCTCACTGCTAACTGTTCTCCCCCTTGCAAAACCATGTGTACCTGTAACTCAGGATAACTTTTCATGAATCTGATGAAGCAGATTGTAGTCTACAAAAGTCACAATAAATTTGTTGTTCTTTTAGGTGCTGCAAGACACTTTGCTGTTGTTTTCCAAAAAGATGTGGTTCTTGTGCATCACCACTTCACTTTAGGAGCAAAACAGCACAAGTAACTAGAGATTTCTCTGAAGAAAATATGCTGGTGACAAACCAACCTCCAAAAGCACAACGTATCTGGTTGTATGATACAAACTTAATTCATGCAATATATTTTTTCCTTCAACAAGAAGGATAAGAATACATACCTGACACTGAAGAGTACTCTGCAAAGTGTTTGTGTTACCATTTAGTGTGTTTTTTCTCTCAACTTGGAGCAAATCTGTTAAAACATTTCCTGTCGTGCACACATTTTCAAACTTGATTCAGTGAGGCTTCTTTACATTAAAGAGAGGTGGGGGGCTCCTTCAGTCCCTTTAGGCTTAGCAAATCTATATTGTGCTTGTGTTCGTGTACATACACCTTTACTAGCAGCAGACACTGCCACCTAATCATGTAAGGTGCACACCATTACCGGGCCTGGTATCAGTGCAGAGGCAGCAAGCTGGGACAGAAAAGTGTTCCAAGGTTACAGCTGGCATATTCCACCAGAAGGCAGAGGAGGCACCAGTGGCAAGCAGAGGAAGCAAAGTGTGAAGGTCAGATGCCCACTGTGCCAAAGAAAGGCAGATTTCAAACTGAAATGTTAAAAGAATGGGGAAAGAAAGGAGAAGCTCAGTGTAGCAGCAGCTTGACTGAGGGTGCCACACACTTGCTGAGGATGTTCAAACCGAAGTATCCTATCAGTGGAAAATTCACTCTGAGGAACAACAGTAGCTCCACCAGTGTTTCCCCACCTTCTGTTTTGGGTTGCAACTGACAATTTGACAGTGGGAGAAGATTAATGCATTTAGATTTCTATTTGCATATTTTGTATCCATGTAGTATATTTCCAAGTATATTCTTCGCCTGTAAAAATCCATGCGGATTACAGTTTCAGTGGAGTCATTATTTTTGTCACGTACACTTTGCAATTTTCCAGTACAGATTTACAGACCAGCTTACAAGGAACCATGTGGCAAGAAAAGTTCATTTGAACAGCTGTTTTCAAACAACCAACACTAAAGTTCTAGCCAAAGGAAGTTAGCATGCCAGTGGGTAACCATTCCTGTTTTATATAAGTTTTTTATTATCTCCCCTCCCCGCAATTTAGCCTGTATGCAAAATAATGTCTCACTTTTCTTCACCTTAACAAGTCTCCAGAAACAAAAAGCATCTTCTGAACAACAGAACCTCAAGCTGCACATAGTGTGCACCTGGCACAGTGAGATATGGAGATCTGAAAGTAATAAGAGGATTCTTAGTCACAGTCTAATGAAAGCACAACAACAATCTGCCTATTACATAGTGCAATGCAAAAGCTCATCTGCATTTTGAGAGGCCTCTTAATATTCCACAAGCAAAGAATTGCTCAGCCCCTGAATTTTACAAAGGAACAAAACAGCAGCAAAGCAAGAATTAAAAGAAAAGCAATCCAGGAGTCTACTACAAAGTGCAATATTTACTGATTCCACTCTGCACAAAAATGTATCGTAATCCTAAAAGTGATTAAAACACTTTTGTTGCTACATAGGATTAAAAGCTTGCCTACCACTGACAGATCAGAAACAGGATAAGAGGCAGAGACTACATTAAATACACCTAACATACAATGGGACCTTGCATGTCTCTGATCTACAAGCTATTCTGTCTCTAAGCCGTACATTTTTACAAGGCTTTCTATGTCGCTGTTTATTTTCTGGAATACCCCCAGCAGATGAGATGAATACGGCTTGGAGCTCTGCATATATTACAGATGATATTGTGGTGGGGAACCTATGCCTGGGCTACAATCCCCACCACCCCTGGCCACTCCCCATATGATCACATTCAGGTGCAATGTGAAGTCACTAACCATAATTTAAATGGCTCAAGTAGCTTTCACGCATGCAACACACCTTGGCTTCAGATGGTGGCTTGTCTGGAGAGAAACACACTGCAAGCACCAGTCCAGATGTAATATTAAGCCAGATGCTCTGTGGTTCACTCCCCCCCCCCCCCAAATAAGCAAAGAATGAGAGTTTGGGCAGAGGCTTGACAACCATATGTCAGGAGTGCTCTGATGGTGTTTCCTGCTTGGCAGGGGGTTGGACTCTATGGCCCTTGTGGTCTATTCCAACTCTATGATTCTATGATTCTATGCCACAAACACACAGCTTGTACACAGGTGAAGTTGTCTAATCATAGTTAATCACAGAATCGTAGGTTTCGAAGGGATCCAAGGGTCATCTAGTCCAGGGGTCAGCAAACTTTTTCAGCAGGGGGCCGGTCCACTGTCCCTCAGACCTTGTGGCGGGCTGGAATATATCTTTTTTTTGGGGGGGGGGGGGAATGAACAAATTCCTATGGCCCACAAATAACCCAGAGATGCAGTTTAAATAAAAGGACACATTCTACCCAGGTAAAAACATGCTGATTCCCGGACCATTGCAGGCTGGATTTAGAAGGTGATTCGGCCGGATCCGGCCCCCGGGCCTTAGTTTGCCTACCCATGATCTAGTCCAACCCCCTGCAATGCAGGAATCTCAGCTAAAGCATCCAAGACAGAGAACCACCTATCCTCTGATGAAGTACCTCCAAGGGGAGTCCACCACCTCTTGTGGGAGTCTGTTCCACTGTTGAACAGCTCTTACTGTCAGAAATTTTTTTCTTTTATGTTTAGGCGGAATCAGTGGCGTAGCGTGGGTTGTCAGGACCCGGGGCAAGGCAAGTATTTTGCACCCCCTAACCCGTGGATTTGTGCCCCCTAACCCGTGGATTTGCGCCCCTAACCTGTGGATTTGCCCTAACCCCAGATGTTGCGCCCAGTGCGGTCGGCCCCCCCTGCACCCCCCACGCTACGCCACTGGGTGGAATCTCTTTTCTTGTAAATTGCAGCTGCAGGTTTTAATCCTGCCCTTCAGAGCAGGAGAAAACAAGCACTTCAGAATGTGGTATATTAATATCAACACTGAACAGCCTAAGACAAAACAAGTCTGGTCCCTGACTCAAGTTGACTGCGGTATAAATTTAAACACAACACAACACAACACAACTGAAGGTGGTAAATGCAATGAATTAAATTCAGTTGGGTGTGTGAACTAAGAGATTAAACCCAGTGGGTTTTAGTGCACTGCTTTCTATGAGATAAAGTATGCCTAACACATATCAGGCTAGTAAGGGGATTAAGCCACAGAAGACATGGTTTTTGAAGAAGGATTTGAAAGACACAAGAAAAGCGGCATCATTTTGATGTTCTGGAAAGGAATCGTAAGCATAAAAGAGACAAAGCGCTTTTAAGGAATTAGAGTAGATGAGGGCAAAAAATCTGGAGTAACATGGGCCACAGGCAAGGGTTGTACTGGATGGACAGCATGCTAGGACATGCAGCTCAAAAGCACCCATGGCACACCTTCCCCGTTCTTGCTGCACCACTGATGTAACACACCATAGTTCTCTGAAGTTTGTGACTTCTTATCTCCAAATAAACCATAGGTAGGAAGCAAACCTTGGTTACCATTCATGGTTTGTTTGGAAGAAACCAATGACAAGCCTGGGTTCAGATGACATGAAAAGCCTTGTTGCATTAATGCCTTGTTTTGTCCATGGCTTGGGAGCAGAAGCAAGAGTGGAGGAGGAGCACAGATGGTGGAGAACCTCAGGCACTAGGGGTTAAATGTGACCCTCCAGGGTTCTCTCTTTGGCCCTTGGAACTCTCCCCAGGACACCCTCCTCTCCCACCCTGCTTTGCTCATCTAGTAATTCTGCATAGCTGGAATGTGTCCGATAATGTATTATGCTTGACTGGGTAGAGGATAGAGAGGGGTGTGTAAGTGTGTGTAGAAAATTGTCTATGGCATGAAGACTAGTTTCTGACTCTGGCTCCATCTACCTGTTGCCCACAAACGCCAGCCTGAGAGGCAATGTTCCCCACCCATTTTTAATCTGTGGTTGGCATACAGACCACAGCACTGTGTCTGTAAAAGCCTGTCACCATGTATCAAGTTCCTCCTCCCATTCTCTATTAGACCAATTTCTTCAACCAAATAATCACTGAACCACTTTGGACTCACTTTTATTGCTTTAATGAAGTTTCTCTCCACACCCCTACTATTCACTGGCAATTTCCAACCTCTTTCCCCATTCCTCCCTTCCCCAGTTCCCTCCTTCCCCACCCTTGGTGGAAACTGGATAGCAAGTTCTCTGGGTCTGAGATGCATCACTTCGATGCTCTGTGTTGTATACAACCCAGTATTGTTACCAAATGTTAAGTAGGAGGAGACCTCACAATTTCTCTGCGACATAATGAAAGCATCTATGACATTCTGAACCACAGAGAACATTAAAAGGGATGGAAGTTCCCCCCAGATGATTCAACCCACTTCAGGACATCCTACAGCTCTGATGGCTGGCTTCAAACATATGGAAGCTTCTAAAAAGTGCTTCCACGTGGCAGCAATCCAAGAAGAGGGAGGTAACATTTAGAAGTCTTTACACCATGTGCTTTTCAAATCTGGGAAGCATTTCCAAATTGGTGCCACTTGTTTCTAGTGGCAGCTGGCAGGCACTGGCGTGAAAACTTTCTGTATCAGTGAAATAACACTGGTCCCAACCCAGAGGCATGTGGCAACATAGATAAAAGAAAGAAAAATATCTCCATATCCCCAATCCAGATAAAGTCCAATCTGAGAGGAATAGTGGTACCTCAGTGCCTCTGGGGTAGGCACTGTCTTCCAGTGTGTATGTCTGTGTGTGTGCTTTAAAAACTTCTTAAATGGCCCAGTGCTAAAAGGAAGCCAATCCAGGTGGCTGCAGCTACCACCTTATTTTCCAACCATGCTTCTGGGCTCTGCCACCAATCATGCTACACCAGGATCCAGAAGCATTGTAGGCCAACTCAGGATGGTAGCAACCATCTTGCTCTGCACTTCTCCCATCAAAGCTGGGTCATGGATTATTATTATTTTTAAGTCCTGACACCTAATACTTATCAGTAAGCTCGCCAGGGAGATGCATCAGCCACTACAGTGGAGATGGAGAGTCACCAGAGAATCTTGCCCAGACCCCACTCAAACCTGGCATCACGTCACCTCCTTTTACTTTTTTCAGGCTTAAAATTCCCCATTCCTGCTACAACTGGTGTGTTTTTTACAGTTTAATTGTGCTTTTTAGCAACTGCAAATCATCACAAAAATCATGGACTGAAGGGCAGTACAGAAATGTTTTAAGTAACACATTAAAATAGTACTTCAGATTCAGCCATGTGCAACGGTCTGATGTAATTCACAGGCTTGTTTACACATTGCCTGAAAAGTGATGACATCCTGGAGAAGTATCATTTCTAGTTACACAATGAGATACTCAAGTTTGTAACCCTGAAACCATCAACCCACTATCTACAGTGGCAAGGAAGCACAGGCTGACTCAGCCAAATATGTATGCTCGTTATCTTAGGTCATATTCCTAGATCACTTGTGACTTCCAGCTTGGACTACTTTAAAATGTAGCCTCCTGGCCCAGGAAGTGACTAAAAGGGTTAAATATTGCACTTTATAAGTTGTTTGCTTTGTCTTTAAATATGTCAGTGGAGCAATGTACACAGCAAGGGTGAAAAACAATGTTTCAATTCCACTTTCTCTCTCTCTCTTTTTAAGGGACTTATTCTTGTACAGTACTAGCAACTGGACTCTGTAGCTGTGGATTTCTCTATGTGGTGTTAATTCCCTGGAACAGGTGGAAAGCGCAAGTTGTTAGAGGGGGTGAGCCAACAGAGCTGTCAATCACAGTTCTCCACCCATGGCTTCACACCAAACAAAGCATGCAAGAAATTTTTTCAGTGTATTTCTATATGCAGAACAATTCCTTGGCAAGTCCCGCACCCTCCGCTTTACTCTGGGGTTTAACAGTGCAATCCAATGTATGTGTACTGAGAGTTAAGTCCTGCTGAATTTTATGGGATGTGTATAGGATAAGAGACCAGTGATATAGATAGGATGTACATTGGGAAACACAGGAAAGCTCTGCCACTGTAGATGCACTGGAATATCCCAATCAGCACAAGAGTACAAGAGATCCTTCAGTTATATTCTAATAAAGTAATTCTATATTGTTCCTATAGGTCATATACAACAACTCAACATAAATGCTGAACATAAAAAGCCCTACTAAATACGTTCTGCAAACACATGTGGCAAAGTGTACTTTTATCCCTCCCTCATTGCTTGTTCTTTACACAAAAGTCTCAGAATACTTGGACGTTCATGTCAGTATGCTGTGTCCAAGAAATTCAGGCTTACCTGGGAAATAAACCTTATTGTACTGTTTTGGATTTACTTTTGAGTAGACCTGCATAGCTTTGCATTGTCAGGCTGTGAACCAAGGATGCTTAACTCTTTTTATTTTATTTTTATTTTTTACTTTCTTTAGTATTTTGGTTTTATGCCTGCTTTTAGACAAACTGCTCAGGAAGATGGTGGACAAACCTTCATCAGTGTTTTTAAAACAGGGGCTGGATACAGCAGTGAATTACCTGCCTCAAAAAAGGGTTGGACAAGAAGACCCTTCTAACTCTACAATTCTATGTGATTCTTACCATAAGTATACATTGCTTTATACACCTGGAGTAGAAAATTGTATATATATTGTATATATATATATTGTATATATTGTTTTGTATATATTGTATTGTATATTGTATATATATATATTGAAACAAAAACAAAACAAAATTAATAGAAATAACAAACATTTCATAGGCGTGCCACACATCCATCTGTTTCACTTTGTAATTCCACAACTGTCAATTCTCAACTGAAATGTGTGAACCAACTGCAGTGAAACAGTTTATGAAGAAGTGATATGGAAGTTTTGTCTTTGATGTTTTGATCTGGGTGGCTCCTTCCCACTTTTGCATCACTTCTTGATGTTGCAGTCATCAGGTGATGCACATGCATGTCCAAACAGGCCTTTAATCACACCCAGATCTGTGGGAACCCATAGGTTTCTTGACTTGGTGGAACAGTGTCATATTGACATGCTCAAGGTCTTGACTCCATACAACACACTAGGATGCAACTCAGGTTAGTTGGACAAACCTGATGCTCACAATGTACCCTTAATCACCACTGGCTAAAATTGCCTTATCACATGGGCAAATCCATTCAGCAACCTTGGAGGGTATATGAAACTAGCCTGTGTGCTGAGTCAATGCTTTTCAATCCCTGCTGGCTGAAAGCCATTTCTCTATCTAGAGCACACTGGGTTCCCAATGCTTAGTGACAGCCCACAGGGAACAACCACAATTGCAATGAATTTACCTGCCCCTGTTGACCCAGTCTGCAGCATATACCCAAGTCTCAATAGATTCTGACAGAACAACATCTCAAATGGTATGGTGTATGGGCTGCAACCAGGATTCAAACCTGCCAAATACTGACATAGCAGTAGGCAGGCAAAAAGCACTCTGTGTGGGCTTCTGCATCTCTTTTTAAATATTAATTCAAATGTCCCTCAGATTAATAAGACAATGAGGAGGGTGGAGACGTGCCTACAATGTCCTGATACAACAGTTGGGGAGCGGTGTCAATCAAGGCTGCAATCCTATACTCTCCTGACTGAAGAGGAAGACAGAAAGCAATGGGTCTGACTTCTGAGGAAGCATTGATGGATTTCTGCTGCTTAAGACCTCGAAAGAAGCTACAGTTAGAACTGGATATGGAACAACTGATATCATGGCCACTGGGCCCATCACCTCCTGGCAAATAGAATGGGAAGAAATGGAGGCTGTGAGAGATTTTACTTTCTTGGGTTCCATGATCACTTCAGATGGTGACAGCAGTCACGAAATTAAAAGACGCCTGCTTCTTGGGAGAAAAGCGATGATAAACCTAGACAGCATCTTAAAAAGCAGAGACATCACCTTGCCAACAAAGGCCCGTATAGTTAAATCTATGGTTTTCCCAGTAGTGATGTATGGAAGTGAGAGCTGGACCGTAAAGAAGGCTGATCGCCGAAGAATTGATGCTTTTGAATTATGGCGCTGGAGGAGACTCTTGGGAGTCCCATGGACTGCAAGAAGATCAAACCTCTCCATTCTGAAGGAAATCAGGGCTGAGTGCTCACTGGAAGGACAGATCCTGAAGCTGAGGCTTCAATACTTTGACCACCTCATGAGAAGATAAGACTCCCTGGAAAAGACCCTGATGTTGGGAAAGATGGAGGGCACAAGGAGAAGGGGACGAGAGAGGACGAGATGGTTGGACAGTGTTCTCGAAGCTACAAACATGAGTTTGACCAAATTGCGGGAGGCAGTGGAAGACAGGAGTGGTTGGCGTGCTCTGGTCCATGGGGTCACGAAGAGTTGGACACGACTAAACGACTAAACAACAACTACAAGAAGACCTCGAAGGGGAACCTGCCTGGAGGAGAGCTGGCCAGGAAAAGCCAGGTCTTTCTCAGCATTTCTCCTGAACCTCGTCTAAAAAAGGCACTACAGCGTGCCGGGAGGCGGGAAGCGAAGATTTGGCCTTCTCTCACCCCACTGTTTTGGAGGAGGAGGAGGAGAAAGCAGCAGCAGCAGCGCGCCTATCCCGGCCTCGGTGCCTCAAGCGCAGAAACAAGGTCATATTTCCGAAGCGAGGACCAGACAGCGGCCGCGAGGGCGCGGGGTTTCCTCCCATCCAGCCGAGCCAATGAACTTACCTCAGGCGGCCCCCTCCCCGCCGGCGAGCGGGCGAGTTCCCCTCGCAGCCGGGCCAAGGCGGCGCTTGTTTGACTCGCCGACTTAAGTGGACGCGAGCGGAGACGGAGGCGGGGCCGGCGGCGCTTGGCCCGGCAACAGAGCCCGAGCGAGCGGCAGCGAAGGTCCGCGCGAGCCGAGGCAATGCGAAGCGGCGCTCGCGCCCTGCAGGACCACACAGCTGCTTCTTGGACTCGTTCCCGCCCTCCCTTCCTGCCGGCCTGCGCTGCGCGGGGGGCTCCCGGCCAGCCAAGCCAGCCAGAGAGCGCGCGCGGGACGCGCCGGAGGAGAGAATACCTTGAACCATCTGTTGCAAAGCGCCTCCTTTCCTCCGGGGCCGCAGAGGGGCCTCCACGTCCGACTCCCTCTCCGCCCCCCCCACGCTGTCGCCCCGCGGACCCATCCAATCAACGGGGGTGGGGAGGGAGGGACGCCGGGAGAAGCGGGATTATCTGCAGATGCCGGACTCGCTGAGCACAGTCACGTTTCGCGCCCTCCCCCCCCTTCTTCCCAACTTTTGTATCCACCTGCTAAGTCCAGCCTGCTCTCCCAGCCCCCCAACCCCTGCCCCAAACCGCGCGTGTTTGGAGTTTCGGGGTCGCTGGTTTTGCCAAACGGGAAAAGGAGAGGGAACTGTTGTGCCTTTTCTTCCTGCCACGGTCCAGATCCTAATATATATAGCCTTTTCCTCACGGCGCTCAGCAGCAGTTTAAAATTAGCCCCCCCAAAAACCCCACACCTAACGAGAAGGCAAGCCAGGCATGTATATCCAGCGCCTGTTTTATCAGCCGTTTTCGTTGTCCAGCTGCGTGTGCGTTTCTTGCACGTCTGACCTCAAAGCACATTCTTCCCCTCCAAGAATTCCGGGCCTTGTGGGTTGCAGGGGATTGCTGGGAAGTGAACTGGGTTGTTGTGGGTGACTGGGAATTGTTACCCACAACAAGTGCAGCAGCCGGATTTTTATTTTATTTGTAAATTTATTTATTTGGTTTTTCAATTTAAGGTTTTACAATCACATAGCCAACATACGTCATAAAAACAAGATGCCATAGAATCTCCTGGACTTCTCCTGCATCTTTTATAACAATCCAGATCTTTTACATCTCAATTATATCCAAAATTCACCATTAAACTACAAGTGTTATTCCAATCCTACTAACGATTTTAACTGTTTACAATGATATTAAGATAAATTATAATTTCCACCCCATTCCTTATTAAAATTTTGGTCTTCCTGATTTCCAATTCTTCTGGTCATTTTTGCCATTTTGGCATAATCCATCAATTTAATCTGCCGTTCTTCTCTGGTCGGGACTTTACCTTCTTTCCATCTCTGGGCCAATAACATCTGCAAAGCCATAGTTGCATACATAAACAATCTTTTCTGCTCCATTGGGATTTCGGCACCTAGAATTCCTAAAAGAAAGGCTTTGGGGCGCCTGGAATTCTTTGAGGGAAGGAACATGCTTCCATTGTGCTTTAAAAGAAGTTTAGAGGTATAGGCGGGTCTTCTGAAGTTACTCAGAGTGTGTGTGCTAACTTCCTGAGCTTTAATGACATCTACAAGAAGGGAGGCTAATTGTGGCTTTTGATTTGGAGAGCAAGGGTGAGAGCATACTGGCCCAGGAAAGTACCAAGGCAATGGAAGTTGGTCCATTAGGGTGGATGGGCCCTGCCCCACCGATTTCAGTTTGCCCTCAGCCAGTGGCTACAATTTATTTATTTATTTCTCAAAATGTAACACTTTGCCTCTCAGTCAAGCAAAGTATACACTTTTCTCATACAAAACGTCATCAAATGAATTTTTAAAAATATGGATGGGGAGCCTGTGAATGTTAGTAGGTGACAACTCTCGTCATCCCTGACCATTGGCCATGCTGGTTGGGATGGATGGGAGCAAAGAGTGGCTTTCAACTAGTAGAGATTGAAAAGCTTTGACCTGGTGGGCTAATTTCATACCACTCTCCAAGGTTGCAGAATGGATTTGTCCACATGATAAGGTCATTTTAGCCAGTGGTGATTAAGAATTATTTCATGCACTGGGCCTTCTGGTGTGCCCAGCTAACCTGAGCTTTATCCTAGTGCAATTGTGACGAAGGAAGAGGTTGAACATGTCAACATGAAATCCCACCATGTTAAGTAACTAAAGGTTCCTGCTGGCCTGCTTGGTGTGCTGGTCAACTATTCTATTACCTCCAGATGATAAAGGGCCTGTTTACCCCATTTATCTTGCTGCCTCCTATGCCTGGAACTTAATACCTGTGTGGTGTCATCTTTCTCCTCCTTGTACTGAGACTGACCATTGGTCTACCTAGCTAGCTCAATGTTGTCTCCACGAGAGTTTGCTGACATTTTGGGGCCCATGGGCCCATTCGCAAACTAGAGGAACAAGCACAGTGCAACCTATTCAGTGGCAACCACAGGCCTACAATGACTGACAACAGTTCTCCAGGCTTTCAGACAGGTGACATGCCCATCCCTACCATGAGATGCCAGGGATTGGACTTGGGACCTTCTGCACACAAAACAGTTGCCCTTCTGCTGAGCTCTGGTTGGATCAGACCCAAGAGTCCATCTGGTCCAACACTGTTGCCAAATGAAAGGCAAACAAGATAATTTTCTTGTGAAGCCTGAATAGCTCAGTTGGCTAGAGCATGGTGCTGATAACACCAAGGTTGTGGGTTCTATTCCTGTGGGGCAGCTGCATATTCCTGCATTGCAGGGAGTTGGACTAGATGATCCTCAGGGTCATTTCCAACTCTACAGCTCTGTGATTCTAAGGCCTGAAGGCATCATTCTTGTCACACACACCCATTGCTTTTCTCCAGAATTTGCTATTCAGAGGCGTTCTGACTTGTAATATAGAGGTTCTATATAGCTATCCTGGCCAATATCTGTTAATAATTGTCCAATGCATTGTCTGGTCCCTTTTTAAAGCCACCTAACAGTGAAATTCAATTAAGAAGGAAGTCCTACTGAGTTCAATAATACTTATTCCCAGGCAGGTGTGTACAGGACTGCAGCCTAAGTGAGTGACCTTCACCACAGCTTGGGGCAGTGAAAACCACAAATTAATATGAACAATGCCTCCTCAAAGCCCCATTCTTCTAGGAAGCTGGTATCCCATTTAATAAATTTAATTTGTTTCTTATAACAGGCTTGTACTTCAGCTTCCCAACACAATATTGCTATCAATTCTGAAGCTTTTGGATGAACTAGGCTACAAATTCAATAAAAGAAACATGAAAAATGTGTCACCTATAATATTCTGCTGATCCAAGCGCAATGTACTGTTTTACCAAGTAACCATATTATTATGGTATTTCATTTCCCCCCTTTTTCTAGCTTGACTCAGACTCCTTAAATCTTTACATAGCTCCTGGACTAAAATGTGAGAAGCAATATTTTAAGAAAAAGTTGAAACTAATGGAAATAATTACTTTTCATTTGTTTAGAGGAAAATAACATGTGCTCATATAATATTCTCTGGCATTAATTCCAGCAAATGATTGCAGCTACTATATTATCTCACAATTCATTCTTGGCAGTGAATTCTTTACACTCGATTTATTAATGACGGTGTCAGTGCAAAAAGCTACGATGTTTTATTTCAATGGGATTTACTCCCAGGTATGTGTGAACAGGATTCATGTCAAAGACATCATAGAAGTGCTGTGCTTTTCTTTTTAAAGAAAAAAAACCTAGTATAAGCATCTTTAAACAGCAAGAATGAAGAGAAATGTTGCTTGTGATCCGTTTCAGAGAGAAAAATTAATTGCAGAATTGTACTTCTTAACCAAATAATACATTTGCACTCTGTTAAAGCAACACACAATTAAAACACTGCCATACACAACTTTTACTTTGTGGCTAAGAAAAATTTGGACAAAAGAGTTCAGTACCCCCAATTATATTAACATTAAATAGAGAAGAGAGCCAAAATTCTCTAAGGAAAACTTATTCAAGTAACTAATATTTCAATTATATTTCTGTGCTTGGCAGTACAACCTTCTTAAGTGCAATACAGGTGGAAAAACCACTTTTGTGTTGCTATAATATGCAACCACAATTTGAGTTTTAATGGAACAAAATCAACAGTTCTGTGGGTTTTGCAGAAATCATTATACTGCATTAATTCACCACCAGTGGCTCATAAATAATGTTTAAAATACGCTGGTCATGACTTTTTGCAGATTTCCAAAGAGTTAATTATATCCATCAGGCATGATAATCCAGGGCTTTGCAAAGGTCATTATGTCACAGAAGGTTCCATTTTCCTTAAATCAATTGATCACATTGTATTGTGGTTGCCAATTTCCTTTCCCCAGACACCTACAACATTATTAAATGAAATTAGAAACTTCTTCACTTGCCAGCTTTGAGGCACCCTGAATTCCAACCTTAAATAGAACTTTGCGTTTTGCACCAAGCTCTTATAGAAACTGGAAGGCACAGCACTGAATCTCAAAGATCCAGAGCTTGTTATATGATGGTCAAAATATTTGGACCTCCTTGATGGATGTGGGAAAACAGTTATATGTGATGCAATTAACAGACTTGCCTGCAAAAGAATAGAAAACCATGTTAGAATACCTATTGTTAGCTCTCTGATAACTAACTGATGCTTTTTAAGCTACTTGATTCTGTCTTCCTGTTTGGAATTGTTGCATTTGTTATGGAAATTGATTTAAAACTTCCCCAAAGTCCTGAAGTTTTTCTCCTAGAGGGAGGTCCTGAAAAAAGATGGTTAAACTATTTATGCATGCAACAGCAGCAACCAGAATCCTGTACCCACAGAAATGGAAAGAAGGAGAAGTACCAACTAAGGAGGAATGGCTTCAAAAGTTAATGGGCTATGAGAAAATGGTGAAGTTGACAGCAAAAATAAGAGATGAAAGATGAACTGTTCATGGAAGGGTGAAGACCCTTTTTGGACTATTTGAAGAACTGTTATAGTCAAATGAAAACATGGACAGGGTTCAAATTATGAGCAGCAGAATGAAAACCATAAGTGAAATAGAGGATAGTTGTAATAGATTAAAGTATGCCATATAAAGCAGCAGGAATAAGGTAGGAATGGAATTGTGGAAGTAAGGATGGGAAGTCTATTGAAATAGAGGTAGATTTATAAAACCTGTGAAAAGCAATAAAAATTCATGTCGAAAGAGAGAAAGAAAGAAAGAAAAATTGATTGAAAATAACAACAACCTAAAAGGCAGCCCTGTTTAGGGAAGTTTTAAATGTTTGATGTTACATTCTGTTTTTAATATTCTGTTGGGAGCCACTCAGAGTGGCTGGGGAAACCCAGCCAGATGGGCGGGGTATAAATAATAAATTATTATAAAATTATTATTACTAAAAGTATGGAGCTGCTAACAGATCACAGTTCATGGGCAGAGGGGACTTGATGGTCCAGAAATAGGCACAGTTGCTACATTCAGGAAGGAGCTAAGAATGCGCTATGTTTGCATGGCCATTTGCAGTAGCAAATTTGCTGCCAACATATTCACACTAGCTAAGGTAGAAAGAGCAGGAACACTTATCTTTGTTTCTGCCGTGTGTGTGTGTGTGTGCGCGCGCATGCACACGCACGTGATGACGGACAAACTGGAGTTCAACCTGGAGTGCAATTTATATAACTCTCTATTATTTAATATGGGAGGTTCTCACTTCCATCCAGGCATTTGAAAGTAGCTTCTGTGAAGCAGGAAATGACCTATCCAGAATAGATGGTTCTCTCTGCTCCCTTTTTATCTCTGTGTGTCCCTTTCTCTCTTTCCTGCGATTCCATTCCATTCTCCCTCCCATTCATTTATCAGTGGTTTTTTCTTCTTGTTTCTAAGCTTACTTTGTCTTTGATTCCTTATGGAATTTGTGAATAAAGGGACCTGTTCCACCAATTTATGCTCCATACTTTTAAATAAAATGGTTCCTTCATAATTTAAAGGTTCGTCTGCACAGAAAGGTCAGAGTTTCACAAGAAGATCAAAACTACTGAGGAACAACTTCTGCAAAGGAGGATCAGAGTTTCAGCCTAGGAATCTGGCAATTAAGCAGAAATAGAAACTTACCCAGGATTCTACTGTCCTTCTGATAGGCTAAAAGGTTGGATGGAGGAGTGAAAATATTATATATAAGTCAAATGGGAAAACAGAGAAGTTAGACAGGTGAAATTTAGAAATGGAATAGGCATGTGAGATCCTGCAACAAAATGTTGCAGTACATCACTATCATGTGTTACCTGAGCAGGGGGGGAGTTGAAAAGCAAAACCAAATGTAAGCATCAAAGGATGGTATCTGTGCCATAACTGGGTTATTACTTCATGTGCACAATTTATTTAATTTAGGTTTGAACATTAAATAATGCAACCAGACTGTATGCAGGTCAATGGACCATAAGGCATCCTCAATCAAGTGCTTGATTTACCCTGGGAGAAGGCATGAGGGGCCAATTTTAATAATGATGGTGATGATGATGATGTTTATATGCCTCCCATCTGACTGGGTTGCCCTAGCCACTCTGGACAGCTCCCAACAAAATATTAAAAGCACAATGAAATATCAGCCTTACCTCTATCCTGCAGTGTTAACAGTGGCTACATTGCAGTGTTGAGAACTTTTTTTTTTCTCAGCAGAGCCCTTCTACTTTCAATGGGGTACAGCACTGAACTACATGAGTCTTGGATTTCTCCATTGATTTCCATGAGCAGATCTCACTTCAGTCACTGCAGACATTTAAAAACAGCTTCTCGATGTGATCCAGGAAGTCACCACTCCAGACAATGGGATGACCACCAGCTTGGGTGACTTTGAGGGAGGGGATGAACACATTCACGGAGAATAAAGCTATCATTAGCCACTACCCATGATAGTTGTGTACTACCTCCAGCACTGGAGGCAGTATGTTTCTGAATACCAGTTGCTGGGGAGTAGAAGTTACCATTTCATTCTGCTCGTGGGCTTCCCCTAGACACATGGCTGGACTTTAGTCTGATCTGGCAGGGCTCTTCTTAGCATTAGGCTGTTCTCTGTTTACATTGTCAGAAGCTGTTTGTGTTCCCAGGGTTTGTGGTAGACCTCAGTGTGCTCCCAGCAAGGTACTGTTGATGGACACCTGGCTATTGCCACCATGGGCCCTGACTGCCCCATCCCCAGTGCAGTGGTGAGCACTACTGCTTCCAGTCATTCCCTTTCCCATCTCTCTTCAGGCCCAGATGTGTCTTGTGGTAGGCAGCAGCAGCGCATTGTAAAGGGAACCAAGCTGGTGGTCTGCTCTGATATAATAATATAATAATAATTTATTACTTATACCCTGTGCATCTGGCTGGGTCTCCCCAGCCACTCTGGGCGGCTTCCAACAGGAGATTAAAAATACATTAAAACATTAAAAGACTTCCCTAAACAGGGCTGCCTTCAGATGTCTTCTAAACGTCAGACAGTTGTTTATTTCTTTGACATCTGATAGGAGGGCGTTCCACAGGGTGGGAGCCACTAACGATAAGGCCCTCTGCCTGGTTCCCTGTAACTTTGCTTCTCGCAGTGAGGGAACCACCAGAAGGCCCTTGGCACTGGACCTCAGTGTCTGGGCCGAACGATGGAGGTGGAGATGCTCCTTCAGGTATACTGGGCCAAGGACGTTTAGGGCTTTAAAAGTCAGCACCAACACTTTGAATTCTTCTCGGAAATGTACTGGGAGCCAATGTAGGTCTTTCAAGACCGGTGTTATGTGGTCTCAGCGGCCGCTCCCAGTCACCAGTCTAGCTGTCGCGTTCTGGATTAATTGTAGTTTCAAGGTCACCTTAAAATGGAGCCCCACATTGAGCACATTGCAGTAGTCCAAGCGGGAGATAACTAGAGCATGCACCACTCTGGCGAGACAGTCCACGGGCAGGTAAGGTCTCAGCCTGTGTACCAGATGGAGCTGGTAGATGAGAGGTGACTGCCTACAGTGGAAGACTTGGGGCTTTAAAATTTCAGCAGCACCCTGTGCAATGCCAAAATTCAGTGCCCCCGCCTCTGACCTTTGTTTGTTCAGCAATGTTGCGGCGCCCACTGCGGCACCCTCTCAGATCAGCACCCAGTGTGTGTGAACCGGTTGCACTCCCCTAAATCCACCTCTGCTGCCTACCATCTCACATTGCCAAAATGTAATGCTTGACACCAAACTGCAGGAGGCAGTGGAAGACAGGAGTGCCTGGCGTCCTCTGGTCCATGGGGTCACAAAGAGTCGGACACGACTAAACGACTAAACAACAACAACAACAATGCTTGACATCAAACGCTGCATATTGTGAAATCTAATATGGCATCAGGCAAGTGTGTATTAGAGCCAAGCGCCAGCCAGGGATACACTATTGTTGTTACAGTATTTGGATTTCCTGCTCAGTCACCACCAAAAGGTCTCAAGGCGACATACAACAGTATAAACGTACAATATTAAAATCATTTAAAACCATTTAGAAACAGAAGAAGAGGGCAGAAACGCCTGCCATATCTCGGGTGTCGAACTCTGGTAAAGAGGTGCATCTTCAGCATACAAAAAATTGTGAATGAAAGTGCCAGATTCAATTCTGTGGAGGGAATCCCACCATTTAGGAGCAGCTGAAGAGAATTCCTTCTACTGGGTTTCCACCCGATGAGCTTCCAAGGGTGGTGGTGGGGCAGCCATGACTGACAAGTGCCCAATTGTGGGAAGCAGCCGGGATTGTGTCAGGGCCATTCTGAGCCCCAGGTACGTTGTCCATGTGTGCTTTTATGCTGCCCTCCTGGATCTTCCATGTTACTAACAAGGGCTTCATTCCCTTCCATCCAGACCTTTTTAAATGTGTTGCTTTTTAATCTTTCTTGGTGCTCAGCCTTATTCTGCAGCATGGGATTTGTGTTATTTGCTTTGAAATCATTGACTGGCTGGCTGCCTAGCAGTGATGGTGGGGACTCCCTGGCTGGCATTTCAGCCCAGGAAAAGAGAAAACAAAAGTTAATACCCTCAGTGTTATTGTGCTACTGTGCCCAGGCACTTCCGTTCCCAATGTCAAGACAAAATTGCAGCACAAATGACCCTAATAAGATCCAAGGAAAGCCTTCCAGCACTTCTCCATTTCTGTCTTTTCAACTGATGCCCATACAATTTTGCCAGAGCCATGAAGGAGAAGCCACATATAATTTCTTTGTGCAAGTATTGGTGGGCTGGAGGTTCCTAAATGTAGCACAACAGCATTCCTTAACTGATGTTATTGTGTAAGTCACCAAGGGGAAAAACCAGAAGACTCCTGAGATATGTGTGATTATTTAATTGCGAATCGAGAAAAATAAGATGATGTAGCAGAGCGATTTCATAGTCCAGGGCAAAGGGTTAAACCACATTCCCTCAATACTACTGCTGCTGCATTTGTGCATGTGTGTGTGTGTACATTCACACACATACACATGAGCACCACAACTGTCTGTATTTTTGCATGTGTGAAGGTACAACTATGAGGGCTGTTGTGATTATCTCCTGCAAATGAAAATTTACCATTGCACCGCTGGTCGTTGCTCTAATTGCACTTACAACTGCAGATCTCATGCACCATGTTTATTTCAACCCCTGCATGAACCCAAATCTATTGAACGTTTCCCAGGATACAAAGGTAAATTAAATATTAATGTACAGGAGGTGTTCCAAGTGCACATTGTGATTAAAACTTTGCATACTTAGCTATCATGACAAATGGACGCCATGCATTTTTTTAAAAGAAAAAAAAGCCAACTAAGTTAGTGACCATCACCACATATTATGGCACTGACTCCCATAAATGAATTACACATTATGTGAAGGAGATCACTTTTTCCATCCATATGTCTTGAGCACCTTTATTTATCTTAATTTATGCATTTCTTTCCAAAATATATGGCGAGTATTGGCTTTAAATCAGTTAGTGTCTTTGATACAGCTCAGATTGCCAAGTATTAAATGAATAGCTGGCATGCGTGAGCTGTGACAGTATGGCCCCCTTTTGCAAGCTCTGCCTTTACAATGCGGAGACAGATCTCCACACCAGGCTCTGGTTGCTGCTTGACATGTTGATGAAGAACATTTGAGACCATCAAATATTTTAACAGATTTCTCCTCTCATGGTAGCAAAATACAGTTCTGCTGCGATTGCAGTGACATCACATGCTCTCCTTCCCTGAGTGTGATGATTTCTGAGTAGTATTTGTGTAGCTTTGCTGGAGGAGCAGGGAAATGGAAAACAGTCAGCGCCTTATACAAAAGCTTCCATTATTTAGATGTTATGGGGAAACAGTCTTTTATTATTAACCAGCAAACTGCCTGTCATTCAGACAGGCAGGAGAGAGGGCCGATATATTGCTGGTAGTGCCACAGAGTGCATACGCTCCAACTTTTCTCCGATGAAAATAGAGACGTCCCATTCCATAATGGTAATTTTACTATTTATATCCCATGCATCTTACTCTGGGCAGCTTCCAACATATATAAAAACATAATAAAACATTAAACATTAAAAAAACCCCTCTATACAGGATTGCCTTCAACCAGCTTGGGGGTCGGATAACTCCATACCTTCCGACATTGCTCCAATGAAAATAGGGACATCCGACCATACAGTCCAACATTTCTGCAATGAAAACAGGGACATCCTAAGGAAAAGCGGGACATTCTGGGATCAAATCAGAAACCGGGGTGGCTTCTCTAAATCAGGGACATCCCTGGAAAATAGGGACACTTGGAGTGTCTGAAAGTGCACAGAGCAAGGGTCATAGCTTAGTGATGCAGCACATGCAAAGTGACCCAGGTTCAATCCCCAGCACCCCCAGGTATGTCTGGGAAAGACTCCTGTCTGATACCCTGGAGAACTGTTACCAGTCACTGCAGACAATACGAGCTAGGTAGACTAATGGTTGGAGCCATACTTTCTTTTCCTTTCAGATTCTCTTCACTGTGGAAGTTATAGGCATAGGTTATCCAGGTGCAAAAGAGGACAGGGTTCCTCCAACTTAAATAGTTGTACAGAAGGTCACCAGCTAAAATCCACGCTTCTGCACATTGCGTTCATTGAACTTTACTCCCAGGAAAGTGTGCATGGGATTGTAATGTAAGAATTGGAACAGAAATTATGGGGAGTGGATCTGTGGACTGAGAGGGCTCTAGTCTTGAAACTGATTGGGTTTTTGTTGTTGTATATATTTCAACAATCTCAAAGTAGCAACAATGTTGTAAAGGTGGAGTGTCACAGTAACTTTAAAACTATAAGGCATAGGATTTTTTTTTATTCACACCAGTGACTGACCTGTGAGATAATTCAGTACAGCAATTTTAATCAAAATCTGAGATGTAGTAGTTTTTAAAAAGTGATCTGTCATGGAAAAACCCAATTGAAGAAGATAGCAGTGCTTACCAAGGCCTTGTTGCTGGTTGAGAAGGGTCCCCAACAGTTCAAGCTGATGAGTAATCAGGGCTGCTTTACTGCTGCTTCTCCCTCTACGAAAAAAACAACGGGTGCACCATGTACACACAGTCTATGAGAGCATGACCAAGGGCACAATTCTGCTGGTGTACCTGCTGCAACACTATACCTGTTCAGAGGTCATTTATTGTCCCTCCGGTTTTAAGGTTTCTTCCATCAGCTGCTGCTTGGCCATGGAAGTTGGAAATAATCGTAAGCCAAGAAAAGTAACTGCTTTGGGGCTTCCTGTTTCCTGTGCGCCAGGAATGGAGTCTCTTCCATATTTTTTTTTTAATAAATTTTTTATTAAAGTTTCAAAAGTTTTTTATAGCAACAAAACAGAACAATACAATAGAACAGACAAACAGAAAATAAAAAACAGGTATAATTTCGACCCTTATTTTCTTATAACTTACTTCTCCGACTTCCTCATACCTCCCCTTTCTGTATTCCATTTTCTAATTTATTATTCAGCAAATCCTTCCCTTGTTTTTCACTTAATTTTTAACCTTTCTTTTCTTTTTTACTTATCCATTACCGCTGATAACCAAATACTTTCTGACCCAACGTCTTTCTAACATTCATTAATTTTACAATATTTCTTTAAATAGTCCTTGAATTTCTTCCAATCTTCTTCCGCTGTTTCTCTTCCCTGGTTTCGGATTCTGCCAGTCATCTCTGCCAGTCCCATATAGTCTATCACCTTCATCTGCCATTCTTCCAAGGTGGGTAGATCTTGTGTCTTCCAATACTTTGCGATAAGTATTCTTGCTGCTGTTGTAGCGTACATAAAGAATGTTCTATCCTTCTTTGGCACCACTTGGCCGACAATACCCAAGAGAAAGGCCTCTGGTTTCTTCAGAAAGGTATATTTAAATACCTTTTTCAATTCATTATATATCATTTCCCAGAACGCCTTAATCTTTGGGCACGTCCACCAAAGGTGAAAGAATGTACCTTCATTTTCTTTACATTTCCAGCATTTATTATCAGGCAAGTGATAAATTTTTGCAAGCTTGACTGGGGTCATGTACCACCTATAAATCATTTTCATAATATTTTCTCTTAGGGCATTACATGCCGTAAATTTCATCCCGGTGGTCCACAACTTTTCCCAGTCAGCAAACATAATGTTATGACCAATATCCTGTGCCCACTTAATCATTGCTGATTTAACCGTTTCATCTTGTGTATTCCATTTCAACAGCAAGTGAATGGAGTCTCTTCCAACACCTAGGGAGAGAGACAAACAGAAACAATCAGATTATGATGGGGAAAATTCATTACCTGCATTCCTCTTTGGTTGGAAGAGGAACCAGGCTCTCATCCGCAATTTCCTTTGTGGCCTGGCACTCCCTTTCCATGGAATGAGAGGGCAGGCAAAGGCACTGGGTGCATGGAGCATTCCAGCTGCCACGACCCCCACCATCCCATTCCTGGAAGCACAGGTTATACTGTTAACTGGACTTTAATTGGAGTAACCTAAAGGCGTGTGCCAGAGACGATGAGATAAGAAACTGCAAAAACAACCCAGCTACAAGGATGCGAAAGGTTTGGATTGAGAGCAGATTTCATTTGGTGAAAGAGACAGTGGGGAGAGGGGAGCCCACAATTTGCTTACTTAAAGTTTTGTTCTACATTTATGATACGGCAGAATGCAAGTTTTATTAAAAAATATATATGCACAAGTGAAGATGGAGGAAATTGGAATATAAAATGGAATTTAACAAAATTGGAACTGTGTGTGAGAGAGAAAGAAACTGAGAGGGAAGGGGGAAGAAATGCTATTCTTTGAAAATATAGAGCAAAATCCTTGCTAACCTCCTTTATTCACAGAGGAATGTGTTTGAGATAAGGCTAAATGGCCATAAATGATGGGCAGGGAGGAAAAGAGTCTATCAGCTTTGAGAATAGAAGTTTTTGGATGAACTATCTGCAGTCTGGTTTCAGACCATTCTTCTTAGGCTGGAAAATTGGTGAACACGGCTTGTTTACTGGAAGCCAAATCATGGGACAAAGCAATGCAGTGACTTTTGGAAACTGTGAGATAACAGATTCTCCTGAGACATGATGGGAACCATCAACAGTTGCAGGAATAAAGGATACAACACTATATATGGACGGGAAAACATCATGGGGAAAAATGTCACTCGCAGGAAAGAATAAGGATTACAGCTAAAGTTCCTCACTTGAAACTTTGTAAATTACCAATTATACCAACACGAATTGAAATCACAAGATTGTAGCTGTTATATAAGGGATTATTATATCTGCATGGAATGTAATGGAAATTATTAAAATTCTGGCATGCAGAAAAAATTTAGAAGATTGAACTCATCAACTATAGCATGTGAGCAGGCCAGTTTAATTAAATTGTATAATTTGACATTTGAATAATTGGCATTAATAATTGTCTTAACTGGATAAAATTGGTATTGTTATAATAAGGCTGTTATTGGAACGATATTGGAAAATCAATAAAAATATATTTAAAGAAAAGTAACTGCTTTTGACCTTTTCACTCCATCAAACTGAACAACATCCTTTGGTGGATAAAAAAACCAAGCGATCACAGCAAGTGATTAATTCCAGTTAATTGATAAATCTCTGTGTTAAAGTACACATTGGCGAGAGACAAAATTCATCTATGCATCATCTTCTAGCCAATCATTGACAATGAGAAAGTAGATGAAGTTTCAAATAGGGACACTATTCTTTAGCAGGACAATATTTGTTATAAAAGGAGTTTCTTTCCATTCAAGTTGATAGGCTTTTTGTTTTAGTTTAATAAAGGAAAATCACTGGAAGAGAGTCACGCTTTCATTAAACAATCTGAGTCTGTTGGATATAAGGTATTAAGGTGTATGGTTTTATTGCTTTCCCTGAGGTATTTTGGAATGAGTTATTTTTAACTTTTATTCATGTACAAGCATCTCATGATGTTCTTGTTATTCCTAATGAGTGCTTGGAAAGTTTTAATGTGTTTTTTTAAAAAAACTAAAAACAAATTCACAGTTTTTAGGAGTAATTTGATGACAAACCAAAAAAACCCTTCTTGTCAGGGTTAAAGTAGACCCTGTGTCTGTGAGACCTGGTAGATAAAGAACAGCTTGACAGCTCTATCTAGGTTTTCCCCACTTGTCTTTTAAAGAAGATAAATGCAGACTCTGGTCACTGGAGACCTCATTCAGTCTTGAGAATCCTTCTGGAACATTTTGGTACATAAAAAAACCATGAGCTGCGCATATCTACGCCCATTTTATGACGGGAAATCTCAAAGGATCAATAAACCACACAGCACACAAGCATCTCAATCTCTCTTTCTTTGTGTGCGTTTATCCAAAATGTATTTGGCATCTGTGTCCCACTGGGAAGAACTTCTGATCATTTTCATTTCAGAAACCTGCCTAACCAGGCAGGTTCCTTCTAACTCTTTCATTCTGTGAAGCAAACCCAGTATCTAATCCCATATACACATAATCAGTGGCTTTGCTTACAGGTGTACCCACTTCACAATCCTCCAGAGAAGAATTCTATGGCCCTAAAAACACACGCATATGCATTGCTTTTCACTTACATTATAGCAATTTTTCTATATAACAAAGTGCTACTAGTCTTATTCTAAGCTACCACAGTTTTAACATGTCAGAGGCTCCTTGGGTCAATCCAAGCCTTGACCCAGCTGCTTCTATTCAGTTTATTTCTTGTAATAACATCAATTTCTTTACATGAGAAAATCAGGCAAAAAGAGAATTCCCACAAGGGCCAAGAGCATTTGATCTTTCAACTCCGAAGAACTGAAAATTCAATCCCCCCCCTCTCCTTGGTGCTGCAGCAAATCCTAGTCAATCACCAAGAGTTCTTTGTCTCCAGATCCCACCCCACTGCCTTAATTTGCTGTATCATATTGGGGCCCATACATTTTTGCTGCAAGCCAAATATAAAACTACATATTGAATAATCATAGCCAAAGCAATTATTGTAACTTACAGCTGGTGTCAATATATTAGCTACTTTTCATTCCGAAGTGCCCATTATTTTCTCCTCTTCCCTTCAATTCTTTTATATAGAAAATTTTACACTGGGGTGGGGAGACTTTTCATCCTGAGGGCCACATTACCGGAAAGGCAACCTTCCAGAGTGTGTTGGGCCACAGGCAAAAAGTGGATGGAGTAATAGATGTGGCTTTTACACTTCCACTCCACATCTCTCCATCCTTCATTCAGGCAAACAATAGGCATTGTCACAGTTCCACGACACCTTCAAGCATTCAAGGGGGACACAGAGTAGGAGAACCACTGTGAGGTGTGGCCACCTGGGGAGAGTCAGAGAGGCCTTCAGACCTGCATTTGCCCCTGAAGCTGAGTTTTTCCAACCCTGCTTTACACAAGAAGAATGCTGCCTTATACCAGGCCTCCTCAACCTCAGCCCTCCAGATGTTTTTGGCCTACAACTCCCACTATCCCTAGCTAGCAGGACCAGTGGTCAGGGATTATGGGAATTGTAGTCTCAAAATATCTGGAGGGCCGAGGTTGAGGAATCCTGCTTTATAAGCAGAGACATCACCTTGCCAACAAAGGTCCGTATAGTTAAAGCTATGGTTTTCCCAGTAGTGATGTAGGGAAGTGAGAGCTGGACCATAAAGAAGGCTGATCGCCGAAGAATTGATGCTTTTGAATTATGGTGCTGGAGGAGACTTGAGAGTCCCATGGACTGCAAGAAGATCAAACCTATCCATTCTTAAGGAAACCAGCCCTGAGTGTTCACTGGAAGGACAGATCCTGAAGCTGAGGCTCCAATACTTTGGCCACCTCATGAGAAGAGAAGACTCCCTGGAAAAGACCCTGATGTTGGGAAAGATGGAGGGCACAAGGAGAAGGGGACGACAGAGGACGAGATGGCTGGATAGTGTTCTCGAAGCTACCAGCATGAGTTTGACCAAACTGCGGGGGGCAGTGGAAGACAGGAGTGCCTGGCATGCTCTGGTCCATGGGGTCACGAAGAGTCGGACACAACTAAATGACTAAACAAACAAGACCATTGGTCCATCTAGCACAATACTGTCTACATGGGCTGGAAGTGGTTCTCATACTTTCCTAGCCCTAACAGGGTTTGAATCTAGGACCTTCTTGCACGCAAGGCAGATGCTCTACCACTGAGCTATGGTCCCTCCTCTATCAGAGTTAAAGGAATGCTGCCTTGTGGATATAAAACCAGTCCTACCTGCCTTTCTCCTGTAGAAGCTTCTACGTAGTAGAAGCACCAGCACAAGGTTAACAGGGTGGGGAGCAAACACAGAACCATCATCACCCCTCCTGTAGTTCTCCTGCATGACAAGTGAAGTAGCAGGAAGGTTTTGTTCTTGCTAATTAGCTGAATAATCAATCAGCTAATAAACAGAATAGTTAATTGACTAATCAGTAAACAGCTCTATTTCTTACTCTGTTTCAATGAACTGCTTTAATTAAAGATGAGAGAACAAAAAGAAGTGAAGGGCTAAATTGAGAAGCAATGCAAGGACCGAAATGTCTTATAACAGCACAAAGTTGTAGAAAGTGAGGAAGGGTTTCGTGAATAAATGTAAGGGTAAGCAAGTTCCTAGATTTGCTTCAGTTTATATCCCACACTTTTAAGTTAATATCCAATATGGCTTACATAAAATGGGTTGGGGTGGTTCTAAAAATGTAACTCAAATAAAAATGTCCATAATCCAATATTTTGGATCATCAAAATTATGGCTCTTGCCTGGAATTAAATGCCATTCAACCCAGTAAGGTTTAATTTTGGGCATACACATCCAGAATTCAGCTACTAGCTCAAGTCCTAAGCATTAAAGAATATATCCCGGGAAAACAGTTAATGTGTGTTACTTCTGAATGATCATATTTAAGATTGCCTGTCCTAAGGTTTTGAGTATGACTTGGGGTATACACTACTATCCAGGAATTATGTCAGTTTAACCTCAGGATAGCTGCTGTCTGTCTGCATGTTACACCAGTAATAGGATGCAGTTACTGTGAAAAATGTCTTTTTCTCCTAGTTCAGGGATGGGGAACTTGTGGCTCTCAAGAAGCTGCTGGACTCCCAACTCTCTTCAGCCGCAGTCTAATGGAGAAGGATGATGGTTGCCGGACTCCAACAACCACAAGTTCCCCACCATTGTTCTAGCTATCTCTAGCCGCTGTTGCTTAAGAGATAACGTTGAGGTTTCCTAGAAGTAAATGAAGCACTTAAAACTGATGAGTGTTGCCAACAAGGGTGGACAACAACACTAATCTGTTAATTTCTATCAGTTTCTGATTTCCTGAACTTACCAGTTCTTCAGGTAGAATTCAATGTTGTGCTAAGGAGATGCTTCCACCAGTGCAAGCATTTCTGTTTGCCAGATGGAAGGGTCTTCCTTCTCTCTCTCCCCCCCCCCATCCACATTCTTCTGGGGGTTCACCTGATCCTCTTGAGCAGATATTGAGAGGCACTGGGGAACATGGGGGAAAGTCCTGTTGCACTAGTGGGACCTATTGCACTGGCTTAGTTGATTCTAGACATCATATTTCCACTTCAGTTTGAAATTTATCTTTAAAAGGTTCTCATGAAAATCCAGCATTTTAATGCAAATTTCTCCTAATATACATTTTTTTTGTATACAATTTTGGCCAGTATGCACATTTTTGCAAAGCAGCTTTCCCTAATGTAATGCATGTTGCTGTTGCTGTTAAACTAATAATATGCATTTTAACGTACACTTTATTATATACATTATATGGCTGGAGAACTGCATTGCATAGAATGATAGAATAGAATCATAGAATAGAAATTTGTGAATTTTGAAGGATGACTGATTTGGTTTGCGTATCGAAATTGAAAATAGGTAGCTTTGCCTTTAAGCATGGACTAAATTGAATTTCTCCCAAATTCCTAGTTGACAACTAATCAGGATAAAAGTCTTCCTGATCTTGTGCCTCTATGAAGAAACAAAGACAAACATTATTGGCTGTTAACCTTACAAAGAATGTAAGGATGGATATTGGGCCAGGTCAAAAGTTAGCAACTCAGATCATTGTACAAAAAACTAGCCCCACGTCTTAACACTCCAGCTACCTTACTTCATGGCAAGCAAAAGGGACAGTTGTTCTTTCCCGAATCTTCTTTGAAAAACAAGTCTCAATAAAATATTGGAACATGGGATTAGCAACCCTGAACAGTCTGGTTCCTGCCTTATTAGCAGTCAGAGGGTGTCACAATTCTACCTAAAAGTACATATGGGAGTGATGTACTTGTGTCTTTTATCATGAGATTGCAAAAAATCAAATAATTAATAATTAATTAAGCGCTGAGTCTAAGGTGTATGTATATGTACTTCGTTATCTTGAACTGTCCTTGTATGGAGCCAAATAGGTAAGAAATGTCTTAGTATATTATTCACAGGTGCTTGGACAATCACCTTTTAATAAAGCAATCAAGAGCTGCTGGAATCATAAAATGAAACGTTAGCACATCTCGCCCATATGATGCTTTCCCCTTTTCGAAGGGCCGCATGACCTACTTTTCAGTATCTCTCTCTTCCCTCCTTCTCTGATCTGTCTTCCGAGTTAAAGAAATATTTGCAGGTATGAGGCACTTGCTAATGGGTCCCAATCCATTAAATAATTTATCATTCTCATTTAAACCAAATAACCATCTTTTTGATTAAACTACTTCAAAGTGCTGTCTAGCAGTCCTAGACTTTATGGCGCATTTTGTCTTTGTCAGGTTTTTTTTTATATATATACAGTGTATTATTCTTCACAATTACCCAGCTGGAAGCATTTTATATTGCTTTTGCAGAGCTGTTTACTGGGAGATGAAAAAAAAGGGGGGGGGGACATTAAAATTCTAAATTAATACCGACCCTGTATTTCCACACATCATGTGTGTATATATTTTAAAAATTGTTCTTGTAATGGGGTCAAGGTAGGGTGAGGTAACTTTTTGAAGAATGAGAGCTGTACTGCAAATAGAGCACCAGTTTCAGGCCTGTTTGTGTATGACAGCACCACTTAATTTGCATATCAGTTTAATTAGCATAGGACATGTCGAAGTACAGTTTGCACTTAAGAACAACCGGAGTTGTTGGGTGAGTTGGGAGGGAGGCTGAGAAAACTGAGAAACGTGACTGCCATCTAATGCATCTACTGAGTGCAGATATACACCATACATGTGAAGCACATCCAAAACACAATGAAAGCACGTGTGACTTTCCTGAAAGAATCATGGGAACTATAGTTTTTGTAAAACGTTTTTTGGAAGTTCAACACGATCACTCCAATAAGTGTATGCTGGATGTGCTTTTAAATATATGGCTCTGCATCAGTGGCGTAGCGTGAGGGGTGCAGGGGGGGCCGGCCGCACCGGGCGCAACATCTGGGGGTTAGGGTTAGGGGGCGCAAATCCACGGGTTAGGGGGCGCAAATCCACGGGTTAGGGGGCACAAATTACTTGCCTTGCCCCGGGTGCTGACAACCCACGCTACGCCACTGCTCTGCATCAGACAATGGGTCCATCTACGTGAAAGCTAAAGGTAAAGGACTTCGGGATGGTTACGTCCAGTCAAAGGAGACTATGGGGCTGCGGCGCTCATGTCACTTTCAGGCCGAGGGAGCCAGCGTTTGTCCACAGGCAGCTTTCTGGGTCATGTTTAGGGAAGTTTTTAATATTTAATGCTGTATTGTTTTTAACATTCGATTGGGAGCTGCCCAGAGTGGCAGGGTATAAATAAATTCTTCTTCTTCTTCTTCTTCTTCTTCTTCTTCTTCTTCTTCTTCTTCTTCTTCTTCTTTCTTCTTCTTCTGTGGCCAGCATGACTAAACTGCTTCTGGTGCAATAGAATACCATGACGGAAACCAGAGTGCATGAAAATACCATTTACCTTTTCACCACAGCGATACCTTTCACCATGTGTGCTTTCGAACTGCTAGGTTGGCAGGAGCTGGGACAGATAAACAGGAGCTCACCCCATCACGGGCATTTGAACCACCAACCTTCTGATTGGCAAGCCCAAGAGGCTCAGTGGTTTAGACCACAGTGCCACCATCTAACTCTATCAGCAACTTTCCAGCAGTTCAGGCAGGGGACATTCCCAGTCTTACCTGGAGATGCTAGGAAGAGAACCTGGGATTTTCTGCAAGCAAACCAGCTTCTCCACCCCTGAGCTTGGGCAAGCTTCATACCGCTCCACAACTCTAACCTGCCATAGGTGCTGTTGCTAATCTACCCTCTTCCTCTTCTGGCACCTGCTGCAGTAAGACATCAATAAGGAGTGTGGGAGAATGATATGGTGGAGGAACAAGAATGGGAGATTTTTCCATGGACCACTCTTCCATTTCAGGGCACTGGGCAGGTGGGATTTCTGGGCTGAAACCTTATAAATCTTATAGGCAGGTGGCATATAAGGCACGTGAATACTTAAGGGAAAGACAGGGACTGTCCAGGCTCCATCCCAACTCTTATGTGAGAGCAAGAAAGAAGCTTTATTCAAGGCTTGCAGCAGTACAGATCAGGCTACAAGTACAGATAATCCAGGGCACAGCTGGAGAGGTCAGCATTAGATCTCCTGAGACCTGGTGAAAGCAGCAAAGTTGTCTCCGCAAGTGGTCAAATCCCTCCCACCAGTTTTTAGCGGCAAGATGTGGCATGCTCACTCACAAGACTCCTTTTCCCCTGCAAGACCAAGAGGTGTGGTCTGTTGCCAATGGTAGAAGCGACACTGAGTTCTCATCAATGGGTAGGGGGTCATCTCCTATAGCTCCTTCCAGTGGCGTAGCGTGGGTTGTCAGCACCCGGGGCAAGGCAAGTAATTTGCGCCCCCTAACCCATGGATTTGCGCCCCCTAACCCGTGGATTTGCGCCCCCTAACCCTAACCCCCAGATGTTGCGCCCGGTGCGGCCGGCCCCCCCTGCACCCCACATGCTACGCCACTGGCTCCTTCTACTCTGGCTGTCCAGCCCTGATCCCCTGGCTGGTCAACACTCTCCCCTGTTACTAGGGAATCTTTCCACTCTGTAGGTCAGGGAGCCAGCAGGACTGCCTCTCTTCCCCTGGCCTCTAAAGACAAAATAATCCTCCCTCCTGGGCTACTCCTTGCCAACAGCACTGCCTGTGCACTTCTTCCCTTCTTCCCCATCTGACAGCATACTGCATCACGGTGTGGTACACTGGTTTGGTATCATCTGATAGGAAGTGCCTACAGAGGGTGGTGAATACAGCACAAGATACTATGGGCTGTCCCATGAATCCGCTGGATGAAACAGCGGAAGAACGTTGCCTCAGGAGAGTGAGGAAAATTCTCAGGAATGATTTACACCCTGGCCGGCACTTTCTTGATCTCCTGCCCTCAGGCAGAAGATATAGAAGCATGATTAGTCGCTTCTATCCATGGGCTTTTAGGCTGCTGAATGAAAAGATAACAACAGGGCAACTGACTTTCGGGTTTGTTGTGTGTGTGTCAGTAAACGAGGGGAATTAAGACTAAGAGAGCTGAGTGGGGGTGCTTGTGTAATCTCACTGTATACAAGTGACAATAAAGTATTTCAATTCAATTTCAAAAAAATAAACAAGCTGCTACCCTAGCCCTGAGTCACTCAGGACTGCAGGGATTGCAACAGGGTCCTATGGCACTTCAGATATTGCTGGACCCACAACTCACGCCACTCCTGACCATTGGCCCTATTGGTTGAGGCTGATGGGGAGTCCAGCAACATCTGGAGGACTAGATGTTCCCCAACCCTGATTTAAGGAACATGACCTTCTTTAAGCAATGATTTCAAGACCAAATACTGGCAACCTAATAGCTGCTTCTTTTCTAGTGACTCAGCAGCTGAACCCCCAATCGATCTTGGGCCTGAAATTAACTGCAAAATGCAAAACAGACAGCTCATACCAGTGAGAAGGTAAGCAGTAAGCATATTTTGCAACATAAAAGGCATGTTTGGATGTAAATCATATTGGGTAGACAGTTAACTGTCTGGAGAAGAAATTTCTCGGCACGTTGATATGCAGCTTCAAATTCTCTTAGAATTTATATCAAAGGATCCAATTCCTATTACATTATACTAGGGACCCTTTTGATACTTACTGGTATTGAGTTTGAAATATGAAATGGTGCTTAAGCAGTTTGCGACACTGGAGAAAAATAATGCGACAAAAGTGGTGCTTGGTGCAGAGACAAAGAAGCAGTTTGTTTGAAGGGGTTTGGGTTATCATCACAGCAGTGCCTCATTTTAAGAAACAAGCAGCGCTATTCGTCTTCAACCACTGGAAGTGGATTTGCAGGTGGACTGCACCCTGACCTTAGGTGGATAACAGTTCTGGCCCTGCTACTGCTTTTTAATATTTCCTTTTAAGAGAAGATTGCAAGACAGTGAAGGGACAAGAAAATGAGAGCGTGGATTAAAAGCACAGTAAAAAAGTGGGTTGTATGCTGCATCTTAGCATTGAGGTGGGTACTGGGTCAGTTTCAGAATGCTTAACACCTTTGTAGATAACTCTGGAGTGTTTAAACATCTACAAGTTCTTCTGGAGCAGGGCTTGCCAACTTGGTGCCCTCCAGAAGTTTTTGGATTAGCAACACAACCATGCTGGATGGAGCCAATGGCAGTTGTAGTCCAAAGCATCTGGAGGGCACCAGGTTGGCAAAGGCTGCTCTAGAAGAACACAGAGACATGCAAACAAGTCTAGAGTTACATACATTAAGCACTCTGAAGCTGAAATCCCCCTGCAGAAATGTGGATGCCTGAAATTCTACCTCTTCGGAGAAGTGCCTATACTTCAAGGAGCTGTGCTTCATTCAGAAGGTTTCTTCTCTGCCACAGCCTGCTGCTTTCATATGTGGGTACACCAAAATGCACCACCTCATGAGAAGAGAAGACTCCCTGGAAAAGACCCTGATGTTGGGAAAGATGGAAGGGCACAAGGAGAAGGGGACAACAGAGGACGAGATGGTTGGACAGTGTTCTCGAAGTTACAAACATGAGTCTGACCAAACTGCGGGAGGCAGTGGAAGATAGGAGTGCCTGGTGTGCTCTGGTCCATGGGGTCACGAAGAGTCGGACACGACTAAACAACTAAACAACAACAACACCAAAATGCAGTGTGATCCAATTCATTTTGTGTAGATACAAACATCTACACAAATGCCATTGTGTTATGTGGAGTTGACTCCCTGGTAAATTTGTTACGGATAGCAGACATAGGAAGCTGTTAGTATTTGTACTGGGTTTTTTTTTTGTTAGAAAATGTGTTTTACAAAGAATAAATTGTACCAGGGAAAAGGAAATCTAAGCATATGTAATGTAACAGCTGCAAAATTTTGTGATTCCAATCAAGGTCACAGAAACGTTGAATCATTACCTTGATAATTTGTTGACTCCCTTTGAAAGTGTGTGCGTGTGTCTTAGATAAGAGGGGTGGTTGTCTTGTAGTTGTTTCAGTGACCAAGAATGTGGGAAAGTGGAAACTTCAAGCAAATGCTGTGTTCAGAGGAGTTTGTGAGGACAGACAAGCTGATCTAATTGGGCCATTGGTCTTATCCAGTAGGACTCTTTTTTATGTTCTCATGAGACACCAAGGATTGAACCTTGAACCTTTTGTATGCAAAGCATGTCTCTCCGCTGAGCTACGGTTCTTTCCCAATGGTAGTCTTAATTTTAAGCCTTTTACCCTTGCCAAAACTCTGGTTGAATGTGAAGTGACCAGAACACTCAACCAAGCAGTCTTTTGTTTGAAAGGCTGGCTATAAGGTGGATTAATTAACTAAGAATAAATTAAATTTAAAAATTAGGATGGGTATATATATATATCACACCAGTATTTTGCATAGGTGGTGCGGGGGTCGGTGGGGAGAGAGACTTGAATTTCTCAGCTGCTCCTGGACATGGCTGATACTGAGAGCTAAAATTCCCAGAGGCCAAAATGATATTGCGTCTGTGCATGTGTGTGGCTTACGCATCAAGGTTTACAAACCGGGAGAGAAAGCAGACGCGAACCGAATATCAAATTGAGACAATGAGAATTGCCCATCATTAGTGATAGTTTGCCTGTGTTAAACTGGATAGCTCTTCAAAGCAATATTGGAATGCTGCCTCTCTGCTTTCCCCTCCTCACGGTCCCTTTCCTTTGTTTGTCAGATTTATACTGAAATTGCATAGTAATTGAACTGTAAGGCACTTCAAGAGATTCCTTTGGAAAAGGGTTTATTGTATAGAAGGAGGTTTTCTTCCAGGGTGATGTCTGCCTTTGGGCCTGGTAAGTACAAAGTTGAGATCTCATCATCTATAGACTTTGTAGGACACGTAATTCCCCCAACCTTAAATAACTTTAATTACAGACACTTTCCTTCCTCGTCCAATTATCTGTGTTGTGGTTGACAGAATTTTGCATGTATGTCTCGGAGGGAAATGCTAATACTAAGGCACCTTGTGATTAAATGCTACCACCAGTTTATAGTTCTTAGTATTTAAATCTTTATCTTGCACCTCTAAATTTTTCATTAGGTAAATATTACAGCTATTTGCTCTCCTTGTTATGCAGTGTTCTCAAGTATCAAGCTAATTCTGCTTTGATTGCCAAAAATACAAATGCAATGCATTATTAAAAATTTAGATGAGCTTTTGTACATTTGTAAATGCCTTTTCACTTACAGATGGAGCACAAGAAGATTTACTAATGAGCTTGAAGTTGCTAACAGATTTTGATAGCAGACATGACAATTAGTGGCTTATCTTTACAAACAGAATGAGGCCTCCCGCTTATCTACCACGAAAAGAACAAATAGCTCGGCTAATCATATTCCGATTTGCATTGCATTATAGGAAAAACAGGGTAGGAATTTCCTGTTGAGGTAGCAGAAGTGCTTTCATAATTTAGGATGCCCAGCACCAAAGAGAGATTTGCAAATAATAAAACTCTACAGTAAATATTGCTGGGAATGAGGTGCTTCCATACTAATGAGAGCTAGGTACAATGAATCAGAATCTTTTATTAAAAGTATGGAAGACCTGTGCAGGAAAAAGCAAGTGTGAGTGGAGAAGGCTGATCATCAGGTAGCTTTGGCATGGGATAAAGCTATTGAAGTCTGCCCAACCCATTCTGGAAGCTTAGGAGGACCTAAGCAGGACCCACCAGATATTTTTTGGACTCCCACAGGCCAGGAGAGGCGAGTCACCTGTGGACCGGGGCTGCCCTCTGCCTCGGGGCAGATAAAAGCCGGTCAGTCCCAGTCCCAGTCCCAGGTTGTGGGAGCAACGTTGTTGCTAGCCTGTTCCTGCCTACACCCTGTCCTGCTCTTCTGCCAGAGTTCCTGACCCCACCTGACTCCCTGCCTTGGACCCAGCTACAGCTTGACAGACAGCCTCCATACTGCACCATTGACCTCGGACTGGACTTGGACCTCGCCTCTCGGTTAGCCCCCGGGACCAGCACAGTAGGTAAACTAAGGCCCGGGGGCCAGATCTGGCCCAATCGCCTTCTAAATCCGGTCCGCGGATGGTCCGGGAATTAGCGTGTTTTTACATGAGTATAATGTGTACTTTTATTTAAAATGCATCCCTGGGTTATTTTGGGGGCATAAGAATTTATTCATTTCCCCCAAAAAAATATAGTCCGGCCCCCCACAAGGTCTGAGGGACAGTGGACCGGCCCCCTGCTGAAAAAGTTTGCTGACCCCTATGCTAGTGCAATGGGGCTCACACAGCATCCCTACAACACCACACCTCCCTCAGATCTGCTCGGGAGGGTCAGGAGAACCTCCAGAAGAGGGTGCAGAGGGGAAGGACAGGGGACATCAGTCTATCGAACCTAAGCTGAAATTCTTGCCTAAAGCAGAATGGCATGAGCATGTACACAGGGAAGTTGATGGGGACAGGATATTCTGGGGAAGGGGATCAAGAGGAAGGAATCAGACAGAGACTCCAGGAGCCAACAAGGCTACAGGACCACACAAGTAAGGTCAGAGTCTCACTGTGAACCAGATGTATTTAAAACCAACCCAGGCCAGGCCAGGAAAATCAAAGTGAAGCTTGGGGTGGTGAGACAGCAGAGGCACCTGGGAGGACCAAACATTTCACCTCCATACCATGCTCTTGAGGGGCACCATTGTTTAGGTGAGGACCTTCCTCATTTGGCTTGTGGTTTGCCCTGACAATGTGAAAGAAAAGTGTACAGATTGTTGTGTTCCACCTGCATCGCAAGTTGGACACTCTACTGCTATTGGTTATTTGAGTTGGAAAATATCTGCACACAGAGGCTTATTGTTGCAGATGTGAATGAGAGGGTATGACCACAAGGTTCAGGGTGAGCCCTATACACTTTCTTCCCACAATTTGATCTCTGTCAAGTGTGGGTGGTAAAAGAAAGATTTCATCACTGGTCTACAAATGCTGCCAAAGTAAACTTCGCCTGTGACTAGCACTGTTTGTTTTTATTTGAAAGAGTGGCTGGAAAGTCCCTTGGCTCCGTTTCAATGACCATTGACTTGCTTCATTGGAAGAAAACCTGACGCATACAACTCATAGTTTGTGTTGCAAATGACGGAGGGAATGCAGTCATCTTCCCCCCAACCCCCAAATAAAGCAATATATTTTAATCCTGGCACCCTATAGCTTTGTGCATATGGGGAGAAACTCTTTCAAGCCTCCACATGCTAGAGAGGGACGTTCTGCCTAGATCATCTGTTTTATATTTGAAAATGTATCTTATTGAGCATTTTAACTACATACTTTGTGTGCTGCTTTCCAAATTCTCACATCTCACTTGGCTATTGCTCTGTCTTCGGGGACTTGTCCTTTTCATCACAGGGTTATTTTTCTTCTTTCGATTTTGAGTCCTTTCTGCTTTCTCATTTTAAGCTTTCTCACACCATCCTCCCATTTGGTAATCCCAATTTCAAGTTAGATCTTTGGGGAAGGGGGCGAGGGGAGGTGTCTTTTTTCCATTTCAAAAGAATATAAAACAGGAGGTACAGCCCAGAAAAGAATGCTTGATAAAGATCACTTTAACACTGCCTTTGCTCTTCCTTTAGGTTAAGCTGCAAATCACCTCCAGCCTGAGTTAGAGCAGGTATTTCTGATTGTAACTTATAGGTTGAATGGGAGCCTGAGGCATCTTTTCTGTTCCTTGAATCATTATGCTGAATGCTGGCTTATGAGCATATTCCTAAATCAATGCTTGGAGACAAGAAGCACTTTTATTGTAGTTTCGTGTTACCCATATACAGCAGAATTTGGATTTTGTAGCTCATCTGAGTAAGGCCAAACTAGACGTTACGTGGTATTTATTTTAGTTATTGTATCTTTTAGTGGCCTCATCTATTAAATATTTCAAAAAGTTGTCTGTCAGTCTGTTCTCTATGCATTTAGACACCTCTTGAGATATCGTCGCCTAATTCGATGTGACAGTTCCGGAGATGGAGGAGCCAGCTTTCATTTGTTTTTCAACAGTCAGGTGCCCTTTTGACTCAAGAGGACTGGACTGTTGCAAACTGCACTGATTTGGTTGCCTCTGAAGCTATCGTGAGCCAAATTGGCATCCCCAAAGCCAGAATCCAGAATTGAACTGATTTGGGCAGAACTGGGCGTTGACTGACATGATCCCACCTGGGGTGATCCAGGCTGTCAAAGGGTGGTAGAGAAGGAGAGGCAGGCAGCATCTGCAAAGAGCAGCACTGGACTGTTTGCAAGAGGACTTTAAAATAGCCCTGCACTGCACTTTGGCTGTATGTGCCTGTTTTCATGAGGGGAAAGATGCAAAGCCAAACTAAGCAGGACTGAACCCTCTGCTCAATTCTGCACAGGCTTCAATCCTGCTGGTTGCAGGGGTCTGACTAAAACGACACTAACTCTGATCCAGTACTAGGTCGTTAGTAACTACGCAGACCTAATGGCAGAGTGGGGAATGTAACTGAGGAAAGGGGACGACAGTTTACACAGTTTTCCTGTTTGCTAACTGCCTCTGCTTCTCCCTGTCAATGGAAAGGTTGTTGCTGTTGTTGTTGTTGTTTAGTCATTTAGTTGTGTCCGACTCTTCGTGACCCCATGGACCAGAGCACGCCAGGCACTCCTGTCTTCCACTGCCTCCCGCAGTTTGGTCAGACTCATGCTGGTAGCTTCGAGAACACTGTCCAACCATCTCGTCCTCTGTCGTCCCCTTCTCCTTGTGCCCTCAATCTTTCCCAACATCAGGGTCTTTTCCAGGGAGTCTTCTCTTCTCTTCTCATGAGGTGGCCAAAGTATTGGAGCCTCAGCTTCAGGATCTGTCCTTCCAGTGGAAAGGTAGAATTGATTAAACCAGCTTGCAAAGAGTTTTTTTGGTCTACTCAATTTCACTCCAAATATTATTGTTATTGTTATAAAAATGTTATTGAATACGAGTACATATTTCCAGAGAAAAATAAATATTGAAAAGGGAAAAGCAAAGGAAAAAGAAGATCCAGTACAATGGAGGGAAAGTTTTTAAATGTTCCAGGTGAATGGAGGGCAGGATAGAGAGATATCACCAGTATTATCACAGGCACACAGTGCATTTCATTCACCAGCGAGGAGCTATGGTCCCATCACCACACACCTGGAATTAGAACATGTTGCTTCCTCATAATTATATGGCCCAGCAACTCTCTTTCTAGAAATTAGCTGCCAAGTGTAAGCTCCTATGCATAATATGAATATGTAATTGAAATGGGAAGCACTGCAATATTTTCTCACTGCATGCTCACTGTATTTACTATCCCTTTGATAGTTTAACATTTTAGGTATCATATGCAAAAATACGACTCTTCAAATTGCAGCAGATGCAAGTAAACATTATCTGTTATTGAAAGGTTTCGATGAAGTGTGATAAATAGCCTTTCATCTCGTAGGCAATACGTTTGTTCCATTTTTCTCTGTTAGAGTAAAACTCTTGAGATAATGTCAACACTACCTAATCGCTAGTTCAAGCTTAACATGTGTTTTGACTCATGCTTATTTTTCTCTCAAAGAACCATAAAGCTATTCTCTGTCCATAAATTTGTGGTGATATTCTTAGTTCCCCAAAAAATCCAAAGGAAATTATCATACACAGGCAGCTCACTTGCTTTTGTACTCTTTCCACAGCCTACCATAAAACTGGCTTGCCTAAATGCAACATCATTCAGTTATTTTAACTGATGTATTTTGTACACCTAGGCAATTCCCAGTGCAAGCTGAACTTCTTTGCAAGCTCTTCAGTAGATTCAATTTTATCTATTCTTAATAGCACTTTGTGGAATCCAAAATAATTCAGCACAGAGTTCTTACAGAATTTAACCTTGTAACATTTTTAATGAATTTTGAAACAAAATGGGTTTGAATTTTTTTATGTGGCACATACAAGCTTTTCAAATTGCAAAATTTGGGTGCAGTTGTTTTTTCCCCTCCACCATCAAAAGGCTTTCATATTAAGAGTGCTTAAGAAAGTCTGTTCTTGGTAGCCTTCCTTAATAACTGCTTCTGCTTCCTGTGCAGGAGACAGTATCCATGTTGTTTTTGTGTGTAGGCCCATGACTCTGAGTCATAGAATCATAGAATCATAGAATCATAGAATCATAGAGTTGGAAGAGACCACAGGGGCCATCGAGTCCAACCCCCTGCCAAGCAGGAAACACCATCAGAGCACTCCTGACATATGGTTGTCAAGCCTCTGCTTAAAGACCTCCAAAGTGAATGAGGCAGATCACTAAATCTCGCATGACCAAAGCATGCATTTTATTAATTTATTGATGGAAAAGGTAGTAGTGGAAGCACAGTGGAGAAAGACAGTCTTCTTCTTTGGTGATCACTCAAAGCCAAGTAAGATTGTCTTCCATGAACATGGTCTTAACAGTGAGTCCGTAAGTGACTGCAGAGGCCAATTCTGGATCCACATGTCCTTCCACAGTGAGGACATAGGTTTCTGGATGGGAGTTGACCACAGTGAGGGTTTGCCAAATGTGCCTTCCTCTTAGTACGCTTCTCCCTTTTGTCCTTAGTTTGAACATCTTCAAAGTCCATGATACCTTTGGTAAAGGTTGTTCTCCAATTGGAGCACTTGCAGGCCAGTGTTTCTCAATTGTCGGTGTTTATACTACTGTTTTTTAGATTTGTCTTGAGACAGTCTTTAAACCTCTTTTGTTGACCACCAGCATTACACTTTCCATTTTAAAGTTCGGAATAGAGTAGTTGCTTTGGAAGATGATAATCAGGCATCCGAACACCATGACCAGTCCACCGAAGTTGATGTTGAAAAATCATTGCTTTGACACTCATGATCTTTGCTTCTTCCAGTACGGAAGCAAGAGATGGAGGCTGTAGATCTTTTAAGCTGATGGAAGTACTGTTGCTGTCCAAGGTCTTGTCAGGATCTTCAGGCCAAACCACGTAAGATGTGGAAAATCAATAACTGGAATCTCCTGTTCTTTTCATTTTAACTGAAAATCAGTTGTGGGGTTCAGGCAGTCATGAGAATTTTGTTTGCTTTGCATTTTTAAAATTCAAACTACACCTCCCAGACTAATACATTGGTTAGAATGAAATTAGACTTCAGATTTCATGTGCCTTTGAATTTTCCGATACAGTTCTTGACTAAAAAATAACGTGCCAATACACATTCTAGGATAAATATTGAGATACATTGAGATAAAATATGAGTAGTAGTCAGCTAGATTTTACTCAGAGTAGACCCATTGAAACCAATTCCTTTCAATAGGTCCATTTATTTCAAAAGGTCCACTCTAAGTAAAGCTTAGGTGCATACCACCTTATTTAAATACAAATTTTCATATGGATTTTAAAATCAAAATGCCCACATTAATGGAAATGTGGAAACGTAACAGAATGGATTTCTGAATGAATATATGCTAAATTAACACTATAAGAGCCCTGCTGGATCAGACCAGTGGTCCATTTAATCCAGCATCTTGTTTCACAGGACCTGTGCAATAGCCCTCTCCCCATTTGTGAGTCCTAGCAACTGGTATTGAGATGCATATTTCTTCTGACAGTGGAAGTAGAACATAGCCTTTGAAACTAGTAGCCATTGATACGCCATGAATTTGTCACAACCTCCTTGAAGACAGCCATCAATACTTCTAACTGGAGTGAATTTCATGAACCAGCAATGAACTGATCTGCCCAGACCTTGTTTTGGGTCCAATCCTAACCACATTTTCTTGAGAATAAGCCCCTTTCGGTTATCTACACTGCAAACCTGCAAATGCATAATTGATTTCAATGAACATGGAATAATTGTTGCACTCTGAATGATGTAAGTTGCTGCTCATTTCTCATATGGATTCTGTAATCAGCTTCTGTTGCATGAGGAATTCAGTGTCACTGATTCCAGTTGGCCTACTGCCTATATAAAATGCTTTACACTTTAGTCTGCTATTCTACTAATTCTGCTATTCACATTTGTATTAAAGTGAAGTGAAATGAACTGTATACTGGACAATCAGTTCAAAATTCCAAGTGTTATTTTTCTTGACTTGCATAGCTCATTTGGTAGAGAAGGAGAGTGTGATTCTCCATATAGTAATGGTGATAAAGATAATAGATTTCCTGTTGGTCATAATTCATAATACACTATTTTGACAACAAAAATATATTTTGCCTTCAACACCTGTGTATTAAAATCTTATCTGGAGCGTCCAGTTTTGGTTTCTCGCATTTGTATTCTGCACTTTCTGTGTCCACTGTTCAAAAGAATTACAAGAATGACTTTGCTTATGAATTACAATGCCAAACATGTTCCTACAAAAGTCGGGTTCCTACAAAGCCAGGTTTCTCTATAAAGGAGGGTCAAACTAGGGCCGCATTTGCAGTATATATATTTAAAGAAGTACCATACCACTTTAAACAGCCATAGCTTCCTGCCAAGAATCTTGTGAATGGTAGTTTGTTAATGGTGCTAAGACTTGTTAGGAGGCTCCTATCCCCAGAGAGTTGCATTTCCCAGAATCCCCTGAGAAGCGAGATTGACCACTAAACCGCTCCACGAATAGGGGTCTCATAGCAGCTCTCAGCACTCTTAACAATCTGCAGTTCCCAAGATTCTCTGGGGGAAGCCATGACTATTTAAAGTAGCATAATAGTGCGTTAAATCCATAGTGCAGATGGGATCTTGATGTGATAAGGGAAGTATGAGCACAGAATTCCACGCATTTTAATAACAAACTACAGTTCCCAGGGTTCCTTGGGGAAAGCCACAACTGTTAAAATGGCATGCTTTAAATGTCTGGTGTGGATATGCCCTATGGTAGTATTCATGCAATTATGGGAAGTATTAAGTAGCAAAATAACCTTCAGCTGTGCAATAGAACTTACTCTCTCTAGAGGGTTGAGAAAAACCTCAGAATAGATTTAGGGGTTGTGCAGCAAGGAGCACACAGGGAAAGGAAGAGGGAGGAGAGGTTCCATTGCATAGCTAAAAGTCCTTGCAATGGCAGAACAGTTATTTGGAGACCATCATAAATAAATATTCAATTGCCAAATATTCATTTTTATCTCAAGAGCCCTGCTGGATCAGACCAAAGGTCCATTTAGGACACTGGTACCCATCACGATGGGAAGCGGGTGGCGCCTAGGGCTTGCCAATCATAAGGTTGGCGGTTTGAATCCCCGTGATGGAGTGAGCTCCCGTTGCTTGGTCCCTGCTCCTGCAACCTAGCAGTTCGAAGTAGATAAATAGGTACTGCTCCAGCGGGAAGGTAAACAGCATGTCCGTGCACTGCTCTGGTTTGCCAGAAGCGGCTTAGTCATGCTGGCCACATGACCCAGAAGCTGTACGCCAGCTCCCTCGGCCAGTAAAGTGAGATGAGCACCGCAACCCCAGAGTCGTCCGCGACTGGACCTAACGGTCAGGGGTCGCTTTACCTTTTTACCCATCACAATGTCCTCCAGATGTTGTGCACTCCAACCCTCGTTTGTCCCAGCATGGTCAATGATTGGGGATGATGGGAGTCACAGTCCCAAATATCTGGAGAGCAACCATATTGGATACCTGATCTTGTCCCCAACAGCTGCCAGACAGATACTGCAAGGAAGCTACAAGCAGGGCATTTAGGCAATATTTCTCCCCTGCATCTTCTCCCCAGCAATTGGCATTTAGAAGTCTAGTGCCTCTGGATCTGGAGATTACATTTAGTTGTCATGAGTAAGAGCTGAGTGTTGATAGACATGGGATTTATTACTGTGCTACTTAATGCAGGTGCACAGTAGCAACTGATATTTAGATGCTGTTTAGTGCAGCGCATGCGTGTGTGCACACACACACACACACACAGTGCAGTTGCATATAATTTTGATCTGATGCAAAATATGCCTACAGCAGAAATCCATATTTTAGTTTTTCTCTCTCCTTTTCATAGCACCAGTCTTAGGGCAATAGCTTATCTTCCATCTAGCATGCCACCAGGGGAACCAAATTGGATTAGCAAAAGTTTTATGCAAAACTTCCAAAAATTACTCCTGAGATGAGCTGTGTTCCATAATTGCTATCCTAGGGGACAAACAGACTGTTCAAAATATGCCAGCTGCACATGTTAAAGCATTTAGCAGCTCACCAAATTGCATTAAAGAGCTATCACAATGCTCTTCATTAACTATTTATTACACCAAATGTATTCTCTCTTGTTCCCCCATCTCCTACACATGTGTGTGATGTGTGCGTGATATATAATATAATTTAATATGAATTAATGCAATGTAATAAATTGTATTTAGTTAAGTTTTGGAGGCCTAGTTATCATATGAGGTCTACAGCTGTACAACAGGATCAGATGTGAGTTATCAGTTTGGGCGGAATAGTAACTTTTTACCTGTGGCTGGTCTGCTTGCTGCCTGTTCCCAAAATCTGTGTACATGGTCAAGGAGTAATAAATGTCCTTTGGACTCCTCTCCACAGACACAGCCCAAAATGACCATGAATCATTTGTTCTAGATAGATATCAGAGAATGGACAGCAGAACTGGCGTCCATCATGCTAATTTCAAAAAAAGACTTATTTTTTAAAACATTTGTGATAGCTTGCAGTGATGCGGTAAAAAGAAGAGAAAACAATGTTACAAAATGAGTATGGCTTTCCTCAAGAACCTGTCACTGGGGTTGCTTCCAGGGAGACTTTGATCGTGACTTTGCCAATCAGATCCCACTTAACCCTGAAGACCTTTGAACTGGTTGATTTATAAACAACTGGCTGAGCTTAAAACTGCTTGCAATAATAAGGACTAAATGGGATGAGCTAGGCAATTTCTGCTGGTGGTGCATTAAGAATTAAGAGGGCTGTATAATCAATACTGAGACCACTATCAGCAACAAACATCTATTCCCACGTGAATGGTTTGCCTGATTGGCCACACAGACAAAAGGTTTCATTTAAGCATGATTTAAGACTAGCTGATTAGTGCGAATACAGATGTGCATTAAGACACTGCTGACGCCTGTTACAGATTATCTGGAATGGGCTGGCCTTTGGCTTAACTAGCATTTTGCCAGCTTTAATGACCTTAATGAATTGCATATTCTGTCTTTATCAGCTTTGTGGGCGATTGGCCATTTGGATGAAAGTATTGTTTATAGCAAGTAACAAACACCATAGTCTTATTGTTGGCAAGTGCTGTAGGATTTCTTGCCAAACCTGAAAATGGGATTTGGGGAAGCTCTGATAAGGGAGGGTGGGGTGAGGGAGAGAGAGAAGAATGAAAAGAAGTTGGTGGTTGGCCCAGACTTTTGAAGATCCTTGGGAACTCTGGAGTTAGTTTATTAGACCACAGAAAGAAAAAGTGATGAGTTTGCAACTAATTAGGATTGATGCTGCATGCAGCTTGTTTAATGTGGAAAGTGGTTTATGTTTCAAACAGGAAATGGTACATTACAGTGGTACCTCGGGTTACATACGCTTCAGGTTACATACACTTCAGGTTACAGATGCTTCAGGTTACAGACTCCGCTAACCCAGAAATAGTGCTTCAGGTTAAGAACTTTCCTTCAGGATGAGAACAGAAATTGTGCTCCGGCGGCGTGGTGGCAGCAGGAGGCCCCATTAGCTAAAGTGGTGCTTCAGGTTAAGAACAGTTTCAGGTTAAGAACGGACCTCCAGAACGAATTAAGCACTTAACCCGAGGTACCACTGTATTTCCTGTTTTATGCATGGAGAATTGAGAATGAGAAGTCATTATTCTGGAGCGATGAAGGTATCAAAATGCAAGTCATACAGATTCACATCCAGGATTCTTCTCAATGTACTCTCCCACTGGATTCCTATTAAACCTTCCCATTGAAACCAAGGGATGCATATGATTGCTCAACTTTGGCTGGCTCATTCTCCTAGGGTAGAACTACATGTTGCAGGAGTCATGGGGCTGCTACCAAAAATGTCATTCTTATGTCAAATGGCTTCTGATGAAAGTTTCTATCTTGAAGCTAATAACAGTTTCAGGGGGCAGCTTTTGACTGGACTGTGGCTGAGGGGTGTTTAAGCTCCCTGTGAGGCCATGTCCCAAGCCCATTTGGGAACCCCATGATAGCTATTTAAAGTTTATAACGCTGCTAATTACCTCTTCATACACACAAAAATTATTTTCTGTTGCTTTATTTGGAACCTTTATGTCCTCGCTTTCTTCTGTCATTGAACTTGTCAAGGTTCTCAGGTGGCCTTCCATCCAGGCATGGACCAGAATCAAGCCTGCTTAGCTTCAGCAATGTGGTTGCACCTTGTGTCTCACTGCAAACAGGGTAATACAGAGCTAGAAAATGCTCAGAAAAGGGCAACCGAAAGGATCAAGCAGATGAAGCAACTCCATTTAGGGCTTTTTAGTTTAGAGAAAAGGCAAGTATGAGGAGATATGATAGAGGTGTGCAACATTATGCATATGGACAGAGAAACGTCCTGTCCCCCCTTTCTCATAACACTAGAACTCATGGACTCTCTAGGGTGCCAAAGAAGAGAGGAATGCAGTACCAAAAAAGAGGGCATAATATGAGCCATGTACCAATTTATGTGTATAGATGCAGATTTAAAAACAATTACTATAATCAAACAGAAATACAGTGATATCTCGGGTTAAGTACTTAATTCCTTCCGGAGATCCATTCTTAACCTGAAACTGTTCTTAACCTGAAGCACCACTTTAGCTAATGGGGCCTCCTGCTGCCGCCGCGCTGCCGGAGCATGATTTCTGTTTTCATCCTGACGCAAAGTTCTTAACCCAAGGTAATATTTCTGGGTTAGCAGAGTCTGTAACCTGAAGTGTATGTAACCTGAAGTGTATGTACCCCGAGGTACCACTGTACAGTACATTCCACCATAGTGACCCGGTGAAATGTGCATGTCTGCTCAGTGTACTGTCCTGGCACAAACTTGATGGGCAGCTTTGAGGCCCCTCCTGCTTTTCCTTCTTAGGGTTCTTTACCTTTAAACTGGACTTTGATCCAAGTTCAATAAAGGACTTCAAATATAGAGGACCCTCCTCTATAAAAGTAGCAAATGTAGCCACCCTACCAGCTCCAATAGTCTGCGTGTGACCCACTTCACACAATTTAGGTGCCTCTCTTTCTTTTCCTCCTTCTTCTGGTTTGGGACAAGGCTGATGGTGTTTTTTCGTTTTGCTTTTTTACAAAACAAGAAACCTTCCAAATAATTATTGATGTAGTTTGAAAATCTTTGCATGTGGTAAAAAAAAAAAAAGTACTTCTACCACGATCATTCTTCCTAAAGTAAAAGAGATGCAGCAGACTGAAATATATTGGCTGGAAAGAAGAACACTCACGCATTACTGATTTACTTATGCTCCAGGCACATAAATTCCTGTATCGTCCTTGGCAAGTGTCAAGTATGGATATGAGGATAAAAGAATAAATCTATACCTAAGCAAAGATTTTTCCTCAGCTTTTGGAAGCTTTTTATGAAATGCTCCAAGGGGAGTACGCTGTAATGGCTTGTTTTTTTAAAAAAAACACACCATAGCATTGTGCTTGTGTGTGTGAGCCCTTGTTCCTGTTTATCAAAAAACCCAACGCTGATTATAGAGTCCTCTGTTATCAGTTAACAAGAGCCCCGCTCAGGTGTTCAAAAGTGTGTGATGGGATAAAATGTGTAACGGGCATGAGGCACATGTGCTGGCCCTGTCCACAATATTGGTGTCCCAGCCTGCTCTATCCCTTCCCTCCCTACATTCAACAGGAAGGTCAGAGGAAAGCTTGTAAGTACATTCTGCTGAGTGTGCTTAGAAGCCTCTTATGGAATTGGAGTCCTGATAGGGCAAAGATTTCATTTGTGAGGAAGCTTCCAAGTATATTCAGTCCCATGCAAATACTAGCCTTCAGGGCCCTTCAGGAATGTATGGGGCGGACAGGGCAGGGCAGGGGCAGGAATGCTAGAGGTGGAGCCATCACACATGACCCAGCATTCCTGCACACTCTATGCTCTCACATGTACTTGGGTGTCAGGGACTGGCCAGATGAAGGGGAGTCATGGGAGGCAGCAGCCAGGGAGACCCCAGAGGAGGAAGGCTCAGAGGCAGGGGATTGTTGGCGGGACACTGACGAGAGGACAGAGGGAGAAGATTGGGAGGAGGTGCCGGTTACCGAAGGGGCAGCAGGGTTTAGTGAGCAGGAAGAGCCTGTGACAAGGAGCAGTTCAGACTCTAAGGCTGAAGCAGAGGTGGGGTCAAGAGACTGCTGAAGAATCCAGGGAGTCTCCCTCTCCTGTTGTGACAACAACTGGCTTTGCTGTTCTTGTTCCTTGCTGCCACTGCCTATTCCCTTGTCCTGAGTGAGCCAGGAGCAAGGGGAGGCGGCAGCCTGCACCTGCCTTTGCCTCTACCTCTGCATACTGGCACTTACTGGGTTCAGTGAAGGAGGGAAATGGCCAGTGGTTACAAGAGTGAGGTGGGAGAAGAAGAAGAAGAGTTTGTATTTGATATCCCGCTTTATCACTACCCTAAGGAGTATCAAAGCGGCTAACATTCTCCCCCACATTTCTCTTCCTCCCCCACAACAAACACTCTGTGAGGTGAGTGGGGCTGAGAGACTTCAAAGAAGTGTGATTACCCCAAGGTCACCCAGCAGCTGCATGTGGAGGAGCGGACACACGAACCTGGTTCCCCAGATTACGAGACTACTGCTCTTAACCACTACACCACACTGGCTTCAGTAGGGAAGGCCCTGCTGAAGACCTCTTGCCCAAGGGTCCACCATAAGGTGGAGCTGGCACAAACACCACTCTCCCTCAGTCTAATGACTGAGGTTTGGAGGAAAATATACATCTCAGCACACCCATTTCTCATCTCCAATGGCCACAGTATATAAACTGATACACTACAGTATGCACATTAGGTATGGATAAGCCCACTGCTGTCCTGCTTCTGTAAATTAGGAAATCCACTCCAGGTCTTTGTGTGTGCATGCATCTGTGAACTGTGATCCGGGTTCATGTGTTAGTTTGCTTAGTGAATATGATTGGCTAATAAATTCTAATGTAGGAACCACTGCCCTTTGTCAGACGTCTTCAGGAGACATAATTGCCAAGGACTACAACCTGTATAAATCTGCTGGAAAGTTTCTACCAGCTCCTATTATTGTGTTACTGATGTCCTTCTGTGTCAATAGTGGGATTAAAAGCTTAATGACATCCATTGTGGAACACAAAGCTTATATTTTATGTCTTTCATCTCCAGATGCTTGCCTTATTATTTTCATGCAAAAGGCACAAGCATTGCCTGCTTGACCTTCCTTTACAAGTAGCAAAGGAATCGTATTTCATTAATTTATATATACTGAATGAGAGCATGAAAAATCTATTCAATGCTATTTTTGCATTATGAAATTGGAGGATTTGGAAGGGATTTTCCTGGGCCAACTTGTCCAACAATCTGCAGTGAAAAGTATTCTCTGGACGTTAGTCCTGACTGCCAGTTTCCTTTCCAGTGTTCCCTAGCATTTATTGGGAAGTAGACAGAAAAGTTCTTCTGGGTGCAATGTTTCTATTGCCCAGTTGCAATTACAAGTGGGCACTTGCTCCTGGTATACTGTTTTGCGAGTGGTTGGCATAAAGAACAACTCATCAGCAATCCATGTGCTCAGGATGTTGATTGCTCTTCATCTAGATGAAGAAGCAAGTTCAATACTGTTGGCACAGCTGCAGTCATGGCAATAGAGAGGAGCTGTTGTTGTTGTTGTTTAGTCGTTTAGTCGTGTCCGACTCTTTGTGACCCCATGGACCAGAGCACGCCAGGCCCTCCTGTCTTCCACTGTCTCCTGCAGTTTAGTCAAACTCATGCTGGTAGCTTCAAGAACACTATCCAACCATCTCGTCCTCTGTCGTCCCCTTCTCCTTGTGCCTTCCATCTTTCCCAACATCAGGGTCTTTTCCAAGGAGTCTTCTCTTCTCATGAGGTGGCCAAAGTATTGGAGCCTCAGCTTCAGGATCTGTCCTTCCAGTGAGCACTCAGGGCTGATTTCCTTAAGAATGGAGAGGTTTGATCTTCTTGCAGTCCATGGGACTCTCAAGAGTCTCCTCCAGCACCATAATTCAAAAGCATCAATTCTTCGGCGATCAGTCTTCTTTATGGTCCAGCTCTCACTTCCATACATCACTACTGGGAAAACCATAGCTTTTACTATATGGACCTTTGTTGGCAAAGTGATGTCTCTACTTTTTAAGATGCTGTCTAGGTTTGTCATTGCTTTTCTCCCAAGAAGCACATTATATCCTGAAGTGAAAGATGGAGCAGGGCAGAAATTTTATTCCTCTTCTTAAGATAAAATATAATGATAAGTTATCTTGAACTTCTCTCACTGTGGGATATAACACCCCCCCCCCCCATCTCAGGTAATTACATAGCCTTTGGTAGCACTTCTGTACATTATTAATGTTGCTTATTGCTTCACACAACATTTAGTTCTTGAATCCACCCACATCAATGCTAGTTGCTGCTTGGTCGATTTTGATGACAAAAATAACAAATTGGAGGTATAGTGTTTGTTTACACAGAGCACATTAGGCTGGTAGTTATCAAATAAGAACTGTATTACCACCTTAAATTACGCTGAAAATAAAATCAATAGCTTATTTAAACACTAAGCAAACCCTCACAACAACCACAAATATTGCTCCAGGAAACACAGCAGCAACTTTTAATATGGAAGGATGCGGACAAGCTCACAAAAAGAAATTTCAAAGGGAAAGAATGCAGGGGGGAAAGGCTAGCTTTAGGGAAGCGTGATTATTTATTCAATCTGCATGCAGCATAGTTTGTTTTTCATCCTTTAAAGTGCTTTATAATACATAATAAATATGTGTGTACATGTCTTCATTTCATTGTGATGCAATGGCAGCTCCTGAATTCCAAATGCCCCTGAATTGTTTTGACAAAGCACTTTAGGTTATAACAGCTCTACCTGGTAAACTGACAGTTCATCAATAGCACAAGCTGTGAAAAAATAGTTTGCATGTAACTCAGAGCACCATTTTGGGTCTCCAGTGAACCTCAGCCAGCTTGTTCCAAAGTGTTTTGTCTTCCGAGTCAAAAGGTTTTGTGAAAGTTCCCACATGTGGCTGTTGGCAGATCTTTATGGTTCCCAACCAGAATATGATTGAATTATTAGTAGTGTCAGTGGGTTGTGGTACTACTACTGATAATGGACTTTGGCTGATAATCAGTGGGCACCCAAGAGTCTTGGGTATGTGTCCTCTACTGATTCTTCATTTATCATTGAGGCAAGAGATCTATCCAAAAGGGCAAGGTTGCTGACACAGCAGGGGAATTCACCAAGCGGGTAAATAGACCAGAAACCTCACATCAAGGACCTAATCCAATGAACTTTTGCAACAGCCAGGAAACAAGTGAAAGGTTTCACAGCTTGTTTGTCTGCCACACCCTTTCCTGGAGCATGTGTGATCCAGGATATACTTTATTTCATCATTCTTCTTCCCAATTCAGGCTCAGGAGACAGCAGGCCTTCTGCTGTGAAAGATATACTGCACAGTACACTGGTCTGCACTTTGACTCAGACTATGCTCCTGGATTCCTGTGGATTATTGTGGTGAGCCTGCAGGTAGGCTGTGTGACCAGTTGGATATGTTAGGTCCCCCCATTCTGCAGACTCCTTAAGTGTGTGTGTGGCAGTTTGGGGGTGTTTATCAGGGGCCATTGACTCATCTTGGTCCTGATATGGGCTGGGCTCTGCCTCCTTTGAGGAAGCCTCAACTAGTTCCAGATGGGTCTTGAAAGGAAGGTCATGGGACATGACAATACAGTGCCAATGGTTGCTCAACCTCAGATGCATGATGGGCATCCACTTATTATCAGAACACAAAACATTTATTGGACACAAATAAGTAAATATAGTTCAGGAGGGGACAGGATCTTTTCACCAGGCATGGGGAAAAGTCAATAGCTCAATAGTATAGTATATGCTTTGGATTCAAAAGCTTCCAGGTCCAATCCTGATTCCCCAGCATCTCCAGGTAGGATTGGGGATGTCCCCTGCCTGGAATTCAGAAGAGCCACTGTCATTGAGGGTAGACAATACTGAGCTCCATGCAGTATAAGGCAGCTTTCTGTGTTCTTATGATTCAAAACTAGCTTCCTCATCACTCCTCCAGAAGGGGCTGATAGCAGCAAAAGGGACTGTGGCGATCACACACAGGGCCCCCGGACGTTTGACGGTCTATTGACCCTGTGCCGCCATTGCAATTGCTTTTTCCGCTGCCACCACCCCGTATCTCACAGGGACACACGGAGTCCAGTCAGTTGTTAACATAAACAAATAATCAAGTTTATTTTTAAATGCAGGAACAAGCTTATGGTTACAGTTAATTTTACTTGGCAGTTTCTTATTCTTAGTTCCTAACAACTCCAAACTGATTATTCCAACTATCTATCTGACTCCACCTAACAATTCCTCTCACTCTCTCACAATACAACTCTACCAACCTACACCTAAACCTCCCTCTTCCTTCTTCAACTCCCAAACCTCAACTCTCAACTCAACTGCCTCAAAACCTCCCACTCTAACTTTTATTTCCCCCCCCCTTGCATTCTCACTGGCCAATCACATCACACCTATTTTAACCCTTTCCTTATGACACATCCTAGGAGGCAAACGCCACGGGGACATACTGCTGGGAAAGGCAATGATGGTAAATAAATTTCCAAAGCACCCACCTCCCCGAAGTTTCAGTTACTCACACTGAATTTACTCATATTAACTTTTATATTTGTTTATGCGTGCCAAGTTTGTCTCACTTAGCTGAGGGATAAAGAATCCCACCAAACACCTTCAAACTGCACACTAATAAATAAATAAATAAATAAATAAATAAATAAATAAATAAATCCAAATGGCCCTTCAAGGCAGCTCTCCTTTGTTGGTGTACAGTGACTCTGGTACCTGGATAGGGAATAATAATAATAATAATAATAATAATAATAATAATAATAATAATTTATTATTTATACCCCGCCCATCTGGCTGGGCTTCCCCAGCCACTCTGGGCGGCTTCCAAAAGAATATTAAAATACTATGATACATCAAACATTAAAAGCTTCCCTAAAGAGGGCTGCCTTCAGATGTTTTCTAAAAGTCTGGTAGTTGTTGTTCTCTTTGACATCTGGTGGGAGGGCGTTCCACAGGGAGGGCGCCACTACCGAGAAGGCCCTCTGCCTGGTTCCCTGTAACTTGGCTTCTCGCAGTGAGGGCCCTCGGCGCTGGACCTCAGTGTCCGGGTAGAACGATGGGGGTGGAGACGCTCCTTCAGGTATACTGGACCGAGGCTGTTTAGGGCTTTAAAGGTCAGCACCAACACTTTGAATTGTGCTCGGAAACGTACTGGGAGCCAATGTAGGTCTTTCAAGACCGGTGTTATATGGTGTCGGCGGCTGCTCCCAGTCACCAGTCTGGCTGCTGCATTCTGGATTGGTTGTAGTTTCCGGGTCACCTTCAAAGGTAGCCCCACGTAGAGCGCATTGCAGTAGTCCAAGCGGGAGATAACCAGAGCATGCACCACTCTGGCGAGGCAGTCCGCAGGCAGATAGGGTCTCAGCCTGCGTACCAGATGGAGCTGCCCTGGACACGGATTTAACCTGTGCAATGCATCCACCATAGCTCATCTGTTTTGTTTGTGGATAATGTATATGCATCAGTGAGACCAAACAGAATGCTCAGATGAAAAGCCACAAGGCAGATTCCATGTGTTGCTCTGCACTCCTGTAGACTTGGCAAAATGGGCACAGGAAATGCTGGTGAAGGACTCGGTCTCCAGTGTTTGTTCTAATCTAAGCTTAATATATGCCAAGGCTTTTGGGGGAACTGAGCAATGAGGCTTCCTGCTGTTCTGTTGCACTGAACAGTATCTGATGATGCTGATGTTTTATTTCGCCCAGGGATAGAAATATAGCAAACTGACACAGTGGGTTAAGGGCTGACGACGTTAGACTGGAGACTGAGAATACCTATTAGCATTGCTCAAGCTAATCACCCCTTAAAGGGGGAAATCATATCTTGCCTTTTATCTGCCAAGGCTCTGCTGTCAACAGAGATTTAAAGACATCGCAATATTATACAACGGCAGCCTGTGTAAGTGGCCTGATATGGTGTACACAGTAAAAGAACACCCAAGGCTATGATAGCAACAGGCGTTTGAAGTTAAAGCAGAGTTCAAAAATACCTGATGAGTGTATTGCAGGAGATGCCTCCTCATCCATGGTTGAACAATTAGGCCTCTATAAATAATTCATACAGATTTAAACCTTATGCTGTTTCAGGGAGACTTTCCACCTTATTTAGGTAGGTAGCCGTGTTGGTCTGAGGCAGTCAAAATATATTAAAAAATTTAAAAATTATCCAGTAGCACCTTAGAGACCAACTAAATTTGTTCTTGGTATAAGCCAGTGTTTCCCAACCGGTGTTCCGCGGCACAGTAGTGTGCCGCGAGACCTTGCCTGGTGTGCCGTGGGAGGGAGGCGGGCGAGTCGGGCGGCGAGAGGCGGGGCGGCGGCGGCGAGGATCCGCGTCGATCCGGGGGCGGCTCCGCGGTGGTGGTGCCGAGGTTTCTCTCTCCATTCTCCCCTCACACACACACACAGGAAATAACACAGGATCAGCTGACAGGATCCGGCCAATGGGGCGGCGGCGGGGCAGCGCGCGCAAAAGGGAGGAGCGCGAGACAGCGGACGAGGAGGAGGCCGGCATGTCCGGGCAGCAGCAGCAACAACAGCAGCAGCAACTCCCAGCGACGGCTCCTCAAGCCCCGGGCAACCCTACTCCCTCACCGGCCTCGGCCGCCCTCCTGCTCCACCCGCCGCCGCCTCCCCCGCCGCCGCCGGCCACCTCGGCCCCGCCGCCGCCCCCTCCTCCGCCCGCTATCGCCGCCACCACCACAACAGCCGCCGCCTCAGCTGGGCCCATGCCTGCCGGGAGCGGCGGCGGCAGCAGCAGCAGCAGCGCCCCGGCGCCCTTCCCTCACGACGGCGACCCGGCCCTGCAGTGGCGTAGCGTGGGGGGTGCAGGGGGGGCCCGGCCGCACCGGGCGCAACATCTGCGGGGGGCGCACTCGCAGCTCTCTGCCCCTCCCGAGGTTTCTGGGTTAGCGGAGTCTGTAACCTGAAGCGTATGTAACCCGAGGTACCACTGTACTTCCAAGTCAGCGTGCAAGGGATTGCAGGACCGGCGGACTTGGCGGTGGGGGTGGTTGCTGGAGCCTTTTCTGTCCTTTCAGCCCCGCACCCACCGCAGACCCCTTCCTATGCCACTGGTAGCTAGGCGAGGCGGGGGGCACTGGGCGCCACACCTCGGCGCCTGCAGCGTGCCTGAGCCATGCGTCTGCGGGCGAACTGCCCGCAAGCTCCGCTCTGGCCTCTGCCCACCGCCTCAGCCTCCCTACAGCTGAGGGGGAGGCTGCAGCGAGGCTCCACGCAGCGCGCCCTGCCATGGCTCGCCCCCATGGCACTCGCCCCTGGCTGCAGGACGCGCACGCCGCCCCGGGCCCCTGAGCGGCTAGCTGCGTCGCTGCGCTGAGCGCAAGGAATACGTCCTCTCCGAGTTCGGCGTCCTCTTCGTGGGCAGCGCGAACCGCATCTCCAGCTTCGGGTGGAACTTTGGCCAGGTAGGGGGAAGCCTTTGGGCGGGGGGGGTGGAGACCGGGGTGGGGAGGGGTTAAGAGAGACGCTACCGGCGCCGTCCAGAAATGCCCAGAGCAACTGGAGCTCAGCTACGCGCACACATGCGCCCTCCAAATCCCGTTTCCCACCCCTTTCTCAAAAGAAGAGAGAAAAAATGGGTCCTGGGTGTGAAACCAAAGGACCTTTCCAGCTCCTCCTCAATTCCAGGTGTGGATGGCAATGCCTCGTGTCTCCTCCCCCGCGACCAGAGCACACTTCCTAGGCTGGTTGGACGGTCCCTGGGGGTCTTCGGGTTGCCATATTTTGAAGAGCAAAAAACAGGACACATTTGTCGACTTCTGCTTTTAGCTATGGATCAGTGGCCTAGCGTGGGGGGTGCAGGGGGGGCCGGCCACACCGGGCGCAACATCTGGGGGTTAGTGTTAGGGGGCGCAAATCCACGGGTTAGGGGGCGCAAATTACTTGCATTGCCCCGGGTGCTGACAACCCACGCTACGCCACTGCGGCCCTGAACGAGCAGGAGAAGGAGCTCAAGTGACGCTTGGGGGGCTGTAATGGTGGTGTGCCTCGAGATTTTTTTCATCAAACAAGTGTGCCTTTGCCCAAAAAAGGTTGGGAAACACTGGTATAAGCTTTTGTGTGCATGCACACTTATTCAGATACACTGAAACAGAAGTCATCAGACCCTTATATATAGTGGGAGGGTGGGGTGGGGTTTTTTCTCAGGAGGGTAGTAGGAGATGGGTGATTGACTCAATGGGTATGGTAAACCTGTTGACGACTGTTAATGACTGCAATTAGTCCTACAGGAAAAAGCAAGGGATAGTATGCAGATGATTAGCATATGTAATGAGACAGGAATCCAATTGAGTCAATCACCCATCTCCTACTACCCTTCTGAGAAAAACCCCACCCCACTCTCCCAAGAAGTGTGAATGCACATGAAAGCTTATACCAAGAACAAACTTAGTTGGTCTCTAAGGTGCTACTGGATATATATATTTCTACCTTATGTATATAAAAAGGTAATCTTACACAGGCTTCTGTAAGGTGAAGCCACTGTGAATTTAGGGGAACTTATTTCTGAGTAGACAGGCTTAGAATGGCACTGTAAAGATGTTTGGTCCTCACTCACGGACTTGCCTAAGAACCTAAGAAGAGCCTTGCTGGGTCAGGCCAAAGCCCACCTTGTCTAAAATCGGTTCTCGTCACAGCTGACCAAATGCCTATGGGAAGCCCACCTGCATGACCTGAGGGCCACAGTGTTCCCCCCACTTACGATTCACAGCAACTGGTATTCAGAGGCATGCTGCTTTTGTCCATGGAGGTAGAACAAAGCTAGTAGCCACTGACAGCCTTGTCCACCATTCATTTATCCACCCCTCCAATGACTTAATCCCACAATGACATGTGGAACTACTACCATTTCTAGGTATGTGCTATGAGACAGAGATATGATATTTGCTACACATACAGTCCACAATGCCCCAATTACTTGACCAATCTAAAAATGTCATATTTGTACATCTCGTCATTTGATACACATAGTCAAAGGCACCTTGGCTATTAGATAAGTTTCCCCACCAAATAGGAAACTTCGTAATGTCCTGGACCAGGTGTCGGCAGTCTAAGTGGCCCATGGAGGTCATTTAACTGGCCCGTGGAACCCTGTTCCCTGCTTGGGGACGCCCGACACCCGCTGGGTTGGCTCCCATGCGCCATGCTAAACCGGCGCAGAGCACAGTGGGGACCGCCTTCCGCGACACTGGCTGGCTTCCCATTGGCTGGAGGAAGCTCCTGAAGCCAATGGGAAGCTGCACATGCCTCCTCTGCACCGGAAGGAGCACCGGAAATAGCGTTTGTGCATGCATGCGTGCGTGCACACGCACTCCAGCCTACTGTGGCGTCTGCGGGATTGTGAACTGGCCCAATCCACAAAAACTTTGCCTACCCCTGTCCTGGACTCTACATGTACCAGTGTGTATGATGAATCACATTAGCTGCAGGACAAAACCACAAATCTGATTTTGTTAAACAGGATAATCTTTCCATTGTTCTTCTCTTCAAGAAATGCTGTATCGGTGTTGTTAATGTGTTTATGCATGCTTGGATCAAGGGGTGCTTTCTAAACACAAACATCAGACAGCTCTTCTTGTAAGCATTAATGGTTTTTGGACCACTGTAAACTGGCCAATTAACATAATTAAAGGCCGATATGCTTAGTTAAGCCCAACTCAACTGTTTTAACAGATAAAAGTCTTACTTGGGAATATGTTTCACTGAACTCTGTGGGAGTTACTTTCAACTAACTGTCCAGCAAACCGTGTTAGAGTATTGAAGGTAATCCCATAAATATTACACTGGTGACATATCATATTTGTAAAATATGACATATACTATTTAATAAGTGATGGGGTGATGGGGTGGAGAGGCGAATACAGATTGATATACAGTGGTACCTCGGGTAACATACGCTTCAGGTTACATACGCTTCAGGTTACAGATTCCACTAACCCAGAAATAGTGCTGCAGGTTAAGAACTTTGCTTCAGGTTGAGAACAGAAATTGTGCTCCGGCGGCGTGGCAGCAGCAGAAGGCCCCATTAGCTAAAGTGGTGCTTCAGGTTAAGAACAGTTTCAGGTTAAGAACGGGCGTCTGGAACGAATTAAGTACTTAACCCGAGGTACCACTGTACTAAAGTATACACCTATCCTCTGAATGAAAGCAGGAAAGGGAGACTAACCAGCTGCTTTCTGCAACATTTTGGCTTCATTTTCTAGGTCCTGAAACTTTGTTATTGCTACTTACCTCCTGCCTTGGACTCATTGTAGCACAGCCTTCTGCTCTGCTTCTTTCCAGACTCCAACCTATGCCAAATTTTGCTTGGCTGAGGTCTTTGTCCTGACATTGCAAATACAAAACCACCTCCCTCTGGCACACCATTATTAGCTTTATCCCTGACACAGCCTCCCCAGATCATATTTTATTTCATATATTGGGAGCAGGGGATTCTCATTAGGGGCATCCACTGAGCAAAGAAGCAACTAAGCCTGCCGAAGTCTGAGTCATTTTCCTGACTGATTGTTTACCCATGTTTATCTCTGCACTGCTTCTGTGATGGGTCTTCTAATTGTAACCAGTTGTGCTGGTGCAACTTCAAAGTTCATTGCATTTATGTTGATGCTGTTGTAGTTAGACAGCATCCCATGTGCTAACAGAGTAAGTCCTAAGATTATGCTGCAGTTCAGTACAGTTGCAAAAGCATTTAAAATAGAGTTCTTGCACACACCCTTTAGCGTATGCAGTCATACCTCGGGTTGAAGTAGCTTCGGTTTGAGCGTTTTCGGGTTGCGCTCTGCGGCGACCCAGAAGTAACGGAACAGGTTACTTCTGGGTCTCACTGCTTGTGCATGCGCAGGCACTCAAAATGACGTCACGTGCATGCACGGAAGTGGTGAATCATGACCCGCACATGTGCAGACGCGCAGACACGGGTTGCATTCTGCTCTGGATGTGAACAGGGCTCTGGAACGGATCCCGTTCACATCCAGAGGTATACCACTGTATAGCTTTACCCAATATGGATCGATGGTGAGATAACAGCTCAAGGCTTTAGAAAAGGCGAGCTATTGATATCTGTGGGGAACAAGGAATCATCTTTGAAGAAGCCTGTAGGAATGACTCCTATTTCTTATCAGTATTTTTATTTTAGCATTAAACATAATTGCTTGGTTCTACCAGATTGTGCAGTTCTAATTACCCACAACATTTCTGGGTTGCCTAATACACAACAAAACTTTGCTGAAAAAGACAGAGGAGTTTGCAAGTCACCTTTGGTCTTTTCTTCTCACTTCCTACTATCTCCCTTTGGTGTGCAAAAAGAATAATGAGGATTGCTCCTTTGATGTGGTGTTTAGACACGTAGAACGCAACTGCTTTTTTGTGTATGATCCTGTCCTACAGAGAGGGAAAGCAAACCTGCAAAGGGGGGGGGGGGCGGAAACTTTGGATATCGATCTGTGAAGTAACACTTAATGTGTTACTTGACATTGCACATCTCTAGTGTAGCATTGCTGTGATGTTAAAAGTGACACAGTGTTAAATATCACAGTACACAATGTTGGGATGCCTGTTGCCTTTGCTTTCTGAGAAAGAACTTACTGTTCCAAGGCACTTTCTATAAGAGTGCAGCTGGGGCATGGTTCCTTATGGATGTCTGTATATATGCTTCTCTAACAGAATATTCTTATTGTGCAGCTACCATATTGAAAGTGCTCCCACTGATACTCTCTCCCTAACAACCCACTGACACCAGAGACAGTGTATTGGGTGACATTTTCCGCCATTTGCACTCAAAATTCACTGCTTGAGAAGTCTTCAGTCCTTGGGTTATACCCAACAAAGTCATCCTGTTATTGCAGAAATTTCAGCCTGCACAACTGGATTTCCTTTGCCTTTTCTCATGTACTTTCACACACTTGATATCCGTTCTGGGTCCCCCCTCCCCCAATCCCCCAGAGCAGGATGGGGAAAACTTAGGGGCCTGCAAGGAGGGGATTGGAAGTCCCATTGCACAGGCAGATGTCACTGCGATAATGGTATAACTTCATTGGCTACAAACGTCTCTTATGACCGGGCCAACCTTAGACACCCTGACAGACTGGACTAATTGTGGCAGCTGCAAATGATACAGTTAGCAATTGTGATGAAATTGTTCCTAAAATTAAGTGAACTTTCATCTAGAGTTGGGGATCAGTCTAGTTTGAGTCCAAGTCACTTTCACATGTGCTCATTCATAAGTCTATCCCATCCTGTTTTCATGTAGAGCTGCATTAAAAAAAAATCCACATGAAAATACACATTTAAATAGATGTACAGAATTTATAATGTTTATTTGTAGGTTTTTGAATTCAAATACCACAGGTAAGTCATAGTGCTGATACAAAAATTTTTGGTACAGTGGTACCTCGGGTTACATACGCTTCAGGTTACAGACTAGAAATAGAACCCAGAAATATTACCTCAGGTTAAGAACTTTGCTTCAGAACAGAAATGATGCAGCAGCGGCACAGTGGCAGTGGGAGGCCCCATTAGCGAAAGTGGTGCTTCAGGTTAAGAACAGTTTCAGGTTAAGAACGGACCTCCAGAAAGAATTAAGTTCTTAACCCAAGGTACCACTGTACATCCAATAGTCGTAACATGTCAGGAACCAAAAATAGTAAGCTTGAAACTGGCAAAACCATCCCCCTCCCCTCCCGTAGACCAATTGGTGTGCATAGTCTGAGAAAAGAAAACATGTATGCCATGCTTAGGACTTCACAGAAAAAATGTGAAAATGTTTGTGATAGTCTTCAATAGAAAATGGGGGTTTACTTCAAAACTAGAGAAAAGCTCGTGATGAATTTCTTCACAAAATACTCATTTCTGAACATATTTTCTCTCAAAAGATGCCTTTAGGTGTATGTTTTGAACCAAAAACTGCACTGGAAAATCCAGAGAGAAGTACAAACATCTGAAGAATAGCTGTCTATGGGCTTGATCCCTATATGGGTGCAAATTCCTGCATTGCTTGTGGTTGGACTAGATGATGATTGGGGTCCCTTCCAACTCTGTGATTCTGCACACTAGTCTGGGAGGTGCATTTCAGGTCAGTTTGTATCAGAATGTGTGAATATTGTAGTCTTCAAGTTTCCTTGCTTTCAACAGCTGATATGTGCATCCATCCCATGACCCAGTCACACTTTCACAAAAGAAAGATTGTACCCCTTTAAAGTCTGCTTTGTGTCCTGCTTCCAAAAGATAAGCATTTAAACAGTATGTTCCGTGAAGATATCTCATTTTCATAATGTTGTTATCACACTTGTTCAACAAGAGATCATTGTGTTTCCTGCTTTGTTTGTTTATGAAGTGTCAATACTGTTAGAAATTGTGCGAGGAATATAAAGCTTCCTTTTCAATAAGGATTTTTTTAAAAAATTTGGCCAGTGTTGTTTGAAAGAGCATATGCTAGGATAAACAATATTTCCATCTCGGCATCATAGCTAGAAACTATAGCTTGTGTTGATAAGGGGATGGGTTTAAAACGGCTTGCAAGCGAAAGCCTTTGCAGCAAAAAATTGCACCTTTATTTCTTTGTATAAAAGGGAAATTAACACTATTCAAACCTTGACCAGGAATGTTTACTATTCCTATTTAGCAACTCAGTTTCATTGCAAGCAGATATCGACAACTGCTGATTTGGAGTGTTGGATAAATATTCTGAATAGCTAATATATTCTACAAATACTAGGGCTATCGATGCATCTTAATGAATGATACATTTTCCACCTTTTGGCTCATGCTTTCATTCTTCATCTATTCTGGAACAGAGATGGTGGGAAGTGGATGGCTGTCAGCTGAGCATTCAGAAAACAAAATACTGTATTAGCACTTTGCATATGGGATGGCCAATGTTTTAAGCACAGTTTGGGCTACCTGCCTTAGGGCAGGTGTGGGGAATCTTTCTCAAGCCAAGAACAGTCACCAGCAGTAGATGCATCCAGGGCGGACAGCCATGTCTGTAGACAGTTCAGGCCATGCTGATAAACCACCAACCCTGCTCCATGCAGCCATGTGTGTTTTGCTTTGCAGCAGCTGCCTTACCTCAACCGAAGGAACCCCAGTCAATCTGCAGAGTGAACAAACTCAACACGCTAGGTACCCTCAGTAAGCTAAGGGATGCCCAGGGTGTGCAAGGGAGGACTCCTTTAATGTCCAGGGGACTGCAGTTATTCATTTCAAGAACCCAGGACCCAGAGAAGAGGAATTGTAGATGGATTGCTGGAGAGCATGCTGGAATTGCTGCACACTGAGGACTTGGCTATACAGCTGCAAATAAAGCATTTTAGATGGCGATGGTGAGTCTTATGGAAAATTCAATGTATTTTTTTTAATGCTTTTTGAAAAAACAAAACAAAACACATTTTCAGAATGGTTTTTATATGTGTGTAGATTCCACCTGAATCCCTGATCTGGACCTTGTATAGAGTAGAAATTTGCTCCCCTCCACAAAAAAATGGGTTTCAAAGCTTTACTGGAAACAGTCTTAAAATAGTTACAAATAAACATTACAAAATACTAAATGCACATTGTGGAAGACAGGAGTGCCTGGCGTGCTCTGGTCCATGGGGTCATGAAGAGTCGGACATGACTAAACGACTAAATAACAACAAAAATGCACATTGCTCTTAAACAGCAAGGAAATTGTTCCAGTCCTCTTTTTAGTTCTTAATACAGTTTAATAACTTTTGCCCCTCTGGTTCCAGAGAGAGATCCCATACAAGCAACTTGCTTGTATCATCACCACCATCATCATGATGGAACTTTAACAACTGATTTAGACACTGAGTTATCAGGTTTCATCTCATGCTGAGAGAGATCTCTGCTGGGGTTTCCAGGATGAGTCATCAGTTAACGGAAACATCCAATATTTTCTGCTGCATTTGCTATAAGTTAAACTTCCTGCCTAAGGCAAACCTTTCTGCATAGCATTTTATATACAATGCATTCAAACAATACCATCTTAGGCATATTAACCTTATATCTTTAAGAGGGCAGAGGAAATGATTCCTCATGAAGGAGCTAAATACTGTTGCTCAGACTCCTGGGCTCCTGGAGGACAGACAAAATCACCCTGGAGGCTAGATGTGACCTGCAAGCCGCCACTTGGCCATTCCAGTTCAATATTCTGAACTCAATCACTAACAACTTGACTTGTTGTGGCATCATCAAAGTCTTCACTTCCCACATTTACTACGTAAGTACTTCTAACCATTGCCTATTATCTGAAGTGAAAGCAAATTTAAATGTCCTTCTTGTGACAGGTCAGGCACTTGCACAAGACATCCCTTGGCTGTAACAAATCTGTTAAGAAGGTTTGCTAAGGTGTCTTCTGCTATCACAGCACTTCCCTCATCGTGCTCTCTGGAACTCAGTGTCTACAGACAGACAGAGCTGTGATGGTGCAAAGGCCAACATATGACAGTATAACTCCGTTGTCATCCAGTGGGAGGCAAACACGAACATCTCCCACTGCTTTCACATCAGTTCCTCTAAACAGTTTGCTACTGGATATTAAGTATATCAGTTTGCATGGGTGTCGCTGAGACTTGTGGTTGCTGAGACGACTTTTTTCATGGTGCACAGATAATCTGTCACCAGCCCTACCTCCTGACCTTCCTACCTCTTTCCATTTCAGAGGAATGGCATACTCTCCAATATTTCTCCAATGGAAATAGGGACATCCTATTCCACAATAATAATCATAAATCATAATTTTATTCTTGATTCCCCACCCATCTGACTGGGTTGTCCCAGCCACTCTGGGTGGCTTCCAACACATATAACAACATAATAAGAAAATTAAATTAAAAAATACTTCCCTAAACAGGGCTGCCTTCAGATGTCTCCTGAAGGTTGTATACTTACTGATCTCCTTGGCTCAGGGGTCATGTAACTCCATACCCTCAGACATTTCTCAGATGAAAATAGGGATTTCCTAAGGAAAAGCGGGACATTCCAGGATCAAATCAGAAACCAGAATGGCTTCTGTAAATCTGGGACTGTCCCTGGAAAATAGGGACACTAGAAATGTCTGGAATGGCAGTGTCAGGGACTGGACTGAGGAGGAATGGTGGGAACCACCCCCCGCTTTTTCTGAACCTTCCCAAGGGCAGGAGGACAGTATTCATTTAGAACAGCAGTTTGCAGAAGGGCATAGTCCTGAGGGGAAAAGCTGGGAAATACTGGGTGAGGAACAGCTAGAAGAGGAAACACCAGGAGAGATACAGCTGGCACATTCAGTGTCCTTGGACAGCATTCCTGACACACACACACACACACACACACACCTTCGCCTAAAGCTAGAAGGGCTTGGAAAGTGATAGAACAGAAAGTGCAATGGCAACAAACTCAGATTACCCGATGTCGAGTGACATAAATTAATGGGGATGGAGAGAGTGAACCTTTACTGGGAGCAATGGCATTTTTAAGAGAGATATGCATTCCTTTGTCTCTCGCTGTGATTATTAAAGAGCTTATCTGGTAAGAACACTTCTTTCATTTGATCTGCTTATTTACTGCCACCAGGGGAGGTATCCGATTCCCCGAAGTCTGACAGGCAGCCATTAACCTGTTGATAGTATCTGTTCCTCTGTAAAAACAGCAGTCTATCTTTTCACACCCATCTTAGGCTTCTTCACACTTTCCACAGTCTCATAAACTTAATTCCACTTCGAGTAGGCACTGAATTAGATGGGCCAAAGGTACATGGCAGTTCCATGTGCACAGATGAAATTCTGTTTATTGTCACTCCGTTTCAAACAGTCTGTGTTCATGCAACCAGAAGCTTTCTCTTTGCCTCTTCAAAAAGTGTTTATAAACTTTATTTTACAGTCCGTATCCAATCTGAGGGTTGCCATCCTAAACCCGCTTTTGGAATTATGTTCTATTGTGGTTCCAGGGGTTTTCAGAGCTAAAGCTTACAAAAGCTTACAAAGATGGCAGCCCAGCTCCCACAGCAACGTACAAAGATGGAGACCGGAGGCAGGAAAATGGGACCCTCTCTGGAATCTGCCATAGAAGCCAACTGGAATCTACAGATTACGTGTTCTGTAGGGCTAAAGGTGAACATTCCATTAGCACAGGAATCTAAGCTTGCATCATGGAATGTTCTTGCCTTCTCCTCCTCCTCCCCTAAAACTGTGCGCACCCCTAAAACTGTTGTGAAGGTTCCTTCTACACTCCTGAGCAGATTTGGGGTGTGCACAGGGGGCAGGGGAGGGGGAAATCCCACCGCACAAGCTCTAATCCTTTTGCTAGTGCAAATATTTAATTGCGTACCACTCTACATTGCTATCCCTGCTCCACCGCAATGAACAAAGTTTAATTCCAAGTGCGCATAGGACCATTGCATAAGTTCCTTGTTTTAGGAGCCCATATGTGTTAGGGTAGTTACTGACGCATCACACAGTTCTGTGCCATCAGGCTATTCAGTGTGATTATTTTAAAGTCTGGCAGCCTACGGTGCCTCACACATGCCTAAGTATGCATATAAATGAATCCTAAATAGAAACTTGGAAAATTACCCCCCTGCATTTTATAATGTCTCTGTTTACCTTTACTAGGCACTTAGTTCACTTGTTTTGGCAACAGCAAAGCTGTCGCAATTAGCATATTTTTAAAAAACAAGCTGTTAAGAGTTAAGGTGCTGGTGGTTGCACTAGCAGACACTTTGTTCTGTGCTTAGTTTGTGATGGAAAAAAGTACTGACTAATAAAATATACAAGCTCCATTAAGAGAAAATAAAAGTCAGAATGTATTGGACTTTGTATTGTTGTTATGAACTTTTAATTCTTTTTTTAAAATTTTATTTTATTTATGGTTTTCAATTTTATGCATTTCAATAATTTTACAATCATTTTAACGTTTTGAAACCGACTTCCTTCTCCCTCTTTCTGCGGTTCCTTAAATTTATTTTTATATATTTTCTGCATATTCCAAATTAACTTGATTTACTCATTTATTCATCTAACTTATTCATTTCCATTCTTCTATAAAAGTTTGTTGTCTTGATTTCTAATTTTTTTCACAAGTTTTGCCATTTCTGCATATTCCATAAGTTTTTGTATCCATTCTTGCTTTGCTGGACTTCTACATCTTTCCATTTTGAGGGCAAGTAACATTCTTGCCACTTTGCATGCATGAATAAATTTCTATAGAGCTTGGGTACCCAACTTTTTATTCTTTTATCCTTAGGAAAGTGAGTGGAGGATAAGTCCCTGGAGATTGGAGGTACAGATTTTATTTGGTTTAAGGTTGCAAAGTCACACCTACTGCATCCAGCTGTCCTGGACATCTGAGCAGTTTATGGGGACCAGGAAAACAAGAGGTCAGGGAGCTCCTGCACCTTTGAGAGTTGTGTAGAAGAGGAAATTTTAGCAACTTTAGTGGAAACCAGGACATTCCAGGATCCAGTCAGGAGCAGGGATGGCTCCTTTAATTCTGGGATGCCCTGGTCAAATCAGGATGGTTGATGGATATGTTATGGCCATGCCCTATGTCATCTGCCTTGACAATGGGGAGAAGGCATCTACATCAGCCACAGGGAGAAGCTCTGGTGGGTGTTCAGTCTTCGCATACAATTAATGTGGGCATGTTTAAGGGGAAATGTCCAGTATATGAAAGGCTGAACCAGTGCAAACAGGGACTGAACATTGTGGGTTTTTCAAGGGGTTATTTACGGAGATCTTTTGTGGCCAACACAAGAAGTACTTGTAGGCACAATGGCATCTATGGGCACCACATTTTGGACCCCTGCATTAGCATCTTCACATGCAGTGCTTGCAGGCCTGCACAGTTTTCCTCCAAGCCATACGTCTTTGCAATGTGAATGCTGTAAACAAAGGGCCTGAATACAAATCAAAAATCCTTTAAACAGAACTCTAGTACAAGAGCTTTTTAATTACTCTGCAACCAGTATATAATATACAGTGGCATTCACTTACTGGCAAAGTTTGCTAATGTTCCCAGACAGGTTGGGTGATTGCACTGAATTGCCTTACAAATTTCACCTGCAGGAAACTAAGGAGGAAAGGTATAAAGACTGAAAATAGAACATAAAGAATGCAATTAAAGCAAGTGAAACGTAGGTCTTAGTTGCTAATTGTTCATAAAAAATACCATTAGTTTACAATGTGTGTTTATGCAAGAAAGGCTTCTGCAGTGCTTTTTAGTGAGTCTTTGAAGCAGTCTCCTTGGCAAACAACCAGGAAAAATAAACCTCTCCAAAACTTTAGTTTGTACATCCAGGAGAGAGGAGAGTGGGAGGGGAGGAAAGGCTGTATTGCAAAATTAATTTGAGTGAATACCAACTGAGTTGACTAACTCAAAATTCAATAAGCATCTGCAAATCTCACTTACTGTCAGCTGAGTCACCGTATGGACAGGGAAAGAGCAATTGAATCACCACCTGCTACTTTAGGTAGCAGGCTCACGGTGAATGCCTTTCCTGGCACACAAGTTTCCAAATGGGCCTGCACTTGCAGAAAGGATTTGGCAAAGGGGTAACTCATTGATGAGAGGCACCACCTACCTGGCTTCCTGCCCTTTCCTCATTAAACCAGGAGAATTCAGAATTGCTAGAAATTCCACTTCATGTCAGTGAAGGCTTATTCTGTGTCTGACAATTCAGATTGTCTGCCTTTGCCTTGGGTGCGAATAAAAACGCTTTAAGAAGATAGGCCCTATCTTAGCTGTCCGTGGAGAAATTACTGCTTTAATAATGAGGTGCCTTCCTACCTGGGATGATAGCTGATAAGAGCACTAGAAGCTCCCATTGGTCTGTCTAGCTCCATATTATCTACACTGGCTGGCAGCAGCTCTCCAATGTTCCAGAGGAATGTCTTTTTCCTCCATTTCCACAGTTTAGAGTGGGCTAACTACTGACAGCATCTTAAAAAGTAGGCAGCACCTTAAAAATAGAGACCTCACCTTGCCAACAAAGGTCCGTATAGTAAAAGCTATGGTTTTCCCAGTAGTGATGTATGGAAGTGAAAGCTGGACCATAAAGAAGGATGATCGCCGAAGAATTGATGCTTTTGAATTATGGTGCTGGAGGAGACTCTTGAGAGTCCCATGGACTGCAGGAAGGTCAAACCTCTCCATTCTTAAGGAAATCAGCCCTGAGTGCTCACTGGAAGGACAGATCATGAAGCTGAGGCTCCAATACTTTGGCCACCTCATGAGAAGAGAAGACTCCCTGGAAAAGACGCTGATGCTGGGAAAGATGGAGGGCACAAGTAGAAGGGGTCAACAGAGGACGAGATGGGTGTTCTCGAAGCTACCAGCATGAGTTTGACCAAACTGCTTGAGGCAGTGGAAGACAGGAGTGTCTGGCGTGCTCTGGTCCATGGGGTCACGAAGAGTCGGACATGACTAAACGACTAAACAACAACAACAACAACAACAACGACTCTGGGGTTGCGGCACTCATCTCGCTTTATTGGCCGAGGGAGCCGGCATACAGCTTCCGGGTCATGTGGCCAGCATGACTAAGCTGCTTCTGGCGAACCAGAGCAGTGCACGGAAATGCCGTTTACCTTCCCGCTGGAGTGGTACCTATTTATCTACTTGCAATTTGATGTGCTTGCTTTCGAACTGCTAGGTTGGCAGGAGCAGGGACCGAGCAACGGGAGCTCACCCCGTCGTGGGGATTTGAACCGCCAACCTTCTGATCGGCAAGTCCTAGGCTCGGTGCCACCTGTGTCCCTATTTCCACAGCTGAGAGTGGGCTAACTACTGAGCTTATAGTGTTCCAACTGTTGGCCTCCAGTAAGTGGGGCTTTGCCTTATACTCCCCACCCCAAAACCTCCGGCCATGCATTTAGCAGCCATTCCATTTTTCAACAGAACACATATTCCCCCCCCCCCCCGATCTCTGATATTTTTGTGCCCTCAGAGGATTGGAAGCCTAGTGCACAGCTTCTTTCCACTGCTGCCCTCTGCCCCATGACTAGGGATGAAATAGAACACACGACTTTCTAAAAAGTGTATGGAGACCCAGCATCAATATCACCCTGTTCGTGCCTGCCTTTCTCCTGGCCTCTTCTCTTGGAATGAAATAGGAATGACATAGTGTGAACACATTTTAATATCCCATCACATAAGTCTGCAGGAATAGTCGATGGGTATCCAGCAGTATAGGGGACGCGGGTGGTGCTGTGGGTAAAACCTCAGCACCCAGGACTTGCCGATCGCATGGTCGGTGGTTCGAATCCCCGCGGCGGGGTGCGCTTCCATCGTTCGGTCCCAGCGCCTGCCAACCTAGCAGTTCGAAAGCACCTCCGGTTGCAAGTAGATAAATAGGGACCGCTTACCAGCGGGAAGGTAAATGGCGTTCCGTGTGCTGCGCTGGCTCACCAGATGCAGCTTGTCATGCTGGCCACGTGACCCGGAAGTGTCTGCGGACAGCGCTGGCTCCCGGCCTATAGAGTGAGATGAGTGCACAACCCTAGAGTCTGGCAAGACTGGCCCGTATGGGCAGGGGTACCTTTACCTTTATCCAGCAGTATGGCAGACTAGACCCTTTCTGATTACACAGATTTCGGCATAGCCACCTCAGCAATCAGCATACAGGGATAGATGGATCCCCTCAGTTCCTTCCCATATTATTTCAAGATGCTGGCACCTCTGGTTCTGGGATGACTTGAAATAATGCCCATCAGAAGTCTGAATTCTTGAATGACCATGGTGCTGTAACTTCCACCCCAGACACAACTGCAAAGGCTCTTACTCGAGAGTAGGAGAAGGACCTTTATTAAACCAGAGCACAATGCAGGTGCAGCAATAGGCAAAAGCTAACTCAGCTCCAGAGTTCACACAAACGGGATGGAAGAGTTTACTGAGCTAGGAGCAAGGTCAGAATTGCAAAAGCCAAGATCTGGGCATAAAATTCAAAATTGTATGTGAGCAGTGAAGCTGTCCCAATAGGTTCTCACACCCACTTGGCAAGCTCTATAGCCAAGGTAGGGCACACACCTTACTTGTGAGAATTAGCCTTGTGAGAATGTCTAGCCTGCATGTGCACACTCTGTTGAGGGGACCTCATCTGCTTCCATCAGCAGAAGCATTACCTAGCCCTGGAAGACAATGCCAGCTCTGCCTCCTGCTCTGAATCCTGTTCAGCCACCCCAGGCCATGGCTCTGAGTTCTCCCCAGCTTCCAACAGCACACCTGTTGTTGTATAACCTCCCTGAAAACAAATCAGAATGAATGCTCAGTAAAGACCAGGTATAATCTAATCTCCACATAAGCTTTGGACAAGCAAATCAGAATAAATAGGTTGTCTGAAGGAGCTCCCAAATCAAGTTCCTAATGTGAAACAAATTCCAGCCAAGTCCCAAAACAGAACCTGAAAATCCAGAGTAGAATCTATAAAACTGGATTTCATATGCATATGTATGGATCCATGTATGTATTACATGCCTTTTAGGGCAAGCTCCTGCATGGCAGCTCTCACCTAATATCTAATCCATACTACTGTTCAATCCAGAGTTCCAGGCTAAAAAGCAGGCTAGAAAGAAGGGTGATGGCAACTTGAGGGTTAAAGGTTGTATTTTGGTTTCAGCTAGAGAAAAGACAGCAGTCATTAATAAATGAGCAGTAGAATCAAACTCATATGGTCTTTAAGCCCAGTGTAGCTGTGTGGTCTTTCTATGCCTACAGCAAATGAAAGTTACACAGCCAGGCAATACGTGCCAGAAAGGAGTAATGACACAGCAATTACTTTTGTCTAATTCTCTGTTTCTGGCATGGAAATGAGATGAAGAACCAACATTGTCATCCAGTTGGCAGCCAGGAACTGTAAGCAAGCGATCTCTCGCTTGAATGCCCTGAAGGTTTCACAGAAGAGCATTTGGCGCAGCTTCTGTACCTCCAGGAAGAATCTTTAGCTAGGTTTGGGAAACTGCGTGCTGGGAGAGCATATTGTAATGTAAGCATTACCAACAAAGGTTTCGTGTAGCTACAGATGGTGGGAGTTAGGCACAATCTGCAAACTGACAATTGCTCATCCAGTAGCTTTTTTGGTGTGTGTGTGTGTGTGTGTGTGTGTGTGTGTGTGTTAATGAAATGTTAGCAGAAAAACTAAGTTGAATTTGCTTTTTTAAAAAAGTCATTTTGGAAGCCATTTTGCAATAATGGAATACACCCATGCAACCTGATCTGAAGGGGACCACAGAGAACTGGCTTCTGAAGTGATTTTGCGCACCCCAGGTTGAGCTCCACATCTCCTGCGGCAGTTGGTGCATTCATGATGCATTTATACCTCACTTCATTTATGGTTCTCACAGGCATAGCTAGGGGGCGCAGGTGGCACCACACAGCGGGGGGCACTTACCGCTCCCAAGCCACGCATCTCTCCTGGGAGTTTTGTGGTGACTCGGATGCCTGCAGGCTCCACACGGCTCGAAAAAGCAACACAGGCCTGCAGGGCACTGGAGTGGAACGGGGCTCCGGCACTGGGATTCTGGTGTGCCCTGCCCTGCCCCATGAGTCCCCTGCCCCCTGGCACCTCACCCTACTCCCAGGTGCCCAAGCAGCTAGCTACGCCGCTGCTCACAGAAGTGGGGCTCCATGCAAAGGCCTGCCCCCTAACCTGTGTGCTATCACCATACTCCCCTGATGCCTGCGCACTCAAACTATGCCAGAAGAAGGAATTCTCACATACCGATGTGTGCATGTCCAGCTCCTCCATGCAAGGAGGAATGCTGGCCCAATCAAGGTCCTTCCTTGCATGAGAAGGTCTGCGCCCAGGAGTAGCCAGTGTGGTGCCCTGCAGATCTTGATGGGCTGCAACTCTAATAACCCCGCTAGCATGTCCAATGGTCAAGGATGATGGGAGTTGTAGTCCAACAACATCTGGAGGGCACCACCTCAGATACCCTGGTCTAAAAGTATACTTTGATATGCAAATACAACTCCGCGTTAAGTTTGTGCAAATGTTGGAGGAATGTGATGGTGGCAGGTAGTGGGCCTAGCCCCACCACCCCATCTTGGCATGTGAAACCCACATAGTGATAGTTTATCTCAATGGTGAATGTAACAGAAATCAACAACAAAGATCTCCTGCCAATAGCAAAAATGCAGGTGCACATGGAATGATTCCTCTTTTCCTCCACAGTTTAGGCTGCAATGGCTGTTATCAAAAAGGTTTCCAAAGCCATTCCTGTTGCCAGAGGCTGACTGGGATTAGCTTTTCTCCCTGTGGCTGGAGCACCAGCCAGCTGTTTAGTATACAACTTTAGACCCAGTTAAGCTGGTTAGTGTACCATGAGACAGCAGTCATGCACAGACGCAGACATGTATATGAAGCAACTTTGCTCCTCAATGTAGAAGCAACATCCCACCTAGGAAGTGACATCATTAAATGAAAAGTCTGAAACAATTATCGTTGCACATGTATATATATTTGACTGAGATCTGCAGTGGCATTAATACAGGCTTGCTATTGATCAGTCATATGCGTGTCATGCTTCACAACTGTGCCATGCTGAAATCCTTTATAATGGAGAGCCACATGGACTTTTAGGCATTACTGGTGGTTAATCATCCTGTCGTATCCAACATTTGTCATTCTCCGAGCAGACCCAATGAAATTAAACAGCATCCATGAAATTAGCTCCATGAAATTCAATGAGTCAACTCTGAATGGAATTGAGTTGGATGCAACCCAGAAATTCTGTCTGATAAACTTTTGCAATTGGCTATGATTGGCATGAATATCTGGTGGACAGGGCAGTGATTTAGATTTAGAGTGCTCTTGAGATCTTTACTGAACATTAACTTTAAAGCTGCCATGAAGTTGTAAGGGGAAAAAAGTTTTCACCTAATTGGACTTGCTATACTGAAGCGGGCAAGTTTAGGATAAGGAACTAAGGATGGGTGAATCTGTCAATTTCATTTTCTCAGTTTTGGTATACTTCTGCATCAGTTTGTGATTTTATGATTCTGTGCAGATGATTAAAAAGACTTCATGAAAAACTGTCAGCATTTAATGCACATTCTCAAGTTGCAGAGGGGGAAGATGAGATGTGTGATGTGAAGGGTGCCCAAATGTCCTACTCTGCAGTAAAGGACTCACTGTGCCTCCTCTGAAGTAAAGATTCCTAGTTCTGTTAGGATTTCCAGTTCTGTTTGGAACCTTCCCATGGGGATCTTATAGCTTTGTGGTACAATGTATGTTTTGCATCAGAAGACACCAGGTTTAATTCCTGGCATCTCCAGTTAAAAAGAAGATAGTATATTGGAGACAGGAGACCCTCTTCTTATGTCCTTAGAGAGCTACCGGGGTGGGATGGAACAGTGGTCTGACTCATTGCGAGTTTATCTGTATTCATAAAAATGAAGGGATCAAAGCAGCTGAGATTTGCACTGGGTTGGAGCCCTAGACTAGAATTGGTATCTAGAAATCATCACAACCAAGATTGTTCAGCCACACTGAGCTCATTTGGACATCTCTGGATTTCAGCATGTATATAGAGCTGTTCATTATCCAAGCACTGGCAAGTCTCTTTCACTCATGCTGCAAAGTGGATGTATATTATTGCTCTCCTTGTTGTTTCTCTTAGATTAGCAAAGCACAAGTGGCATACAAGCTCCCACAATTTTCTTCTTGTTTGGAGGGCACAGTTGCCCCATTGGTTCCCTTAAAAGAAGCTTAAGGGCCTTGTGTTTGAAACAAAACCACAAAAAATGAGGGTGTTGACTGCGGGTCCAGCTGGTTTACTTGCTATCAAAAGCTTTTCTTCTTTCCTAGTTAAGATTCTCCACTGTTCTTCACTGCTTTGTAATTCTGCCTTGGCCCACAGCTCTCCCAGATTCCCCAGTGGGTGCTCCAGATGACATGCCGGTGAATGGGTTTAGCTGCTTGCTATTCCCTGTGGTCCATTCTCTCAGGTCCAGCCTGATGTCGTCTTTTCACAGGCCACTGCCCAACCATTCCTGAAGCCAGGGCTTCAAGAATTTATGCACACAGAAGGGAAAGGGGGTGGGCGGACATGTTAATGGGATTCCCTTTGCTCCCTCTCATGCCCGTTCCACATAATAATGATCGAAAATGTGCCTGGAATACTTGTGATTCATGTTTCTTATTTCAGAAGAACCCCCTCATAAAAGGGCCAGTGTTATATAACTCTTACTGATAGAAAATACTGAAGTTTGGAAACAAAGGGTTTAGCAGAAAAGGTGTGGAACATTATTATTATTTTAAAAAATAAAACATCAAAGCCACTTGACATATCTGGATGACAGAAATAGAAGTTCATCTATTCTCCTCAGATGGTGCACAGTATTTTTTTTAATACTGTGACACTTGTACAAGTGTTTCTAATCCTCTTAGCTGACAGCTAGGCAACAATGGGTGCTAGAATGGGATCCCACTTGCCACACTAACATCACCCAAATGAAGAGAAATGTAGAAAAAGCTAATGCATTGCTTGCGCCATATTGCTTACATAATGGACCGAAGTGAAGAGAATTTGGACAAGTGCTGGTGGTTTGAAATAAGCAAGATTCAGGAAAACTGGGTTCTTTATATTTTGAGATGTCCCCTTGCAGAAGAGTTTTTATTTTCCTTATGGGTCCATTGTTCTGTTGAGATTTAGGCTACATGCCCTTTTTCTTTTCAGTATTTTTCCACAGGTTCATCCAATACAAAAACACATTTGTTTACTTAAAAAAGGGCAAAGTGCCTTCTAGAAATCCCTAGTTAGTTCTCTAGCAATTCATTTTACTGACATTAAGATTAATGCCTGATGAAGGAGGTGAATATGTAACATGATCACCAGAATGACTCATCCTATACATATTATGGGCACGACAGATACATTTTGCCTAACCTATGAGCTTCATAGGGAAACAGAACCAATGTTAGGCTTGAGGGTAAATCACTGTAGGAGATATAATTGGTACCGACAGGTAGCAGCAGTGAACAAATTCCATTCCATTGCCTGGGATTAACGTTAAGGGGGACATCAAGATCAGAGGCATCCATCAGAAGCGTCTGCAGTGGAATCTTCTAGCCATATCGGTCCCAGAGAACATAAAAGATAGATCAAGTAGCATTGTAGCATCATTGAATTAATGAAGTTTCAAAAGCTGGAACCAAGCAAACACGAAACATTTCTTCACGAAGCAACTGAACATGACCAAGAAAAAAATTCCCCTCACTTAATTTTTTAAATTTATTTTAGCCACTGCCATTGGTTGTGGCGGTTGTAGCACTCCACTCGATGGATGCTGGCCACAGGCCATCATTCTTCCCTTCCCAAAATGCCCTGAATGATGCCAGGTCAGAATGTAGCTTTGTTTAGGGCCATGGGTGGGGAGAGTAGCAGCAGTAGCCATAAAGAGCTCTTGTCAGGGAATGGTCTGAAGCAGAGTATGGGAGAAAGCATTCGCAGACAGATCAGCTTTCCTCAGAAGAGGAGCTGAAGGGGGATGATTCACCCTCCTCATTTCCAGCAGTCTCAGAAGCAGGGAGAGACACAGACACAGAGCAGATTAGACAGGAGTTATCTAGCTACGAGATAATGACAAGAGAAACAGAAAGGAGGGGACAGATAGCAGAGACGTCATTACAGGGTGTGCGGGACCCTCCCTCCCAACAAACTAGGAGATCCGAACGTATTAGAGAACAAAGGATGCAGAGGAGGGCCGTCTTAAGCATATCCAGCACCGTTGTGCAAAAATCCCTCTGGGGCCCACCCCGGAAACTCCAAAACAAGGGAGGGGGCAATGGAAAATGTCCTCTGCCTCCCCCATCACCCCGATCCCCAGTGTGGTGGTGGTAATCAAGCAGAAAAACGTGCTGGCAGACAAGCTGTCCGGCATCGGGGTGCCTGAGAAGGCAGCCCAGGAAGGCTGCACGTCACCTTTTGCCAGGAAGGAGGAGGAGGACAACGACCGGGAGCAGGGCCATCTTTAGCAGATGCAGAGGCTTGGGAGGGAAGCCATCCTAAGCCTCTGTGGGGATCGCTCTCCTCTTGTGGAAGCTTGGGAAAGAAGCTGCACACCCGCCAGCCATATAGTCGGTGGGGCGCAGCTGGTGGGCATGCAGGGAAAGGGGAGGCTGCTGGCAAAGCTGCGCAGCTCCCCCAATCGCTGGGGTGCCCCTGAGAGGCTGGCGCCCTGGCGCAACGAACCACTAACCCCAATGGGAAAGATGGCTCTGATGCAGAGAGGAGGAGGGACTTCCTGTTGGTGCCTAGGATGTTGCGGAAGACGGAGGGGAGATGATTTAGAGTAGCCAAAACTGCTCTCCTTGGGGAGGGATGTGGATTTTTGCTTGCAACTTGATGCCTGAATAAATAGGACTATAAAATATAAACCGCTCGTTAATTCTTATCTGTGAAGTTACTGAAGGGGGAGGCGGACGCTCCACGCATGACCAGGCTCTGCTGCCATCACTGCAGGCAGCAACAAATGTAAAGTTAAACAGGAGAGCGGAAAATACTGGTGGCATAGCATGGGGAAACCACAGGGGTGGTTGCCTTGGGTGCAAAACCATACCTGTTCACTTTGATTGCAACACTGCAGCTTTTTTTTTATAAAAACCAAACTTGGGTGCTGATGTTTGTCCTTTGCTCACCACTGCTGCTTATCCCCTTCCACTGTGAACCCTTACCAATTTACAACAGAAAAATAAAATACAGCCGCAATGGTTTACAAGCCACAATACATGCCCAGTTATGAATGGAGAGCTGGGAATGAAAAGAAAAATATCTCTCAAAGAAACAAGACAAACCAATGTATTTTGTGCTGCTAATCGATATCTCCATCAGGAAATAATATTGGAGCACAGACTCAATTCATTTTTGCTGGGAATATTATTTTCTGGCACATCAAGAGCTAACTATGAATGCATGGGCGGCAGTGAACACAGGGAGCAGAATAAAGCAAATATCCGTCCTCTTTCATTTCCAGGAAATATAGAAAAGCTGCTCAATATTGTATGGCAATCTGAGGTGGTGTTGGTGGGAGTGTTGATGACACCAATGAACTCCGTCATAGCAGCAGCATTGGGACTGTGTGATGCATGTCACTAGACTACTTTAAATGTGAGAAGGATGTGGCATTCAAGATGTTTGTGAAGATGGTGAGGCTGCCCCCGAATTCAAATGTTTTAGCCCTGAGTTTACAGAGCACTTTCGATCCCAAAACCAGAACAGTCTCTCTACATGCTGTTTAACTGAATCACTAAGGTTAAATTGTGGTTTTCTGATTTCAGGGATTAACCAATGTGAAATGCAATCCTCTGCATGTTTACTCAGGATAAATTCCCACTGTGTTGAAAGGGCAAGGGATAAGGGCCAAACTGGATGTTTGCTTAATATGTGGCATGCAACTATTTATCTTGCTTCCCACCCCACTCAGATAATTACATGCAGAAGGAATCTTTTCTTACTGGGAAGTCAGCGACTTATCTCTTCACTCCGCTACTGTGATTGGAAAAGAGATTTCCCTACTCCACTCCACTGCTTGGAGACTGGGGCAGGGGTGGGGGTAGAGAAACCCCTTTGATGATAAAACCAAATACTAAACAAGAGAAATAATACACATAGCTGCATGCTACATGCATAGTTTGTGAATGAATAGCTTGACCTTATGTCCTATAAAGGCCGACTCTGGGGTTGTGGCGCTCATCTCGCTTTATTAGCTGAGGGAGCCGGCGTACAGCTTTCGGGTCATGTGGCCAGCATGACTAAGTCGCTTCTGGCGAACCAGAGCAGCACACGGAAACACCGTTTACCTTCCCACTGGAGCGGTACCTATTTATCTACTTGCACTTTGACGTGCTTTCGAACTGCTAGGTTGGCAGGAGCAGGGACCAAGCAACGGGAGCTCACCCCGTCGCAGGGATTCGAACCGCCGACCTTCTGATCGGCAAGTCCTAGGCTCTGTGGTTTAACCCACAGCGCTACCCGTGTCCCTTCTTATGTCCTATAGACATGATTAAACGTCCTGGAGAGACTCTACATTGGGTTCTTTTGGGCAGTGTGAGAAATTAAAATGCAGGTACCCAATCAACTGTACAGCACTGCTACTGCTATCGCTGAGTATCCCTGATGGGTTAATGCAAGATTGGTCCCACCAGAAGGCACTTTGTCTGGGGTCTCTCAAACTAAATGGGGTCCACCTAGCTGATTATTTTACCATCTTTCTGCCTGTGGGAAAAAAGTCTTTTTGATTGTTTTATATAATTTTATGAATTGTTTTATGTCTTAAGCCTCTCTTAGTGGTGTTTTTATATGAGAAGAGAGTGTGATGTAGCAACTAAATTTCCCCTTTAAGAGATGGGCCCCTGGCACCAGGAGAACTGAGGCAGAAATGTGGCCTAGCCAGAGAGGTTGGTTACTACTCTGTGCAGGTTCCCAGGACTCATCTGGAATGAGTTAAAGTTTATTAACAACTAACACGGGTGGCGCTGTGGGTAAAACCTCAGCGCCTAGGACTTGCCGATCGCATGGTCGGTGGTTCAAATCCCTGCGGCGGGGTGTGCTCCCGTCGTTCGGTCCCAGCGCCTGCCAACCTAGCAGTTCGAAAGCACCCCCGGGTGCAAGTAGATAAATAGGGACCTCTTACCAGCGGGAAGGTAAACGGTGTTCCGTGTGTGGCTCTGGCTCGCCAGATGCAGCTTGTCACACTGGCCACGTGACCCGGAAGTGTCTGCGGACAGCGCTGGCTCCCGGCCTATAGAGTGAGATGAGCTCACAACCCTAGAGTCTGGCAAGACTGGCCCATACGGGCAGGGGTACCTTTACCTTTACCTTTAACTCCACTTGTGGTGAGTTTCTATGTGAACAGACAACACATGGTGTCAGAAGTCTGATGGGGGGGAAAACAGCTAAGAACTGGACAACATGGAAGGAGGGAGAAATGCATACATTTACTGAGGATCAATGAGGTGTAGTGTGCTGACTATGATTTGGGAGACCAGGGTCCAAATCCTGTCCCACCCATAAAGCTCACTGGGGAACCTTAGGCCAGTCATAGTCTCTCAGCCAAGGCTATGCCACAGGGTTGTTGTGAGACTAGAAAGAAATGGGGAGGAAGAGAACTATGTTCACCACATTGAGCTCCTTGGAGGAAGGGTAGAATAAAAATAAAATAGTAGATAAAAAAAGAAATTGCTGTAGTTATTGTGCGATGAGCATGCCCATATGAACTACCTCTTGGATATATATTTTTTAATCATCTGAACCTGTTCTGTCTCTCAAGAAACGATAAACTCAACATGAGGAGGGTGTGCATGAAATTGACATTTATTGGGCAGATCTGAAATGAAGTCAGAAGGTAGTCTGTGGTCAAACTTTTGTTCCTGATGTTCCAGCTTTGACTTCTACGTGTAAGGAATCTAAAAGCAGCAAACGCCCTCTCGCCACCCCTATGGGACTGAATGGCTCATTGTTCTCTCTATGCGCGTAGCCATTATCTCAGCTTTTGTGCACGACTCTGCGTGACTGCTGTTATTAAACATACCCCTGTATTTAAGCTGAAATAAATCAACAGCTAGGGAAACTAGAAATCGCGGCTCTTGTGTGCAAATGCACTTGCCTCTCGTCTGCCTCCTGATGTCCGGGGTGCAGCCAGAGCCAACTTTTGTTCGCAGGGGAGCCAGCAGAGCGTAAAAGATGGTGGCGTGTGTCGTTTTGCTGCGCGCATTATTATCTCGCCCACATTATCTGAGGCGCCCCGTCTTGCGCTGTGTGTCTCTCCAATAACCCCCTGCTGTCAAGTGGATTCATGCCTGCTGTTCATTTTTGAAAAGTCATTTCATACAATTATCCTGGTACATATTGATAGCTTTCACCACTCCAGCCACGGCTAATTAAAAGACATACTGTGTAAAATTTTAATTAGGATTCATGTTAGGCTGAGTAATGGTTTCTTTTTTTCCCCTTTTAAAGAGACGAAACAGAAGTGCTTGGCAGGGAGGGAGGAAAGGGGGTGGAGAGGGCTGTTTACTTAGGACCTGCTGGCTTGACACTGGAAGGGTTTTTTTTTTGTCTCTCCTGACTTATTTTGGCTGCTCCTGAAAACAATGAAAAATTACAAACGGCCTGAAATGAGGAAGAATGGCAGTCAGAGATCTGCACGGTAAGAATGGCTTTGGTCTTAAAAAAAAATAAGGCAGAGAATAGTTCTTAGGCACTATTGCATATTAGATTGATTATGCAAATGTATTTATTCTGTCCCTCCTCTAGAAAGCTGAGAGCCGCTTATGTGAAGGTCCCAGTGGCCTCTCACATAGACACACTGGCCTGCTTAGCCTCAACAAAAGCATTGCATCAGGTGCTTCGAGGCCACTCTCTGAGCCTCCAGGGTGGATGCGCCCGTTTCTGTTTCTAATTTATGAAGTGGATTCACTGCTCTGCATTATGCTAAGGCTCTCCTATCAATTAGGTAATAATGACAGAGCCGCAAGGCATTTCCCCGCAATTGATGACCACCAGCTAGGAGAGTTGATGATCCAAAGTACAGGCAACTGTCATTAAGCCGAACCAGTCATTAATTACCAGGAAAACATTCGGTACTCAGCCCCTTATTGCTTTTACAGCCTATTTGTAGCGAAAAGGAGAGAGAGACATTTGCACCCTCTCTATCCCAAGCAAAATATTTATCTGCTTCTATGGTCAGACAGGTGTTTTTGGTGTCCAAGCTGTGGAGATTAGCATCCCTTTTGGAAATAAATATTCATTGGGGTTTTAAATATTGGACCTGATGGAATTTTCCCGGCTTGCGAATATATTGACTCTTTTCAAGCAGCTGATGAAATTTCACGTGTTGTACTTGGCCACTGAAGCTTTACTCTTTAATTCTAGTCTGTGTTGCTTGTCTTGATTCCTTTCTTGGCAGACTGCATATCCCCTAGTGCAGCCTTTCCCCAGCTGGGTACCCTCCATATGGTCTGGACTGTAACTCCCATCATTTCAGACTAATGGCCTTGCTGGCTGCAGATGATGGGAGTGGTAGTCCACAACATCTGGAGAGCAACTTGCTTTGGGAATTCTGCTCCAGTATCTATGGCCTCATTATTGGTTGCTAATAAAAATGAGCGTTGACACTATGTTGGTACTGAGCTGCTAATTGGACCTATTTGGCAAGCTCAATTCTCTTGGTTTTAAGAACCAAAATGCCACAAGTCTGCTCATTTCCAGAGAAATAGCCATCTGTTGAAGCAAAACCAATGGAAAGTCTTGCAGCACCTTACAAAGACTGACATAAAACTTTTTGGGGATTTCATTAGTCTCAGCATTATACAATCTGTTAGTCTGCGATCACCATCGGAGGCCCTTTTTCATGTTCCTCCCCCACAATAGGTCTGGAGAGTGCCTTTTCTTCTCCCAAAGATATTCCACAAAGCAGCAGAGGTTTAGGATCAGAGTGTTCCTTCTCTTAGATGGGCTGCCTTCCCGGGTTGAAGAGACCCATCTGCCCCTCTTTTCCCTCTATAGCATGTGCAGAAACAGCCTTCTTGACTGTTGGACCCACTGGAACCTGTCTTTTCATGCATTCTGACAGCTTCTAGGAGCCACAGGTAAGAGCTGAGTGCAGGGTGGGAACCAAGGGCAGACAAACTGCCCCAGAAGGATATCAACGGGGTGAGCTCCCATTTCTTTGTCCCGGTTCCTGCCAACCAAGCAGTTTGAAAGCATACCAGTGTGAGTAGATAAATAGGTACCACTGTGGCAGGAAGGTAAATGGCATTTCCATGCGCTCTGGCTTCCGTCAGGGTGTCCCGTTGCGCCAGAAGCTGTTTAGTCATGCTGGCCACATGATCTGGAAAGCTGTCTGTGGACAAATGCCGGCTCCCACAACCTGAAAATGGAGATGAGCGCTGCACCCCATAGTCAAATTTGACTGGACTTAACTGTCCAAGGGTCATTTACCTTTCTATCATCTATCTATCATCTATCTATCTATCTACCTATCATCTATCTCTATCTATCTCTATCTATCTATCTATCTATCTATCTATCATCTATCTATCTATCTATCTATCTAATCTATCTATCTATCATCTATCTATCTATCTATCTATCATCTATCTATCATCTATCTATCTATCTATCTATCTATCTATCTATCTATCTATCTATCATCTATCATGTACCTATGTATCTATCTATCTCTATCTATCTATCTATCTATCTATCTATCTATCTATCTATCTATCTATCATCTATCTATCTATCTATCTATCTATCTATCTATCATCTATCTATCATCTATCTATCTATCATCTATCTATCTATCTATCTATCTATCATCTATCTATCTATCTCTATCTCTATCATCTCTATCTCTATCTCTATCTCTATCTCTATCTCTATCTATCTATCTATCTATCTATCATCTATCTATCATCTATCTATCATCTATCATCTATCTATCTCTATCTATCATCTATCTAGTGCTTTTTTTCTGGGGGGACGCATACCCCCAAACATTTTGTGAATCTAAGTTTGGCCTCATTGAGGGGCAGTATTTCAATCTGAGTAAGAAGATGAGAGTATGCCTAAGCATTTTTTAAAGAAAAAAACACCATCTATCTATCTGTCTGTCTATATCTATCTATCTATCTATCTATCTATCTATCTATCTATCTATCATCGATCTATCGATCTATCATCTATCTATCTATCTATCATCTATCTATCTATCATCTATCTATCTATCTATCTATCTATCTATCTATATCTATCATCTATCATCTCTTGCTAAACGATTATGTATACATAATCATTTTACAACCCAGAAACCATTTTCATATTGATTTATTGTGTATATGTTCATCTTCATGTTGGATTGCTAGGCTCCTGTCTTTATGCACATATTATTTATTAAGCATATTTTTACCCCACCTTTCTACTTCGAAACTGAACTGTTCAAGGCAGCTAACATAAACCCCAAATAGAATTAATTAAATAAAACAGGATATCACAACCATATAAAATATTTTAAAGCAACAGATGACAGACAGATAAAATATCAGACAAAACCACAGAGATTATAAAACAAAGAGAACGGAAAGGCATGAACCAACATGCAAGCAAAAGACTTGGCTGAAACAAAAAAAGTTTTCAGGAGGTGGAGAAATACCATGAGAGAGGGTGTCATATGGCTCTCCTAAGACAGGGATATATATTTTTTAACTACCTCTCTCATATGCTCCACCAGCCATGCCTCTGATGGTAGAATATTGTGACTGGTCAATATCATATGGGAGCAAGCAGTTTCTTAATTATCCTGGTTCCAAACTGTCTAGGTGTTCAGGAAAGTCACTTAAATAACAGAGGAGAGAGAGAGAGAGATCCTGATAACACTTTACTGAGGAAACTGAAAACGAACAGTGTATAATTTGAAGAGAAAGGTTCAGAGAGGTTTTGCCTTTCTTAGTTCAGACCTTGTAAATATCAGGGAAACATTCAACCAAATGTACATAGGAAAACTCCTTCAGATCTACACAGCCAATCAAAATATGTGGTACCCCTGTGAATATCATGTTACTCTGCTTGATTGCTAAGCAACAACTCCACTGGTTCCCTTCTTGGCTAGCTGGCTTTAACACTAACAGAATGAAACCCTTAAGTTGTACACTGAATGGTCTCTGCTGCTGCTCGTCCAACACCAGATTCACCCAGTGAGATTCATGACTAAACTGGGAAATTGAGGCCCCCCCCCCCAAAATTATGAGTGCCTAAGGCCTAGGGCTTGCTGATCAGAAGGTTGGCGGTTCAAATCACTGCGAAGGGATGAGCTCCTATTGCTCTGTCCCTGCTTCTGCCAACCTAGCAGTTTGAAAACACGTCAAAGTGCAAGCAGATAAATAGGTACTGCTCTGGCAGGAAGGTAAACAACGTTTCCATGCACTGCTCTGGTTTTGCCAGAAGCGGCTTAGTCATGCTGGCCACATGACCTGGAAGCTGTACGCCAGCTCTCTTGGCCAATAAAGCACGATGAGCGCCACAGCCCCAGAGTCGTCCGTGACCAGACCTAATGGTCAGGGGTCCCTTTACCTTTACCTTTAAAGCTATAACCATTAGTGTTATGGTTAATCTGCCCTTGGCTGCCACAGCGTATGATACTCCATGGGTGCACTCACAATAGGTGGCTTCAGAGTACTTTAGCTTGCACAGACTACCTTAGCTTCCTTTATAAAGGGCACTTCCACATAGCAGTTTATTGTGCTCCTCACGCATGCATGTTTTTCAAAGCACCCACATGATGGCAATCTCATCAAAATGCCATGCCATATTCCTTCCCCCTATTTATAATCCAGATTTATAATTTCCATGGTTTTTAAAATTGGATTTCCCACGGAAATTCCAAAGGGAGTGAATACCAGTGAATCCGTATCTTCTTACTGAGCAGCTTAGTTCTCCTTGTAGATCATGGTTTGCTTATAAAGAGCCCAATGCCGTTATTCACTTCTGTTCACACCGTAAATCTGTAATCTTTACATTAAGCAAGGGTAATCAAGACAATTGCGCTGTGACTATAATCACAATGATGCACTTCATTTATCTACTAAAGATTTCTACGTTTCTGTGTGCAAATTGGTTAACTGCATGTGCAAACAGCTAATTGAGCGCATTTGCATGGGTGATTTGTGGGATCTGAGCATGGCATTGTGGTAAATGCACGAGCAAGCTCTTGCAATGAACATTTGCGAAGCTGCACAATTGGAAACGCCATTTTAAAGTCAGTTCTGCATAGAAGGGCAGTAGCAAGGGAGCTTTATGTGTCCTGACCCTTAGCCCATTCTAACCCAAACCCAGTTGTAGCCATTGTTTTCTTCAACAGGCCTCTCCTGTCCACACCAGCATGAAAAAGCAGAAATCCATTGTGTAACTTTCTCCTTTGGGTGCTGAGGATCACACAAGCAAGGGTTAAGATGAAGCAGGCACTCTAAGATTGTCAATACGACTTATAAAAATCTGTGGAAAAACAAAATTGGGAGCTAAATGGTGTGTAACTGCATTTGCTGACCATTGTTCCTTGCTACTCTTATTTATTCCTCCTCTACCTCTGTGGTCTTCCACAGGATACAGTGCCTTGTGCACTGATGTAAACAGTAATGGCATTGACCAATAAAGCGAACAGTAATGGCATTGACCAATAAAGCACTTAACAGTCTGGGACCAAAGGTACTGAAGATCTGTCCTCTCATGTATGAACCGGCCCATCCTGTAGACCAGGAGTGGTTAAACCCTGGTCCAGTGGCTTCATCTGCCCTTCTCCCCAAGCAGGACTGTGGCCTGAGAACCACAGTGATTTGGACAGTGGTGGGGAAAAGGACCCCAAAGTATATACAGTGCTGGGGTGGGAAGAGGGGTACATGTTATGTGGCCTGTGTGCATGTTTGTGAGAGTATGAGACTGTGGGGTGGCCACACCCACTGCTGGCCTGAGCTCCCATAGAAGGTCGGGTTGGAAGCAGTAAGGTCCTCTAGACCAGAATTGTACATTCAATTGATTCGAGTTGAACACATGAAAGGGGCTACTGAGATTATTTGCTGAGGTGCTGATACTGGTGCTTGCAAAAGTTAAGGAAGGAGCTACCTAGAACAGGGTCTTTTCTGTGGTGGGTCCCTATGGAACGCTCTCCCAAAACACATTTCTCTGGTACCATCTTTTATTCCGTTTAAATGCCAAGTGAAAGCTACTGTATTTTGCTTAACAAAGCCTTTGGCAGGTTTTAATTGTGGATCACTGTTGGTTTTCATCTGTTCAGTGTGACTGCTTTTTTTAAAAAAATTGTTTCTGCATTGTATATTTTGAGTTTGCTTTTATATTTGTATTGGCTTTTAATTGCCTTGAAGCGCAATATGGTGGAACAGCAGACTAAATATATAACTCGCATTCTTAATTCTTAAGAAAAGAAAGGCAAGAAGGCACTACTGAGCTAGTTCAGCACCACTTTTTAGCACACTGAGGACTCGGTTACATTAGTAAAGAAACGACGATTTGAATGTGCTACAAACATGCAACACCAGATGGCGCCAGAGAGCATGAAATTTTTATACCCGTTTTTCCATAGGGGGTTGTTGTTATAACAATCTAATTTCTGACTCATTTATAATGGGGATTTTCCCTGTGCGTAGATCCACCCAAAGTGTGGAAAATAGAATGCTAGATTAGGACTGACAACACCTGGGCTCAAACCCCTCTTTAGGTGACCTTGGGCCTGCTACTCTTTCTTAGCCTAACCTGTCTAGGTGTCTAGGAAAAACAAGAGTGAAACAAGCTAATTCAATGCATCTGTACTATACCCACTTACCTGAGAGAAAGCCCCACTGAACTCTGCCAGACTTGCTTCTGCGTACGCATGTATCAGATTGTACTGTAATAGTGCTCTAAAAAAATATGGCTTATTGAGCGCTTTCCTAGATGTTCTTTTTGTCTTCTGCCCAGAAGATTCCTGACCACTTTGACCCTTTGCTTCTTAACCCCCAGCTCCCGCATAAGAGCAGCCATAAAACGATGCTCCTATGTATTAGCGAGGTACATGGATAAACCATTTCTGAATTTCCCTTTTCTTTGTTGCTTGCATACAGTTTAAAATCACAGGGCAAAGTAGCTTTGTCGAAAGAAGCAGCAATGGCACATTCTCTCCTTATGTTTACTAATATAAAATCAAATTGTCCCAAAAGGGAATGGAGGAAGATTACCTATTTGTTATATGCAACGTGCTCTGAATGGAACAGGGAAAACATAATCTGAAACCCTACCTGCTTTTGAATTTGCATTTGAAAAGGAGGGGAGGGAGGAGGGAAATCCCTTTCTTTCACCAAGATTGTTATCAGGTTTTGCAATGAGTCAGGCATTGTCATCTTTATTTTTCTAATGCCTGGTGGAATTTTCCATCGGCCAGAAATGAATTATTGTGCTGAAATGAATGTCTTTTGTATGCCTTGGTGTAGTCTTCCTGACAGGGAGGTTGTGAAGATCGGCTTAGTCTGGGGAAGGCAAAGAGCAGCGGAAGAACAGACTCTGTCACTTAACACCTTTATCGCATCAACAGCATTCATACAGAGGGGAAGGGGGTTTTCGGGTGTGGGAGGGGAGGAATCCCCCAGTCTTCTCTACACCGGTGAGATACTTACACTCGCCTCTACCCATTTCTTCCCCCTCAGAAAAAGTAGGCAGCCTCACTTTGGAATGGAAGGATCTGCCGTAAGGAACATAAGAAGAGCTTTGCTGGATCTGGCCAATGGCCCATTGAGTTCAGCATCCTGTTCTCCCAGTGGCCAACCAGATGTCTATGGGAAACCCTCAAGCATTTCCCCCTCCTGTGGTTGATGTTCAGAAGCACTACTGCCTCCAGCTGTGAAGGCAGAGCATAGCCATAATGGCTGGTGGTAGCCACCAATAGCCTCCTCCTCCTCCATAAATTTGTCTACTTCTCCTTTAAAGCCCTGCCTGGGAGTGATTTTTACTTGGATGGAATTGGTCCTTGAACTCTGATCCAGCTTCTTGCTTAGAGATAGAGAGGTTTGTGCAAGTGTATGTAGAAATCCCTTCATGGGTCACTGCCTTGTCGTGGCGAAGGGGCTTGAAAGACTCAGAGAAGCTATGAACTATGCCGAGCAGGACACCCAAGACAACAGGTCATAGCCAAGACTAAATGTGATCCACCTGGAGAAGGAACCGGAAATCCACCCCAGTATCCCTGCCAGGAAAACTTGATGGACAATAACAACAGGGATGCTGGGTAAGATGGAGGGCACAAGGAGAAGGGGACGACAGAGGACGAGATGGTTGGACAGTGTTATAGAAGACACCAACATGAATTTGACGAAACTCCAGGAGGCAGTGGAAGACGGGAGTGCCTGGCGTGCTCTGGTCCATGGGGTCACAAAGAGTCGGACACGACTAATCAACTAAACAACAACAATGTAGAAACTATTCCAATGTAGAAACGGGACCGCCTCTCCTTGTATGCCCCGCGGAGGACCTTAAGGTCCAAAAATAACAACACTTTGGAGATCCCGAGCCTCAAGGAGGTTAGATTGCTTTCAACTATGGCAAGGTTCAACTTTTCAGCACTGGCCCCGACGTGGTGGAACGCTCTGTCACAAGAGACTAGGGCCCTGCGGGACTTGACATCTTTCTGCAGGATCTGCAAGACAGCTATTCTGCCTGGCCTTTGGTTTGGACTTGGTCTGACCCTTATGTTTCCCTCTCCTGACCCTTATGTTTCCCTCTCCTTATGGTCTTGATTTATCGGCTACTTTAAAATGAGGCTGCATTTTAAATTGCATTTTAACCTGTATTTTAAATTGGGTTCCCCCCTCTCTTTTCCCCCTATTATTTTTTTACTGTGATTTTATTGGTGTTAGCTGCCCTGAGCCCAGCTCTGGCCGGGGAGGGAGGGGTATAAATAAAATTTATTATTATTAATAATAGGTAGTACAAAGGTCGAAAGGTCGAAAAGTCAATCAAAAGGTCACGGTTCGAATCCCCGCGGCGGGGTGCGCTCCCGTTGCTCGGTCCCAGCGCCTGCCAACCTAGCAGTTCGAAAGCACCCTCGGGTGCAAGTAGATAAATAGGGACCGCTTACTAGCAGGAAGGTAAACAGTGTTTCTGTGTGCTGCGCCGGCTCGCCAGATGCAGCTTGTCACGCTGGCCACGTGACCCGGAAGTGTCTCCGGACAGCGCTGGCCCCCGGCCTCTTGAGTGAGATGGGCGCACAACCCCAGAGTCTGTCAAGACTGGCCCGTACGGGCAGGGGTACCTTTACCTTTACCTTTAGTACAAAGGTAAAAAATTGCATTCAATCCTCTGGCCCCACCCACCACTGAGGCCTCTGGAATCAAAGAATCATAGAACAGTAGAGTTGGAAGGGACCCCAAGGGTCATCTAGTCCAACCCCCTGCAAAGCCGGAATCTCAACGTAAGCACCCATGACAGATGGCCATCCAACCTCAGGTATGTGGGCCCTGGGTCAACAGGGTTGCCCACCTCTGCTCCAGTCCATCTAGGTGTGATTACAAATAGCTCACCTGAAGCTACAGGAACTGTCAGCTGTGGAGGAGACTGGCTATAATTCATCTTTCCCTTTTAGCACCACCACAGAGGCAGTCATTTTTCGCTAAGCAGTGCTGAGTGATGTGCGGCAATTTTATGATCCTGCGTGGGGATTAGGGGTTTGGAGCTGAACTCATTTCCCTCGGAGTCGTATATTGGCCTCGAACCATGGTTCATGGACCATGCTGATAAAAAGCAAATGATTTTATTCAATTCACATTAAATTCAAACGCCAGGCCTTGGAGACCGGTGAAAAAGAAAGGGGGGTAAAAAGTATTATCCCTTATCTTATAGAGCTGAATTCTTCCAGGAATAGCAGTTCTTCAGGCACGTAGTGAGAAGGGAAAATGCGAAACCATTTTGGAAGCCCGGAGCCTGCCTTGTATTACGAATAAAGTGAAATGAAGTGTTAAAGCCTAGATGGCATAGTTGTTAACTCGAATCAGGCACATTAAGTTTTACTAACGTCGCCAGCAATGCTGTATCAGCAACCCCAAACATCTCTTTTTGTACCCCAGTTCTTAATTTGGTGCCAAAGGGAGGGAAGGCTAATAGGCAAGGAAGGAAGCAGAAAAGGCTGAAGGCTTGAGACTGCATTGATTCCAGGAGGTTAAGGACTGGACCAACCCACCATTCAGGTTTCTGTCCAATGCAGATCTGGGGAAGATACCAGGTAGATTAAGGTAAAGGTAAAGGACCCCTGGATGGTTAAGTCCAGTCAAAGGCGACTGTGGGGTTGCGGCGCTCATCTCGCTTTCAAGCCGAGGGAGCTGCCGTTTGCCCACAGACGGATTTCTGGGTCATGTGGCCAGCATGACTAAACTGCTTCTGGCGCAGCGGGACACCGTGATGGAAACCAGAGCGCACCGAAATGCCATTTACCTTCCTGCCGCAGCAGTACCTATTTATCTACTTGCACTGGCGTGCTTTCGAACTGAATATGGTAGCACTGCTAGATTGTGCAGTGCTTTACCCTTTAAAGGTAAAGGGACCCCTGACCATTTGGTCCAGTTGTGTCCGACTCTGGGGTTGCGGCACTCATCTCGTTTTATTCGCTGAGGGAGCCAGTGTACAGCTTCCGGGTCATGTGGCCAGCATGACTAAGCCACTTCTGGCAAACCAGAGCAGCGCACGGAAACGCCGTTTACCTTCCCACCAGAGCGGTACCTATTTATCTACTTGCACTTTGATGTGCTTTTGAACTGCTAGGTGGGCAGGAGCAGGGACTGAGCAATGAGAACTCACCCCGTCGCAGTGATTTGAACTGCTGACCTTCTGATCAGCAAGCCCTAGGCTCTGTGGTTTAGACACCTGTGCTTAGAGATGTACAAAATACCAAGCGGTTTATAAGTGCTTATAAATAAACCTTCACATATCTAGAGGAAAATCTGCCCTCCCCATTCACTCTTTCCAAATTCAACATGCAGAGGTCAGTGTCACAAAGCCTCTAGGACCAAAGCGGGGAACCTCAGGCCCTTCAGAGCTCTCTATCTGGCCCTTGAGACTCTCCTCCTGCCACACGCCATTCTCAACCATGTTCTCTTTGCCCAAGCCACCAGCCTCGCTTCACACCCTCCTTGCGTATTTTTGCCTGGTTAGAAAGTGTCCTTGATGACAATAGATTTGGTTGGCATGCATATATATGGTATGACAAGGTAAAAATACATAAAGGTTTTAAAAACCATATTGTCAGGAAAGCACTATACAATGTTTGGATAAGATATAAAGATCTATTGGAAAGTAAAACTCCCAGGTGGCTATCACCAATGGAAGCTAAAGAGACAAAAAAACTTAATATGGAGTCCAAATGGCCAAAATATTGTGAAATTTTAGAGCAAGATGGTGAAAGGGTTAAATTACAGAGTTACGACAAATTAAAGTCTAAAGTACGAGATTGGTTGCACTACCTTCAGATAAACGAGGTATTCAAACAGGACAGGAAAATAGGTTTTCAGATGGAGAGGTCGAAATTGGAAACAGAATTGTTAGAACCCAATACTAAGAATTTGTCAAGAATGTATAATTTGCTGCTGAAATGGAATACACAAGATGAAACAGTAAAATCAGTTATGATCAAATGGGCACAAGACATAGGTCATGACATTATGTTTGATGACTGGGAAAGGTTATGGAATACTGGTGTTAGATTTACGGCTTGTAATGCTTTGAGAGAAAACATAATGAAAATGATCTACAGATGGTACATGACCCCAGTCAAATTAGCAAAAATTTATCATCTGCCCAATAATAAATGTTGGAAATGTAATGAGACTGAAGGTACTTTCTATCACCTTTGGTGGACCTGCCCGAGGATTAAAGCCTACTGGGAAATGATCTATAATGAAATTAAAAAGGTCCTTAAATGGACATTTTCTAAAAAACCAGAGGCTTTTCTCCTGGGCATGGTGGGCCAATTGGTGCCAAGGAAGGACAGAACTTTTTTTATGTATGCTACCATAGCAGCAAGAATTCTTCTGGCAAAGTATTGGAAGACGCAGCAGCTACCCACTCTGGAAGAATGGCAAGCGAAGGTGATTGACTACATGGGAATGGCAGAGATGACCGGCAGAATCCGTGACCAGGGGAGTGAGACAGTGGAAGAAGATTGGAAGAAATTTAAAATATACCTTAAAAATTGTTGCAACATTCAGGAGTGCTGAGATGTTATGGTGTTAAGAAACAGAGAATTGCAGCTGTAAATCATGAATCTAAGGGAATTATAAAGAAGACGAGTTAATTAATTAAATGGAGGGTTGCTGTTAAAAGGAAAAATAAGGATGCAGAAAAAGGGAGGTATGGGGAAGTCCGAGAAATAAGGTGAAGGAAAATGAGTTTATGAAATTATACATGTTTATTTGTTTGTATGTTTTATTCTGTTTTATTGTTTGTTGTTATTACATGTTTGGAAAATTAATAAAAATTATTTAAAAAAAAAAAAGAAAGTGTCCTTGAACTCCGAAGCTCACACAGTCGCTTAAAACAAACAAACAAACAAACAAACAAACAAACAAACAAACAAACAAATCAGTTACACAAGGGCTTGCTGTGCCACAAACACCATGTCTATTTTGGGACTAAATAAAACTTTTCATTGCTTCAGGACCTCACCTGCTGCAGGAACAATACATTGCTTTGCTGTATCCTAGTAGCAACCTGCTCTGATCGGGATTGTTAATTTAGGCACTAGCCAATCACAACGAAGCAAGAGAGAGACAGCCTTCCCCCACCCTCTCTAGCTTAACATGCCCAATTTAACCAACCTCCAAAGCACACTGGGCAGATGCTGGCTCGTATTACATGCATTGCAGCTGGTAGTCTTTGGAAGCTGCTACTCAAATCAGTCTAGAGCAGTGTTTCCCAAACGTTTTTGGGCAACGGCACACCTGTTTACCGGAAAAAAATCTCGCGGCACACCACCATTAAAGCCCCGCCCCGTGACGTCAGCGCGCAGCGTCACGCCGGGAGGGACGCACAAAAGTGAAAGTTTTTTCCCTCCCCCTTGCCGGGGTGGGAGGAGGCAGCAGAGCGAGGGACTGAGGGACGGCGGCAGCTGAGGCGGCCACCCCTCGACGCCGTCCCAAAAGCCGCCAAAAAGCCCTAAAAAAAGAGGAGCAGCACAAAAAACACACCACACACGGGGGGCGTGTTCTAATTTGCTTCTAACTCCGGGTTAGAGCGCAGCACGTGGAGGATGGGTGGGGAAAGAGAGAGGAGGCGCACTGATAGAACGCCAGGCACGGGGGCCGCCAGGGAGAGCCAGCGCGCGCCCCACCCCGGACGCTCGCGGCCACCGCCATCCCTCCCTCCCAGGGAAGGCGGGATTAGAGCAAGCGCCCGGGCAGCAAGAAGCGCGCGCGCGCCGGCCCTGCCCTGGATCCCTCAGAACCGCCAGTCTCTGGGAAAGTGGGCTTGGCTTCAGAACTCTCAGGCAGCAGCACCCGCCGCCCGGCAAGGCTTCCCATTGGGAGGCGCGAATGCTTTAGTGGGCGGGGATTGGTGCAAATATAGGCAGGGCGGGCTGAGAGGAGGAGCCGCCGCCGAGGAGCAGCGACACCAGCAGCGTTTCCTCTCCCCCCTCCCCTCCCGTGTCAACAAGCGGGGCGCCTGCGCCGGGGGTTTGCGCGTCAGGCAGGCAGCCAGGCAGGCAGACGGCGAGAGCCCCGCGCTGGGCAGCCGCTGCTCGCCGCCGCCGCCCCGCGTCTCGCCGCCCGACTCGCCCGCCTCCCTCCCACGGCACACCAGCCGATGTCTCACGGCACAGTAGTGTGCCGCGGAACACCGGTTGGGAAACACTGGTCTAGAGCTCCATCTGTTTCCTGTGTCTATTTTCCAGGCTAGCTCTGCTGTGGGAGTTTAGCAGTTTAGACACCACACATTTCAAGGTTGAAGCCTGGATTCCTAGATGTTGTTCTTGGATTACTTTTCCTCTCCTACTTCTTTGGCAGGGAATGCAACCACTTGTTAGCAGAGAAGCTTTAAGAATGCTGATGCAGATCCTGAAAACACGAAAAGGTCATCAAAGGAGAGTCTTGAACTGTCTCTATTTCTTGCTGTGATGTAGAGGATTGTAAACCAGGGATGTAATCCGATTCTTGGTACTAGTAGTTCAGATTATGATTTGACGGGTTCATCACTTCAGTTCTCGTTTTGTTATTATGATTCAGTCTTTTATCTTTTGGAAAACAATGTCATTGTTAACATTTTTAATGGCAATTTCAGAGCTCAATAAAAACTCAAAGAGCTAGTAATTGCCCATTGAAGTATGTATCTTGCCTCAAGGTTCAAGTGGGGATGTGTACTTGTGATTCCACCCCCTAACCCACCCAGAAAAAAATATAGAGTTTGTATTCTTTGCATGGGTTAATAACGAGAAGTAATAGGAACAATCAGGCTGATAGAAAAATTAAGTGGTGTTATAATGTTATAATAAATAATGTAATAATGTTATTATAAATATATATGTATCAGCCATAAATTTTAACACTCACGAGTAAAGCCCATTTTAGTTACATTAATAAATATAATTTATTAAAAATATAATATATAATGTACAATAGAGTGTACATTAAGACGTAAGACAATGACTGTACTTTCTTTGTGCATTTGGCTAAGTCACAGGAGGCCAAAAAGCGAGAGAAAGGTTAGCAATAAAACAATGAATATTAATAGTGGCTAATGGCTAACACAATCACCTCAATAATGAATCAATGAGACAGAAGTTAAAGTGAATACACATTTCAGCATTACCCAGTGTGCAGACACTTAAGATAAAATGTTTGATGGTAATGGTAGCTGACCAAATTGAACTGGATGAAATGTCATCATATTAAAAAAATTATCTATATCTATAATGATTATTGGGGAAATCTGCCAGAGGTCCCTGCAAACACGACCACTTTGCAAAGAGAGAGCAGACTAGGGGCCAGTTTGATGCTTGTTCCACTTGCAGCAAATTCCACCACCATCTCTATTTTAAACACGTTGTTGGGGTTGAGGGGCTTGCCAATCATCTGAATGTTAGAGACACTGCTCTTATTCCATCCCTCTTCCCCATTGTCTTCCAGAACCATTTTGTTTAATATGCATGGAGAAAAGTGTGTCATTTCCCCCCCTTCAAGTAGGAACACACAAAACATGTTACTCAGTTGTGCAGCAAGTTGCTAGGGTAACTATGATTGGAATCATTTAAAAAGGCAAGCAAGCTGGCAAGGAGAGCTTTGGGACCAGATCGGAGGTGGCAATTTTAGCATCCAAGAATCCTGGGAGAGGTAGCCCCAGGCTGGCCCAAAACATTTTGGCACCTGAGGTGAACCACAAACTGGTGCTGCTTCCTGCCAAGGAAGAAGGAGGGTGTGAAGTTCTACATCAGGAACAAGGGTATGAGGAAATTAGCATCGCCTCCTATTTTCCAAGATGCTGCTGGCTGTAGAAGTGGTTTGGGTGGGGGCCTGCCAAGGAAGTGACAGATCTGGCCTCCAAGGAGCATGCTGCAGTTGTTGCTGCCACTGTGGCAGCAGGCAGTGCATTCCTTGAAGGCTGGATCTGCTGCCCCCGTGGATCCTGCTGTCTGGGACAATCACCTCACCTTGCCTTACAGGTGGGCCGGCACTCGGTAGCCCCAGTGGCGAAGGAACCCTCTCCGGCACCCAGGGCGCTGCAGCCTGTATGGACTGTGCATGTGCGGCATCCCACGTGTGCACACTCTGTATGGAATGCCGCACATGTGCAGGCTGCCGTACGAGCGGCATCCCGTATGGACTGTGCATGTGCGGCAACCATACGGGATGCTGCACATGCAGTCTGTATGGGCTGTTGTGTGAGCGGCATCCTGTACGGACTGCGCGTGAGAGCAGCAGGCCATACAGACACTGTGAGAGCGGCGCCCGTACGGACTGTGGGCACCCTTGGCCGCTCTACAGCTGGGAGGAGGCAGGGGCCACCTCCCAGAGTGGCACCCTCCACCTCCCTTCCTATGCCACCTGCCTGCCTGCCTGTGATGTGATAGCCATGTCCCACCTCCACTGTCAGAGGAGCATGCACCTGAATCTACCTATAGTTAGGAATCACAAGTGGGGAGAGGGCTTTTGGGCTCAGGTCCTGCTTTGGGCTTCCCATAGGCTTCCATAGGAGCTTCCCATAGGCTCCCATAGGCTCCCATAGGAGGACTGCTGTAAGAACAAGATGCTGGACAAGACAGATCACTGGCCTGACTCAGCTGGACTCTTCTTGTTCTTGACTCAGAAGGGAGGAGGATGGGAAGAAAAGTAGCATTAGTTGGCTCTAGCCCCACCTACTGCTGGTCTCCATGCCTTCTATCCTTCCAGTCCAATGGGCCCAAATCACCAATGTTTTGCTTTACTTCCTCTATTTCCATGGTAGGTTGCCTGACCTTCCAGTGTCCCTATTTTCCAGGGACAGTCCCGGATTTACAGATGCTGTGTCAATTTCTGATTTGATCCCAGAATATCCCGCTTTTTCTTAGGACGTCCCTATCTTCATTGGAGAAATGGTGGAGGGTATGGTAAAGGTAAAGGGACCCCTGACTGTTAGGTCCAGTCATGGCCGACTCTGGGGTTGCGGCGCTCATCTTGCTTTATTGGCCAAGGGAGCCGGCGTACTGCTTCTGGGACCCCTGACCATTTGGTCCAGTTGTGGCCGACTCTGGGGTTGCGGCACTCATCTTGTTTTATTCGCTGAGGGAGCCGGCGTACAGCTTCCGGGTCATGTGTCCAGCATGACTAAGCCGCTTCTGGAGAACCAGAGCAGTGCACGGAAATGCCGTTTACCTTCCCGCTGGAGCGGTACCTATTTATCTATTTATCTACTTGCACTTTGACGTGCTTTCAAACTGCTAGGTTGGCAGGAGCAGGGACCGAGCAATGGGAGCTCACCCCATCAAGGGGATTCAAACCGCTGACCTTCTGATCGGCAAGTCCTAGGCTCTGTGGTTTAACCCACAGCGCCACCCGTGTCCCCTGGAGGGTATGGTAGGACATCCCTATTTTCATTGAAGAGATATTAGAGGGGACATCTCTGTTTTCATTGGAGAAATGTTGGAGGGTATGTTGCTTGTGTACCTTCTGCTGCTCTGCAGCACCAGTGTAAATGGCTATGGGTGGCATTGTAGCTACTAACTCAACCAAGATCAGGTGACACAAGGGCCTATCAGGTTTCATTTGCTCCTATTAAGCTGCTAATGTCATGGGTTCTGCACCCAAACAACTCACTACTTGGGCCCAGACTGAGACTTCTTCAACCCCAAGCTTAGCTTCTTCCCTCCAGACCAATAGCCCAGATGCGATCTCAAGTACCGCAGATTTTCTCAATGAGAATGTAAATTAGCAAGCGAGGACTGATTCATGTTTTTTCTTGGCATAAGTAATTTTCATGCCAATTTCTTTATGAGTTTACCTAAATGACACATTAACTGCATAATAAAACGAAGCTTCCTTTGATCAGGTTGGAGACATACTGTTCCATTGCATTAAATATAGCTCTGTGCTGCTAAATATTCTTTCCCATCAAATGTTGCATTTGTTTCTTTCGAATGAAAGGAGAGGAATGCAATTTAAGGCATTGTTTCTATGCACTCTGGTTTTTAAATGTAATTTACTGGTTAAACATAATTTAAGTAAAATCCATTAAAGGGAAAAGAAGGAATGTCTCAGCTACAGGGGTCTCCCTCCTGTCATTGGCCATTGGTGCATGCTTACAACTTTTATAATCATCTTTCATTATCTGGTTCTTTAATAACCCTGAGTGGGTTCAAGCCATCCTCAGTGGAGCATGACAAGAGATAATGATCCTTAATAGCACCTTATTGTACAGTTACTTTACAAATATTTTTAGAAGCTACATTTTGTTGCGACTCCAATTTGAAAGTGCAGAATCGTATTAATGGTCCAACCCTGAGGTTTGCTGAATTCCTATGGAAGAGTTTAGGAATGATGTGTAACAGCAGCTATGCTTGCCTCGCTAAAAAATGTTAAAACTGCATTAAAATTGCAGGGCAAAGTAGAGTCCTGCCAGTTTGGAAGCTCAGAAAGTTCAGAAATCTGTTTCCAACAGCAGCCTATCACCATAAGTATGGTGATGTCTGCTCAGGTGAGGAGAAGCCCCTGACCTCTTTGGATACTAGCAGCCGGGGTGGAGATACTAGCAAAACTTCCCAAGCTGGGGTGCAGGTTTGAGTTCTGCTTGTAAAATTTTCCTCTAAGACCAAACAAGCTTTGCAAATCCCTCTAAATTCCCTTTTTGCTTCAATTAAATTCGAAGCATTCTTGGTTTCTCTACAAATCTCTCCATCGGCCCTCCCCAGTCCTCCAAATGACACTCACTTCCATAATAACACAAGAAGAGCCAAGTTGGATCAGACCAAAGGCCCAGACCCAAGCAATCTGGCATTTGGTTCTAATGGTGGCCAACCATCCATGAAAAACTCACAAGCTGGGTATGATTGCAGTCTTTCTTCTCATCATCACCAGCAACTGGGGCTGCATGCACACCATATACTTAAAGCCACAATTTAAGAAGGATGTTGACAAGCTGGGACGTGTGCAGAGGAGGGCAACCAATATGATCAAGAGTCTGGAAACCAAGCCTCATGAGGAACGGTCGAAGGAGCTGGGTATGTTTAGCCTGGAAAAGAGGAGGCTAAGAAGAGATATGATAGCCATCTTCAAATAACTTAAGGGCTGCCACATGGAAAAGCTTGTATTCTCCTAGGACTAGAACCAATGGCTTCAAGTTGCAAGAAAGGAGATTCCAGCTAAACATACGGGGGGGGGGGGGAATTGGACAGTAAGAGCTATTTGACAGTGGAATGGACTCCCTCGGGAGGTTGTGGACTTCATTGGAGATTTTTTAATCAGAGGTTGGGTGGCCATCTGTCATGGAAGCTTTAGCTGAGATTCCTGCATTGCAGGGGGTTGGAATAGATGACCCTCGGAATCCCTTGCAAGTCTGTGATTCTGTGGAAGCACATTTACCCACTCACCCCATCCAAGAATCCTGGGCATTCCCCACACGTCATATGACAGCAGTTTCCATACTAATCATACCTTTTCTTTTCTTATTCAAGAACTTACTGTTGGTCAATTTCATTTGGCAAATCCTGACTTCTAGTATTATGAGAAAGGGGAAAGAATATCTCTCTGCGTATTCTCTCTAGACAGCTCACAGTTTTATATGCTCTGTAATATGCTTTGTGTGGTGCTTAAGCACTTTATAAATAATGCATATTGATAAATATTAATACGAATTGTTGTTCTTCTTATTACCCCTTTCTATTTTGCCATCCCCTTGAGGATGGGCTGACAACAACAGCTTTGCATGCTAAAACAGAAGAGCAGCCACCTGAGAAAGCAAGACCGTGCAGTCCTCACTTCTCCTACAGAGAGGGGGAACCCCGATTGGTTCAAAGCCACATTCTTTTCTGGATTCCCTTTCAAGGGCCCCCTGCCAGTGGTAGATGGGGCCAGATGCAAAAAACGTAGGCTAGTTTCTACACACACTACTGTCCCTTCTAAACCCCGCACCAAGGCAAGGTATGATCACAGTGCAGCCAAGGAGAGACACACAAGGAAGGTGCAAATCAGGTTCATCAAGCAATGCCATCATATTAAAAGAGGAGTGTGTTTGTGGAGGGAGTGTGGGATTGGGGTAGATTTGAAGGCCAGACAGAGATGTCTAGAGGGACACATTTGGCCCCTGGGGTCTGCGGTTCCTCACTCCTGTCTTGCAGTCACCATCTGTGGTGTGGACAGGTAGGGACTGTTTCAGTAAGCAGATCCGCATCATGCATTTAAAGCACATGAATTCCCCCCAATGAATCCTGGGGAGTGTAGTTTCCCCCGCACAGAGATACAGCTCTCAGCTCCTTTAATGAACTACAGCTCCCAGGATTCTTTGGGGGCCACCATGTGCTTTAAATGTGCATTGCATGTGCTTTAAGTGCATAGTGTGGATCTGTCCCTTGCATGGGATGCTGTTGTGTCTATGGACTTTGGGGACCCGATATATGATGGATGCACATTTATCTCTGCTGGAAATCCCAGCAGGCAGGTGTGTCTTCGGGTGATGGGTACACAGCATAGAGAAGAGCAAAATCTGCTCCCCACTCCCACCCCCTGTGCTTGGAAATTGTCATTGCTGTGGCAGCTCTGAATTCTGAACAGGAACTCCCTGTCTTAACAAGAATGGAATTATAATAATATAGTGGAAGCTGCCAGATGGATCACACTTGCTTAAAAGCTGCATTAGGGAGGATTCATGCAGACAGCATCTGGCAACTTGCAGCTGTGGAATCACCTCTGGAGAAGGGCAAAGGCAAAGCAGTCCTTTCTCTGCATCAGTATTTCTACCAGTGTTTTTCTGCTTTACCAAGTTCCTGCTGCCTCCCGTGTTTTCACGTTGCCAAGTGCAGCCCTGTGCTATGCGGCTAAAGCCATAAGAACTTGTAAAGCAATATTTTAGAAAATGAGCACCGCGTGGCAAAAGCTCATCGCATTTCAAGAATGGCGTGTCTAAATTGAAAAGGGAGACGAAGCACATACACGAAAGAACCGAGGGACATAAACGAAATTGGACGGCAACAATTTTAGAACCAAAGCAGGGAGGAAATGTTTGGCTCATACAATGCATACTTCACTTCTTGCTGCAAGATATTGCACTGGTGGGTACTAAGCTGACCCTCAAACTTGCTTTGCCACCTTGGAAGGCAGGCAGGCCTAACTTGCGACCAATCAAGCCAATCTCATCTCATCAGCCCTGTATAGCAGTGATGACTCGCCAGGGGCTCAGTTCAGTTCTTTTTTGCTATCTGATTGGGATTGTAAAATGGGGTGTATGTGTTTGAAATTTTCAAGAATCTGCTGCAGCACTCACTGTACATTTCAGTTATGCATTTGCTTGCTTATTGAATTTATATCGCACCCCTCCTCCTAAAGGAGCCCAGGGCACCAAACAATGAAGTGGCAAAACAATCAAATTCAGAGTAGACTCGCTGAAATTAATAAACCCAAGTTAGTGGTGTTCCTATTAATTTCAACAGTTCTACTCTGAGTAGAACTGCTGCAACCCAGTACAATTCTTTTTAAAAAAAACAAAAATAAATCACATATCCTCACAGCTAATAATTCCAGGAATTCCAGGAACAGTATCTTTCAGCTATTAAATGCCTTGGTGAATTTTCAAATTCCTGCCAAATGTTAGTGATGGGGGAGATAAACACACCTCTCTAGAGAGGGCATTCCATAAGTGGGAAACTGCTGCCAAGAAGGTCCTGTCAACATGCATCAGGTAGCACCCAGCACCACCACCAATGAGCCCTCCCCTGCCTATCATAGACCCTGATATAGTTGATATTGGGAGAGGCATACTTTTAGGTACCTACACAGTTTTCAGCATGAATGGGTGAATTAGTCTCTCTGATCCCTGTTATTTTTTACATGTGTTCACTCATGAGTCTGTTTTGTCCTGTGTCTGCAATTTTGCATTTAAATAAATATGTTTAAATGTATTTTTCTCTCAAAGCATGCCTTTGCTCTTAACAGCAATTGCTATTTATGTTGATGGGTTGTTGTTTTTTTAAAAAAGGTAAAAATTATATTGGAACATTTGTGAAGTGTGACAACTGGTGGGTAATTATGTTCCAGTTCACACATCAATCCGGGAAGTGATCGAGTCAGTTTATACCAGAATTCACAAAATATTGAATTCCTCAAAAAGTCCTAACTTTCAGTAAGTGTATATTGAGCCTAATTGAACTCAAAAGCAAACAGCATAACTTGGTCCAATAAAAGCATACATTGACTTGTTTTGCAGAACTCATTTCCTATGCTCCTAAGGTCTCACCCCCAAGAACAAGGAGGTTGGAAAGAGAAGGTCTGTATCAAGCAGGAATACAGAAGGAACCAGAAAGATCTTGGTATAGAAACACAGGAATGGCTTGTGAATGCCATGCAGTTGAGCTGGAGCAACCAGCTCAAACCTCTTCAGAAGCTGAGCTCCTCGGGTAAAAGGGGCAGTGGAGGAACAAAGGTTCCTCCCAATGTAAGGAAAGTGGATATAGCTAAGCCTGCCAGGACAGCTTACTCCATGATATTAACCCATTCATGCTTTAATTAGACTTAAGCATGTTAGTTATATGCGGTTGGTTATCCCACATTTAGGGGACGCGGGTGGCACTGTAGGTAAAAACCTCAGCGCGTAGGACTTGCCGATCGCATGGGGTGCGCTCCCGTCGTTCGGTCCCAGCGCCTGCCAACCTAGCAGTTCGAAAGCACCCCTGGGTGCAAGTAGATAAATAGGGACCGCATACCAGCGGGAAGGTAAATGGCGTTCCGTGTGCTGCGCTGGCTCACCAGATGCAGCTTGTCACGCTGGCCACGTGACCCGGAAGTGTCTGCGGACAGCGCTGGCTCCCGGCCTCTAGAGTGAGATGAGCGCACAACCCTAGAGTCTGTCAAGACTGGCCCGTACGGGCAGGGGTACCTTTACCTTTACCTTATCCCACATTTAGGAAAGCTTGATTTGCAAGCATTATAAAATACAAGCTTACTGTTCCTTCTCTCTGATTCCTAATTGTTGCTTGTACATTTAGTCTACACAGAATTGTTTTTCTAAAATAAGCAAGTCTTGGGCTCTCTCTGCTTCCCAGCTACAATGTTGCCTAACATCACAACTGCAGTTTCATTAAATCAAAGAATACCGGCCCTTTTGAAATGATGTATTTTAAAATATGTCAGTATTAAGAAATTAAACTCCTTCTGTGATTTGAACTAATTATGGTGCCCTTTTCATGTAAAGTATTGGCCTGTCATGAAATTCCTCTGCTCAGTATTCTGAAAGGCATCAAATGGCACCGGGTGACCCAAACAAGCTGTGAAATGACTAACATCTTTGGCTTTAATCACTTGCCCTGTCTCCCAGGAAGCAGCCCTGTCACTGCAGCTTGGTGACACATCAGAGAGAAAATCTGACCCACTCTAGGACCTGCAACAACAAAAAAAAATGGATGGATGAATGGATCCCCCCAAATGAGTTCCTCATTAAGAATCATGTTAATATGCATCACAATATCTATTTTTAAGTAGCTTTAAGCTTTGGTCCTATACACATTTTCCTGGGAGTTAAATCTCATTGAACTCAATTGGGCTCTGATTAAGCACACATAGGATGCTGCTGCTAGGTTAGGGAGATATTCTATATCAGGGATGTCCAACCGGTCGACCGCGATCGACAGGTTGATCCCCAGGTGATACCGGTAGATCGTGGGGTCATTTTCCTCTGCGGGGAAAAAGAGGATCCGCCCGTGTGCCGTCCTGACGTGGTGAGAGTCTGTTGTCAATCTGCTACTGGTGTTGGCGCCCTGCTACGCCGGCGTGTCAGAAGCCCCTGCTGGCAGGTTGTGTCAAGTTCACTCTGGCAAGAGGCTTCGCGGATCCCCGAATGCGATCGGGCATTGGTAGACCATTCCTGGTGCCCATCTTCTGCCTCCCCACGACAGCGCTACCGAAGGTGAGCACAGAGCAGGAGCGTCGCTGGGGACGAAGGCCTGCCCCCATAAATAAAGCTCAACAACTTTGGCCTGCCCCCCTAAAAGAAAGCTCAACAACAAGAAAAAGTGGGTAGATCACTGCCACTTTTTTACTCCAGGAGTAGATCACAGTCTCTTAGGAGTTGGACTTTCCCTGTTCTAGATGATATAATTTAGCAAGGAACCCAATACAGCAAGCCCACAGTTTACACGCATTTAACTTGTGCACATTCAGCCTTACATGTGGGGCAACTTTTTATATAAAATTAAAAAGGGGTGGGAAAGGGATGGGGGGAAATGACTTTGGCAATCCCACCCACCATTGAACCCATTGAACACAATTTTGGCTTTCAGTGTGATCCCCATAACGTAACCCACATGTAAGATGCAGGCTTACTGTATTCCACAAATAATCTATTCTGAAATGCTGGAGAACTGATGCCAATCTGTGTAGACAATAATGAAGTAGATGGACCATTGGTGTAATTCAGTGTAAGGAAGGCAGTTTCCTCAGTTCCTGTTAAAAAAAATAAAGACATAGTTAAGCAAACACTTCCTTCACCCTGATCCCCCCCCCCCCCGTTTTTACTATTTCCTTGCATTATCCAGCAGTTGCAATCCATACTGCTAGCTGAACATACAGAGTATAATGGCATAGTTCATGCCTAACCTTCACATGTTCAGCATGATGTCAGCAAGATCCCCACCTGTACAGCTGAAGTCATGTACTTCTACATAATCGGGAACTCTGTTTTTGCAGTTCTACTTTTGTATATGCATGTTTGCAAACATTATCAAGGTTTGGTGCATGTAGGGATGGGGGAGAAATTTAATTCAGTTCTCATTTAATTTGCAGCTTCCAAGGTAAAGGTAAAGGGTAAAGGGACCCCTGACCATTAGATCCAGTCGTGACCGACTCTGGGGTTGCGACGCTCATCTCGCTTTATTAGCCAAGGGAGCTGGCATACAGCTTCTGGGTCATGTGGCCAGCATGACTAAGCCGCTTCTGGCGAACCAGAGCAGCGCACGGAAATGCCGTTTATCTTCCCGCCGGAGCGGTACCTATTTATCTACTTGCACATTGACGTGCTTTCGAACTGCTAGGTTGGCAGGAGCAGGGACTGAGCAACGGGAGCTCACCCCGGCACAGGGATTCGAACCGCTGACCTTCTAATTGGCAAACCCTAGGCTCTGTGGTTTAACCCACAGCGCCACCTGCGTCCCTAGCAATGTGCAAACTGAAACTTCAAAATTCGCACTTCTCTGAATTTTGCAGTACAGTTCCCCAGCCATGAATAGCCTATATACTAGGGTAATGTGTACATTAAAAGACACATATTAGCAAAAACAGCATAGGAGAACTTCCCAGATGAATTTGCATTAGGATTTTAAAATAATAATAATTGCAAACAGATGTGGAAATGTGGAGAACTGAAGCCAGGAAAAATGAGAGATTTGTGTTTCTCCCACAAATGAGAGAAAACAAAACTGGCAGATTTGTTCATTCCTAGATGCATATGATCTCTCTCTCTTTTCTCCACACATTCATATTATGTCTGAGCGCTTGCATTGCTTTTGCAAATTAAATGCCGTTTACTTACATCACTAGTGTACTCCACTTGCATGACAAGTGAGATCATTCAGAGCAACCCACTAGGAGCCAGGAGACCTGTGTTTGAATTCCCACTTAGGCTAAAAAGAGCATTTGCACAAGCATATACATTCCTCACAAGGCTCCCTTTGTGCTCTTGGAAAAATTATGTACTTTAAGTACAGAAGATGGAGCAGGCAGGTGGGAAGAAGATCCACTCTTTTCTCTTTTTTTACATGCTGATGATAAGAATGAGACTGGATTTTTTCAGCCTATACACACAATCATTTGCAGTCTTTGATAAGGACAGATTTTTTTTAAAGCTGTACAAACCTCTTTTCAAGAACTGAGTAGCTGCAAAAAGGTAAATAGCAAATTTGATACCTTTCTTATCTTTACCGAAGGGGCTCTCCTCATTAGTTTTCTTCTTGTACATTTTTCTCGACTTGCTGCCTGCCTGAGCCTGGACATCTCATTGTCTGCCTGTCTCAAGATGTACAAGATATACTGAGGTGTCTCATTATCTTTGCTCTAGACCCACGGCTTTAAAAGATATGAAAATAAAAATGGAGGGCCAGCAGTCTCACCCCTTGCCCCCGCTTTCATTAGACATTAGCAAAAGCTCAAATGAAACATCGGAGGCAGAGCAAGAAAAAAAGGCAAAAGGGAAAAAAAAGCCTAATGTATTTCTGAATTACCTGGACCAGTTGTAATATAACATTTTGCAACTACATAATGGATTCTGAAATGGTTCCCATGTGTGCATAAATGTGAAAATGTCTTCAATGGATTATTCGTGCAATGGGATTGTAGTTTAAACCTCCAGTTGAGGTTGAGTTCATACATAGCTGCTGTTCATTGCATCAGTTTCATGCAAGTCAAGAATTGGTTCCATTTGAATGAATGGGTGCTTTTCAACTTCGACATACACACAAGCATTTCAGCACATTGCCGTCACATTTCAGTCTACTTAGAAACATAGGAAGCAACCATATACCAGGTGAGACTATTTACTCATCTACCCTAATTTTCTCTGCTGTAACGAGTAGTGGCTTTGCAGGAGAGATGTTCCCTATTACCTGCTTCCTCATCCTTTTAATGATAGATGCCAGTGACTAAACTGTGATGTTCTTGTCCTCCCTTAGAGGGAAACACTAAACTGATGGGTGGTAGAAGAGAAGTCTGCTTTCTGCAGGCATCAGGCATGCAGTGAACTCTCTTGTGTACCTGATTCATAAGACTTTGGCTCCAATAGCCATTAGCTGACGAATGCTTTAGCCAAAGCCTGGGGGATTGGCTCTGCGTGGTGATTTGAAGTCATGACAAGTGTAGCTGTGATTGGATTCCAGCTCTCATCAGCCCAACCAGCATGACCAAGGTTCAGAGATGATGGGATTCATAGTTCAAATAAATCTAGAAAACAACAGGTTTCCTTTCTCATGTTGAAACCAACAATATCTGAAGGAGACACCAGCAAAGCTTAGGCTGGAAATAAGCAGTAAAAGTCTTTAAACAGTAAAACGATGAAAGTGTGACATTGCAAGTACAGTGGTACCTCCAGTTGTGAACAGGATCCATTCCGGAGGTCTGGATGGATCCTGAGGTTCCCGCAACCTGAGTATCACTGTTCTGCACATGTGCGCACGGTGAAATCCAATCCGATACTTCCGGGTTTGCCCCTTTTGTAACATGAAGTTTGCATAACCTGAGAGTTATATAAGCCGAGGTGCTACTGTAATGGTAGCAGTCAAATTCAGTGTATGGCAGGGGAAAATGTCCTGATCAGCTTGGAATAAGAAATAAACAACAACCCATTAACAAAGCAGCTTTCAAAGGTGTAATGAGGACAGTGAAATATTTCAGGGTGTGTCATCAGATCCAGACTTTGGAAGGCTTGTACAAGCCAACAGGAAAGAAAAAATGTGGATCATCAAATATCTGTGGCCAAAATACCACTGACAGAGCTAGAGATGAATGTAAGGCCTTCAAAGCTCAGCCAGCTACTTCATGCCATTACTTGCACTGCGTCTTCTCTGTCTTATCTAAATGCCTTAAATGGCCCAAGTCTATTGCTGCATCAGCCACAGACTGATTTTTCTCACGGTCACCAAATAGTGTGCAAGAAGGACTAGCCTTCTTCCTTGCCCCGCCCCCCAATTCCTATGTTCCTACAATATCCAAGGCTGTGTATCCCATATGCTTAACTAGGCACATATGGCCTTCTCAGAGCCACAATAAGAAATATATCCATGCTCTAAGCATTGGTAACTTGCAGCTTGGGCCTTGCAGGGGACAGAGATGACTGGATAAGGACATAGGAATCCCATTCTGTGCGCACTGCTAGGGACAATGGCAGGGGAGTCTTTCTCTTGATTCTCACATGTGCATCTGTGCACATGTAGGTATCAGAAATGGATTATGCCCTAAGTTTCCAGGCACTTAAAAACAACAAGTGGGATTCAACTAAGTCGTTGAGAGCACAGAACAAGATTGGATTGTGCATTGGGATTTTTCCCACCCACCCACATCTCTCTACCCCACATCTATCTATTCTGGAGGATTTGGGGTTGGTAGGGGAGTCCTGTTGGGCAACTGGACCTCATTCCTCAGATACATTGCCCACTTACTGCTATGTTGAATCCCACCCAAAAAGCAAAATGTGGGATGAATTTTCCTTACTAGAAATTCTTTCTCCCTTTTACCTGGAATATATTTAAATATATTTTAATTTCTCAACATGATGTAGCAGTAGTAATTCCCAGCTTGTTTGGGGAAAACTAAATCTGCATCTTGTTAGACAGAGAAATTAGTAGAGAACAACGTAAGAGGCTACATTCACAACCCACAAGATTCACCTTATATCTGTAGCTTTGGAAAGCAATTCAGTCTGTTTTAGAGCCATGCTGTGTCTTTCATATTTGACTGGTTATGCAGGATCTGCAAAATCTGAACATCTGTCCAAAGTTCTGCTAAATTGCAGGCAGATCCAGCCAGGCGTTTTCATGTGGGGAACTGTCAACATTTCCTTTTTGAAGAAACACAAATCTCCAATGTCTTTATTTTTGGCTAGATTCAAATGCAATTTGTAGGCATGCTTGCCTCTTCTGAGACGATGAAGCTTGCCAATTTTCAGGAGACCAGGTGCAGCGGTTTCCCCACAAGGGCAAACTCCACCAATTTGAGGTAGGTAATAGAAACCACTTAGCCACCCCTCAGGTTTCGTGGACAGTCTGAATACTGATGACATGAGGGAGGTGCCCCTGTGTTTGTGGATAATAACAGGCGGGCAACAGAGCAGCACAACTGGGAACTTGCTTAAAGAACAAGCAGACTTCATGGAGTTGAGGGACAAAACTTTGACCCAGCAAACTAAAATTGGAGGGGGAATCATTGGAAATCAATAAAAGAGCAACAACCCACACACAGCAACAAGGGGGAGAACTCTAAGAGAACTTTGCACAAATCTAAGGAAAAATAAGAGAAAACTACGAGAACAAAAGACAAATAATTAAATTAGTCTTGCTTGTTGGAAAACAGGAAGGGGTTAGAATAAAAAGGAACAAATAAATCACCCGGAAAGCCATACAACAATTGAACTGAGGGAGAAGGGAAAATGGAATGACCCCACTGAGCTTTCCTAAAAGTTTGCAAACATCCGTCCCCTAAATCACTGTGATTGGAGTGCCCTGGGGAAATAATTCCATGTGATTAAAGCCCAGACCTGCCGGTCAAAACGAAAAATCCTCTCCACCTCTCCACCTCCTCTTCACACAAACTGAAGGCATTTTCCTAGTCAGCTGGGTTTTCCTTTTTCTTTCTTTTTTAAAAATGCAGCACTTGCTTTATTTAAATGGTGAAATGCAGTGCGAGTTCTGGCACCAAAGTACACAAAGAGCAACTTGGAACTTTAGGGAGTCCCTGATCTGACCAGTAGCGGCTCTTCAGCATTTCAGACAAGGGACATTCCCAGCCCTACCTGGAGATCCCAGGGATCAAACTGAGACCTGCTGTATACAAATCAGATGCTCTTTCACTGAGCTGCGGCACTTTCTGTTGACAGGGGTTGGATGAAGGCAAGCTGAGGTTGGTGAGGCAGTGTCTTGCTCACTCTGGTGGAACAGCCTTCATTGGCACATTTTAATAGATGAATCTCTGGATGAATACGGTGTTTTGTGGGGTGTAACATCACAGAAAGCAGTCCCAAATACAACATTTCCTGTTTGCCCAGAGTGGACACACAGGGGGATGTTACTCCAGCCAGAAGGACTTCCTGTGACACCTGGTCTGGAGCATCCTCCCCCATAAAAGGGCTGGTCACACAGCCATCTTCCCTTACTCTCTTGATGCCCACCTTCTTCGCTTTATTCCATCTTGATGTTCTTTTGCTGTCAGCTGGCTCTCAACCAGCAGCACATGGGCTCAATCCCCAAACGGGATGAACCCACATTCTCTGCTGTAACTACAAGCTAAAGCCTGCCTTCAGGGAACCTACTGTGAACTGAATGTGAGTAAACTTCTTATTACTTTTAAGAGAAGACTGTTGTGTCTTTATTCTTTTAAAGAGGGATAAAAGGGGAATTTACCAGGATCAATCCAATCTGGACAAGCCAGACTGGATGTCAGGAGTGCGTGCAGGAGCCAGGCCCTGTGACCAGTAGGGCTTTGCAGGACTGGGGCCTTCCTAAGTTTTTTCTGGAGAGGCAAGGTGCGGCTGCACAGGTGAGGCCACTTGGTAACTCACTGCACCTGGTGGCTAGAGCCGGAAGGGATATAAGGTCAGCATTTCCCTTCGGCTCTTTGCCACAGCAACATGTTTCCTGCCTTGCTGCGTTTGGTATCTTGCTACCTGATCCTCAGACCTCAGCTTCTTGACTCCTTGCTTCTCGACCCTCAGACCCTTGACTTCATGACTCCTTGCTTCTCGACCCTCGGACCCTTTACTTCGTGACTCCCTGCTTCCTGACCCTCGGACCCCTGGTTTCTGGACTCTCGTTCCTGCTCCCACCCCACCATCTTGCCCCCGGTCCCGACATCCTCAGCCGGGACTTTGATCGCCTGTAGACCAGACTGTGACACTGGATTGCTTAACACAAGAGATTCAAACAAATCTACCAACTAGTACTCTGCTACCAGCTCACTAGCATGAGTGCGGAAGGATAATATCAATATAACCACAACATTTCCACAGTTTTGATGCTAACTTCTTCAGTATTAATAATCATTTTAGCAAGGTGAACATTAAAGCACAGTAACTGTAATAAGTCTATTCAACAATTTTACTTTTGTATGCAAGTGTCTTTGATTAAGCCTGATCCAAACCTTGGAAAGTTCCATTACTGTCAGGAATGAGCCAGCTCCAAGCAAAGGTTTGCAGCCAAATGCAGAAAGCAGCCAGGAACAGGGAGGCTTTGATGTGAGTGAGACAGGGCAGAGCCAGCAGCTACAGCCTTCGGCTCTTCCTGACCTTGATGAGCAGGATGATAAGGCAGTAGCTGGGAGCAGGCTGGAACACAGCCAAAGCTCGCCGGAAACACAATGAGGTGCAAAGAAGCCCTTCTCAGACCCAGAAGAGGTTGGAACTGATCCAATAAGTCCGAGGAGTCAGAAAAGGGGAGGGCTTTTAGACAGGAAGCAAAACAAGAGAAGTAAGGGTCATAAGTTCAATATCTGCTGGAGGCGCCGGAAGGACTCTTCAGAAGGGTGATAATGATGGTGATAATGAGTGATAATGATGGTGACTGTGTTAGAGCTGTCCAGAACTATCTGTTTTTGCAATAAATCTTCCTTTTTAATTACCTACGCTTACAGTGTTATCAAGCTGGGAACCTGGACTCCTGACAATTACCTTGGAAGGACTTAGTGGTTTTTAGGGCATGTCTACACTTTTGTTTGTCCAGTGCCAAATGAAAGTGGTTTTTCATTTGTCCCGCTGCTTTCCCTGGGAAAAGCTGCCATTTACCACTGAATCGGAACAAATATCAATCTGCAGAAAAATCAGTTGTTCTAATTCAGTGGTAAACAGTGGGTTTTCCTGGGGGGAAATGGCAGGAGAAGCAGAAGTGTGGATAAGCCGACTCCTTGTGTTCCAGAAGCAAAGCAGTGGTTATAAAATTGGTTATTAAAATTTCAGCAAAAGGAGTTTTACAAGAGGTGGCTATCCCCCCCTAGCAGGCTTTGGTAACAGCCAGGCTGGATAACTGCAATGTGTTGTATGGGGGACTGCCTTTGAATATTATTTTGAAACTCCAAGTAATTTAGAGTAGGGCATCGAGATGGTTTGCATATTTGGACTAATCAAGTGGACTATATCTCACTGATATTAAAAGATCTTTACTGGCCCTAGCTTGTGCTCAGGTGCAGCAGAGACGTCTCACAAAACCCAAAGCAAGCTTCTCTTTTTGTCTCCAATCCAGCCCTGATTTCAGATGACACGAGTTTCTCATCCCTTTGGTATTCAAATATGTTATTTTACCACTCAATATAATCTTATCTTCCCTGATGGGTATGGAGTGAGAGGCCATCACTCAAAATATATGGAAATCCAGCTCAGGGCATGCAAGCGATTCCCACACTTGCCTTGCTTTTCATGCTTGAAGTTATCTACAGAAACAGTTTATTACTATCAACCCTTGCTGTCTATTATTGCTGTCCAGAGTCACGGCTTCAATATTGTTTATCACTTTCTCAGCTATGTTGGACGACAAGTTTTATTATCTTAATTATATGACACAGCCTAGAAAGCAGCTTCCAGTGAAGAAGGAAGTGTGCTTCACATTGGAGTGATATATTACGTTCCTTACCCTGCCTGACTTTCCAGCATTTCATTCTTACCAGTGAAGCCAAGAGTTCTGTAAATATAATTGTGCAATGCCCTGAACGGAACTTTACAAGCAACTAAGTCAAAATTGCTCTTAGGAAGTCTGCATGTGGATGAGGAAATATACACACTTGTAGCTATCAGTGGCTACTACTAACTACAATGGCTGCCTCTCCATTGAATATAATTTGCTGGGAATCACAAGCAGGCAGAATGCTGTTGAGCTTAGATTCTGCTTGCGGGCTTCCTGTGGGCATCTGGTTGGCCACAGTGAGAACAGACTAAGGACTTGTTGTTGTTTAGTCGTGTCCGACTCTTCGTGACCCCATGGACCAGAGCACGCCAGGCACTCGTGTCCTCCACTGCCTCCCACAGTTTGGTCAAACTCATGCTGGTAGCCTCGAGAACACTATCCAACCATCTCGACCTCTGTCGTCCCCTTCTCCTTGTGCCCTCCATCTTTCCCAACATCAGGGTCTTTTCCAGGGAGTCTTCTCTTCTCATGAGGTGGCCAAAGTATTGGAGCCTCAGCTTCAGGATCTGTCCTTCCAGTGAGCACTCAGGGCTGATTTCCTTAAGAATGGGGAGGTTTGATCTTCTTGCAGTCCATGGGACTCTCAAGAGTCTCCTCCAGCACCATAATTCAAAAGCATCAATTCTTCAGCGATCAGCCTTCTTTATGGTCCAGCTCTCACTTCCATACATCACCACTGGGAAAACCATAGCTTTTACTATACGGACCTTTGTTGGCAAGGTGATGTCTCTACTTTTTAAGATGCTGTCTAAGTTTGTCATTGCTTTTCTCCCAAGAAGCAGGCGTCTTTTAATTTCGTGGCTTCTGTCACCATCTGCAGTGACTAGATGGGCCTTTAAATAGACCCAGAAAGGCTCTCCTTATGTTCTTGTGCCAGAGATCTAAAAATTAATGATTTTTGCAATTCTGGATATAAAGATACACCTGAACATTTTGTTTTTAAAAATTTCTGGGTTTTTTTTATTGTATAGCTTCATTAATTGATTTTTAAAAATAAGATTTATGCCCTGTTTTTTTTTTTTTAAAGAGCTGGGGAGATTTCTTAATACATGGGTTGTTTTTGCAAATGGTAAGCCCAACTCTAGGAGTAGAAAGAGAGCATGCTGATTCTTCCTCCTCTCATTCAGACTAAACAAAAATGTGGATTATATCTTTGCATGCTCTTTTCACATGAGTCCAGCAGGTCTCTGATCTTGTGGCTCAAAGCTCTGTGTGGAGGAAAGTTCAAGTGTTTTATTTATGTATTTTATTTATTTATAAAGGTGAATTGATGTCTGCTGCTGGCTGAAGCTACCTGATGCCTTTTCGAAGCTGGTGATAGGATAATTTACATGCTGGAAAGCATGCTTGCTTGTATCAGCTGAATTGCCACTGAATTCCACCCAAATGGAATTGAGCTAAACTGTATGCCAGAATAGAGGACAACAGACCTACACATCTGCATTCCTCTTGCGGATCCTGTCTATTCCCATGTTTGCTGCCACCCCTTCCTAATGTTATTCCTACAGAAGACCCAGGTGTTTTCACACCAGCCCACTTTACTCACAGCAGCGTTGGAAAATGGACTTTCTGATCTACTGTACCTAATGCCACCCACTTTTCGGTAAAATGTGCCTGCATGATGACATGAAGGGCTTGAAATATAGGAAGAAATGTATCACACAAAAATGGCAGGGGTGTGCCTTGGGGTCCCTTCCAACTCTACAGTGCTATGACAGTATGAATAGGTAATCTTTACAGATGGAAGCATTGTTCATTTGAGCACGAGAAGAGATTAGGAAAGTGCGGATCTGATGCACACAGGAAGCTGCCTTATACCCTATATGACTAATTGCCCATCTAGCCTGCTATTGCCTATTTTGATTGGCAAACAGTTCCCCAGTGTCTTGGGCTTTCCCACCATCTGCTACCTCTGTGCTCCAGCTGGAGGTGTCAGGAATTTAACCTGCTCCACTCTGACCTAAGGAGCTCCCTGCAACATCTTCCCCCAGTTCTCTGGATGAAGCTAGGCACTGATGAATACCCACACAGAGAGAAATGAGTGATGTTTTACTTTTGGATCCAATACTTAATATGAGAGTAGTAACGCAAGAGGGAAAAGAGCAGGAGTCCATGCAATGGCTTCACCTTTGTCGAAGCAAGAGATTCCAAAGTGGACACCTACAGTATATATATTTACTTTGAGAGTAGGCTCATGCTGGACAGACTCCAGACTTCACAGACTCTGGATTCAGAAAGAGTCCAAGCACTAAGTATAGTCCTGAAGTGTGTGTGTGTGTGTGTGTGTGTGCGTGCGTGAGAGAGCATTTTCAATGGCAACATGGAGATGTACATTTTTAAAGGGTTATTTAGACACTGATATGAATATAATTATGATCATCTCATTTATCCTTGGAGGAAGAAAAAGGAGATCGTTGAAACATTCATTGGAAATTAAAGGTGTGTCAACAAAGGGTAAAAAGTAATGAGTCTTGGACCCTGTTTTCTCCTTAATACAGTGGTACCTCGGGTTAAGAACTTAATTTGTTCTGGATGTCTGTTCTTAACCTGAAACTGTTCTTAACCTGAAGTGCCACTTTAGCTAATGGGGCCTCCCACTGCCGCTGCCGCACAATTTCTGTTCTCATCCTGAGGTAAAGTTCTTAACCCAAGGTAAGAACTGGGTTAGCGGAGTCTGTAACCTGAAGCGTCTGTAACCTAAAGCGTCTGTAACCTGAGGTACCAATGTATTGTGTACATTCTGTGTAGCCTCTCTTGAAGTAACAATATTTGGAAGTTGCAGCTTGGGTATTTGAGTCCCTTCCTCACTCTCTGGTAATAAAAAAAACAAGGATGGTTGAAAGATGTATTGCAACCGGCCCATTCAGTGCACAGCTGAATTCTCTCCATGTCTGACTTCTGTCACCAAAATGTTCTAGCATGAAATAATGTTTTTCATTCCCTTCGATTATAAATTCTGCGCAGGGTGCTTTCATCACAGCCCAAGAGAAAGCAGATGTGTTTATACTGTCTCCATGGAGACACAAAGCAAAGAGTGTATTTCACACTAAGATCCCCCTCTCTTCCAAAGTGGGGGGGGGGGAGGAGAGATGATAGGAGAAAGAATGTTGAAAAGAAACTAGGCAGCATTCTTCAGAGATTTGCTATCCTCATTTTCTTTTCACTGAGGGGATACTTTGTGAAGAACTTAGGTGTAGATATCTGATAGTTGTGCTTACCAATTCACTATCAAAGCTCTTGAGGGCTTTTTAAGTTATCAAGCTTACAGGCCACTTCATGCAAATGTTCATACTACTACTACCATCATCATATATGCAAGTTATATTATTATTATTATTATTATTATTATTATTATTATTATTATTATTTGCAATGCAATGGCCTCTCCTTTACCAGTATATAGTGAAGAAGCCAGGCACACCTCTGTGGGAATTCCACGACTTATTCCATTTAGTGTATGCTCACTGCTTAGCAGGAAGGAGCAAATGGTTCCGATCCACTGAACTTACATGATATACCTGTGTTTTTGCAAACATGTACGATCGCATCCATTGTTAAGCTAACCTGTTTTAATCTGAAGAATGTTCTTTGTTTTTTTTAGGAGGGAGAAAATATCCTGCAATTTTTATCTCAAAAGAGATTCTCAAACAGCTTACATCCTTCATCAAGTGTGGAACAATCCCCTTGATGCACTCTCTGCCTGAAAACTGTCTTCCAGCTATCCTCAGAAAACATATGCACCAGTTACGCTAGCCTTTTTATTACCTCCCTCTAGAGATGGGCAAATCTGTCAATTTCCGTTGCTCTTGGTTTGTCATTTTTCTAATCTTAACTTCGACTGTCTACCCTGCTTGGAGAATATCTATATTTTTAAAGTCCTTGTGAAAATTTAAAACAAAACCTAGTGTGAATTTATCCTAATACACACTTAGGCCCTGACTTGTGGGGTGCCTCAGGGTTCCATTCTCTCCCCCATGCTTATACCTGAAGAAGCGTCTCCACCCCCATCATTCTGCCCGGACACTGAGGTCCAGTGCCGAGGGCCTTCTGGTGGTTCCCTCATTGCGAGAAGCAAAGCTACAGGGAACCAGGCAGAGGGCCTTTTCGGTAGTGGCACCTGCCCTGTGGAACGCCCTCCCATCAGATGTCAAAACGATAAACAACTATCTGACATTTAGAAAACATCTCAAGGCAGCCTTGTTTAGGGAAGTTTTTAATGTGCGACATTTTAATGTATTTTTAATCTTTGTTGGAAACCTCCCAGAGTGTCTGGGGAAGCCCAGCTGGATGGATGGGGTACAAATAATGAATTGTTGTTGTTGTTGTTGTTTTGTTGTTGTTGTTGTAAAGCAGTTTCCAATAACACAGCATACTTTCATATGCTATTTTCACTAATATATGCACCTATACGTACACTGGACTCTAGTATATTCATTTTTATACACATTACAAAATTCAGAGTGTGTGCTGACACCAGGGTTGGAGCAGTCTCCGTTCCCACCATGTTGGGAGGCACTGGCAGAGGAAGAGGGGGGTGGGCGGAGCGCATCACCCCCGGCAATGCGATCCCGGTGGGGTGCCATCGTGGCTGCCCCCCGCCCGCTGGGGCACCACACCCCCGGGACGCACGCCATGCCCCTGCGGGTGGTGTGCCATGCCCCAGGACACACGCCAGCCATGCCCCCACTTGCTCTCCACCCCACATCTGGTTCCAGAGCATGAAGCTCTGCTACTGTTGAGAGGAACATATGATGACCATTCTTGCCCATTATCTCAATGACAATTCCAAGTCCCAGGCCTTTGGGAGGGGGGCATTCGGTTAGTGATATTACTATGGATGTCATTTGTGAATCTTTAGACTTCAGACAAAATGAGAGACACATGCAGTTTCTTTCCCCCATCCTGTATGTAACATATGGATGAATTCTAAATGGGCAATGTTACTAGAGAACGACAGGGTGATTTATTACTGTTACATGAAACAAATATAATAGCAAAAAGCAGGCTAGATTTGCTTGTGCTCCAAAGGTCTCTTCATGCTTTTGGTTTGCATCTCGCGTTGTGCTAGTGCAAGAGGAATTATTCTTCACTGCAGGCCCTTGCATGCTTATCCCTTCTCCAAAGCTTCTCATGAAGATTGAGTGGCCTCCAAGAAAACCCTAGGATGTAGGCTGCAGCATGAGGGGGAAATTGCTGAAAACTAGTCAGAAAAAGATTGCATGGGGTGAGGGCAGCACGGTTAGCTGCAGTCAGGCAGAGTGGGTGGGGAATTTCAAGTGCACTTGTGCAAGTGCAACTCATTGGGTACAACTCATTGCATTTTCACTAGGCATGCAATTATGGGATTTTGTCCAGCAAACTTCCACCCAGAGTTGATGCACTGAAATTAATGGAGCTAAGTTAGATGTGCCAATTAATTTCAATAGGTCTTCTCTGACTATGGGCAACGTTGGACACAACCCATGCTTTTAAAATTGTATTTCTTTAAGTGCAAAATGTGATCACGACAATTGGGCATACTTTGAGTGCAAGTGTACCAGGCTTGTCACAGAGCTAAGCTTGGCTGTGGTTTCCTATGAAACATATACTGGGATGTAAAGCCCAAGTGTGTCACTGCAGAATGTGTGAAATGGCTGTATGTGTGTATTCAATCTGCAGTTCACCTTCTTCACAGTTATGCTGATTGTAATTCTTCTGCCATCTCCTAGCATCGCCATGTCTATGTTTTCGCACTCCTGTTCAGGCCATTGGCTGGAATGTTATCTCTACTTTATTTGTCTCTCCTTTCCCCCCCCCCTTTGGAAATTAGGGACTATGGCAAGAATAAATCACATGCTTGGCAAGTTTCCCTTATATAATAGATTGGCTTTCTGTGCTTCGTACTCACTCCAAGAAGAAAGAGAGGGAGAGTTTAGCTTGAAGTTGCCTTCTCTGTTCTGGTGCAATCCCTAATCAGAGTGGAAACGAAGGGCCCTTGCACAAAGGAAAGGATGTGATTTGGAAAGCCTTTCTATCATCTCACAGTTATTTCCCATCAGGTTTTCAATAGGTCTCCCACTGTTTCTTCATACAAGTTTCAAATGGTTGCACAAAAGGGGGTTGGTGTGTGATTTTATTTCCTACAGCTTCCCCTGCAAACTTGCGCAGTCTATTTTTGAAGAGGGGGGCGGGGAATGAAAAGAATTTGCTTCAGCCTTGCACTCCAGATCAATATGATCTTGGAAACATGGGGTATTATCTGGCTTTGTGTATGACACAATACAGCCACGATGAGCGGTTGCAAGGTGTGAGCTCTCTGTATTGTTAGATGGCGGATGGACTTAGATATTTAAAGCAATCTGGTAATGGCCTACAGAAACCTTCACAGAGAAATCACTAAGGTTGACACATGACAGCTCTTAGAATCTGCCTGAAGTTCCTGCATGCATTAGTTCCCTTTCTGTTGTGAGCTGGCTAGGGGCAAGTGAACTGGCACTTATGAAACAGCGCCACCTGAAATATGAACCAGCAGTGTTGTACTAATGCAGGGATTTGGCCCTTCAGATTTTACTTTCTTGGGCTCCATGATCACTGCAGATGGTGACAGCAGCCATGAAATTAAAAGACGCCTGCTTCTTGGGAGAAGGGCAATGACAGGCCTAGACAGCATCTTGAGAAGTAGAGACATCACCTTGCCAACAAAGGTCCGTATAGTTAAAGCCATGGTTTTCCCAGTAGTGATGTATGGAAGTGAGAGCTGGACCATAAAGAAGGCTGATCGCCGAAGAATTGATGCTTTTGAATTATGGTGCTGGAGGAGACTCTTGAGAGTCCCATGGACTGCAAGAAGATCAAACGCATCCATTCTTAAGGAAATCAGCCCTGAGTGCTCACTGGAAGGACAGATCGTGAAGCTGAGGCTCCAGTACTTTGGCCACCTCATGAGAAGAGAAGACTCCCTGGAGAAGACACTGATGCTGGGAAAGATGGAGGGCACAAGGAGAAGGGGGCGACAGAGGACGAGATGGTTGGATAGTGTTTTCGAGGTTACCAGCATGAGTTTGACCAAACTGCGGGAGGTAGTGGAGGACAGAGGTGCCTGGCGTGCTCTGGTCCATGGGGTCACGAAGAGTCGGACACGACTAAACGACTAAACAACAACATGCTGTTGACTAGAAGCAAGAGTCTCTGGCTCTCTAGGCAGCTGCCCTGCATGGTGACAATCAGTATTAATGTGAGACATTTCCCAGGCAGTGACACAGTAGTCTCTGGTCTGGCTCCGCCCATTCAGACTAAGATGCTTACTAAAAGGCTTCCTGTCTGGGCTGGGGTTTTGCCAAGGCAACAAGGTGTTCCTTGGCTGGGGGGGGGGGGAGGGGCTGTTGCCCAATTTGTGGGGCATTTGAGAACAAACTCTCAAAACAAAAGGAGAGAACTGGTGGCAGTGCAAAAGGAATTACTTATTGCAGAAAGGCTCCCTACCTTTCCTTTACTGTTTTATTTTTCTCTTTATAACATTTTTAAAAGCACTTTTGACTGCTGCCACCACTAGCATTGTTCCTTTTCTGAGCACTCTTCCCAGAGGAGTTTAGGGGGGTGGAGAATGGTTGTGGTGGCAGCAGAGCTCCATTATTGCTGCTCTGCTGCTAGCAGATTAATTTTTATTTATTTTTTCAAAAATCAGGAAAAGAGAGAGAAGGGTTAAGAAGCCGCCAGACACAATTTTAAGGCCACTCCCTCCCCCCAAATCACTTTATGGCTCAAATTGCTGGCACCAAAACTGCAGGGAAACAGGTGCCCCCCTCCATTGCCACCTGTGGTGATAGGGATGAAGACTAAATCCAATTCAGTTCGCGTTTATAAGTGCACCTACCTAATTTTCACTTTCTGAAATGATACACAAACTGAAATACAGGCAACCTTCAAAATTCACACTCCTCCAGATTTTACAACACAGTTCTCCAGTCGAGTAATGTGTACAAAAATCCATATGCAAGGGTAACATGGGCACTGGAATGCATACATTAGTAAAGATAGCATACCAAAAAAAATTCATGTTAGGAGAAACTGCTTTGCAAAAGGGTGTAAATCTGGCAAAGTTGCATACAAACTTGCACATATTAGAAGAAATTTGCACTAAAATGCTTGTGAATGTTCATGCAGACTTAAAAAAAGGAATCACAGTGGAAATGTGGAGAACTGCCTACAAGCTACAGGTCAGCTCTGGCACTGCCTAATCCAACGCAACCAATTTTTCAAGCTGCCAGCACTTCTGCAGCTGATCATATGAATCAGCTCCAAATTTGGTGGCTTCTCCAGAATTCCAGAGCAAATAGTGGGGTGGGACAGAGAGCACATCTGAATAAGATTGTGAAAATTAAGAGCTGCAGTGAATACTCTCCTGTTTTGATTTCCAGGTAGAATCTGGTAATTTTGGTATGATTGGAATTCTGCCCAAAAGCGGATGTTCAACTTTTTATCCTAGTTGCTACTCCTGACTGCTACTACTTTGCCATCAATTCCTCCCCCCGCCCCCCGCCCTGCTGCTGATGGCTTAGTTACATGGTTGAAATGAATCCAGCGGATTACATCCCAGAAATATACTCAGTCAGATTTGACTACATGAGGACATCTCTGAGAGGACATTTTGATACCAATCCATGAAATGTATTGTTACATGCCACTCCAGGAGTGGTATGAGATTCCAAGGGATGCAGGCACATTTTATCCATAGTCTGTGTTTCCCTTTGGATGATGAGGCACAGTGGAGTCTGGGTTTCCCCAATGATATCTGGTTTACGTGCACACACACACACATATATATATACAATATATACATGACCTGGGTGTATATATGGATGGAAAGAGTCTAGATGGAAAGAGTTCCGTTCACATTCCAAGAGGGTCTCTTGCTTCTCTCATAGGTGCAGCAGTCTTGGGTCTCAGAAGCAGAGAAATCAGCCATGCTCTCTGTCTCTTTGTTCCAACCAATCACAGTCAACCCACATGGTGCTCTGACCCACTTTCTTCCAGCTTGCCAAACCACTTACTGGCATTGTCTTTTGCTAACAACCCAGAGCACATGGCGGGGCACACAGTCTTAGTCTTACTGGTGGCTTCTTCCCCTGTCTTTTGTTAGGTCAGTGATTCAGCCATTCCAGTTATTACCTCTTGGCGGTTCCCCTTGATGGATCCACTGCCAGGCGGTTTCCTGGACACTGAAAGCTTTCCGTTTAACCCTCCAAACATTGATTAATTCTAACTCTTCTTTTATTAGACCCAGGAACGACACCCCACAAACTCATAGCAGCCTTTTCACAGACACTGGAATTAATTTCATCCTCAACAGCTGCTCATCTTTGTTGGACAATGCACTGGAAAATGTCAAAAGCACCATTTTTCAGCAAATGGGAAAATAAACTTCATGATTTTGCTGTAGTGGCTAAACTTAGGATCTGTTTGGTTACACTGCGGATAATGGCTCCATTAAATATACACATTCTGTTTCTGACCTTTGATGGAAGCCCCCAGCTCTTTCTTTTATGTAGCAATGGCTATCAGCAAGGTCAGAAATCGAGTACTTTCCCGTTTTTATTTAGAGGCCAGTGGGTTTTTCTCTCCCCAGAATTGGAATGTAGAAGCCAGGGGCAAGTGACCTCCCTGATCCATTGATTGCAGGAGAACATGTTGTTTCCTGTCTTGCATAGAAATACAAAACCAATAACTAAATCCCTGCCTGCAGAATGAGCAACAAGAAACCCCAATGCAGCAATATTTCCATTACCCTTTGAAATAAACCACCCAAAACCAGGTATCTACTTGCTGTGCAGCTCTCACATTCTCTCTCCTCCTTTAGTCACGAAAATCAATACAAATTCCAAACAATCAAAATGCCATTGGCATCCAAAGAGCTTTTTTAAAATATTTGACTCCTGTTCCATAGGGACACCTCAATTTATTTACACCAGAAAGAGTGGTGTTGTGGGGGGGGGGGGGAGGGAAAGCAGGACTTCATAATGCAAGGTTAAGTTATATCTCAAGCCAGCAATGCATTCTGGATATTAAACTCTGAGCAGACATTGTTGCCTCTGCATGCGTATGTGCGTTTAATATTGCCATACATATAAGATCATTGCTGTGGAAGATCTTTGGAAGATTGTGTTCCAGTGCAATCAAATGGCTCGAAATAGGTTTTGCAATAGATGATAGTCTGCTGTGTTTGTGATTTCATCTGTTGTTAAGAACTGCCAGGCATGTACGATGATGTCTACCTTTGTTGTAGAAGCACAGGCTGCAGACATTAAGAAATGAACTGTCCATATTCTAGAGAGCACAGAGACAGCGATATAATAATATTGGATCATTGCACTAAGGCTCCTGGGAAAACATTCACTAGTACACCAAGTCTCAGATACTTCACGGGTACAATATTACTCCTGTTAAAACTAATCGTAAAACATATTTCATTGTTAGTAGAATTGCATCAAACTCTGTATTATTATGTGTGGGTAACCATGGGTACAAGGGACGCGGGTGGCGCTGTGGGTAAAAGCCTCAGCGCCTAGGGCTTGCCGATCAAAAGGTTGGTGGTTCGAATCCCCGTGGCGGGGTGCACTCCCGTTGTTCGGTCCCAGCGCCTGCCAACCTAGCAGTTCGAAAGCACCCCCAGGTGCAAGTAGATAAATAGGGACCGCTTACTGGCGGGAAGGTAAACGGCGTTTCCGTGTGCGGCTCTGGCTCGCCAGAGCAGCGATGTCACGCTGGCCACGTGACCCGGAAGTGTCTCCGGACAGCGCTGGCCCCCGGCCTCTTGAGTGAGATGGGCGCACAACCCCAGAGTCTGTCAAGACTGGCCCTTACGGGCAGGGGTACCTTTACCTTTAACCATGGGTACACACAATTGCATTTTACTTTATGGGCTATACAGGCTCTGAATATACCTAGTGGTGGCCACAAGCTAGATGCTTTTAAATGAGGTTTTGACAAACTCATCAGTGGATGTTCTCCGTGATGACGGTGTTGCACCACACTTTCAGAGGCATTATGCCTCTGAATACCAGTTGCAGGAAGTCACAAGTGCAGGGCTGTGCTGCTGTGTTCAGGTCCCACTCACAAACTTCCCATAGGAAGTGGCCACTGTTAGAACAAGATGGTGGACGAGATGGGCCTTTGCCTTGATCCAGAAAGGCTCTTCATATGTTTTTATGCATATGTGTATGAATATATGTGTATGAATATACACATATGTCTCCACATTATGACAAATGCCTATGATCTCCACACTCCCTTCTTTGTTATCAGTGTGGAAAAAAGAGTTTACCCAAGTAACCAGGTTGTCCCTGGTGTGAAATTTGAAACAGAGTTCTTTATGTCATGGAAATGTATTATAAAGAGCAACCTGAGCTTGTTATGCTTACAAAGAGGATCTAGCCTGTGATGAGAGGTGCATGGCAAGCTCCTAAGTCTCTAGACTGGCAAGCAGTCTCCCAGCCCCAGTTCAAGGTGCTTATTACTTGCACCCACAAATAATAGCACCCACAACTCAGATAGCACTTAAATGGAAAAGCAAGAATTCACTCTTCATTTCAGGCTGCAGCGTATGTGAAGCACTTCCCAGGGACAAGATGATAACTAAGCAGCTAAAAGCAACACCCACCCCTTGATATACCGTATTTTTCACTCTATAGGACGCACCTTTATAGGAGGAAAAAAGTGAGTCTTATGGAGCGAAAAATACGGTAATTAAAAGGCACATTTAAAAATATTGCTTCCTTTGATATGTTTTGTGCATTTTATCATCCAACCTCCCCAATTTCCTGATTTGTTTTGCTATTATTACATATGCATGTTCCTGTTGTTCATTAAGGGGTGTGGTTTGGTTCTGTAGCTTTAAAGGAAAATAAAATGCACTCCTGCTTCATCTTTCCCTTCCTGTGCACAATACAGAGCCTGCTGTCTTCTTCTCCCCTGTTGTTCATGTCTAAATGCTGCCTGGCATGAATTTGTTGCATCTCTATCCCCAGTGTCCTAATTGTGGTCCTCTAACAGACGGCAGAGGCAAGAAGCTCTGGGTCATGCCAACTAGGGCTTCTATGCTATGACTCATTGTCATCTGCTGTGCCTGGATAAGTGACAGGATCCCTCCTGAATGCTCAGCAATGGTCCAAAGTAGCTTCTAATTGTTCTTCTAATGTGGGTGAGCGGGGAATTCTTCACATTCATTGTATTAATGGCTATTAGTCATAACAAGTGGGTGAAGAACGGAGTGCTCCAGTTCAGGATCCAGCCAGATATTGGACCTCTTCCAGGATACTCCATTCCATTTCCCTCCTCTGGTTTTCTACTTCCTGCCCCAAACACACACTCAACACTCCATAACCACTGAGCACATTCAGTCCCCATTTGACTGTGTTTGGGTGGATGAACTAGCTGCCCAGAGTGGCTGGGGAAACCCAGCCATATGGTTGGGGTATAAATAATAAATTATTATTATTATTACTACTAGTTGAGATTCCTGCACTGCAGGGGATTGGACTGAATGATCCTCTGGGTCCCTTTTAACTCTACAATTCGATGATTCTGTGATTTCTTTGCAGGCATTCTAATACCTTGGCTTTCCCTTGGGTCGGCTGACACTTCTCCCTATGTGGATGGCTCACATTAAAAAAAAAGCCACAGTAACTACCATCAGTTGCACAAAGACAATGGGGGGGGGGCGGAGAGAGAGACAGAGAGAGGTGTTCTCTCATAAGAAGAACCTGTTGGATCAGGCCAATGACCCTTCTAGTCCAGGGTCCTGTTCTCACAGTGGCTGAACGGTTGCCTATGGGAAACCAGTGAGCAGAATTGGAAGACAAGAACACTTGTCTTCTTAATCTTTGTTGGAAGCCACCCAGAGCCACCCAGATGGGTGGGGTACAAATAATAAATTATTATGATTATCCAACTGGTATTCAGAAACATTGCTGTCTCCAGTTGTGGAGGCAGAGTAAAGCTCATAACCATTGATTGCACTCATTTCTCATTTTTTCCCAATCTTATGTTCCTTTCACCCCATTTCTGCATAAATGTGTATATGTGCTGTTGTTTTAAAAAGTCTGTATGAAATATATGCACATCTCAGGCATTTCTCCTAATGTATGCATTCTTCCCTAACAGAACACAAAAGAAAACAAAGCTTTGAGAAAGCAGAAGTGCAAATTCGGTACTGAGAAGCAAGTGAATTTCTCTCCCATTCCTAAGGGTTAGTTGATCGCTTTATGGACTCTGCATCTTCATGCTACTGAATCCCAGTTATGATGGGACAGTAGTAGTAGGGGCAGTCTACTTCCTCCACACCCTGATTGTAAACTTCCTGGAGGCAACTGGATGGCTACTGTGGGAGGCTGGGTGGGGGCTAGACTAGATGGACCTTTGCTCCAACCCAGTGTTTTCCAAACTTGGGTTGCCATCTGTTTTTGGACTACAGTTCTCATCATCCCTGACCACTGGTCCTCCTAGCTAGGGATGATAGGAGTTGTAGTCCAAAAACAGATGGCAACCCAAGTTTGGAAAACACTGATCTAACTCAGTGTTTCCCAACCTTGTGCCTCCAGATGTTTTTGGCCTACAACTCCCATCATCCCTGACTAGCAAGACCAGTGGCAAGGGATGATGGGAATTGTAGGCCAAAAACAGCTGGAGGCACAAGGTTGGGAAACACTGATCTAACTCAACAGATCAAAGGTCCATATTTTGTTTCCAGGGATGAGGGAGAAAGAATAGAAAACTGCTTTTGACTTTACTCTGGCCATGTTTCTTCAGAGAAGTGGCAGAGAAGTAATGCTGTTTGTGACACCTTGCACGAGTTCGGCTTGTGTGTTCATTGTAGGGATGAACTTTGAACGCATCTCCTCGCTAAAGCAGCATAGCAGGCCATTTTCATAGTACTTCCCACACCACCGCAGCAAGCTATTTATTTATTTACTTAACTATTTGTTTAATAAATCACTTTTCTATTTAGGAATACCCAAAGCAGTGAACAATAAAAATACAAAATAGAAACCATAAAAATAATAAAACACGGCAATAAAAACAGATACTATAATACACAGTAGCACGATAATAGCGGCAGCAAATCCATCGAAAGCCGGTATCAGCTAGATATTCCCCCAAAGGGTTTGGCAGAAGAGTTGTTGCTGTACCTGAGCTAGCCTCCTTTAAAGCCTGTTGGGTGCCATTTTAATGTTTTTTTTTATTCACATTTTACTGAATACATTGTACAAGGATGACTCATAAATCTCTCTATAAATCAATGCACGAATACAAACAAGTGAGTTGCACAACTCAGTGGAAGGGAAAACAATGTGCTTTAGCACAGACCAGGGAAACTAATTTCCGACAGATGTGGCACCTCAAGCAGGGTTAGGGAAGGGGTTTTTTTTTCCAGGCAGGGGCATTACCATACTCAAATGCAAATGGCGAAAGGTTAAGCTGTGTTTGGTCTGGACTGATAGGCACTGGGACAGGTTCTGTAGCCTCTAGACCTCAGGGTCAAAGTAGAAGTTACTTTAATTGTGTAGCTGGCAACTGCATCAGATGCTGTGTTGTTGTTGTTGTTGTTGTTGCTGTTGTTGCTGTTTTAATACTAGCCCCCCCCCCTTTTCATCAGGACATGAGTACAAGGGCAGGCAAACTCCTAACAAAGAATTCCTTGTGCAACAATTAGCCTTCGATCTGGGGGAGGGGGAGCTCTTGTTGGTGCCAATGAGAGCATTCTCTCGAGGGTTAATTGCTACATGTGGGTGGGCGTTTTCACAGGGATTGTGTCTGGGAAGAGAAGGGTTAAAATCTCCTCCCTGCATCCTGATAAAAAATAGCCTGTCTCGTGCCAAATATTTCTCTTGTTCTAAATCCCCCTGGCTGCTTAAGTTTCTCTTTCCACATGCACCCAATGTCATCGAGGAATATGCCACCATTTTCAACCCCACTTCAAATATATTTCCTATTTGGCCCCTTTTGTATCATATCATTTCCCCTCTCGTCATCTTCAAACTGCCAAATGTCACCTTTTTATATATATTAAACTTCCCTGGTTACGTCTCGTGCTTCGTGCCTCCATCCCCTTGGCTCTAGACCTCATCTCTGGACTTCTCAGCATCCTTACTTTTCTCCTTTGCTCCTTGCAGCAGTTTAAACAGCATCTAAAATGCATCGCCTTCTGATCCTCTGATCTCTGCCTCGTCTTCTCACTTCCTTTCATAATCCTTCCCTTTTCTTTATGGTCTTGCTTTTCGTAGATTGCAAGCCTGCGGGCGGTTAAAAAAAATTAATAATCCTGTAATTCTACAGTGCCTGGATTTCGAGGCACTCCATGTATCATGGTCATCATTATCATCTTCAAAATGAGATCAAGACCATAGATAGTTTTTAAAATCCCTGTGAGCCTCTAGCCCCTCGCAAAATGATGCATCATGCTGTCCTTTAAAGGGTATGGGAGCCTGATGGAAATGTAACTGAATTTATACATGTACATATTCTGCCACTGCTGCTCCCATGTTATTATGTTGTTTTAATGAATGCAGTTATGGCATCTATACTTTATAGATTTCACATCAGCTTCAGGGTGTTGTTTTAAATCGAGGGACGACCCACACTTTGTATAAATAAATAAACCCAAATAAATATAAGAAATACCTTTCCCCCTTCCATATGTTTTCTCAGCAGGGTCAATCTGTTCTTAAATTAATTAGGAATTTATATTGTTGGTGCAAAAGGAGAAGTGGATGTAAGGAGGCTTTTAGACATTAAAGCGCTCCCCCTCCCCCACTGTGATTCATATCTCTTAGTATACCTACTGTGTCAGGGATAGGTGATAAAAGGCTGGACAACATGAGGTAAGTGTTCAGAAAGCTGGCTGACATCCTGAAAACAACCAGAGGCTGTTTCACAATCTGCTCAGAGCCTTAACCCAAAGACTGCTTTTCATGTCAATTACTCAGACTCCCTGAAGGAGCCAAGGGACATGACTTCCCTTTGGAAACATACATGAAATCTGTCAATTTCATTGTGGGTTATATACACAAGGCCTGCATTCTTCACCTCTGAGCGGATAATTTGCAGCCCTAAGGAACAGTGCAGGTTTGGCAGTGTGTAAAAAAATAGTTCTGGGAATGAGAATTAATGCAACGAATGAAAAATTGTTCACAGCAGGGGCCCGGTGAAGAGCTTCAAGCAAATAATTAGGGGTGTTGCATTATCTCTTCATCTTTTTACATTATGTTTAGTCTTTCTATAAATGCTAAAGGGTGTTTTATGATTCAGAATTATTATTTTTTTCCAGAAATTTCTTGACTGCTTTAAATGTTACTATGCTACATATAATTTATCCATTACAGATGAAGGACTGGCAGAGTAATTCTTACCTGGGTCCTCAAAGGATGGGAGTGGCATTCATCCACCACCATATCTAATGCCCTGCCAGTTTGTGCCAACCCAAGACAGAGGTGGGTGGCAGGGAGCCAGCTTCCTATTTTCTTTTTTGCTACACTATCTCCAGGTTGAAGAAGAACTCAAGAACTGGACAACTCTATGTACACAAAAATGCATTTGCCAGCATTAGGGGAAATTCACACTAAAATGCTGGTGTCAACATTTAAAAAATAATAATGTTGCAAACTGATGTGGATATGTGCAAGGGGTCAGGGGTCAGAATGAGACAAATCAGAGTTGACAGATTTGCCCATCCCTGGCTGTCACATGGAAGAAGGCAAAGTCTTGTTTTCTTCTGCCCCAGAGTCAGGACTGAACCTTTGAGGAAACCTCTTCATGGTAAAAGCTCAACAATGCAACCAATTGCCTAGAGGGGTGATGTGCTCTCCCTCATTGGGGGTCTTCAAGCAGAGGCTAGACAGCCCATTTATTGGGGCTGGTCTATCTCTGGATCTCCTGCATCAATTTCCCAAGATCAAGGCTTCCTGGTTCCAGTTCTGGCAGCTCCTGATACTATGAACAGAGATGCAAAGAGATCTGCAAAAGAAAGAATGGGTACAGACACTGGGGATATACATGCAACCAGCTGTTCACCCTAAAAGACCTTTATGAAGATTCCAGTCAAACACTCCCAGTATCTTGAGGACCTTCTCCTTGGTAGAAACAACAGTTATCAGTTTTCAGCCTGTGATGCTGGCACTTGTAGTCCTAATCCCAGTTCCTGGTGGGAGAAGAAGCTCCGCCAGCCTTTGAAAGCTTGCTGCTACCACAATCTAAGTTTCCTGGCCTTGGGGCATGAAAAGCAGGGAGGCAAGCCCCTTGGAGGACTGAGGTAAATGCATCTCTGAGTGCAGAGCCTTGTCTCCTTTATTCCCGATTGCAAGCATTCTAGTGAGAGCAGCTTGCCGAAGTGATCAACGCCCCTCGCGAGCAGCATGCGAGAGGCCAGAAGTCGCATTATGTGAAGAGATTATATAAAGTGGATTTATAGCTGCTCTGTGTTTGGAAATGGCAGAATGGAAATTGACATAAAAACGAATAAGCAAGCAGTGACATCAGCCAGAACTCTTTTGCAAACAGGGTTTGATTTCAACCACCAACTCAGTTCAGTGGGTGTCTGTTCTTTCTTTTGATTTCAGGGGGCTCTGTTTCCCAATATACTTGCATAGAAAATATTGTTCATTTGTGAATACTTTGTGCAGTTTGACCTTTGAGCAGTTCCGCTTTGAGTTTTTTTGTTGTTGTTAAAAGGGATCTATATAAAATCTTCCAAAGGCGTATGTTTGGGGAAATGGAAATTTATAAGTATTGGATTTCAAAGCAATAAAGACCTGTCCTCTCTTTGAGCTGCTATTACAGCCTGACCCCTTGCTTGATTTATCTTCTGTTGTCAAACGTTTGATGTGGTAAGGGCTTGTGATCTAGAGCCCTACGTGGACTTAATTTGCCCTGATGATTTTCAGTGTAACCTCAGGCCTCCAAGTAAGAACTCCGCAAAGCAAAACATGCTAAGCATACTTAACGCAGAATCAGAACTATGTTCTACATATCCCTCAATGATTTGTTGTGTATCAACCCAATACAGTGGATATGAGATCAATGGAACAAATGAAATTGGGCTGGATTTTTGCATGTATTTGTGTGGTCGAATGTTTTTTGTTTACACCGTTGCTTACTGTGGCGATCACACAGGGCCCCCGGACGTTTCATGGTCTATTGACCCTGTACCACTACTGAGGTTGCTTTTTTCGCTGCCACCACCCCACTTCTCACGGGGACACATGGAGTCCAGACAGTTGTTAACATAAACAAATAATCAAGTTTATTATTAAGTGCAGGAATAAGCGTATAGTTTCGGTTTATTTTTCTCTTGTCAAGTTTCTTAAATCTTAGTTCCTAACAACTTCAAACTGAATTATTCCCAACTATCTATCTAACTCCCTAACAATTCCTCTCACTCTCTCACCATACAACTTGACCAACCCACTGCCTATTCCACCCTCTTCCTTCTCCAACACCCAAGCCTCAACTGACTTTTTAAAACCTCCCACTCTATCTTTTACTCCCCCCCTTGCATTCTCACTGACCAATCACACCACACCCATTTTAACCCTTTCCTTGACCCATCCTAGGAGGCAAACGCCACACTTACCACCAGTGCTATTTTGCTAGAAAAAGAGGTGCTGGAGCTCACTATGAATACTTCCCTTGTTCTCTTAGAATGACAATGGCACCCACCTGAGAGGTGCCGGAACTGAACTCTGGTGAGTTCTGGCTGGGAAAAAAGCCCTGCTTACAACCCATTCTGCTCTGGCTAGAGCAGAAACCACAGTTTTCTATGAACATTTTTGGCAATATCAACCAACACCTTCTCTTTGTACCACTTTTTCGGTGCTCCTTATGTAAATCCCACACATTCATTTACTTTGTGTTCACTTACCCTCACTTTTAATTGCCTTCACTTGCCTTCAGGGATTTGTGATCACATAACCATATCTGGCTGGCTATGAGGCACCGTGATAGCATGTCTGACTGCTGAATGGGATTTATCTAAGGAGGAGTAAAAAGAAGCAGTCAGGGGAATACTAGTACTGAACACCATTGGTGGGGGGAATACTAGTGCTGCTACCCTACTAGCAAGACCTCTGTCAGAGATTTTAAGGCACAGTTGGGCTGGTATCAGGGAAGGAAGTCCTTCAGGCACTGGGATCCAAAGTTGCATAGAAATTTATAGACCCATGTCAGCACTTTAAATTGGGCACAGTAGCAAACAATCAATGTAGATTCTTAAGGAGGCCCATTAGCAGATACAGTGGTACCTCAGGTTAAGTACTTAATTCATTCCGGAGGTCTGTTCTTAACCTGAAACTGTTCTTAACCTGAAGCACCACTTTAGCTAATGGGGCCTCCTGCTGCTGCCGTGCCGCCGGACCTCGATTTCTGTTCTCATCCTGAAGCACAGTTCTTAACCCGAGGTACTATTTCTGGGTTAGCGGTGTATGTAACCTGAAGCGTCTGTAACCCGAGGTACCACTGTACTATGAATGTATGTCTACTCAGAACCTTGTAAGGTGAGAGTGATATTCATACCACATCTTTTTAATTTTTAATGGAGCATCCTCCCATTGTGTATTTTCTATATAGGAGGTAGATAGGAACAAGAAACCCACATGGATTATTATTACTTCTATGGTGAGATTTTCCACTGTCCAACTATGTAGCCACATTGTTTCTGAATCTTCTGAGTGATTTGCTTTTCAGAAATGTGAAACCAATTAAAAACATGTGCTGTTTATTCTTTTTCCCCTGTGGAGAGAGTAATAATTTCCCATATAAGCTCAAAGTTTAAAGTTCTCTGGGTGCCAACCCTTAGCTCCATCCCTAATCACCCAACCACTCAACCCACATGAAAGTGAGAGTCGTTAATGAGTATCACATCAGGGAGAATTTACAAGAGATGACATTTATACTCTACATGGTTGGCCCATCCAACCATTAATTTCATATGCAAATAGTTCTTGCAATGGAGATATGCCAAATATCTTCAGCCATTAAAAGGCATCTTTTTTACAAAAAATTTTTTTGCCTTAGATGTATTGAAAATCATGGAAACAAGCTGTTGAAGTACATTTTATCAACCTCAATAGCCTGAGCAGTTTGTTTCCAGAATTCTATTAATTCCGCACATCTCAAATGTCTATTGAGATGGAGTGATATTCATGCTATTTTCCTCTTCGCATCTTGGGAATTGCAATTCTATGAGGGGTGGAATAAGGATCTTTTACAGAATTCTCACAAAAAAGAAATAGAAAGGCTGCCACATAGAAGACAGAACAGACTTGCTGCCTCTTTCTCTGTAGAACAGGGTTAGAAGAGGAAGGAGGCTTTAGCTAAATGGGGGAGGCAAGAGATGTTCGACACTAGACCAGGCTGCCATGGTTGGTCTCCTTTGATGGATCTATTTAAGCAGAGTCTGGATAGCCATGTCAGGGACACTGTAGTTAGACCAGGTGACCTCCGAGATCCCTTCTTCCTCTGAAATTCAAGGATTCTATGGAATAGTCTAACAGAATACAAGCAAATACAAGCAAATACGGGGTGGCAAGTCTGCAGTCTGGACCAGGCTCCTTACCAAGCTGTTCTCAGTGGCATGACAGCTCCCTAGACTGATTTTATCTTGTTCACATTGGGAAAACATCTCTTCTTCTTTTGCGCCATTCTTCCTGTTTATGGAGCACTCCAAACTACTAGCACTGTTAGTGCACAAGAGGGCAAAGAGGTCTGAAGTGTCTTAGAATCACTTGGATCCAACCCCCTGTAATGTAGGAATCACAGCTAAAGAATCCCTGACAGTTAACCGGCCGACCTCTGTTTAAAAACCTTCAATTAGGGAGAGTCTACCGCCTTCCAAGGTTCTGGCCATCAGAAAGCTCTTCCTGATGTTTAGTCAGAATCTCCTTTCTTATATCTTGAATCCATTGGTTAGGGTGCTGCCCTCTGGAGCAGCCGAAAACAAGCTTGCTCCATCTTCCATGTGACAGCCCTTCAGATATTTGAAGATGGCTTTCATATCACTTCTCAGTCTTCTCTTCTCCCAACTCCCTCAACTGTTCCTCATAAGGCTTGGTTTCCAGGCTGGTCTTCCCCCTCCACACACATTCCAGCTTCCCTTCCCTACCATCACAGAGCTTGGCTGGAAGGAAAGGAGAGGAGAGAGAGCAAATTTCCTACCCATCACAGCTAGGAATGTAAGAAGGCATCATTTTCTGTTCCACCATTGTGCGCAGCACTGTCTCTCTTCCACTGCAGTTCCTCTTCAGCAAAAAACCCCAAAACCCTACATTATTCAAGTCACTGTACGCTGTGGCAAAATTACATATCTTATGTAATTTATGTGATTAATTAACTAAATCACATTGTCATTATATTATTCAACTCTGTTCAGTTCAATGCAAAGGGAAAATCATTCTCAGTTAGGACTGAAAGCAACAACAGCAATGAATACCAATTGTATTTGCTCAATTGATTTCTATTCCAGACAGGATCATCAGCAATTTCAGCCCCTGTTCCTTTTTTCATTTGAATTCTCTGAACCAGCCCACCCGTGAGGCCAGGTGAGGCGACTGCCTTGGGCGGCAGGGTCCACAGGGGCAGCAGATCCCGAAGTTACCATATTTTTCGCCCTATAGGACACACTTTCCCACCTCCAAAAATGAAGGGGAAATGTGTGTGCGTCCTATGGAGCGAATGTAGGCTTTCGCTGAAGTCTGGAGAGCGAGAGGGGTCAGTGCGCACCGACCCCTCTCGCTCTTCAGGCTTCAGGCAGCTATCCACAAGCCTTCGGAGCGCTGCGTTCCCTGGGCTTCAGGCACCTATCCGCAAGCTCCGGGAGCAGCGGCGAGGTTGCGCGCAATCTCGCCGGCGCTCCTGGACCTGTTCTGGGGGCTGGGGTCGGGGGAAGCTCGGGCTTCCCCCGCCCCAGCCCCGCGGTTAAAAGGAAGCCAAGACAGCGAGCGGGATCCATCTTGCTCGGTGTCTTGGCTTTTGCCAAAGCCGCGCGTGCGTGCAGCCTCTCCCAGCTGGAGAGGTCGCGTGCGGCTAAAGAGGAAGCCAAGACAGCCAGCGGGATGGATTCGGCTTGCTGTCTTAGCTTCTTTGCTCTTTGGGGCTGGGGGGGGGGGGTGAATAATTTTTTTTTCTTTATTTCCCCCCTGAAAAACTAGGTGCGCCCTATGGTCCGGTGTGCCCTACGGAGCGAAAAATACAGTAATCTCTATTCCCCCACTTGTTCCTGATGCAGATCTTCACTAACCCTTTCTTCACCGGCAGGAAGGGAGGTGCTATTTTGAAGTTCATTTTAGGGGCCAAAATATATCGGTTCAGCCCTGCAGCATCCCTAATAACAGCACTGGAATGAGGAAGAACTCCAGCACTCTTCTCACCTTGGGAAGACATCTCTTCAGTGTAAATAACAGGATACTGGTCTATACCCTTTTAAATGTGTTTTGGGGAGGGGCTGCGGGGGATTATGGATTTGTGTTTTGTTGTTCTTGTTCTTGTTTTTATTATGTATTTTGGGTTTTTATCTTGCATTTTTATGTTGTGAGCCGCCCTGAGATCTCACAATTATTTTTGTTTTTTTATAAAGAGATTTCTGTATCTTAATATATCTATATTGAAACGCAATCAAAAGATACAGTCCCATTCTTCTTTGAGCCAATGGGAAAATTTGCATTAATTGGGTGCACTCCATGAATGTTACCTCTTTACTCTCGTTTCGCAATAGGATAAATAACTTGGCGTTATTAATTTGTTAATTATCACACCTGTCATGGTCTCGCTTCAGATAAATGTGTCTGATGGATCTGGCTGAAGCACTAATATTTCATGTTGTATCAAAGCATGGTACAAACACAATATCATTACCAGAGAATAGATGTTGTGCTCAGAAATACCTGATGTAGCCTATTCAATGTCGACAATGAAAAGCAGAAGAAAATGGTAATATTAATGGAGGCATTAATGGGACATTGATATCTTAATCCTTTGCCCTCTCGTCCTGTGAATTGCCATGTAGCATCATGCAGGGGAGTCTTTACCATTTGGGGTAGTGGTGCAGTGAACCAGGGTGCCAAGCTGTGGAGGGTGCCAGGAGAAGAGTCCGCGGAGAGTCCAGGGAGGGGAGAGAGGGGAGGTAAGCGAGGCGGAGCAGGGGCTTGGTGCCTGCGTGCCTCCAGTGCCTGTTGGAGGCGCTAGGACCCTGTTTCACTCTGCAGCACCAAGGTCATCCCTCATCCCTGCGCTGCGTTTCATTGGTAGTCCTGTTATGTAAACTGGAATCCTTGTGCTCATGGGGCACTTAGTGCTGTATTGGATACATTCCTCTGTGCCACAAGGTGTTTCTGTGGAACAACAGAGGAAGGGCACTATGACATACGGTTGAGTTACCCATAGGCCACTGTGGGTGACAGGATACTGGACTGGATAAGCCTTTGGTCTGATCCTGCATAGCTTTTCTTATGCTCTTTGTTTTGTACTGAAGTTCTCACCCTAGGCCAGCAGGGGGATACTGTAGATAGTTTTCACTCAGGTCCACATATGCAAATAAGGGATTGAAAGTGACGTTCAGGGATTGGATAGTTACAGAAAGTGGTTACTGTTGCGTTGTAGTGGACCTCTATATAAGCAGGCCGGCTGAACCCTTCAGTTCAGTTCTGTTCTGGCCTGTGAATAAACAAGAGCTGTTTGAAGAATCGCTGTGTCGTCTGATAAGTTCACCCACAACTTAACACTCTTATGCTTACAATCAAAGAATGAAAGCCCAAGTCATTCTGTTCGTCTGGTACTAGAGTGTACTACCTGATTCCATTTGGCTGCTATGGTTTAATAGTCATTGATAAGACAATCTTCCTTGAGGACCAGCATAAGAGAACTAAAGCAATACTGGGGGTGGGGAAAACCGATCTCAAATTTGCTATCATTATCCGGTGTGGTGACGGTGATTGTGTCAGCATACAATGAACTGTAAGAACAAGACAATATTTGTAAGTATACCTGAAGGAGCGTCTCCACCCTCATCATTCAGCCCGGATACTGAGGTCCAGCTCTGAGGGCCTTCTGGCGGTTCCCTCACTGCAAGAAGTGAGGTTACAGGGAACCAAGCAGAGGGCCTTCTTGGCAGTGGTGCCCACACTATGGAGTGCCCTCCCATCAGATTGCTGGAAAAACGTCCTGGGGTGCCTGCAAGCCCCTGAAACTCTGAGCGTACACACAGGCCTAAAAAAGGCATTTCCCCTCTTCACCAGTGTGCTCAGCGACATATACCAGCTGGTATATGCACACTAATCTTCTGGCAAAACACAGCAAGAAGAGTGAGAGATTGTAGATCTAATCTACTATTTATTCACACACTGTGTACAGACAAAGGCATAATGGCGTCTGTTCTCTCCAGCTCTGAGAGAACAAAACAGAACAAGTAAAAGTGAAAGTACATTACAGCGGAAGAAATGAGACTGTCTTCCGTTTCTCACACTCTTCTCAGACAGGCATGTGATTTACAACAATCTCATCAGCATGAAATACTAACACAGGTGTCATGGAAATAAACGATACTCTGACTTCCAGAAGACATCTGAAGGCAGCCCTGTTTAGGGAAGTTTTTAGTGCTTGATGTTTTATCATGTTTTTAATATTCTGTTGGGAGCTGTGCAGATGGGTGGGGAATAATAATAATAATAATAATAATAATAATAATGATATCTTTATTGTCATTACCCCCTCTCGGGGACAACGAAATTACTTGACTGCTCCATAAAAACCCTAATTAAAACAATACAGTATAGTACAGCAAGGAAGATTAGATGACTTTCAAAGTCCAGGCTTTCCATTCAGGGCCGAGATCGCTCTGGAGAAGAAGCTGTTCTTAAGACGGCTTGTTCTTGTCTTCATCGTCCTGTATCTCCATCCCGACGGCAGGAGCTCGAAGAGACAGTGACCAGGATGCGATGGATCTTTTACTATGTCCAGTGCCTTCCTATGGCACCTTGTGGCATAAATCTGCTCTAAGGTGGAGAGTGGGCAGTCAACAATGCTCTCTGCTGCCTTAACAACTCTGCACAACCCCATCCTGTCCTGGGTAGTACAGCTTCCGTACCACACACATAAGCCATAAGTGAGCACGCTCTCAATGGCACAGTGATAGAAGGCAAGCAGCAGTTTCTGCGGAAGATGGTTCTTCCTTAGAATTCTCAAAAAGTACAGTCTCTGCTGCGCCTTCTTCACAAGCCCCCTTATGTTGACACTCCAGGACAGATCCTCTTGTAATTCAATGCCCAAAAATCTGAACGTTGTTACCCTCTCCACACAGACCCCATCAATCAAAAGTATTATTATTATTATTATTCCCTAAAATCTGTTTCCATCTCAGATTAAATTCTAAGCAGTATACCTGTCTTCTGTCGAGCCAGGTCCAACAGCCCTCCCAAATCCTACAAACACTTTCTCCTTCCATAATAAGATCCTGTCTAGTCCAGCATCCTGTTCCCCACAGTGGCCAGCCGGATGACTTTGGGAGGCTCACAAGCTTGGCATGATGGCAATACCCCTCTCCTGCTGTTATCCCCCAGCAAGGGAACATGCTGCCTCTGATCTTGGTTGTAGCATGCAGCCATCATGATCACTGATAGACATTTCCTCCATGAATTTGACTTACCGTATCTTTTTTTTAAAAAGGCTGTCTACTTTGATAGTCAGCACCACCTTGTGTGATAGCAAATATTATAGTTCAACGATGTGCAAAAAAATACTACCTCTTGTCCCTCCCGAATCTTCTGAGATTTGTCTTCACTGGATGACTTTATTGGGTTGTAGTATTATAAGAGAGCCCCTTCATGGACCACTGCCTTGCCGTGGCGAAGGGGCTTGAATAACTCAGAGAAGCTATGAGCTATGCCGTGCAGGGCCACCCAAAATGGACAGGTCATAGTGGAGAGTTCTGACCTTAACGTGATCCACCTGGAGCAGGAACTGGCAAGCCACTCCAGTATCCCTGCCAAGAAAGCTCCATGGACAAAGACAACAGGCATATAAAAGTTATGAAGACAGGAGTGCCTGGCGTGCTCTGGTCCATGGGGTGACGAAGAGTCGGACACGACTAAACGACTAAACAACAACAACATTATAAGAGAGGGAGAAAAGGGACTCTCATTCCACTTCCTCCATGAGTGTGGCCAGTTTATTACAAGCAAGAAGAAGAGGCTGTAATCAGGTCATCTCCATTTGAACTTAATTTTAATTTTGCAATGCTGCTTTTAGATCTCCTATATCGTTTGAGACATTCAAGGCCATGTAGGAGTTGGCAGACTTACGTATTTACTTAAGAAGAGAAAATAAATTAGGGGCCTGCTTCCCTCCATCTGAGCTTTCCCCCTTTCCCCCCTTCTTTTTGGTTAGCACTCTGGGGAATGCCCAGCAAAATATTCCTCCCACTTTGGGGTGAAATCCCCCCACCCAAAGCATTTGAGGGATGTGAAGGCTGTGCTGTTGTTTGGTTGCCATTGTCTGATGGGTGACCTTTTGGCCCGTGTCAGCATAAATTAAACCTTATTTCCAGGAGCATGCAGTTACAGAGCAAAATGCCCCATTGTTGCAACTTTCTCCAAGGAGGTAGGGGCAGAGTGGAAGAAGCCTAGCCTATATGTTTATATACATATATTGTTTTGCTTTTTAACCCAATTACCCTTAGAGGAACTGAAGAGATTGTGGAAAATGTATGTAGACATTTGCCTGACACCCTTTAGGAAAATCTACCTTCAGGCAAGGTGAGGTGGGCAAGAGAGAGATGGTGAGCTCTAACATATGGGGCAAAATCCATCAGGAAATTATCCTGTGACAGCCCCACTGAATGAATGGGTGTGGTGCTGCTTTCAATTGAGATTATATAGGAAGAACTCCCTCATGGCTTATGCCCCATTAATTAGGAGGAGAGGGGCATAATTTGCATTTCCACAAAATGTCTGACTGCCTGTTCCCTGAACTAAAATTTTTGTGATATCACAGCCACACCACTCACTCGAAGAACATTTATGAGTGTGCCTTCAATTCCTCCCCACACACAATTAAAATTACCTACCACCAAACTATTCAACTGAAGTTTCAGTTGCTTAATCTCTAACTGAGTTAAATATTGCAGCCCTTTTTGTGTTGGCAAATGTCCCGTGAGAACTGGTCCTGAGGGGGAAAGTAAATTTTAAACCCAAAGAGTATATAATTTATTTGTAGCTGCATGGTCACCTGGCGCCATCCAAGTTGCACAGTTATAACATTTTGGTTCTCTGCACGCAGTCCTTGATATCAGTTATGTGACATTTCTGTATCCTCAAGTTGGTTTGCAAAAGGTCATTACAGATGTCACAGTGTCAGGACAAAAGCTCCAGAGACTGAGAGCAAGCCCAGTTCTTCCCTGCTATTATGCAAGTTTGCTAGCTCAAGTCAAATCGAACAGCTGTCGTGTGTGTAATTTGGAAGGTCCATAACCAGTTAGTTTAAATTGATATGGGTAATTTATTTTGTTACGTCTTGATACTTAGGTGATGCACGCATGTCTCTGCTTACCGTGCTGCCCTACCGACTTGATATTGACTTCAAGAAAAATTTGCAATGTTTGCATTGCGCGAAGGTTAAAAGGTATCAATAGGTGTATAACTGTAAATAATAGAAATCATGCAGAGGCCACATATCTTGCTACATTTAAAGTACTTTGATGCAACTTTCAACAGTCATGGTCCCCCCCCCCAAAAAAATGATAAAAGAATCCCAGAAACTGTTTTGTGTTGAAACAAAACAAAATAAATAAAATAAAATTTAAAAATTCCTTCCAGTAGCACCTTAGAGACCAACTAAGTAGTAGAATAAGTGCATTGTAGAGGGTTCTTAATTCTAAGACCCTTAGGGTATAATGTCCACGTTCTTGCATTTAGTCAGAAAGAAGATGTCAGTCTATACCTGTGCAAGGTTCTTGGTGAGGTTGATGGACTTCCATTTCATGTGGCACAATGTGGTGCCTTCCATAGTTCTAGTTTTTTGTTGTCAGTGTTGAGGGTTTTTAGGAGACATGTATTCTCCTCACAGAAAAGACAGTTTCTAGTGGTTGAGCAATCTATCGCTGTATCCAAGGAGTTGTAGCTCTGTCACGCTAACAAGGGTCTCTAAGCAACTCCCAGCAACCTTAAGAAACTACAATTCCCAGGATTCTTTTGGGAAAGCTATGATGGCTGAAGTACAGTGGTACCTCGGGATTACAAACACTTTGGATTACAAACTCTGCTAACCCAAAAGTAGTACATCGGGTTGCGAACTTTGGCCCAGGATGAGAACAGAAATTGGGCTCCAGCGGTCCGGCGGCAGCAGGAGGCCCCCATAGAGAAGGTGCGCCTCAGGTTAAGAACAGTTTTGGGTTATGAATGGACCTCCAGAACAAATTAAGTTCAGAACCCGAGGCACGACTATACTATAATATAGCTTTAAATGCATAGTGTAGATGTGGCATTAAAGTAGGTGGAAGGGCTTTTATTGGAGCCATCAGTCGTTTAGGTATCCTGATCTTGAACAGTATAAGGCTTTGAACAGGGGTCAGCAAACATTTTCAGCAGGAGGCCAGACCACTGTCCCTCAGACTTTGGGGGGACGGACAGACTATATTTTGAAAAAAAAAATAATGAACGAATTCCTATGCCCCACAAATAACCCAGAGGTGCATTTTAAATAAAAGGACACATTCTACTCATGTAAAAACACGCTGATTCCTGGACTGTCTGCGGGCAGGATTGAGAAGGCGATTGGGCTGGATCTGGCCCCCGGGCCTTAGTTTGCCTACCCATGGCTTTGAACTTAGCCCAGAAGCTAGTTGGCAGCTATTGCAAGTCTTTCAGCAATGGTGCAACATGTTGGAGAATATTCTGCCCCAGTAAACAGTCAAGCCACTGGTTGTTGTTCGGGTTTTTTTGCACTAGCTGTTGCTTCCTGGCCAACCTGAGGGGCAACCCAGCATAGAATTATGCCATGCCCCCTGGTGTGGATGGAACAAAGTAGGATGTACACATGGGAAAATGCAAAATTCCCGAAATTCTGCCTGCAGCCTGCAAAGGAAGAGCAATGATTATACAGAACCAGGAGCTACCTTGTAGGGAAGCAGACTGCTTCTTCCTTTAGTGGTTATTTCTGCCATGCATGGGTGTAGAAAGCATTATAAATTGTTCAATTTACTGCAGCACATTGAATGAATTATCAATAACTAGTTATTAGTTGAAAGTCCTTCAGCAGCAGAATTAGACTCCTATTCAAATGTGCTCTTAAAAAATATTAAATGTGCTTTTCTCAGCTAAGCTCTGCTGGAACGTGAAGAGTTTAATTGCAGAAATATGGTAAAATAAAACTTAAACCCCCTTGTGTATGAATTATTAAAGCTAGAATAACACATTCTTATGGATAGGGGAAAAAATAGGTCATTACCTGTATCTTGTTGGCTGAAACATTGTGCAGCCCAGTATTCTATAACCATACTGCTTACCTTTCTAATCTATTATTGGTCCTATAAAAACCCAATGGATGTGAAATATTGCTGTTATAATACTCATGACACAGAAAATTATGCCCACTAATGGCATCTTTATTAGTACATTAATTGCTTCCCCTGGTGTCACAACTACCCATTAACTATCCACTTTGCCACTGGCTAATGTCAAAAGATGACTTTCTGGTGCCTCGCGACACTGTTTTTCAGGTTATCAAAAATTTATTCTTTTATTCTGCACAGCATATTGTGCCTGGCAGTATGGAATAATGTTTTTCAAACTTTCTCCCTTCAGTGAACACTTTTGGCATGAGTTCGCCTGCTAAATAACGCACATATGTTGCAGGTGATTTGTGAATTTTTGGGGTTTGGGGTAGGGTGCCTGCTCTATTCATTGGAGCACTGACCAGATTGTCTGGATCTCATTGTCAGTCTATACCAGGAGTAGTCAAGATGGTACACTCCAGATGTAGGAATACAACTACCACCATCCCTGGCCATTGGCCATGCTGGCTGGGGCTGATGGGAATTGTAGTCCAATGACCTTTGGACAGCGCCACCTTGGCTGTCTCTGTTCTATGTGAAATGAGAGCGTAACCTAAGGACATCCAACAGTGTCAGGCAGATCCAGACTGCAGGGGAAAGATAATAAAGGCAGGCAAGATTGTCCATCATGACGAATGACACTACAACACAGTATGTAAGCCACTGATGTTGTTGGAATAAGAAATTCAAGCAAACAAGTCTTCTAGTCTGCTGTAGGAACCACAACAACTATTCATGGAATCCATTGTGGTCATCACCTTTCTTTCACCCATGGTGTGCTCACGCTACCCAATAAATGTTATGTGTGTGCATCTCAAGTGACTAACAGAACAAAGCACTTAACTTCTGCTGATAATATCATCTTATTGCTGTGGTCTTACAGAGCCCTATGGAAAAGAACCAAATGTTGCTCTGATGTCAGGGATGTGTGGTGTATCAGTTTCAAGAAAACCAACAGACTGCGACATTGAGGTTAGGTATGAAAGAACCATTGGAATTTATGAACCTAAGTTGGCCATGTTCATTCATTTTAATGAGTCTACTTTGAGTATAACTAATATTGGATGCCGCCCATTATTTCCACTTATGTAAGGTGGCCAGCTTTTTTAAAATAAGCAAACCCCAAGCTGACTTATGGTTAGGGATAGGGATATGGTTGGGTTTTTGTTTGTTTGTTTGTTTGTTTCCTTCAGATGCTGATTTTCCCAGTCCTAAATTTGGTCCTCAACATTTCCACATCACATATTTATATGCGATTTTTCCTAATAAACATATTTTTGAAAGGCAATTTCCCCTCATATAATGAATTTTGTACACTATTTTCACTAACACATGCAGTATGACCAACCATCACTTGTTACTCTTAAGTTTCCTTCCCCCTACTGATTACTTCCCCAAAGCTTGGCCAAAATTTCTCAAGCTCCACCCTGTGGACTTATACAGGCTTGCTGTTCCACAAAAACCTGGTGTTGCCCCACCTCCCAAAAATCACTGAATGGTGTGGGATTCTGGGGGATCCAGGGCTGCCATGTTTGAAACAGTGAAAATCTGGACAGAAAAAATGCCAGTTTTGAGCTGTTTTTATGGGAAATTGTCAAAAATGGCACTGCCGACATGGGCTACCATTTTCCCAGACATTTGACCGATTTCTGCCCAGACACTGCTGTCGACTGCAGTATTCTGGATATGTCTGGGGAAATCCGGACGCATGGCAACCCTATTCCGGGCACTTACCCATGTTTCCTTGGGAATGAGGGATAGCGGAGACTGTGGGATCTTTGTGATATATTGTTTATTTACACATGTATACAACCTGAGTCTATGATGGAGGGATTCACAACATTATGGAGGACCTTACGGTCTTCAAATAAAAACATCTTGGAGATCCTGGGCCACAGGGAGGTTAGGCTGGCCTCAACCAGAGCCAGGGCTTTTTCGGCCGTGGCCCCGATCTGGTGGAACTCTCTGTCACAGGAGACTAGGGCCCTGCGGGACTTGACATCTTTCCGCAGGGCCTGCAAGACAGAGCTGTTCCACCAGGCCTTTGGCCAAGGCACAGTCTGACCCCCTCTCTCCTTCTGTAATTCTCATAGAACTCTAGCCCAATGGTTGCCATTAATTTCACTTTGAATTGGTTTTAGAATGAATTGATTTTAGAATGTATTACAATTAATTGATTGTGATTTTATGTAAACTGTGTTATTTTTACTGTTGTTAGCCGCTCTGAGCCTGGCTTCGGCTGGGGAAGGCAGGATATAAATAAAATTTTATTTTTATTATTATTATTAACACTGCAAGAGGGTCTTGTTTCTCCCATACCTACATCCTTAGATGCCAACAGAATTAGGCATAGCTCTGTCTCCCTACTGCCCAGCCTGCAGCCTGCCAGCTTCTAGCTTCTAGCTCACATAAATCAAAATTCAACTCTGACCTCTATCTTTCTACCTACCAGGGAGTTGAGGGAGGAGGCCCACCCATTTGTTATCTGGCACAGAGCCATTACTTTTGTTGTCTTAATGGCCATTACCTCAACAGGAAACTAACCTGGCTAGTCCAGGAATTGAATCTATGCTGGATCCAGGAATTAGAAGGGGGTTGAGGCATACAGCCTATCCATCCCCAAAAAAACTCAAAACACTAGGATACTTTTCAGGTCTGAGTCAATTGTTTAACCAAATTAACATTTTGGAATTCACACTCCACTACTCCCCTTGAAAACAGTTAAATCAAGTTGAAATAGATTTTTAAGTGCCTAGCAGATTCACTCACTGTGCTCAAAGAATGAAGCTGCATGCAGCCAGGACTTTAATTAAGAGCTTGTTCTCATGGATAGCACAGTTTGTTAAATTTCCACGCCAATATCTTTTGTTCCAATGTTTCTTGTATATTATCAACGAAGCATTGTTCATTTAAATGACACTGAATGACAGGAATACTTTGGCAATTTCATCTCATTTAAAGCTGACAACTAATAAGAAAACTGTGAGCTATTATGGCAGTTTACTAAATGCATTGGAAGATCTCATTTAAAAGGTGTGTTTTCATTAGAGCTATATTGTATGTTAATGTTGCAAACATTTTTCTGTGCCAAACTAGGGTGTTTTTTTTTGGGGGGGGGGTTGTTTCCTGAAAACTTCCCTTTCTCTTTGTGCACATCATCTGTGGAGCAAATTTTTATGGCAGTTTCTCTCACCTGCTACTTTGGTGTCATTTTTTCCCCTTTTAGTATTTCTGTTCATGTAATCATGACCTGTTAGTGATCACACAGGCAACTTAGCTGTCAAGTGTCCCTTATTTGAAGGGACAGTCCCTTATTCCAGCTCCATGTCCCACTGCTGTCCCTTATTGATGGATGTCCCTTAAATGATGTCCCTTAAATTTCAAAGGAAGCAGCTCCTCTCCCTCCCTGCTGGCCAGGGAGGAGGGAGGCTCCAACTGTGTAGCTTGGCTGTGTTGCTCACCCAATAAGAAGTCTAAGAACGACTGGGGGTGGAGCTTGCATGCCTTGTGTGTGGCTAGTTAATGAGAGCCAGTGTGGTGTAGTGGTTAAGAGCGGTAGTCTCCTAATCTGGGGAACCGGGTTCACGTCTCCGCTTCTCCACATGCAGCTGCTGGGTGACCTTGGGCCAGTCACACTTCTTTGAAGTCTCTCAGCCCCACTCACCTCACAGAGTGTTTGTTGTGGGGGAGGAAGGGAAAGGAGAATGTTAGCCGCTTTGAGACTCCTTAAAGGGAGTGAAAGGCGGGATATCAAATCCAAACTCTTCTTCTTCTCTTCTAATGCAAGCTGAGGGGGTTTTTGAATGCTGGACGCCATTTTGTTGCACGTGCTGCTGCAAACTTTGAAGTGCAAAGCCAGGCCGGGGAGCCATCTTAAGTTGAGGCTGCATAGGCCTTCTGGTGCATGTGATTCAGATTCTATTCAGTTGAACCTCTGGTTACAAAGTTGGTTGGACAGTGTTCTCGAAGCTACCCAGCATGAGTTTGACCAGACTGCAGGAGGACAGGAAGACTGGAACAGGTGAGGCTGCAGGTCCCTTATTTTGGCTGCTGGTCCCTTATTTTCAAGGCTGCTGGTCCCTTATTTTCAAATCTGTAAATTGACAGCTATGACAGGCAATCAGATTTGATTATTGATGATGTCATAAAGCCAGTTCAGAGACTGGGCAATGTTTCATGGCCTTGCTCTGAATAAGCAATCACTTTTACCCTTTATTGCTGCTCCCTCCACAAGTGGGTGCACATTTTGTGAGTCCTGGTTATGATTCAGCCTAATTTGTGTGGCTTTTGTGAACAACATTGGAACAGACTTAATAGGAGTCTGTGAAGAGACTCTCTTGCAGGTTATCAACCTTGATATTAACATACACAGCCCAACAAGACAATGACAATAATCCACCAACAGCATAGAAATCAATATGGCTGACCTGATCCAAAACACCCACCCACCCCATTCACACATGAAAACAAAGATCACCACAGCCAATCACAAACAAACAACCACACCCTAGGCCAACCCCAACCTCTCTCACCACCAAAGAAACAGAAATGAACAGCAGAGAACCTGCACGAGCAACGCTGACACCAAACCCTACATACATTAAGCAAAATAGAAACATCGCCACCTGACCCCACCCCCACCCATCTCCCCCCTCCCCCCCTTTCCCCACCCCCAATGTCTCAACAAATGAAACTGATTTGTAAAAATGTTACATGGAAAAAATACGAGAGACATTACACATACTTCTGTAAAAGAAGAAAATCTTTAATAAAAAATAAAAATAAAAACCCCTTGATATTAACATTTAACACAGAGAAAATTCCAGTATAGAACTGTATTATTATTATTATTATTATTATTATTATTATTATTATTATTATTATTATTTCTCTTGAGAATATGTTTTGGACACCTTGATTCTAGTCATGCTAAAAACAAGCATGTATTTAACTTATCATCTAGCTCATTTAACCATAAATTCTGAGGCCAACTTGTGGAGAGTTTTGGAGCAAGTATGTATTTCTGATTTATATGAGAATGTGAAAAGAACTTCTCGTGACATTTTCAAAATGTTACAGTCAATATTATATGGCCAAAGTACTGTTAACTTACTTTCTTTCTTTCCCGGACGTCACTTGTTTGCTATAAATGAGTTCCCTTAAGTTTTATGGTCGAGTCTTTTTTATTGGTGCAAAAAGAAAAAAGAAATAGAAGAATTCCCATTTTTTGTTTATGGGATAAACAAATCTTGCATTTCTTGTTGTTGTTGTTGTTTTAAAAACCACTTTGGCCTTTAGAACACATTTCATCTTATCAGTTTGGGGTTTGTCTTCTGTTTCCAAGGGCATCAGAGCTACAGCAATTTAACTGGAATGTCAATTCAGATTTTCTGCTTTAATTCTTACAGTGAAGCTATTTTAACTTATTTTCTTCTTGCTCTCCTTTGTGTCTCTTCTCTCTTCATAACTCACCAAAATACAATTATATGTTCAGTAGTTTCCAGCGGGAAAAAAGGAACCTAGACAGACAGAGACTGTCATGAGGATTATAATGTCAGTGTGTTCCTTGAAAAAGACCAAAAGAAAGAAGGGGGAAAGACCTCTGGGTGGGGGTGGAGTTAAATATCAAGTGATTTGTGCTGGCCATTAGCCAAGTCCTCAGGGGCACCTTTATGCTGCATTTAGATTAGCTTTGTCCTTCACGAAGCATAAAAGCCCAAGCAGATTAAGGATACTTTCCACTACTCCAGTAAATTGTGGGGTCAAGTTTTGCTTTGGAAAGCTCCTTGTAAGCCAACCAGTTTATGAGTATGTTTTGCCAAAAGCAATATGGTAGGGTGGAGGACTCACGTGCCATTGAAAAAGAGGACAGAAAGGGACACAAGCTTCCATAAAACTTGCATAGGGTAATATATACAGTGGTACCTCGGGTTAAGCACTTAATTCGTTCCGGAGGTCCGTTCTTAACCTGAAACTGTTCTTAACCTGAAGCACCACTTTAGAGAATGGGCCCTCCTCCTGCTGCCGCGCCACCGGAGCATGATTTCTGTTCTCATCCTGAAGCAGAGTTCTTAACCTGAGGTACTATTTCTGGGTTAGCAGAGTCTGTAACCTGAAGCGTATGTAACCCGAGGTACCACTGCATATATGCATAGCTGCAAACTTAGAAATCATTGCAATAATTTAAATACAGGCATATAAGGGAGAAGGCTAATATTTTAGTTTGATTTTTTTAAAAAACCCTAATAGACAATAATCTTTGCATCCTTTCCACCCCAGCTCTAATACAATTTATTAATAAATACAGGTGGTGACCATTTTGCATGCATTCAATTGGCGAACGTGCACCATTTTTAGCCTTGGAAATGGGCAAACGGGGCAGAACAGGGTGGAACGAGGTGGACTTTCACGCATTCTGCCAGCATGCACAGTGACCCAGAACACAACCGCCACACAAACAGGGAGTTGCCTGTATAAATATAGTACATCTCACCACAGGAAGGAAGAACTCTGACCAGGTGGCCTACACATGTTTGCTGAGTGCCAGCTCTTGGTGGAAAACCTTTCTTTAGGGTTCCAGATCTTTAAACCAAACTTAACATCAAACAGCTCTTCAAACAAATGATGCCTTGAAACAGAGGACTGGATAGCAGGGTCCCTTGGCAACCATAAATATGGTGTTTCTCTGTATACCAGTTTTGTGTATTGCAGGCAACACTGGTCCGATGGTTCAAGAAGGCCTATCCAGAGCAGTGGCTTTTAAACAGTGTTCCATGGAACCCTGGACTTCCATGGAAGCTTATCAGGTGCTCCCCCATTAAAAGAGCAATAATAGAGGTACTTGGATGAACGTGCATGTGAGTGCGTGTAGAAACTAGCCTACTGCACAAAGGTAAAATGTACATGTGTTGCTCTGCTCATTTTGCCTCTGGTGGCGCTGTGGGTTAAACCACAGAGCCCAGGACTTGCCGATCAGAAGGTCGGCGGTTCGATTCCCCACGATGGAGTGAGCTCCCATTGCTCGGTCCCTGCTCCTGCCAACCTAGCAGTTCGAAAGCACGTCAAAGTGCTAGGAGATAAATAGGTACCGCTCCGGCGGGAAGGTAAACGGCGTTTCCGTGCACTACTCTGGTTCGCCAAAAGCGGCTTAGTCATGCTGGCCACATGACCCGGAAGCTGTACGCCTTCTCCCTCTGCCAATAAAGCGAGATGAGTGCTGCAACCCCAGAGTCAGCCATGACTGGACCTAATGGTCAGGGGTCCCTTTACCTTTACCTTACTCCCGCCACTGGCCCCTGGCCCCTGGAATGCAGCTCTTCAACTAGAAAAACATCCCCCAACCTCTACATTTATATAGGATAGTTGTAGAGCTTGAGTAAGCAATCCCAAGGCAACCATTTTGGGGTCAGCATTCAAAGAGTCAATAGCTAAAGGATTCCATTACAATACCAAAAGAACAGGAACATTGGTTTAGAAAAGGAAATACCAAACATTGTTATTCTGACTACGCAAAATTGCACTATACTAAACAGATGTTACCTTGCATAAAGAAATTCCAAGACTAGCATTGCAAATTGGTTTTACACCCCCCGCCGCCACCCCCACCCCCAACACACAAACGCTATTCTTGAGTTAGACCTGGAATAGTCAATATGTTTGCCATATGATCATCTGTCCTGGACTCGTTTTCGTGTTCTTTTCTGTTAAATAAATGGCAGCCATGGGAACCCTGCTCCAAGACTGGGACTGTGATGTGCATGGGTGGTGACAGTGTCTGAATCTTCTTCCTGCATCATTTTTCTGGAGCAGGGAGATTTTGTGGAGGTGGAAAATAGAGCTGACCCATGTTTGGGTAATTAACAAAAGAATCAGCTGGGCGCTTAGATTCAAAGCATGGGGCTTTGCACACTCTTGAGTAGGAGAGAGCCCCCAGGAGAGTTAAAAACACTATCAGAATTATCAAGCTGTACAGTGTGGAATATAGGTTGTTAAACCCTTTTGCATATCCCATTTAGTCTGCCTTAAAACGCTTGTGCCCTCTCTCTACCCCTCTAGCAATGAACAGACCACATAATCTTAAGTAAGTTTAAAAGCTTTACTTACTAAATCCAATTGTCTGCTTCATGCATTGTTCCATGCAGCAGCAATGAGAGCATATGTAGATTATTCTTGGGTGCAAAATACAGTTTCAAAAGTGGTCTGAACTTTGAACCATAGATCAAAACCAGGTGTAAGATCTGACCAACAGAGATACTTCATTATATTAGAAGCATAAGCACGTGTTCTTCACAGTGTTAATGACTAATTTTTTCAGAAATGTACCTGAATGTGTGGACCAGCCCTTAGATGGAGAAAATACAGAAGACGTAGCATTGATATACAAATTGTAATTGACTTTATATCACATTATATCCTCCAGTAATCAAATCACAGTCCCACAGAACCTCAATTTGCCTGTGTGGTCTAGCAGTTCTTAATGTTTGACATGACTGAACAATATTACACATGCTGTAAGGCCCAGCTTAACTGATAAATAGTTGCAAATAATGTAATATATATGTGCATTTGCAAACTTATCCCTATAGCGTGATATATGATTGGCATATCAGCTCCTCAAGTGGATCATTCATTCTTTGCAAAGCATAACAGGTCACTTGTTCATAGTGTGGGATGCAGCAATTACATAAGGGAGAGCTTCTTAAAGGGAGTTATTTCTATAGAGAAAGTTCATAGTTACACAACCATCTATTCCAACATCCTGCAAGGAAATGAATGAGGCACTTAAGTGAGCATATAGATATGACTCCTCACTGGAAGGAAGGTTATTGATCAACTGAATGCATATTCAATTTATGAATAGCTAGCATAAATTGAGTGGTGTAAACAATTAAATGATAACAGTTAAGTAGGCTTAAAAATACTCTGTTTTGTAATCATGATGATCAAATTTCAATGCCTTGAAGAAGCATTTTGGAGAGAGAAAAGCAACTTCAGCTTCAGGCATTGAAACTGGTTAGAGAATAGGGATGAGGGAGAAATTTGATCCATTTTTCATAGAATGCACGGAAACGTTGTTTACTTTCCCGCCGCAGTAGTACCTATTTATCTACTTGCACTGGGATGCTTTTGAATTGCTAGGTGGACAGAGCAACAGGAGCTCACCCCATTGCAGGGATTCAAACTGCCGACCTTCTGATCGGCAAGCCCAAGAGGCTCAGCCGTTTAGACCACCACCCGTGTGTAAAATGTGTACACAACACACACACACACACACACAATATGATCTATACACAATATGTGCTTTGTGGGTGAATGCATTGAAAAGCATTGAAACAGGAGTATTTTATATTAAAAGGGTGTATTTTACTTTTAAAAATTACACGCAACATGCATACCATGGGATGGAATCAAACAGAATGGCATGCAACAGTGAGACCTAAATGGAATTGAATTAGCTGCTCAGTCCATCCCTACTAGAGAGGGGAAATGCAGGAAAGCTTTTGTGCAGAATCAGTCAGTTTACAGCTAATTCTAGACTCTGGGCAGTTCATGAGCTCTCCATAAAATGGTAGCATGGAGAAGAGTGGCATGGCATGGAGATAGTGTATGGTGAGAAGTTTTCTTCCCTCGCTCATAACACAATAACTCATGGACATTCAATGAAGCTGAATGTTGGAGAATTCAGGAAAGACTAAAAGAATGTATTTCTTCATGCAGCAACTAGTTAAACTATGGAATTTCCTCCTACAGAAGGCAATGATGGCCACCAACATGGATGGTTTTAAAAGAGAATTCGACAAATGCACAGAAGACAAGGCTACCGGTGGCTCCTAGCCATGATGGCTATGCTGCCCCTCCATGGTTGGAGGCAGTAATGCTTCTGAATACCAGTTGCTGCAAACCATATAGGGAGAGAGTGCTTGTGGCGATCACACAGGGTCCCCGGACGCTTACCGGTCTATTGATCCCTGTGCCACCACTGTGCTTGCTTCCCTGCTGCCACCAACCAGTTACTGTCTGGTAAAATACTGAGTCCAGTCAGTTATTAAAAGTGAACCAAAAAACAAGTTTATGGTTTCTCAGATAATATTCCTGTCAGTATCTTAACTTTAGTTTCTTTACCAGCCTATACCTTCCTAATACCTTCTGGTTGATTATCTCAACTGTTTGACTTACTCCTCTCAACAAATTCTCTCCCTCTCTCACACCAGACTAGCCCAACCCACAGACTTATCTTCTCTGTCTCTCCTAACTCCAGACTGTCTTCTCAACAACTCTAACTCACTCACTCACAAAAAACCTCTGTGCTTAAACCTTATACACAGTTAACTCTGCCCCCTGGGTTCCCATTGGTTAGTCATTTTACAATTACTTAACCCTTTCCCTATGAACCCAGTATGATGTCACATCATAGCTGTCAACCTTCCCTTTTTTGGTGGGAAATTCCCTTATTCCAGTGCCATTTCCCGCTGCTTCCCGCTGCTATCCCAGATTGTTAGATATCCCGTAGACTGTCCCCGGGACAGGTGAGGCTGCTGATCCCTTATTTTCAAATCTGAAAGTTGACAGCTATGTGTCACACACATAGAAGGGGAAACGCCACAGTGCTCTTGTGCTCGTGTCCTGCTGAAGGTTTTCCCAGAGGAATCTGATTGGCAATGGAGGGAACAGGATGCTGGACTAGGTCGACCATTAGCCTGATCCAGCAGGCCCTTTAAGAAGAGAGAGAGTGGTCTAGCCATGACTGTCTTCTTGGCTACCCTTTCTCAACCCCTTGTTTTTTCCATTGTTGAAGAACAGAGGGATGCATGGCACATAGCCTGTACCGAGCCCCTTCAGCTATCTTGTTGCCCTCAAGCACAATGGAATTCTAGAAGTAGGCGAATTATCCTTCAGCAAGGGGACAAGACAGCCTCTGAAATAAGATTCAGTCATTCATCCAGGTGGTTTCGGTATATTGAATGGTGGTGGGGGCGCCATCTTGGCCTTCATCTCAGGCAATGCAATGTATTGGGTTGGCCTTGGTGAGAGTTATCAGTCATGGGTAGGTGCAAACCAGAGAATATACAGGAGGCCTGCTCTTTCCATCAGTGAAGCTTTATGAGAAAACATAGCCCTTCTTGGGCCTATAGCTTTGTGGCCTCTTTGCCTTGTTCCACCCCTCTCTACTGTGACTGATCCCAGCCCCGAAAAGCTTTTCTATAACGTCTCCTTCCTGTTAGCTGGTGAAATGTCTACAGAATCTGTGGGAAGCACAAAGCTTCAATAAGAGAAGTGGAATTTATACAGACAGGTTGGCCAGGCCTTATATCTGCTTGCTTTGTGAATATCAATTAATTAAACCCTATGATGCTCCCATGAGCTAGGCTAAGTAATTTTATTTCATATTATGCTGAGCAGAGAAAGGGACACAGCTGTCCTGCCACCTGGCTGTATTCTGTGTTTGCAGGACCCCACACTCTTTCCTCTGAAGTCAACAATCCTTTCTTGTTGCCAAGCAGACTGCTCTGTTTGGCTAGGGATTCAAGCTGTCTGAATCCTGAAAGAGACCTGATTTCTTTTTCTTTTCTTTTTTTCCTAGTGATTACCTTTGATGTCAGTCGTAAACCTAAGGATGTCATCTCAAACCTTATGGAAATGAACCTACCTACGACAGGGAAATTGTGTCAGCCTGACAAGCTCCCCTCCCTGCTTCTTCTCCTTCCTCTTCTATGTTGTCATGTGGAGCTAGAGATTTTGCTTACACAATATTTTGCTTACCTGCTAATGAGGGTAATTGGAAGGCCACATTAGTAGGCAGAATGTGAAAGTGAGGAGTGTAGCTGGCATGCAGGGCATCAAAGGAAATATATGGGGACATGAGGCAATTAGAAATAATTGCCGAGAGGTGAAACACAACAGTAACATCGCTGCGTTGCAGCATTGCAACACTTTGTGAGCACTGCACGGTTTTACTAATGTCAAATCTAGGGAAAGGCTTCCCCAGCTGCTGCTAAAATATATGGGAACAATATACTCCTCTGTGTTCTTAAGTGCATTAAAATCGCTCCCTGTTCATAAGGAAAGGGGGGATCTGTTTATCCCACCCATCCATCTAAATCACTTCCCAGGCACACAGCAGTGTGAGCAGAAAGACCCAAAGGGAAATAAACTTTTTAATCTATTTCAGAAACAGAAAGATTCTCCACATCATAAAATATTTCAGGTATGAAATGAATCACTTTAAGCCCTGCTCTCTCTGGCAAATTTCCAGGCATGCAAACGAAACAGACTCTGCCCTCCTCCTTCCTTCCTTCCTTCCTTCCTTCTCTCTCTTTCTCCTCCACCCAACAGCATGTAATTTCAGACTGAATATTCCTGATGAGGTGGGTAATGTTTTGCAAATAAATTCTGGGAGAAGTACCCTGCCTGGAGGATAGGAGACAGATCCATTCCATATACAGTGGTACCTCGGGTTAAGAACTTAATTCGTTCTGGAGGTCTGTTCTTAACCTGAGGTACCACTTTAGTTAATGCTGCGCCACCGCATTTAGTTAATGTGTTTAGTTAACGCCGCCGCTGCGCGATTTTCTGTTCTCATCCTGAAGCAAAGTTCTTAACCCGAAGTACTATTTCTGGGTTAGCGGAGTCTGTAACCTGAAGCGTATGTAACCTGAGGTACCACTGTATTTAAAGCCCACGCTTCTTCTTTGGCGATCACTCCTAGCTGAGTATGATTGTCTTCCATAAACATGGTTTTAACAGTGAGTCCGTAAGTGACTGTGGGGGCCAGTTCTGGATCCACATGTCCTTCCACAGTGGGGACATAGATTTCCAGAGGGAAGTTGAGGGTTTTCCAAGTGTGCCTTCCTCTTAGCACGTTTCTCCCTTTCATCCTGAGTTTGAGTGTCTTCAAAGTCCTTGGCACCTTTGGTAAAGGCTTTTCTCCAACTGAAGCGCTCGCACGCCAGTATTTCCCAGTTGTCAGTGTTTATACTACATTTTTTAAGATTTGCCTTGAATGAGTCTTTAAACTCTTTTGTTGACCACCAGCATTACACTTTCCATTTTTAAATTTGGAATAGAGTAGTTGCCCACCCAGTGTACATTTAAAGCACATGACTTCCCCAAAGCATCACGGGAACTGTAGTTTTCCCCTCACAGAGCTACAGATCCCAGCACCTTTAAGGATCTTTGGCTGGTCTACAGCTATCTTAGCACTGGCTGTCTAGCGCCCCACTCTCCTGCATTTGGGCTTATGGATTGTTTGTCTGAAATTGTTGTCATGGGTCTGCTAACCTGGTTCATTCTTACAGCAGCACATCTTTACAATTATCCATACCCTGGTAACTTCCAGGCTGAACTACTGCAGTGCGCTCTATGTAGGGCTGCCCTTGAAGATGGTCTGGAAGTTACAACTAGCGCAAAATGTGACTGCCAAAGCACCCAAGGATACTCACATGTGGTACCAATCTTGAAACAACTACATTGCTTGCCTATTGTCTTCTAGGCCAGACTTAAGTTCCTTAAGTTAATATTCAAAGCCCTAACTGAGCTGAAAGAAAATCTCCTCCCACATTGTCCTGTCCATCTGCTAATTTCTGCTGAAGAAGCCCTGATAGTGGTCCCCACACTCAGTGAGATCTTTGTGGTGGGGACCAGTGGGCAGGCCTTCTTGGTGGTGGCCCCATGACTCTGGAATGATCTCCCTTGTGAAGTGCATCTCATTATGACACTGTTGTCATTTTGTCATTGGGTGTAGATCAGGGGTCAGCAAGGTTTATCTTGCCTGGGCTGGATCGGTCCCGCAGAGATCGCTCTGTGGGCCGGATCACATGCGTGCATGCACTCACCTGCGATTTTCGGCATCTATGTGATTTTCAGCGTCTGCGCATGTGCCGCAGAAGTGAGTCCCCGCACTGCGCCATGCTGGTTTAGTACAGTGCAAGAACGGGCGGCTCGGTTCAGGAGTGGCTCATGGGCCAGTCAAACGGCCTCCGTGGGCTGCTTCTGTCCCATGGGACTTAGGTTGCTGACCCCTGGTGTAGATGCTAGAATGCTGTCATTAGAGGAGTCTGGGATCCACAAACTCATAACAATATCTTACTTTGGCCACTTTGACCGTGTGATGCAATCTTTAATCTAGATATAATGTAGGCATTGCTGTAACTTGTCATAGAAAGGACCTGAAAATGATTTTACAGCTTGACAAAGTAAACGAAGCCAGGATTTAGGGGACTGGTAAGAAATGTTCCAGCTGTTAGTAATTATGATAGGAGAAACCAACCACAAAGTTACCAAAGAGATAACTGATTTGAAACATCTAACCATTTGTAATTATGCTGATTTATTTATTTTATCCTTTAGTGTTGGCTCTTCCTATGATTGAGAAGCAGAATCCATCAAATATTGGACTGTGTGTGTGTTGAAGGATCGTTCAGCAGATCATTTCAGAAGAGTCATAGAATCCTAGATTCTTAGAACATCCAACCTAAAGCTAATGGCACAATATTAGTCCCAATAGACATATTGAGAAGTACTTTCGTTCTGAGGATTGAGCTGTCAGTGTTATATTTGGTTGTGCACTGAGTCAACTACTCACCCAATTTACCCAGAACATAGTCAAAAATAAGATTGGCTGGTGAAGATCCACAAAGATTTCATGAACATACATTGTTAAAATGTGGTAGTTTTTGAAGCCATCAAGCCACTATAAATGGTTTCTTCTTCTTCTTCTTCTTCCCCTCCTCCTCCTCCTCCTCCTCCTCCTCCTCCTCCTCCTCCTCCTCCTCCTCCTCCTCTATAAATGGGCCCTGATTTTGCAATTCAGGACCTCAGCTGAATATCTGCTACCCCATCTCATTGATTCCTATGGGATACTTAAGCATCTGCTTAATTCTCTCCCACTAAAATCCGTGGAGCTAAAATATCCATATTATCTGTGAACAATATTAAAAACCCAGTCAAGTAATCCAACACTAAGTGCCAACACATAGCCATGGAGTTACTATTTCATAGAATAGCACCTTATCCACAGGGTATGTGAAGCCCATCCCTGACTCAATTTGTGTAGTATCAGTGTAAAATGAAATGCCTAACAGATCATAAAAAAGCAAGGAACTTGCTTACATGGTGGTGATTTAACAACCGTTTCACATTGATGGGGAAGGTCTAGTTAGAATACAGAGCCTCTCACCCCTGGGTCACCCACAAAAACCGCCCGCACAACTGCCTTGCCGCTAGTTGACACCTGGAGTGACAGTTGTAGTGTAGAGGTCAAGCACTGAATGCCTTATGGAGCCTGAACGATTCAGCCTTCTGTTGAGCTTCAAGTCAGATTGGTGAAAGCTGAGGGGAGCGGGGGGTGGGTGGTGTTGCGTGTGTGTGTGTGTGTGTGTGTGTGTGTGTGTGCGCGCGCGCGCGTGTGTGTACATGCTGGTATTGTGAAGAAAGAAGGTAGAAACTCAACATGTTCCTCACAGGATGGACAGATAAGCTGTACTGCTCCCTGTCAATTTCACAGTCCTAAAATACATTCACTCCATCCTGACTTCTTTGCATATAATTTGTACACATTCCCTCCCTAACATGGGCACTTTTTTGCATGTCCCCCCCCCCGCTAAATTACACGTTTTTGTATGCATCTTTTTGAACCAAAAGTGTACAATCCAGTTGCTGGGTTCTGATCTGTGTATAAGCCCATGGGCTGTGAATCAGGTCCACTTTAAAATGCGCTCTCTTATACGCAATGCTATATGGAATAAATTCCAAGCAATATGTAAATTGACAGCAATCGCTAAAGTCAAGGCCAAAATAATGAGCAAATTTGCAGGCGATTCCATGCAAATGCTGGATGAATTCTCAAGGCAAGCTGTTGCAAGACTTGCATCTTTCTATGAACAGCTGTATTTGTCTTAGGCACTGTGGACTCAGCTAGAACGGCAAAGAAAAAGTGCTTTACACGCGCTGTTTATGCATTCTAGCACCGTGACACCAGATGGCGCTGTGGAGTTCCGTTTTTGCTAAACCGATTTCTCATACAAAGTTTGCAACACGTTTAACTGAAACGCTTCTTTGATGTGTCTTGATTCAGCCAATGGCTGCATACAGATGACATTTTATTCTAGAATCAACGGAGTCCACCCACAATCTACATCTGCTGCATATTTCTTGTTACAGATAGGTAGCCGTGATGGTCTGCCATAGTCAAAACAAAAAAAATTCCTTCCAGTAGCACCTTAAAGACCAACTAAGTTAGTTCTTGGTATGAGCTTTCGTGTGCATGCACACTTCTTCAGATACCTCTTCAGATACCTTCAGATACCTTCAGATACCAGGTATCTGAAGAAGTGTGCATGCATACGAAAGCTCATACCAAGAACTAACTTAGTTGGTCTTTAAGGTGCTACTGGAAGGAATTTTTTTTTGTTTTGCATATTTCTTGCCTCTGAAAAGCACCTCTTGAGAAACTGGGTTCACTCAGGAAATTAAAAGCTCATTGCAGAATGATTCTGCATTACCCAGGGGTTGTTTTTGTTTTTATTATGTATTTTGTGTTTTTATATTGTGATTTTATCCTGTGAACCCCCTGAGACCTGCAGGTATAGTGGGTATACAAATAAAATAGGTATAGTGGTCCTGGCGATGTGGGATGTAGCCACACCTGTTCATTGATATTGTAAGTAGGCATATACCAAGAGTGCAAACACCAGTTCATTCTTCATTCACATGGGGCAGGTGTAGGGATGAAAAGGCATGGATAACCTGATCAAAGGGAGGCTTTTCAAATGGGTATCAAGTATCCACACCCAGCGGCGAAGCAAGCCGATCTGGCACCTGGGGTGGTATGTGTGCCCTGTGCCCAGGGGTGGGGCGAGCCACCCATGGGACAGGATGAGGCGGGTTAGGACGCTCCATGGGGCCTCTGGAGTCTGCCTGCCTCCTCCCCCTCCTGCCCTACAGCTGAGGGGGAAGCGGCGGGCGGATCATTTGAGGCAGCGCAGAGCCTGCAGGCGCCCAAGCCACTGTGTCACACCCAGGACAGACGTGTGGTTCAGGCGCGCTGCAGGCCCCACGGTGAGTGCTGCCTGGCATTTTGTCACCCCCCTCAGTGGTGACACCCGGGGCGGCCTGCCCCCACCGCATCCCCCTTCCTCCGCCCCTGCCCACACCCTCCTTCAAATATGGTGGGATTTAGATTCAGCAATAGGTTGAGGACCCGACATTTATTTGTCAAATGTGCAAATGTGTATGCAGCAGATATCACACATTTAAAGGAATCGGAGATTCTGAATACAAAGCACTGAAACAGCCCCGTAATCAATCTTTCTGTTGACTTCTGAGCCCAAAAGCTGCGACACCATGACTTGTTGACATAGTTTGTATTCAGTCTGAGAAGAGAAACGTTGAAAGTTCATAGCAATTTGTGACACAATTGACCAAATGAACTGCTGGTAGGGAAACCTTCGCAGAGGGGGCTGTCTTACATGTTCTCACTGATGTTGGTTTGAAAAGACAGAGTAAAGAACCTTTAAGGGGGAAAAGGAAAGTACAGAAATGGCAATTAGAATGATGTGGGAGGGGGGAATCAGTTTCTGTATGAACAGTTGCTCCTTTTAAGCTTAAAGGATTCAATGGAGGGGGGCTGCTATGGTCCTTATAAAATCATGTATCAAGGTGACAGAATGCAGATCAGGATTTACTGCTTGCTCTCCAAGAGGTTTGCTGCAGACTGGCAAGAATTCCTGACTCCCAGTTGTTTCACAATAAGGTACCCCTGCCTGTACGGGCCATTCGTGTCCGGCACTTAAGAGACCGAGGGCCAGCGCTGTCCAGAGACACTTCCGGGTCACGTGGCCAGTGTGACGAAGCTGCTCTGGCGAGCCAGCACCAGCGCAGCGCACGGAAACGCTGTTTACCTTCCCGCTATAAAGTGGTACCTATTTATCTACTTGCACTTAGGGTTGCTTTCGAACTGCTAGGTGGGCAGGAGCTGGGACCGAAAGACGGGAGCTCACCCCGCCGCGGGGATTCAAACCACTGACCATACGATCGGCAAGTCCTAGGCAATGAGGTTTTACCCACAGCGCCACCCGCGTCCCCTGTTTCACAATAGCAGCACCAAAAAGGGGTTCTTTAAAACTAGGCTGCGGAAATGAAGAAAGCCTGGGTGGGGCCAAGCAGGAATGGGGAAGTTCTACGTGCTCAATTTTAGTGCTGAAAGCAGAAAAATCTGGGGTACGCAGCAGGCCAAATGACATGTCGCATCATTTATACATTCAAAATAAGTGCTCCTGATGCTATTTTACACCTTGCGTGGCTGATTGATGGATCACAGGCTTCTACTAAAAAGCAAAGTATATCCCATGAGCTGGAAAACAGCCCACCATGATATGGATGGGCAGTGAAAGGGAGAGATGATTAATTAGTGTCAGAGTTAAGCTACCACAACTGTGCAATCATAAGCAAGTTGTGTAAGTTGTGTTGATTTCACTGTTATATACCTCTCAGGTAGGAGGCCCAGAACTGCAGCATAAAAGGAAGTCCTAACACAGTGCCATAAGATATTATACGCATACTTTACTTTTTTTTTAAAAGGGGGGGCTATGTAAATACATACGAACATGAGTTTGACCAAACTGCAGGAGGCAGTGGAAGACAGGAGTGCCTGGCGTGCTCTGGTCCATGAGGTCACGAAGAGTCTGACATGACTAAACGACTAAACAACAACAACAAATGTAAGTACATAGAGGATGAGTCCATCAGTGATTACTAATCATGGTAGTTAATAGGAAAAACTCAATTTAACATGGAATGGTTAGTGCTATGGCATCTGTTTCAAGGCAGTTTATACAATGATGAACCATCTGAATGGCTTGATGAACCATTGCTGTGAATCAGCAGTACAACTTTAACATTTTGAGGATTTGTTTAATGGGATTTATTTAAACTGTATAGTGGGAACTGGGAAGGGAGAATATGGGCAGAAGCACTGCCAGGGGCCATAAAGATAAAATAAAGTGTGCAACCTCCAGGGCTGGCATATTTTGAAGAGACCTCCTTTTCTACTTGCAGAGCAGGAGGGTCACAATATTCAAGGGAGGTCCAAGGTACCCACAACTTCCCATGGATCCCAGGACACTTTCTCAGTGACCATAGGACTGCACCCCATGAGAGACTGTGGAAAGGAGTTCTCCTAAATATTCCACATTGAGAAAAGACACCATAGGCAATGTGGGTCTTCTATGGAAATTGTTGACCCACCCCTCTGAAAACAAAGCAGGATGAGAACTTCAACTTGGTTCACACCTTACTTCAAACCCACCTGATTTGCACTTCTCTTAACAAAGCATGAACTGATAACAGTTTCCTTTTGAAATTCACACTTCTCAAAATTTTGTGATGCAGTTCTCAAACCACAAAAAATTGTACGAAAGGGCACATGTTAGAGAAAAGTGTGAATAGAATTGCATATATTCGTGAAAATAGCATACAAAAATCATCAGCAACAACATTGCTTATTTGTATACCACCTTTCCACAGTAAGCCATGCTCCAGGGGGCTCAGAACATGAAAAAGTATGCACAGTTCCCTAACAAGTACAAGACATATGAAAATTTATTATAGAACAATTGATTGATTGATTGATTGATTGATTGATTGCATTTATATCCCATCTTTTCTCCAAAGAACTCAAGGTGCTGTACCTTGTTCTCTCCCTCCTCATTTAATGCATAGAACAACCCTATGAGGTAAGGTAAGGTAAAGGGACCCCTGACCATTAAGTACAGTCACAGATGACTCTGGGTTTGTGGCGCTCATCTTGCTTTACTGGCTGAGGGAGCCGGAGTTTGTCCACAGACAGCTTCTGGGTCATGTGGCCAGCATGACTAAGCCACTTCTGGCGAACCAGTGCAGCGCATGGAAATGCCATTTACCTTCCCGCCAGAGCAGTACCTATTTATCTACTTGCACTTTGACGTGCTTCCGAACTGCTAGGCTGGCAGAAGCAGGAACCAAGCAACGGGAGCTCACCCCATCGCGGGGATTCGAACAGCCAACCTTTTGATCGGCAAGCCCTAGGCTCTGTGGTTTAGACCACAGACTGCCCCAAGGTCACCCAGTGAGTTTCATGGCTGAGCAGGGATTTGAACCAAATGGCTTGCAGAAATGTTTATATTAGTAGCAATGCACCATAAAATGATGGTAATTTTTTGCAATGACTCAATCACACCCCCTCCATGCTCAAACTGTTGCAGAAATGTGATTACCTTAATTTAAGATTAGAAAAATGAGAAACTGAGAGAAAGTGAAATTGCCAAATATGTCCATTCCTAAAAAGGTAAAGGTAAAGGGACCATTAGGTCCAGTTGCGGATGTGGTGCTCATCTCGCTTTATTGGCCGAGGGAGCCGGAGTACAGCTTCCGGGTCGTGTGGCCAGCATGACTAAGCTGCTTCTGGTGAACCAGAGCAGCGCATGGAAACACCGTTTACCTTCCCGCCAGAGTGGTACCTATTTATCTACTTGTGCTTTCGAACTGCTAGGTTGGCAGGAGCAGGGACCGAGCAACGGGAGCTCACCCCATCGCAGGGATTCGAACTGCCGACCTTCTGATTGGCAAGTCCTAGGCTCTGTGGTTTAACCCACAGTGCCACCCGCGTCCCTTGTCCTACTGATCATTAATAGCTGTGTTGCAATGGAGAGGTAAAAAAAAATTGCTTCCATCCCCTACTCATCTTTTGATGCCAAATGGCATACTAGGAAAGACAGTCACAACTGGATGGTAATTCAACCAGGGCTTGTTGTATACGTTACACCATTTCCTCTGCTGATAGTGACCGCGACCTGACCCATGTATGCTTCTTGTCTTTGTGACTCTGATGAATTGCTCTCTTCTGTGGGGAGAGAAGGTGCATTAAGGTTAGCTGCACAATTTATGTCAGTTGTTGCCAGCTCTAAGGGGGAAACAGTTAATTTATTTAAAAGGAAGGAAAATGCATGCAAGAAGGGAGTTTCTAACAAACAGAGCACGGTTGAGATGTGGCCAAAGAGACCTTTCATTCAGAAGGATGAGTCTGTTTATTTAATACTTCCAGTCATTTGTGTATTGTGCACAGTCTGAACAAGTTAAAGAAAAATGAAAATAAATAAATCCAAATCTAAGGAGAAGATATATATTCTCACAGGCTGTACTATCATTTCAAGCTGAAGTCAAATATATAATTCCGTTGGAGTGAACCAAGCAATAGAAGACATTTTGTGTGTCATTTGTGCTCTTATTGCTATCTGATTTTTCATTCATCATCATCAACAACGAGTTTCTATTCCTCAAGGTCAGGAAATAAAATCTGTTTCTAGAATGATTTGGGCTGTGGGCCTAGTCTCCTCCTAGGTAAGATATAACAGCCAACTGTAATCATGGAAACACACACACAAATACAGATTATTTTATCAGAATGACAGCACAATTCTATACATGTCTACTTATACTCTACAGAATTCAAGGGTGGAGCCAAATTTAGGGCAGTATGGGTAGTTTTGAGCCAAGGGGGCACAAAACAACAACAATTACTATTAATACTATTACTACAGACCCTCCAAATGTCCCTATTTTCCAGGGACAGTCCTGGATTTACAGAAGCCATCCCAGTTTCTGATTCAATCCCAGAATGTCCTGCTTTTTCCTAGGACGTCCCTATTTTCGTCGGAGAAATGTTGGAGAGTATGGAGTTATGCAACTACACACACACACACACACACACAGAACCTTTAGAAGACATCTGAAGGCAGCTCTGTATAGGGAAGTTGTTTAATGTTTTATTATGTTTTTATGCACATTGGAAGCCACCCAGAGTGCCTGGGGCGACCCAGTCAGATAGGTGGGGCATAAATGATAAAAATGATGATTATGGTGAGGATCATGTAATAGGACATCCCTGTTTTCATCAGAGAAATGTTGGAGGGTATGCAACAACAACAACCACCTATATAAAAACTATATTTATATGGGTACCTACTAAAAAGATTCATAAAAAAAGCAACCATACCAAAAGGAATTATTATAAAGATAAGAAATACTTAGTGGTGGGGCACCAAATTTTGTCCTTTCTCAGAGTGCCATACTACCAGTCCACCCCTGCTCAAGGTGACCCACTTCTAGGCAAGTGTGTACAGTAGGAGAAGCCAGATGTTATGGGACGCCAACTCCCTTCTGTCCTGTCAGCATGACCAATGGTCAGGAATGATGAGAGTTGTAGTCCAAAAGCATCTAGAGACCATCATGTCAGCTATGGCAGATGAGAAGTGTGATCCTAATGTCAGTTGGTACAGAAAGCATTGGTCTGATGTGTTGAGATTTTTCCTATTCTAATTAATTCTAGAGGGTTCTGGAAGCTTCTCTGTGTGAAAGAAACTGGTGCAAGCTGGAAATTTCTAGCTGACATGTAAGTTTCTAGTCTGCCTAGGAACAAGCAGAAGGTTCATGATGTTTGAATTATTCCTTCAGAGAAACTGAGTACAGCTGTCTTAAACTGGTTCTGTTATCTCTTTCTGTCAAGTTCATGCTGACTATAATAATAAGGCCAGAAGGAGCCTGGGCTTCACTTTCTCTCTCTCTTTCCTTCTGGTGTGGTGTTCTGCGCATAGTATGCTTAGTGTTAAGGTTTTAGTCTTATTGTAAGTTTAAGTTAAGTCTGCTGCAACTAGATTTCTTATGGACAGTGCCAATCCTGAATGTATTGGATTTGTGGCCATTATGCTCATTTGCCCTCAGTAGCATTAAAGCCGAAATCGAAGGATTGATGCTTTTGAATTATGATGCTGGAGGAGACTCTTGAGAGTCCCATGGACTACAAGAAGATCAAACCTATCCATTCTGAAGGAAATCAGCCCTGAGTGCTCACTGAAAGGGCAGATCGTGAAGCTGAGGCTCCAATACTTTGGCCACCTCATGAGAAGAGAAGACTCCCTGGAAAAGGCCCTGATGTTGGGAAAGATGGAGGGCACAAGGAGAAGGGGATGACAGAGGACAAGATGGTTGGACAGTGTTCTCGAAGCTACCAGCATGAGTTTGACCAAACTGCGGGAGGCAGTGGAAGACAGGAGTGCCTGGCGTGCTCTGGTCCATGGGGTCACGAAGAGTCGGACACGACTAAACAACTAAACAATTGATTGCCTCTGGTCTATTTTGGGGGGAATCCTGCAACGTGTTTAAGTTTTTACTCTGCTAACTATATATTGGAATCTGCTCTGGAATAGTTTGAGTAGAATTAATGACACCTAAATGGAGATGAGGAGCAGTTTGGAGGCTTACTGCTGGCTACCACTGGTGGGGGAACAACTGCTAGTGTGAAGCTGGGGCCTCAGTGATGGCAGAGCCCTTCTGTAGCCATTTCTGCTAGTGGGGAAAAACCAACACACCATCCTAAAAAGTCAGCAACATCTGTGTTGAGACATATATATAGTATATAGCAGGCATAGGCAAACTTGGCCCTCCAGATGTTTTGGGACTACAACTCCCATCATCCCTAGCTAACAGGACCAGTGGTCAGGGATGATGGGAATTGTAGTCCCAAAACATATGGAGGGCCGAATTTGCCTATGCATGGTATATAGGGACAGAGATAACTTCCTGACAGTGGTATAACTCTAGCTTACCTGGATGTGTGTCCTGATCCCACCGGCCCAAAGGTGAGTTTGTGGGAGTGGTTTGCTGCAGGGATACCAAAGAAGGATTCAAAAAAATGTCGCAGTGATCAGCTCTAGTGCTTTATTATAAGAAAGAGTAAGCTTACAGTCTGCCGGGCTTCGCTGCTGTTACTGACGTGGGATGGACACTACAGCAGTGAGAGGGTGTCATGACTTGTCTGTGCTCAAGCAAATAACCTTCAGGCACAAAGGAGCATATGGCAGTTTGCCCAGAACCTCCCATCACACCCGGCCAGGGAGGCGGCCATAGGTGGCAGCTATCCCAAGCTTTTCCTCTTGCTGGACCTAAAGCCCAGCATCCCAAGGTCTAAAGATAAGCAAAGCATCAAAGCAAGCCAATTAGCATATATCAAAGCAAGGAAATGTGAACATATAGGAGCTCATTCTTGCAGCAACTACCCTTTATTTTGGGGGTTATCTTGACTACCAAGGTGGCGTTTGCAGACCTTCTGGAATGTTTCACCTTTGGTTCAACAAAATGGGGCTGGCGTGTGATGGAGCAATGGGGCCACACTGGTTCTTCAAGAGGTACACTAGCACAGCCCCAACCTTGGGGTTAGGACTGCAGTTTTGTCCAAATAAGTCACTGAATGACTGAAACAACTTCCACTTGGGCAATGGAGGTTTCCTTCCCTCGCACATCTCCCAAATTTGCTCTACCCAATCCCCCAACCCTCTGGGTGCAGATTTGGGGTGGGCTGCAGGGGGGTGCAGGGAGAAAAGAGGGGTGGGAAGTTTTTTTACTTGAATAATGGCTTTGTTGGAACCCTTTTGTCAATCACAATATACAGTGGTACCTCGGGTTAAGAACTTGATTCATTCCGGAGGTCCGTTCTTAACCTGAAACTGTTCTTAACCTGAAGCACCACTTTAGCTAATGGGGCCTCCTGCTGCCGCTGCACCGCCGGAGCACGATTTCTGTTCTCATCCTGAAGCAAAGTTCTTAACCCGAGGTACTATTTCTGGGTTAGCGGAGTCTGTAACCTGAAGTGTATGTAACCTGAAGCGTATGTAACCTGAGGTACCACTGTAACTGTATTTTAGCCTATAGCTTCAGAGATTAAGAAGTAAATAATAGTAATAACAAATGACACCTAAGTGAGTGGTGTTTAAAAATTATATTTATATTTCTTTCCCCTCACACATTTAAGGTTCTGATTTTAGCAGCTGTCTCATTGAGGCTACTAGTCTTCCTTCCCTACATTTCCTCTGGTTTGGGGGACTAACTCTACTGTATATTGTCAGAGAAATACACACATATATCTACTTCTAACCAAAGCAACCTCTGGGCTCCAAGGCAGAAAATACCTGAGCGACTGACTCCTTACCAACTTCCGAGTTCTTAAACAGGCAAGAGCCCAGGGCTGGTTGGGAGACTGCACACCTACGTTTCAACCAAATACAATTTACGTACCCTTCGTGGCAACGTTAAGCCTTAGCAGCAGGGCCTTAAATCTTGCTGAAGCAAGATAATGGGAACTGGCTTCCTCAGTGGTGAGATTCAAGAGCCTCTGGGTGATGCTTGTTGAGACCATCAAGCAGTGGCAGGATCTAGTGAGAGCAATCGGATGGCTAAATAAATAAACAGAATACAAAAGGAGAAAGGTAGAGTTGGTTTTCTTGTGCTTCGCTTTTGAGCTGATGTCACTTGTATTTGACTTTGGGTAAGTGGAGTAGAGGAACCTGGGATGTTGATTTACTTTTCCCAGAAGTTCAATAGCATTTTGATTTATGTTTATATTTTCATATCCTCTCAAAGGCCCAAAAGGGTGATTGTGTATGTTGGACTACAGGACAGACTGATTTGACATTGTGTTGAATGGCCTTCAACTTTGAATGACGAATGTTTTGTTTGTACATGTAAGGATTCCTGGAAAACATTCACTTAGTTTCTGGTATTATTGTAATAAATAAAAATGGATGCATTCAGCCATCATGGTAGACTATGCTTAAATGTGACAGGAATGAGCCTAGCCTACCCCTGAGTTTGAATGCTTCCCTTCCCTTTTGTTCTCCTGATGCACCTTGCATGTAATCCATCTTTGTAGTGTGTGAGTCCCTCTCCTTTTTAATTGATATGAGCCACATGGCAAAAATTGTCTGAAAAGCAAGAGAACAACAAAGCAAATCAATAAAATACAGTGGTACATCGGGTTAAGGACTTAATTCGTTCTGGAGGTCTGTTCTGAAACTGTTCTTATCCTGAGGTACCACTTTAACTAATGGAGCCTCCCACTGCCACTGCGCCGCTGCCGTGCAATTTCTGTTCTCATCCTGAAGCAAGTTCTTAACCCAAGGTACTATTTCTGTAACCTGGAGTGTCTGTAACCTGAAGCATCTGTAACCTGAAGCATCTGTAATCCGAGGTACCACTGTAAATAGGATAGGTAAAGGTAAAGGTACCCCTGCCCGTACGGGCCAGTCTTGCCAGACTCTGGGGTTGTGTGCTCATCACACTCTATAGGCCGGGAGCCAGCGCTGTCCGCAGACACTTCTGGGTCATGTGGCCAGCGTGACAAGCTGCATCTGGCGAGCCAGCGCAGCACACGGAACGCCGTTTACCTTCCCGCTGGTAAGCGGTCCCTATTTATCTACTTGCACCCGGGGGTGCTTTCGAACTGCTAGGTTGGCAGGCGCTGGGACCGAACGACGGGAGCGCACCCCGCCGCGGGGATTCGAACCGCCGACCATGCGATCGGCAAGTCCTAGGCGCTGAGGTTTTACCCACAGCGCCACCCGCGTCCCTGTTAAAATATGAGCTACATACGTACTTTTTTAAACATAACAAAATAAAAATGCTAAGATCCTCAGCCATTTTTAAGCAGTCCACAGAATGAAAGGCTGAAGAGCAATTGCTCTCCTACAACTATTACAGTTGTGCAAAGGCCCCCAAAGATGACCTTCACTGGACACTGAGTTTCTGATATAGCGCTAATCCGTGCAAGTCATTTGCTGAGAAATAATTATCATGGTAGGAAATAATGCAAGTGTTAAGCTGCTAGGAAACAGACAAAGCAGCTGCCAATTCCTAGCTTGCTTAGGAGGGTCCTTTCCTCCCTCTTCTCTTTTAAGGGACTCCTTTCTGTCTACTTTCTCACACCTTGGAGAGACTCCAAGTCTGGCTGGATGCCACCCTCCATGCGTGAAGTAAAAAGTTTCCTTTTCCATCTCTACCTTGCTTCACCATGGAATGTGCAAGAAAATAAGTCAGTGTGTAATCTCTGCTCTTTCAGTCTGTGATCCTTTCCTGCAGCATTTCACAGTAAAAGGAGGCCCACACAGTAGCTGATCTAGTCTATCTGCTGATTTATGTATTTTAATAATACAGGAGTCTTTTGCAAAAGAAAGTTGCCTTGAGAGTTTGTCTTTAACGTTCCATGAATAGACCTGTCTTCTACAGAAAGTTTGGCTTGCTCCAACCACCAGATAGAGAGAAATGATTTTTAATAGCTTTGCTTAGCTCATATCCTGTAAGGTCTCTAGTGTGGTTCTGCCTAGACCTTTTGGGCTGCCTTGTTCCCAGAATTGTTAAAAAGGAAAGGGAAAGGGAGGGGGGAACCATTTCATAAATTTTGCTCACGTGTGAAGATTTTGCCCACGAGTGATTGCCAAGTACAACCTGAATTACCTAATTAGCACAAAATAAACAGAAGCTGTGTGCGCGCGCACACCACGTGCCGCAGTCGTAAAAATTAAGGTAATGGCCAGAGCACACAAACTGGAAAACTCCATGTATATCTTTACTGAATGTAAGTAAAGCTGGGTGTCATTTATATGCTGCAGTGTCCTGATCTCTAAGCCACCCTGACATGCAAGTGAGTGTGTCTATATATCAGAAGCATGTCATCAAATATTTGGGTATTTCAAATCAGTATATGAGTCTGGGGCTTCATCTCTGCACTGTCTACATACAGGCATGGCCAAACTTGGCCCTCCAGATGTTTTGGGACTACAACTCCCATCATCCCTAGCTAACAGGACCAGTGGTCAGGGATGATGGGAACTGTAGTCACAAAACATCTGGAGGGCCAAGTTTCTGCAACCTCTCCTTATTTCCTTTCCCTCTTTCTCTGTCAGTTTGCCTTCCTCTCTCAGACTCCTTCCTGGAGTCTTCTTCTACCTACCCTAATTCCTCTGAACATCTTTCTGCTCCAACCATCATTTCCTTCTCCTCCTCCCCCTGCCTTGCCACATACTTCACAGAATCATAGAATTGTAGAATTGGAAGGGACCAAAAGGTTCATCTCACCCAACCCCTTGCATTGCAGGAATCTTTCACCCAACATGGGGCTCAAATCCATGACAGTGAGATTAAGAGTCTGATGGTCCATCAACTGAGCTGCTCGGGCCTGTTTCTTCTGTTGGCGTGGATGTTCACACCTTGGCTGGAGACACATTAGGAACAGCTTTAAGGACTCCAATTGGTGTGAAGCCGATGTGAGGAATAATGCATCAAACAGTAGCGTTGGGTTTTCTTAAAAAACAAAGTGAACAATATATATGTACTTTGGATAAAGCGTGTTCTCCCTAACAGGGAGTACGTGTTGCGGTGGGGGCCTACAGGACACCCCACTGTTGTTGGGTGAGTATGTTTGAATGGCCACAAGCTGTGATTGGGCAAGGTGTGTCGCTGGGAAGATTGTCATGCTGCTAGTTGGTGGGAGGGGGCAGAGGTTTAAAATACGGGATACGCAGCCTTGGGTGTTCTCTTGGGCTGCGTGCACCGGATCACCCGTCCACCCTCCCTGAAAAGGGGGGGTTCTTTGTCCTCTGACCTTGCTATGCCTGTCATGGGGTCGTCTGCTTTTGGGGCAGGGGCCTGGTAGGAATTTTGTCCATTTGGCTGATTGGCTGTTGCCATTTGGTTTTTGCCTACTGCGTAGCAAATCGTCACAACTTGTAAGGTTGGTGGTTAGGCATTGGTTAAAATTGGTTGGTGTAGGGGTAAGTGCCTACCCCTCCAATGGTGGTGCTGCATAGGGAATTCCGTTAAAGGAATCCAGGGGCTTGCCATCCCTTTCATCCTAGTCCCTGGCATCGGACTTGGGCCGTGCAAGCCCCCGGGGGCATGAGGGTGAGAAATGAGGGACTGATGCCCAGCTTCATTTCTCCCCAATATTGTTTTCCCTGACTGGCTTCCTCTGGAATCCAGAAGTCAGTTCTGTCCCTGGGGCAAGGACAGATAGTCGTAACCAATGCCTAAGCAACCACTCATGTGTGTGCATTTAAATAAAGTTGTGGCCAGATTCATGCCAAAAACCTTAAACAAAAATTGATGTGTGAAGTGTGAGTTATTGGGGTGGCTTGGGGACCTCGGCGCGCAACATTGTGTGAACACATTAAAAACTCAGCGCTAGATGTGCAGTGAGTGAACACAGCCCTAGATTGTGCAGTTCTTCCTTAAGCTCTGAGTCAGTAAACCTGGCTACTCCATCACTGTGTATTCTCTGATGAAATTCACGGTGACTAATAACATTTCCCCATAAAATGCCAGCTTAGTTCTTGCTTTGTTGGATGCATGCTTGAGTATACTGGGAGAAATGTTCTGTGACCATTAGAATAGTTTGAGTAGCCTTGTTGTCTGAGTCCTCCTTTATAAAGCCTATGCACAGAAGTTCCATCAAGGGACAGATTTTGACATTCATTGAGGATGAAGGCCTTTCTGGTTTAATCTTGCACTGAGTGCATCTTTCATATATTCTACATTTTCTAATAGCATCAGCAAAAAATCTGGTTCGGAAACATGGATTCTTGCCTAGTCCCAGTGTATGCTCCTTCTTAAATTCTCTGCTCCCATTGTGTATCATCCCTTGGAGATGACACACACTGCAGGGGACTGGAAATTGATTGATCATCTCATCCTTCTAATGAACTTACACAATGCTTATGAATTAGTAAGTCTGCAATCCTATACATCCTTTCCTAGGAGTAAGTCCCATTGAACTCAGCGGCACTTACTTCTGAGTAGTTGTTTTCCACATTTTCACAACAGCTAGCAATTTTCTTTTTAGAAGTACAATGGCACCTCAGGTTAAGTACTTAATTCGTTCCGGAGGTCCTGTTCTTAACCTGAAACTGTTCTTAACCTGAAGCACCACTTTATCTAATGGGGCCTCCTGCTGCTGCCGCGCCGCCGAAGCATGATTTCTGTTCTCATCCCGAAGCAAAGTTCTTAAGCCGAGGTATTATTTCTGGGTTAGCGAAGTCTGTAACCTGAAGCGTATGTAACCCGAGGTACCACTGTACTCATGAAATTTCATCAGCATTTTGGTGTGATGTTCTTGTAACACACACATTTTCCTAAGCAATTTTTCCTAATATGGATATTTTTGAAAAGCAATTTCCCCTTATATAAAGTGTTTTTGTATTTTGGTCTCATGCATATATGCACTTACAGTATATGCACCCTTTGCTCTAGTATATGCATTTTTGAATACATTGCTTGGCTGCAGAACTGAACTGCAAAATTCAGAGAGGTGTGGATTTCAAACGATGGCTGTGTCTCAGTTTGCATATTGTTTTGAAATGTACATATTCAGTAAGTTTGCCTTTAAAAGCATAATGAATTGAATTTATCCCCATCTCTATTTGTCAGCAATGTAAACTCTTATATGTAAACACAAGGGTTTGCTGACCAAAATAGAATTCCAACATTTTTGCCCCTTACTTAAAATAGAATCACATAGCAACAACCCAAAATAGAGCGAGTGGATTCAATTTAGGATGTGCAGCATGAACCCAGCTGGTTATTTCCCTGAATGTTCATTCTTTAATTTCTCTTTATTCTTCTTCCAGAACTCTGCATTCTTCTGATACCAATCTTGGAATTAGACTGAAGATTACATCTGATATATTTTTTTTGCCTCCATAATTTTTCTTTGGCAGCCCCTTATCTTTGGAACTCATCGCTTCCAGATATTTGCATGATTTTGTCCCGCCCACACTTTAAGAACTGCCTCAGAACTTTTCCCTGTGCTTCTCTAAGTCACTGACATTTGCTCTGGAATTTTCCCCCCTGTTGTCTTTCTTTATACCTTCTTCATCTCTTTTTCCACATGTGTTTTTTGACAAAGGCCTGTGGACAAGGCCTTATCATGGTGGGCTTTATGTTATACGCTGGAGAGTGCTTGGTTTCAGGATATGTTTCTTAGCTAGATGAGAATACTGTTGCTGAAAAGCAGCACACAGGTTTTAGATTAGTGGTAATACTTTCCCCCCAAATAATAGTACACATGATACAAAAAGGTACAGATGTGAAACAATGAAATAATTTCATTTCAGCCCACTGTTCACGGTTAAAGGGATTTCCCCAAAATACTGCCTAAATTATACTTCACTTTTTTTTTTCTTCTTTGCCATCATTTGTTCATTGCCAAGATGCTTGGTTGCATGTTGAGGTCCCCAAGCCACCCCAAATAACACACACTTCACACAGGATTTTTGTTTATGGTTTTTGGCATAATTTTGGCCACAACTTTATTAAAATACAAAAAAATGTGAATGGTTGCTTAGGCATTGGTTGTGACTATCTGACCCCAGTGGGAACAGACTGACGTTTTGCACGCACACGAAAGTCAGAAAGGGGAATACATTTTGGGGATAGCGACGGAGCAGGGAACCTGCCCTCAGCCCTCCCCAAATGCACCCAGGGGCTCTTGCGTGGCCCTAGCCCCTTGACAGGGTTCGGACAAAAGCAATGGTGAGCCCCTGGATTCCTTTAACGGAACACCCTTTCAGCAGCAGCATTAGAGGGGCAGGCACAGCCAATCCATGCCCCTCGACCAACCAAACCAAAAACCAATGCCTAACCGCAACCTTACAAGTTGTAACGATTTGCTACGCAGTAGGCGAAAACCAAATGGCACCAGCCAATCAGCCAAATGGACAAAATTCCTACCGGGCCCCTGCTCCAAGAGCAGATGACCCAATGACAGGCATAGCAAGGTCAACACGAACAGCCCTAAATATAGGGAGGGAGGGAGGGCAATCCGATGCACGCAGCGAAAAGAGGAAGCTCAATGCTGCATGCAGGGACCTTTAACATTTCTGGCTGTCAATCACAAAATGGCAAGATTAACTTCTCCCCAACAAAAAGGGAAGCCCAATCACAACAGTGGCCAATGAAATAATTAGCCCGTCCCATAACTATGGGGTGTCTTGCCAGCTCCCACCACAACACATGTTCTCCATGAAGGAGAACACACTTTGCGGGAACTTTATCTTCTTCCAGTAGAAGTGCTTTTTGAAACAGTAAAGCCCCCTTCAAAAAGTCACCTTTACAGGCTTCAGTATGTGAAGGGCTGACCACACCTGCTGATTCTTTCAGCTGCAACTCCAACATCTGTGAATTCAGCACAATGACTGGGAAGGGGAACTTACATGCAATGTTGCTACATACACAAGACTTCAGCCTAGCCTGGCATGGGTGACAATAGAGAGAAGGAAGAAGGAGCAAACTTCCTTTCACTCCCTCCCTCAGCCATCCTTCCTGCCCTCTTGCTGGTGTTCCTTCTCAGCTGCGTCCTGCTGGTCTAGCATGGTGCAGGTCCGCCGTTGCTTGGCCCTCTCCACTGCCTGCCCTGCCCTCTACTCCTCCCTCCTCCATGCTTGAGGCTCTTCCAATGCCAGCATGGGCGAGAGGCTGGAGCTGCAGCTCAAGTTGCCCATAGGAGACAGCCATCTACTCCTGGCTCCTGCCCGTCTACATGAGTCGAGGGGAATAGCGGAGCCCGGGTGGTGAGGGAGGCAGGACGCTGAATATGGGGAAACCCCCCTCCACAAAGGGCAGGAGGATTTGGTGTCACAAAAGTGTGTGTGCCGCCCCCAATCCCCACCCAAACCTGTCTTTTATTTTGCCCGACCTGCCCGTATTTTGTCCAACCAAAGGTGGCAATCCTAGCTTCTGGCCACGTCTTCCTTCTTTGGCGATTACTCGTAGCCGAGTAAGATTGTCTTCCATGAGCATGGTCTTAATAGTGAGTCTGCAAGTGACTGTGGAGGCCGCCTACCTGTGTACATGTGTATGTGATTAGCCAGCCTCCCCCAGCTTGTGTTAGAATTCCTGCTCTGTGATTGCAGTCATGGGATTGTCTTTCACATGATGGTGTATGTTTTGACTCCCCAAAGTGGGAAGTGACGGAGACAGGATGTTTGTGTTACTGTGTTCCGTGAAGTGGGACTATTGTCCTTTGTTCTTTTTCTCTTTGCTGTCTGATGTTAGAGAGGGAGCCATGTTGCAGTGCTCCGTGTGTGTTTATATGTAAATAAAGTAGATTAGCCAAAATGCTGAGTTGCTGAGGTCTGTTACGCAAGCAGCGAAGACTCTGCAGATCCCTAAGTGTGTCGATGTCTGTTGACATCGGTCGATGTGATGTTTGGGCAGAAGAAAGCTTTTGAAGCTCCCGATCAATCGACCAGGAGGGAGGGAACATGCCAGTTGGGCATGTGTCTCTGCCAGGGTCCTTCTTGAGAGTAGGACGAGCTCCTGACAGCTTGATCATCTCAAGATGTTTTGGATTGTGACTCCTATCAGCCCCACTCAGCACTGCCAATGATAACTGATATGGAGAGCTCCAGGTTGGGGGAAGATGGTTCATAGGCCTTTCAGAAATCATACACAGCATTTAGATATCTGGCAGCATCATGACCTGCAGGAGGTATGGCCAACAGATGTGGTCCTGCTTCCCTTTCACAGAGTCAACTCTGTGAAGAGGCCTTATCAATAAGGCCTCTGGTCAATAAGTGTCCTTTTCTCTTCTGGCTGGGGCTGAGGGGACTTGCTGTCCAAAACAATCTAGAGCCTTCCAGGTTGGCAAAGCCTGATCTAGTGATTACTCAATATGTGACCCTAAATTAAACCAAATCCTGTGTCTTGCCTTCATATTTCTGAATCTGTGTGCAAAAGTTAAAGGCTTTTTTTTTTAAAAAAAAAAAGTCTTTTGAATCATGTGGAAATTTTCACAGAGCCTGTTTTATATAAACAGGTCCATTTGTTCATTGAATGAGCCTGGAGCACTTCAAGGCAACTGTTTATGTTAAAGAAGAAACAGAAAATTTGGGTTGGCAAAGTTCCACCTTCATACCTAAAAGAGTTGTCAGGCCTTTAGATCAACACTTCGGTGCTAATATATTTTTCCTGAAGGGGACAGGTGAAGCCAAGAGCATAATTTCTGGATGGAACATCCAGAGGTGTGAGCCTACTTGGTCATGGTTGGGGAGACAAAATGGCCAGTGTTCATTGCAAGTTGACTTTGGCAGCACTCCCTCAGAGGACCTGGATGAGTAAATGTTTTGCTCCTAAGTCACAGTACGTACATGTTTATCCCTGTAGAAGTGGCCATAGTGTTGATCATAGAAAAATAACAAGGACAATCCTGAAAACACTTTGCCCTGATTTATGTTCATGGGACTCTTCTTTGAGTATCTACCAATTTGTTGTTGTTTAGTCATTTAGTCGTGTCTGACTATTCGTGACCAGAGCACGCCAGGCACTCCTGTCTTGTTTGGTCAAACTCATGTTCGTAGGTTCGAGAACACTGTCCAACCATCTTGTCCTCTGTCGTCCCCTTCTCCTTGTGCCCTCCATCTTTCCCAACATCAGGGTCTTTTCCAGGGAGTCTTCTCTTCTCATGAGGTGGCCAAAGTATTGGAGCCTCAGCTTCACGATCTGTCCTTCCAGTGAGCACTCAGGGCTGATTTCCTTAAGAATGGAGAGGTTTGACTTTCTTGCAGTCCATGGGACTCTCAAGAGTCTCCTCCAACACCATAATTCAAAAGCATCAATTCTTCGACGATCAGCCTTCTTTATGGTCCAGCTCTCGCTTCCATACATCACTGCTGGGAAAACCATAGCTTTAACTATATGGACCTTTGTTGGCAAGGTGATGTCTCTGCTATCTACCAATTTACATTCATAATCTACCAATTTACATTCATTTATATCAGTGTAACTGTCATAGCTCCGACAGAGAATCTTGGCTATTGCAGTTTGGCAGGAGTTCCATACTGTTGAAGGTTTTGCTTCCCAAACACACATTTTTGGGCACTGGGCAAGATCACGGGCCCCCCAAAAGCGCTTTTTCAGAGCAAGAGTGTGGCACCCAAAAGGGCCGCTGAGATCTTCTTGCATGAAAAAACACAATGTCCCATTTCTTTCTAGGGCACTTGGAAGGTATGGGTCATAAGATTTCTTTCTTAGGGATTTCCAACTTCCCTCACTTGCAGACCCCAGGATTCTTTGCGTAAAGGGGAGTGACTAGCAAACCTCTCAGTGCTCCAGATTTATCATTTCATACACTTCTGTCTTGCTCTTCAACCCTTTCTGCATGTTCAATTAATGTGTGTAGACATATGTACTGTGGCTTGACAGCAGGATGTAGACATAACTTGCATTTGCACTAAAAAGAGCCCCCCATTTAAATACAGCTGTTACCATCCTAGCTGAGGCATATGGAAATTATAGCCCCAAATACCTGAAGGGTACCAGGTTGGGGGTGGCTAATTTAGATTGTGAGTCTTCTCACATGTACATCATCATCACCAGGAAAAGAAGAGTACATAAATATCTCTAAATTTTAGGAAAACCTGGAACATTGCTTCAAGTTTTATTGCATGTAAAGCTCAGAAAAATAAGTGCATTAATAGCAATATTATGTAACATAAAGCCTTTCTTTGTTTATGTTTTACACAAGAGAAGAACGTTTGGGGAAGGAAGGAGTTGACCGGAATAAGAACCTCTGATTTAATTTTATTTGTTTCACAAACAAAAAGGAGAGATACCTGCAGCAAAAGAAATGGCGATTCAGAGCTTTGCGCTAGCTATTTTCCTTAATTTGTTATGCACAGCCAGATCTGCTTGTTGCATACAGACTTCGCATGTGATTTTGATCACTCTCACCTGTGATAGATTTTAAGCCGGGGGTGAGGAAAATGGGACAACATCAGTACTGTCAGGGCGGTTGGCATTTCCCCCGGTTTTGTAAGTAAGTCCACCTGCCAGGCTGTGATTGATGGAACCATCTGGTTCTGCCTCACAATGGAGCAGGAATGCAAAATCTGCACAGTGCAAGCAGATAGTCAGCAGCCATTTGCTGCAGAGCCGATTCTGGATCCAGAGTTGCCGTCTCTTTCGCTGAAAGTCACCTTAAACATGAATTCTCTTCCCTCATCTCATGCTACTCCAAACATCTTAAAAGGCAGGCTGTCGTGCCATTAATGGCTTGCTTGAGTGACAGAAGGGAGGCTGTTAAAAAGAGGGAAATGAAGGCCACATTTTTAATCTTCTAATGTGGGCCCTCTTAGAATCTTCTCCCATGTTCTTTTGTGTTTTGAATTAATGCGTGCACATGTCACGGGGCAGGCTCTGCACACAACTTGCTCTTGCCTGATCAGATCTGAAGAAAGCCCCTCCCCCCTCCCCCGAAAGACCAGAAAGATCAGGATAGTGCTGTGCCTAAAGTTCCTCCAGCATTTCACCTACCACTCTGCATTCTTTTATCTGTCCTGAATCTTCCAACATTGACAAGTGTGGGGGGGCCACAGCTGCTGATGCTGCCCCCGGTTTATATGTGTTTAACTGAAGGTCTGTATAGAACAGAGGCGGCTAGCCTGTGACCCTCCTGATGTTGCTAGACTTCCACTCTAATCAGCCTTAGCTGGCATGGCCAATGGGCCATGGATGATGGGAGCCGTAGTTCAATAGCATATTGGTGTAGGGGCTGTGTGCATATGAGTGTAGGGCTCCTACAACATGCATCTTTGGGCTTCTTGATCATGTGGAAAGAGTCCTCTATATGTGAACTACTGTACACACATAGGCAGGATGGAGCTACTACCAAGACCTTGCCTCTTCCCATGCATGAACTACTCAGATTGGTTGTCTAAAAAGGGCTAGGTGACCAGGGTGCCAGGTCTCTCTCTCTCTCTCTCTCTCTCTCTCTCTCTCTCTCTCTCTCTCTCTGTGTGTGTGTGTGTGTGGTGGTGTGTGTGTGTGTGTGTGTGTGTGTGTGTGTGTGTGTGTGTGTGCATCCAGCTAAAAGCAGAGGGACACGAGTGGTGCTGTGGTCTAAACTTCCTGGGCTTGCTGATTGGAAGGTTGGCGGTTTGAAGCCCCACAACAGGGTGAGCTCCCGTTGCTCTGTCCCAGCTCCTGCTCACACCAGTGCGAGTAGATAAATAGATACCGCACCGGCGGGAAGGCAAACGGTGTTTCTGTGCACTCTGGTTTCCGTCATGGTGTTCTGTTGCTCCAGAAGCGGTTTAGTCATGCCGGCCACCTGACCCAGAAACCTGTCTGTGGACAAACGCCAGCTCCCTCGGCCTGAAAGCGAGATGAGCACCGCAACCGCATAGTTGCCTTTGACTGGACTTAACTGTCCAGGGGTCCTTTACCTTTAACTTTAAAAACAGAGTGTCAGAGTGCTTGGAGTGCACAGCAACCTTTCTCCTATTTCTCAGATCCTTTCTCTGAGTGTGCAGAAGACGGGAAACTGCACTTAGCTTTACTTTTATGTTAGAGAGATAGGAAATGTCAAGGTACAGGTGCACTATCCTCATCTGCAGAAAAATATGCTTTGGTTTTAGAGGACAATGCAGCCACAAGGGGCATGCACCAGCAGTTGCAGACAGTCTGCAGCACTGCTCATCCTGCCGGGTTGCCAAGCTTTTGCCATTGAAGTATGCATGCAAATGAAGTCTAATAAAGACCATAGAAGAAGTCTATGCAAGCAGAAAAATCATTAAGGGGCAGTGGTCTTGTTCTCTACCTGAGTTTTTGGCAACAAGAAGTTTTTGCAGAGTGGCTTGGTTTCCCCAGATTCTCTGCTCCTCCCATCAACAGCTTACCTGGCTGTAGAATTCCTTCCTGCTCTTCCCTAGAATTCAAAGCAACGAATGAATGGAGTTTGTATTTGTGTGATTACAAATTTGGGGAAGGGCTAAGTGTGAGAGCATCTGTTTTGAGTGTAAGAGCATCTGTTATGCATGCAGAAGGCCCCATGTTCAGTCCCTGGCATCTCCAGGGTGGGTTGGAAATATCCCCCGAGCCTGGAATCCTGGAGAGCCATTGCCAGTGAGTATGGACAATACTAGACTAGGTGGACCAAAGGTCTGTTGGGCATAAGACAGATTCCTGTGTTTATATGAACGTATTGTGTATGTTTATCTGAATGGGGTTTGTGAGGGGTGGGTGGGTGAGTGGGAGAGAGACACACAGAGACACGCACACATACAGAGATTGGATATTGTGTGAGGTGCATAAATGGAGCTGAAGTGTGATTAGGGTAAGTTGTGGGGCGTGTGTAAAAAGATCCTATACTCCAATTAAAAAATGCATGATCACAGAAAAAGTGGTATTCTTCTTGCACAGAAAAAAAAGAGAAATGCGTGCTTTGCAAGTTTGCATTTAAAAGCATAATTCTTTTTTCCCATTGTGTAATGTTCTTGTAATCTCTGAAAATAGTGAGCTGTTAATCTTCGGGACGTTCTTTTATTAATACTTATATGATCCATTTAGTTTCATTTAGTGCTGGTTTCTACTAATGTCTAATTAATGTGCCATTCTTTAGAGAGAAAAATTACAATAAGCTTCCAGCTGTCACCCTAGCGAAATAATTTTCTCCCATCCTACACTACAGTCCTCGTCCTTTACTTCCCCCCTTGAGCTCTCAGTGTTTTTGTGCCAGGTGCTGTTCAGGGAAAAGAAACTACAAAACAGTCTAATAGCAAGCTCTAGCAGCTAACCAGCGGGAGGAGAGAAATACTGTTCAGGTCCAAAGCTTTGAATTATATTTGTCCACAGGTGCCCCAAATGTATGATTTTTTTGCTGCTGCAGTTGAAGCAACTCAGGAGAAACAAATTTGCAAAACCCCATAGGTCAGTCTTTGCCAACCTGGTGCCCTCCAGATGGCTAAGGTCGATGGGAGTTGTGTTCCAAAATATTGAGAGGGCATCAGGTTGGCAAAAGCTGCTATAGGCTAAAGAAACCAGAATACATTGCCCTCAGTTCAACCCAGGCAAAACTTAGGCTATGTAAAAGTGCTTTGGAAAATCATTCTTAATAGCATATTAAGTTATTTTTAATGTTATAATCACATAGAAGTAGAGTTGTGTATGATTAAGAGGGGAAAAGACGAATGATTATTTTTAAAAATACCTGCTCCACATTTTCATCCCAATAATCCCATGAGCCAGATATCTAATTATACCGCCTAGAACAACAAGAAAATGTTCTTGTCTAAAGCTTGACAACTCTTGTTCATGACACTGGTGTACAAATGATTATTGCTCTCCCGTCCAAATTTTACTGTTCCTGCCCTTGATAAGGATTTCCTAAGTGCTTCACAAAACAGGGAGGTGGGGGATATTGCATGGCACAAAACCATTTCCTCTGTAGATTGCAGAGTGTTTGCATATTCCGAGATGACATTTGGAGCTCAATGCAGCATAACTAATGAGTTGCTCAAAATTGGCTGTAAATAAGAGGTGCTGGAGCAGGCATTGCGAAGTTGATTTGGAACAGGTAGTGTGCCTCCATTTCTTTCACCACCTCTGTTGTTTTACTGTCAAGGCAAATGCATATTAAGTAGGATTTCAATCCCATAAAACAAACAAGCTAAAGCGACAGAGATGGGACGGAATACATGTGTGGCATTTGCATTAATTAGCTTATCGTAGGTAAACGGCCCAATGTTCGTAATGTTTCCCTTGGATTCTAAAGCAAATGGACTGCGTGATAAATTTCTTGCTCAATGGTCTTTACTTCTGCAAATGCCAGAGGTGATTAAAGACATTAATTTCACATTGGAAGAGCTGGGCTCATTTTGGCTTTGCAGTGGAATGTTTGCGGCTATGGATTCTAATCCATTTGGCATGCCCATTCTGAGTGACATCCCAAGCAGAAAAGTCCTATAACTTCATTGGAATCATTAATGAGAAAGAATAAGCACTGTTTGCTCAAAAGAGCAGAGCAGGAATAAACTTACAAAGAGATTTGAAAAAACAAAACAGGCATGTACTACACACCATTGTCCAAAATGTGTTTTCTTTTGTTTTTGTCCAGGTTTTCTGGCTCAGTGGTGGATTCTGTATAACTCTTTTAGAGTCTGTTATTTTGCATTCAAAATGAAGCGGGGCAGAATCAGAGGACAGGTTTGCACTATGATAAAAGAACACTTGATTGTTTCAGTGACGGCATCTATTTATTCATAAAAACTCTGTAGCCTCTTAAGATCTGGTAACAGGATCTTTTGAAAGTTCCATGGCTGCAGTCACATAACACAGGATGAAATATGTGACATCTGGGTTGTGAAATCTGGCTCACTAGGAAACATCATGACAACCCCAGCTTTCATCTGAAAGAAAAGTAAGGAACCTTTGAGCCTGGGACATTCCCTAACAAGCTAATGGCCTCAGAATCTTCTTCAGGGCAAACAGGGGCAAGAATGTGCAGCAATGTCTCTACTATTGTCGTATATATTATGAGACCACTGGATAGGCTAGACTTGGTGTAATATTAGGAGCTTGAACTTTGCTTGGTCAAACTTTGCTTGGTCTGGCTTAAGCCACTAGCTGCAGGGACCCTGAACTCGAGAGCATATCCTCTAGGTTAGCCTTCAGCATACTAGCTTCCTTCCAGATTTTCTGGACCATCCTCCCCAGCCAGAACATCTGGTTCTGGCTAGGGCTGAAAGGAATTGTAGACCCAAACATCTGGGGGGAGCCAGGTTCCCAAAGGCTGGCTTAGGGCTATGCTTGCCTAAGTGTATGCAAGTTCTCATTCACTATAGCAGTGCCAAATAAAACACCATGGAAACCAAAATATTTGTTAAGAAAAGGGACCTATTTTATCACTGGTGATGCTATTTGGAACCCACCTGTCAGCCCTACGCACTGATACCAGATGGTGCCATTGTTGTGCCCTCCAGATGTTGCAGCAAAACTCCTGCCATCCCTGATCACTGGCCACAATTATTGAGTCTGATGGAGCCTGTAAGCCAACAATATCTGGAGAGTGCCAATATCTGGAGAGTGCCCTGCACTAAGCCCAAGGCTGCCCTCATTAGTCGCATGGTGCTCCAATCATCATCCAAAGCCAAAGGTCTGGCCACTCAGCACAACTACCGAAAACGACTTATTGATTGAAGTTATATGCACCCTGAGAGTGCATAGTGAAGGGCAGGCCTGCATGCAGTTAAGTAACTTTGCCTTGAGCCTTGGGTTGCATGAAGCAGCTGTATCATGTCCTAACGCAAGCTACCTTCCGTAAGGCTATGTCGCTGAAAATTACTGTAAGGAGCCACCAGAGCCGTCTTAAGCATATCCGGCGCTGTGGTGCAAAGATCCCTCCGGTGGCGCCGGCGCCCATTTCCCAGAGTTGTCGACCTTTTGGCTGGCGGGGTGGCATGATGCGGGCCCAGGACTCCCGTGGTGCAGGGGGCAATAACCAGAGGCGTAGTAAGGTCAGGTGCAGAGCCGTCTTAAGCATATCCAGCGCCAGGATACAAGGATCCCTCTGGCGCCCCCCCCCCCATTTCCCACATCATACACATAGCTGTCAACCGTCCCTTATTTGGAGGGAAACTCCCTTATCCCAGCACCATGTCCTGCTGCTGTCCCTTATTGATGATGTCCCTTAAATTTCCCAGGTTTCAAAGGAAGCAGCTCCTCTCCCTCCCTCCCTACCGGCCAGGGAGGAGGGAGGCTCCAACCGTGTTGCTTGGCTGCGTAGCTCACCCAATAAGGAGTCTAAGAACGACTGGGGGGTGGCGCTTGCATGCCTTGTGCCGATCAAATCGGCCGCGTTGCCTGGGGACTCGCCTTTGCTCAGCGCTTCCCAGCGGAGAGGTGACGGTGGTTTTCCTTGCTGCATCCATCCCCTTTGCCGGGTTGCTGTGCTGTGGGAACCACCGCTTGAGGCTTCGTTTGGCTGCTGGCTGGGCTTTCTGCCTTTGGCTCAGAGGGGCTCAGAAGCTGAACATGCCTGTGCCCGGAAAATCCCTTATTTTGGCTGTTGATCCCTTATTTTCAAATCTGTAAGTTGACAGCTATGATCATACATTCATCACACATTTAAAGCAGATGATTTCCCCCAGAGAATCCTGGAAACTGTAGCTTCCCACTCACTGAGCTATAGTTCCCAGAATTCTCTAGAGGAAGCCATGTACTTTAAATGTGTGGTCTAGAACTGGTGTCAGCGGCTGAGCATCTGCTTCACATGTGGAAGGTCCCTGGTTCAGTCCCTGGCATCTCCAGATATGCTGGGATAGAGCCATGTAAAAATCCCAGAGGGCTGTTGTCAGTCAGTGTAATAATAATAATAATAATAATAATAATAATAATAATAATAATAATAAATTTTATTCATACCCCATCCTCCCCAGCCAAGGCCGGGCTCAGGGTGGCTAACACCCGATATAAAAACAAATTGATTGAAATACAACTTAAAAACAAGATTAAAATTCAACATCATTAAAATACAGCCGCATTTCAATGGAAACTCAAATCAAAGTGTAGACACTATGGAGCTAGGTAGGCCAATGATCCAACTCTGGTTAAGTTATCCTTCTATCAAAGTAATATTTCATTTCCTCAGGTCATGTGTTAAACTGGCATTGTGGAGGAGGTTGTCCTATATAATGGACAGGGGGAGGGGGAGGATTCTCCTTTATTGGAAAAAATAGGATTAAGCAAATAAGAGAGCCAAGGAAGTATAGCAGTTAAGAATGTTGGGCTAGGACCAGAGACCCAGGTTCAAATCCCCACTCAGCCAAGAAGCTCATTGCATGACCTTGGACCAGTTATTCTCTCTCAGCCTTGCCTCCCCGCTCTCCCCTCCCCAGACTCTCCCCAGACTCTCCTCCTGGTGCCCTCCACAGCTTGGCACCATGGTTCACTGCACCACTACGCCAAAGGGTAAAGACGCCCCTGGGAACCACAACACCGATGGAAATTCCTGCAAGATTTGCAAGCCTTGCTTTGTTCATCAGCACACAACAGCCAGCAGGCCGTGGGTGAATCTGTCTCTTTCCTGCCGATGTCACTTTCACGTACGTTCACCTACGAGTCCAATTTGTCCTGTTTTCCATACTAACATGCAAATTCTTTAACATCCACAAATTCATTTTAAAATACATATTTGAAATGTGCGTGTGTGTGTTTTCTTTCTAAATATGCATTTCCAATGGTACTTTTTGTGTCTACAATAACATTGGTACCTTTCTACATATTTTCATTTGTCATGCTTGTATTTGGGACAATGAAAGTTTGCTAGTTATGATGGTACATTTAAAGTGATACTTGGGTGGCCTAGGCAACCCACAATTCAGAATATGACTGTATTTAGTCAATTAAGCCCGGCTTGTGGGGGAGGGGGAAATCCACTATCTCTTCATTTTTATAATTATTTTGTGGACATAAATTAAGCAACATGTGCTTGGTCAGCTGTCACATTTGTCTCTTAAGTAGTGAATTTACAGTGCTCACATGCTCTGGGGTGATTATTCTCTGGATGGTTTATAGTATCTAAGCTTTTCTCCCACCCCACCCCAACCCCCACCCTGGATAAATCTAATTTATATGGATTGGCAGCTCAAACAATGTATTTGCTACTCTCAGGAGGCAGCGTATGGTTCACTTTTTGGATTTGCAACTTGAAAAGATGAATTGCTTTGCATAATGTAAATTAGAGGCAGAAGATGCTTTTGACTGCAATGCTGCAAATACAATTAGTGAGATAAATAAGGAGCTAAATTCATCTTCTCTGAAAAGAGCTAACCTGATTGGTATGCAAAAGGCACCTTTATTTGCAATCTTGGTGCTTCCTAAAGTAGTTAGCAATGCACAGGGTGGCATTTTGATTTGCAGCTTTAAAGAAGTCCGGGATGAATAAAACATGGAATTAATTGCCAACGAAGAACCTTTGCCAGCCAGCACGAGATCAACAGTGCTGGATGAAAGCTCTAATTGTGATAGACTCCTTTCCAGTCCCAAGGGAAATGATGCCAACACAGGAAAAGGTTAGCTGGGACTTCTCATCATTTGTGGGGGGAGGGGGGCTACACCTCCTCTCCCTTCTCAGATTTAAGATATCAGCGCTACATCAGATGCCTCTTTTCCTTCTGCTTTCTGATGCACATTTTGACTCAGGATTTGTGGAACTTAGCAAATCAGCATGCAACAGAACAGCATAATGCAGCACAAGGGCCTTTCTGCATTAGAGCTTTTATTGTGATAATTTCAAGGAATGTAATTTTCGCCACCTCCTGAAGAGGTGGGAAATGACTAAGGCTGTGTCGAAATGGCAGAGCATAATGCAAATCACATTTAGCTCTCAACGGGCTGGATATTTCAGGTTTTATTCCCATTCCGTTTCCCCTAGGTTTTCGCCAAATGTTTTCTGTTCCTAGTGCCGTGGTGATGAGATCTCTTCCTAAGAAAGGGGCAGAGTATGATGGAGAATTTAGGGTTTGTTTGCAGCAAGTGACATGGAATGCAACCTCAACAGCTTGAAGAAGGCAGGATGGGATGGGAATTGCAGCTCCTGATGTGCGGGGAATGATCTGAGCACTGATGAAAAATTGGGGAAGCGGCAGGAATCAGTTTAACAACAACAACAACAAGGCCCATTATAATAAGAATGGAAAAGAACCCCCTAAGGTCCTATGAGGTGGACATCCATGGCACAATCCCTCTGCGAAGCACTTCACTCACAGACTCTTTACAGGCTATATGGATATCCCACTTGCTGGATCATCACCTTGTCATGGTGAGTGGGCTTGCATGTTCCTATGACCCTTGTGAGCGAAGCCGTCGGGAATCTCGTACTCCCAGCAGGGTCACCCAAGGTGGTAAGGTCAAAGGGAAGGAGCTATACAAAGAATGATTCAAGAAGTCCTCAATGGCAGAACATGCTTGTGAAACATGGACCATTTATAAACGCTATCTCCAGCTCCTTGACAGATTCCATCAACAGTGTCTCCGAAAATTTTTACACATGACTTGGGAGGACAGGCGAACTAATATCAGTGTATTGGAAGAAGCAAAGATCACCAGTGTTGAAGCAATGATTCTTCAACATCAACTTCATTGGACTGGTCATGTTGTGCGGATGCCTGATGATTGTCTTCCAAAGCAACTACTCTATTCCGAACTTTAAAATGGAAAGTGTATTGCTGGCGGTCAACAAAAGAGGTTTAAAGACTGTCTCAAGGCAAATCTTAAAAAATGTAGTATAAACACTGACAACTGGCAAATACTGGCCTGCGAGTGCTCCAGTTGGAGAACAGCCTCTACAAAAGGTGTCATGGGCTTTGAAGACACTCAAACTCAGGACACAAGGGAGAAACGTGCTAAGAGGAAGGCACGTTTGGCAAATCCACACTGTGATCAACTCCTGCCCAGAAACCAATGTCCCCACTGTGGAAGGACATGTGGATCCAGAATTGGCCTCCACAATCACTTACGGACTGTGTTTATGGAAGACAATCTTACTCGGCTATGAGTGATTGCCAAAGAAGAAGGAGATATGGGCCTAGAGGTGACATGGGTCGGGGCAATAGCAGCAGAGTCAACACCAAATGTTCTTTGGTAACTACCAAAGCCCATGTACTGCAGCAGAGCTCACTGCTAATGCTGCCCCAAGAGCCCCCAGATCAGTTGGTTGGGTCTGGCAGCAGCAGTTCAATTTTCCATGGCTCCCTAATAGAGTTGTGGGGAAACTTAGGATCTTAGGTGTTGCTGAACTACAACTCCTTGGTCGTTGCCCATGCTTGCTGGGGCTGATGGGAGATATACGGTAATTCAGAAACACCTGCAAGCCAAAGTTTCCCCACAGATGCTCCAGCATTGGCATTTCTCTGAGGTATTGTGGGCATTTCAAAATGGAAGGCTGGACTGGGCCTCATCAATACAGGAAGGGGATGCATTGACTGGCAGCAGATGTCCAAGGTCTCAGGCCTTATTGCCTGAAATCTTTTTTGGGGGGGGAGGGGGGAATGCTAATCAGGAAGCTCTGTCATTGAACTCTCCAACTCTTAATCCAACGCTTTAACGACAACACCTCACAGGCCTAAAATCTTGGGCTCTCTCCAAAAAGCGAATGGTTGTCTGCTCTAAATATCTTAATTTATTATTAGAAAACATTGTATGGAAACCTTCGTAGAGACTGGGTAACCAATATTTCGCTTTCTGTTTTATAAAACAATGGATGGGTTTTCTTAGCTTGCCTCCCTTGTCGAGAGTGACTGCTGGATAGGAACAGATGGCAGAGGCCTAAAGCTTTCCTGAGGCATTCAAAATGTGTGTGTGTGACTTAAATACCCAAGTAGAGGAAGAGGAAAGTTTTATGATGTTTCTATGAAACCCTGTGAGATCAGCAGAAGGGCCTTGATCACTATATCATGCCTAGGAGATGCCCATCAGACATGGACAGGTCTGCAGGAATGAATAAATGCGGGGAATATGACAGCCAGAGCAGATGGTATTATAAAGACTCAGTGATAGCTCAATACTTTTGTAACCAAAATGAAGGGTGGGACTAGAGGAGAGGATGGAGGAAATGGGCTGCTGTCAAGCATTTCCTGTAAAATGTATGTTAATTTATCTAGGTACTATTGATTTCCGTGTAAATTGCGGATAAAAGGGCTTCTTTATGTATAGTTCCAATAACTTGAGAGGAATTTCATGAGCATATAGCAGAGAGAAAAAGAAGACACACAGCTCCAGCTCTGAGGTCCTTCTGGAGGTTCCCTCACTGCAAGAAGTGAGGTTACAGGAAACCAGGCAGAGGGCCTTCTCAGTAGTGGCACCCACCCTGTGGAACGCCCTCCCCTCAGATGTCAAAGAAATAAACAACTATCTGACTTTTAGAAGACAACCCTGTATTGGGAAATCTTTAATGTGTAATGTTTTACAATATTTTATGTGCTGTAAACCCAGCCAGATGGGTGGTCAGAGAGGCACCATTTCAGCTTTGAGGGGAGACGTTGACAAAGAGATTTCAGCCAGGAAGACATAAGCTTGGCAGACAGAACAATAGCCCTTCTCCACCCACCCACTATTTTGGGAGTCAATTTTGGGGGTGCATGGAGGGTGGGTGGGGGGAAGCCCCACTGCACAAGCAGAAGTCCAAGTCCAAGATTCTCAGCGAGGTTTAAGTGCACATAAGCACCCCTGCATTCACACATCAGTTTATTCCATTTCCCTGATGTTTCTCGATCTGTTAATTTCCACATTATATTTGAGTTTTCACATGGCATAAAAGCCACTTCTGGAAAACTAATGGAATGTAGTGCATATTTACTGCTAATTTCCATGTTCCTTGGTTCCAAAATCTGTTCACAGCGCTGGAAAACCTTGAGAGCAAAGTGACAAAATTTGGCATGGGATTGAGGGCATATAGTTCTTTTCAGCTGCTTTCGTGGGGGGGGGGGGGGATCATGCACACACGTCCAGAAAGGGCAGCGGAGTAACGACGGTGCCCAATGCCATTCATCGTGTCGCACTGCATCCACCGATGTGAACGAAATTTAGCGAGACGTGCTGGTATATCCGTCCATAACACAACAGGTACTGCAGTGTGAAAGGAACAGCAGAAAATGGGACATTGTAATCAGGAAAACTCACACCACATTCCCCACGACTGAATGCACCCTAGGACCATTCGCCTCAGAGTTACTTTGATGACAAAGCGTGTCATCATTTTATCTATGCATTTAAGCAGCGCCGTGCATGCCTTGCTTCAGCTGCACAGATGCTACTGAAAATAAGACTGGGGATGGAGAGCAGGGATAGAAGTCAGTTTCCTAATCAGAAATAAATAGCCATACCTTGGCTTTGTGTCCCCATTATAATTAACTGGAATTTGTGACCTTTCACATGCAAATGAAGTCAATGCCTGAAATCGGGTGTCAGCTGCAATCCTTTCTCGGTTTGGCTAGGAGGCTCTGCAAGTGTACTGGCAGCCACCCTTAATTGACTGCAATCAATATCCCCTTTTTTTGTGTGGTGTGTGCCATGACGGTGGACTGGGAACATCTCCTGTGCCGCATCCTCTTCCAGGCTGCTTAAAAGCAGTGAGGCCAATTTATTTTGATGCTCAGGCAGAGGCACCCAGAAAGCCTTTTAGGAAGATAGCTAATGGAAGGCCCAGTGAAAAGAACAGTTGTGTTTCACTTAGCTGCCACGTCGGGAACATCCTGCTGCAGGCGGGAGGGAGCCAGTGACTGCCACATGTTGCTGCTTAAATTCGCTGCTTTTGCTTTGACTTTGGAATGCTTCAGTGTTGTCTGCTGCATCAAATAATTTCTTTAGGAACCATAGAATCATACAGCTAGAAGGGACCCAACGGCCATCTAGTCCAACCACCTGCAATGCAGGCATCTCAGCTAAGGCAACTATGACAGATGGCCATCCAGCCTCTGCTTAAAAACCTCCAAGGAAGGATTCATGTTCCGTCTTGAATTTGTCACTTTTCCCGCTAGTGAAGCCAGTGGCGTAGCGTGGGTGGTCAGCACCCGGGGCAAGGCAAGTAATTTGCGCCCCCTAACCCGTGGATTTGCGCCCCCTAACCCATGGATTTGCGCCCCCTAACCCGTGGATTTGCCCTAACCCCAGATGTTGTGCCCGGTGCGGCCGGCCCCCCCTGCATCCCCCACGCTATGCCACTGAGTGAAGCTGCAGCATTGTGGTCAAAAGCAATTGCGTGTCGAGGTCTTCCAATCCACCCCCAAATGATTCACACTTCACACATAATTTTTGTTTAAGGTTTTTGGCATAATTTTGGCCACAACTTTATTAAAATACATAAATGTGAGTGGTTGCTTAGGCACTGGTTATGACTATCTGTCCCCATGCCTAGGGACAGAACTGACTTCCAGATTCCAGTGAAAGCCAGTAAGGGAAAACCATATTGGGGCGGGCATGGAGCCAGGCACCAGACCCTCACCCCCCCATGCTCCCTGGGGCTTGCACGGCCCTAAGCCCCCTTCAGGGGTACGGATGAAAGAATGGCAAGCCCCTGGATTCCTTTAATGGACTTGCCTTTCCGCAGCAGCATTGGAGGGGCAGGCATTGCCAATCCATGCCCCTCCACCAACCAATTTTTTAACCAATGCCTAACCGCAACCTTACAAGTTGTGACAATTTGCTACGCAGTAGGCAAAAACCAAATGGCACCAGCCAATCAGCCAATTGGACAAAATTCCTACCAGGCCCCTGCCCCAAAAGCAAGCGACCCCATGACAGGCATAGCAAGGTCAACCAAGATTCCTAAAATTAGGGAGGGTGGGCGGGTGATCCGATGCACACAGCAAAAATGCCTAGTCAGAGCTGGGTGACTTCATTTTATAACCTTTGGTCCAACCCCCTAAAGGGCAACACCAAAATTTGCCCAACAACCCAACCGCCCAATCACTGTGGATGGTGAGCCAAACTAACCTGCCCAGCAACAGAGGGGTGGCCTTCCAGACCCCACCGCAACATGTGCTCTCTATTAATGAGAACACGCTTTAATGTGAGATCACCCAAACTATTGCTCCCCACAACTAGGATCCTGTCCAAGTCTAAATGCAGCATTACAGCTGACTAGAAACTCATTGGAAATGTACCCCTTGTCGGTCTTCAGTGACTGCGCGGCCCTCTTAAGCTGAAGATTTTAATGTGACAGTTGGAAGAGTACAACATAAGGAGGGACATTCATTCATTTGTAACTGCACTTTCCCTTGCATTTCCTAACTGCAAAAAGTCTGTGTTGCCAATGTTGTTGTTTTAAAAGGTGTATGTGTGTTGTTGTGCTAGGGCAGCCATGCACTTGATCTGCCTGACCTGTACAAATTTAGGTGCTGCTCCCCCAGCAAAATACAGAGTGTCTGGAGGTGACCAAGAATTTTGTTTGTTCTAATGATCAGAAAGGATATTAACAGAGTCAGAAGCAATTTTCTTTTTCATCCTTTCAGATGTACCTGATTTGTCTTGGCAGGTCTGCTCTTTGCTTGGCTCCCGTTAGAAGCTTTTTGTTTCATATCTGAACGGTCATCTCCATTAAATTTTAACGCGAAAGCCTATCGTATATAAGGCCTTGATGAGCTGACAATCAGGATAAGGTCACCCTCTGCTCGGATAACTCTGAGACTTGTGGGGAGAATTACATTTTTGCCACAACAATGGCAACCTCAGTGTGGCTCATTTTAAGGGTCGAGTGGGAACTGGGAAATCATCTCTTCTTTTCTCAGAAAGCCTGGACAGCTCCTCCTTTGCTGAGAGAGAGAGAGAGAGAGAGAGAGAGAGAGAGAGAGAGAGAGAGAGAGAGAACCCAATTCCTCCTCCTAATATATTTGCCTTGGAACCTTTGCAACCATCTGTGCACCTACTATGAGTGCCAAGCTGATCTCTGAGGTGGCTTGAGCTAACTAGTGATTTGAAGCTGGGGATTACTTTGGCTCACAGCTTCCTCAGAGCTTTATTCTTTAATTTGTTATCTGCCCAGATGCTCACCTTTCACTCTAAGCAGCAGAAAAAGGAATTGAAATAATGAACATGTACGGTATGCTGCTTGCAGTCCTGAGCAGCCAAGGGTCTGACTGTGGAGTGTCCAAAGCTCTCTGCTTCTCAGCCGCATTCTGAAAAGAATCAAACTTGGCCAGAAAGCAACCCCTACTCTTTATATCTTAAAAGATGTTGAACATGTTGCCCTACACAGTCAAGGCAATAAAGAACTATTTTACTTTTAAAAGACAACTGAAGGCGGCCCAGTTTAGGGAAGTTTTTAATGTCTGATGCTGTATTGTTTTTAATATTTGGTTGGAAGCTGCCCAGAGTGGCTGGGGAAGCCCAGCCAGATGGGTGGGGTATAAATATATCATTATTATTATTATTATTATTATTATTATTATTATTATTATTAGGTTTGAATTGTATCAGGTAATAAAGTTCAATTGCCATTTGGGGGTTGATACATCGTATCATCATCATTTTTGCTACAGTCAGTAAGCTTTGAAATGCTTGCTGTGAAACCACTTTTTGTGTACTTTTCTGACTTAATTCATATCAGTTAAACCCTGTGCTAAATAGCATTCCTACACAGTCGAACCAGGAATTCTCTAAGTGTATTGGCTATCCCATATAGAGATGGGAACGCCTGGAAAAAAACCGGGGGGAAATGGGTTTTCACCCTTTTTTTTTCAAAGCCATTTTTCCCCAGAAAAAAATGGGGGGGGGAGGTGTGGAATATTCAAACTGTTTTTCCATTTTTTTCTGGGGAAAAAAGGCTTTAGAAAAAACTGGGAGGGGGCTGAGTTTCCCCCCAATTTTTCCAGGTTTTTTTTCCAGTTTCCCATCTCTAATTCCATAGGCCAGACAAATAAATGAATTCAAGACAGTAGTGATAATCTGAAATAATTTATGGCAAAAGATTTACTGTAACTTTGATCAACGCACAGAGCATGCATCTTCTTTGGCATCATTAACAATGCTCATTTTTATTTATAACTGTATGAGCGAGTGTCCCACTTGTACATGCAGAAATGTAATATCATGAAAAATCAGCTCCTTTGCCTTTAATTCCCCCCCCCCAAAAAAAACCCATTCTTGTTTTTGCCAAACTGTCAGTGATTCCCTTTTCCGTGTCTCCTCTGTGTGGACTTGACAGGTGACATAAGTATTGACCTGGAAGCTATTTTCTAATTGAGGCTTCACATTTCTCATTCTTCAGCATTTCATTCTGAAATCCTTTTTTTATTTTACTGGGCTCATCTTCTCGGAAGCGGCGCAGCTGCACAAATTACATGAATGCAACAAAAACACATCTGTGGGGAAATCTTGCCGAAAGGATGCGCAGAGAGTAAGCTTTAAAGCATGTACGGCAGTGGAATGTGACACAGAAGTGGAATGGTAATTAAGGATTCCTAGCAACCCCTGGATGTATTGATTCAAGAGTAATGGAAACAAAATGGGAAACAGCAGCACTGGCTGCCTTCCACTTTCCCCATTTCTTAATGTTTTCAGACTAATTCTGAAAATGCATTCTTCCTGCTGATTAGTCACCCAAACCGAGACATGAAAATTAAGGCCTCAGAATGCTCACCCCCTTCGTCTACTAATTTATTTTCAGTTTGATTGCACTGGGGAAGAAGGTAGCCTCCATCTTTTAAGAAGCGGAGATAATAGAACTTAGGAATGCATGAACATCCCTTTGTTTGCACTGGAAGGGGACAGAGCTGTGCACACATTCCAAGCAACCAGAAATCTCTCAAAGGTGCTTCAGAAGCAGCTCAAGCTCCTACCTCTACTTCCCTCTTCCCCTTCCGAAATGTATAGTCTGCACTATATATTTAAAGCAGTTTCATAGCACTTCATAGCACTCCCCCCCCCCCAATAATCCTGGAGAGTGTAGGTTTCGTTAAGGGTGCTGAGAGTTGTTAGGGAACCGTCTATTTTGCTCACAGAGCTACAATTTTCAGAGTTTCCTGAGAAGCTAAAAGGTAAAGGTAAAGGACCCCTGGACGGTTAAGTCCAATCAAAGGTGACTATGGGGTTATGACACTCATCTCGCTTTCAGGCCAAGGAAGCCATTGTTTGTCCACAGACAGCTTTCCGGGTCATGTGGCCAGCATGACTAAATCGCTACTGGTGCAATGGAACACCACGACGGAAGCCAGAGAGCACGGAAACGCCGTTTACCTTCCCACCACAGCTGTACCTATTTATCTACTTGCACTGGTGTGCTTTCAAACTGCTAGGTTGGCAGGAGCTGGGACAGAGCAACGGGAGCTCATCCCGTTGCAGGGATTCGAACCACCAGCCTTCTGATCAGCAAGCCCAAGAGGCTCAGTGGTTTAGAGCACAGCGCCACCCGCATCAAGGGTTCACTGTCAAACCACCCTTGGAACTGCAGCTCTGTGAGGGGAATAAGAATCTCCAACTTAACTACAGTTCATAGAAAGTCTTCCTTCAGAGTTCTTATCCAGAGGGTTCCTCAGCTCCTTATATATGTATATTTGTGTTTTTTATATTGTAAACTGCCCTGTGTTCTTCAGATAAAGGGCTGTATAGAAATTAAAATCATCATCATCATCATCATCATCTTACCTTCACCACCACGTGGTTCCCAGGGATAACAATAGACATGCCAGGGAGCTTACCAGCATTGCTGACGGATGGGTGCTACCGCTTTAACTGAGAGCAGATGTCCTGTTGGTTGCAATACCAAGGCTGCACATGTCCTTGCAGTAGCTTTTCAGTCCTTATTAAGTTAATAGCCAGGGTTGGAGCAACATCTAAGACCACACCCACAATTAAAACACCTCCAAATCCTGGCAACTATGGTTTATCACAGATGTTGGGTATTGTAGCTCTGTAAACTATGGTTCCCAAGAATTGGGGGTGGGGAACCATATGCTTTAAATGTGTTTCCATGTGCTTTAAGCATATGGTGTACATTGATTGCATGGTGTGTAAGTACATGACAGGTTCCGTGTTTGGTTTCATGTTTTCACTTTTTACCTCCTTGCTGCCTCACACTTCCCTACCTATGGATCTGCTGCTTCTGGGATTGAGGGAGGCTCTAAGAGACTGGTGGCCCCAGAGACTGGAGTCACATCCACAGCATCCATTGGAAGGACCTTCATACCACTTTAACAGCCGTGGCTTCCCACCCCAAATCCTGGAAACTGTAGTTTGCTAAGGGTGCTGAGAATTCTAGCTCTGTGAGGGGTCCCCTAACAACTATCAACACCTGTAACAAAGCCATGACTGTTAAAAGTGCTTTAAATGTATGGCAGACCCACCTGCAGTATCATGCCACAACAATCATTGGAAAGCCAGTGTGGTGTAGTGGTTAAGAGCAATAGACTCGTAATCTGGTAAACCGGGTTTGCGTCTCCACTCCTCCACATGCAGCTGCTGGGTGACCTTGGGCTAGTCACACTTCTTCGAAGTCTCTCAGCCCCACTCACCTCACAGAGTGTTTGTTGTGGAGGAGGAAGGGAAAGGAGAATGTTAGCCGCTTTGAGACCCCTTCGGGTAGTGATAAAGTGGGATATCAAATCCAAACTCTTCTTCTTCTGCTGAAGAATACTGGGAACTGTAGTTTGTTTGTTTTTGTTTTTAAATATTTTTTATTGAGTTTCTTTTCTTAGGGTCATAGACACAAGATTGAAGTAAGAAAATACCAGAAACAAAAACAAAGAAAAATGATAAAAAGATTATTACAATCCAACTTTCAATAGTTTTTCCAATATTCCAAATGGACTTCCCCACATCCTCCAGACTCTGCGTTCTTTGCAATAAAAGTTTCAGCAATTTGTTACCTTGTTTCTTAACTTACTGTATCTTTCAATTATTATGTTTCTAAATTCGCAATATTATATCCCAACTTTGTACATTTAAAGTTAACATAATAAAATTGTTTCATATTACCACCTCTTTTTTCTTGTCTTAATTTTCAGTTTACCTAATCAAGTTGCTAAAGCAAAAATTTCCTAATCGTGCGTATTTCTTAACATTCGTACAACTTATAGTGTTTTTGCAAATAGTCCTTAAATTTTTTCCAGTCCTCTTCCATTGTTTCCTTGCCCAAATCTCGGATTCTGCCAGTCATTTCAGCCAGTTCCATGTAGTCCATCAACTGCGTCTGCCACTCCTCCAGCGTGGGTAAATCTTGAGTCTTCCAGTACTTTGCAATAAGAATTCTTGCTGCTGTGGTAGCATACATAAACAAAGTTCTGTCCTTCTTTAACACCTTCTGGTCCACCATGCCCAATAGGAAGGCCTCTGGTTTCTTGGGAATGGTATACCTAAATACCTTTTTTAACTCGTTATAAATCATTTCCCAGAAGGCCTTCACTTTTGGGCAGGTCCACCAAAGATGGAAGAATGTCCCTTCTGCCTCCTTACATTTCCAGCATTTATTATCAGACAGGTGGTATATCTTGGCTAACTTGACTGGGGTCATGTACCACCGGTATATCATTTTCATAATGTTTTCTTTCAAGGCATTACATGCCGTAAACTTCATACCGGTGTTCTGGGAACTGTAGTTTGTTAAGGGTGCTGAGAGTTAAGAGACCTCAATTCCCCTCAGAGAGCTACAATTTCCAGAGTAAATTACAAGAGGGGCCCCTCTTCCCAGGGAACTCTGGGAATTGTGTGGTGCAGAGGGGAACCAGGGTAGATGGGACCAGAGGTCTACCTAGGCCCTCTTGCGCCCTTGGCAAGGAGCTGTATCGACACCTCTGAAGTCAGGAACCATGGGCCAGAAACTCAAGACTTTCACTGAGGAGAGGCCCATGGAGGGCTGCTGCAACAGACCATGTCACCAACCACATTCCTTCGCTGAGGCACCCAGAAGAGCTTGCATGCCTCGCCACTCCAAGCCAGAATGGAGAGGTGGAATTTGGGGGTGGGGTTGGTGGGCCTGGGCCTGCACCCTTAGCAAGGGCCAGCCTGGTCAACTTCTTGTTATACCCCAGCAAGCCATCTGTGTCCCTGTCATGAGTGAAGAGTTTGGGTGTAATCCTTGACGCCTCCCTTTCCATGGAGGCGCAGGTTACAGCAACAGCTAAGGCGACATTTTTCCATCTTCGCCGCATTAAGCAATTGGTCCCTTACCTTTCCCGCCTTGACCTGGCCACAGTGATCCATGCGACGGTCACCTCCAGGCTTGACTTCTGTAATTCATTCTACGCAGGGCTGTCCTTGAAACTGTCCCACAAACTCCAGCGGGTGCAGAATGCTGCAGCGAGGCTCCTCACAGGGTCCCTGCCATGGGAGCATATACACCCAGTGCTTTACCAGTTGCACTGGCTTCCGGTGGAATATAGGGTCAGGTTCAAGGTGCTGGTTTTGACCTTTAAAGTCCTTTGTGGCTTAGGGCCCTCGTATTTACAGGACCGCCTCTCCTGGTATGCCCCACAGAGGACCTTAAGGTCTATGAATAACAATAGTTTAGAGGTCCCGGGCCCTAAGAAAGTCAGACTATCCTCCACCAGGGCCAGGGCCTTTTCAGCGATGGCTCCGACATGGTGGAATGTTCTGTCCCATGAGACTAAGGCCTTTCAGGATTTAACCTTCTTCTGTCAGGCCTGTAAGACAGAGCTATTCCGCCTGGCCTTTAATTTGAATTCAGCCTGATCTTTTATTTCCTTTCTCTTCCCTCCCCCTCCCCTTTTATGAAGATTTCCCACTCTGAGACCCCACAGCTAATTCTCCCCTAACCTCCTCACTGGCCCAAGTAGGACTAATTCAGCCAGCTAGCCCTGGTGACTATCGAATGCTTATTAGATGGATTTCCCCCAAATTGATTTCTGAATTTTGAATTTTATTGTTATCCATGTTTTTATACTGTATTTTATGCTGCTTCTTCAATTAAGTGTTTTAAATTTGTTGTTAGCCACTCTGAGCCCAGTTTTCTGATTTTCTGATATTATTATTATTATTATTATTATTATTATTATTATTATTATTATTATTATTATTACACCAGTGTATGGAACTGCCATACAGGAACATTTTGAAACAGCACCTACACTTCTGCTGTAATTCATGAGGTGGCCCCAAATTCTGCAATCTCAGTGAAGCTGACATTGTGAAATACACACCTGAGCACATGCAGCCTTCAGATCTCAAACTCTGTGATGCATAGCCCTTGCAAATGGAAGCGCATGCTTGAGAACATCTGATCTTTAATTGAAGAGAGTGATTGACAATACTGAAGTCCCGACGAGGCAAAAGGAGCCGGATAAAATGCAAATAGGTAGGCAGATTTTACACAAAGATCTACTGCTTGGGGCTCAGAAAATGGAATTCTAAATAGGATTCCTTCTGCAGGTTTTACACCTCACCAATCATATTATCTGTTGCGGGTCCAGCTATCAAATGACTTTTTGTGTGTGTGTGTGTGAAATGCCAATAAGCAGCCTTCTGTCCCCACGGCGCCGGTGCCAGCTAAAACTCCCCTGTCAAGGATGGATCACTCCTGACTGACAGGATGTCTTCTTTCTCTCCCTCCCCACTGAGAAATATTCATGCCGTTGTAGTTAGGCTCCTTAGTTTCCTCCAGAATTTTATTTCATCTCTTTCATAACCTTTTAAATTAATAAAAGCTCTCAAGTAATGAGATGTGGGGGTATAAAAAGAATAAATTCCTTTCCGCCTAATGAAAGTCACTTCCCCAAAATGTGCAAAACTCACGAAAGAGCAAATTCCATCTGGATGACTCAGGGAAGAAATGCCACAGAAGTTCTAATGAAGCAAGCACAATGACGTATATCAGTGAAGCATGAGATGGGTGCAAAAAGTGTGGGGGGGGTGACGACAAAGGAAGGAGTGGAGCAAAACAGAAACAACAAAACAAAACAGCATTATTCAGAATGGCCCACCTGGTTGTTGAACCAAGGACACCTGAAGGTGACATCTCTACTGTCACCAAGCAGTAGAGATGCATGAACCTTTCAATTTCAGTTTCAAGTTTTTCCCATTCTTAAGAGTTGTGTCTAACATCAGTCCTAGTCAGAGTAGACCCACTGAAAGAATGGACATGACTCACTTCAGTGCATGAATTTCAGTGTGTCTCCTCTGAGTATAACTTAGCAGAATACAACTCCTAAATCCAGTTCACATTTTTGCTCCAAGTTGTAACTTACTAATCTTTTAAGAAAAATATCCTCAGAAAAATTCATCAATATTTTAGTGTGAAATTCTCCTAAAGTACTCATTTTTGTATGCAGTGTTTTATACACATTTTTGCAAGCAATTGCCCCAAGCATCATGCAATTTTGTTTGTTATTTTCACAAAAGTGTGCGTATTATCATTATGTTTTGCACACTTTGCCCCTTTTTGCATTTTTTTGCATGCGTTGTTCAGTTAGTGAACTGTTGAATGGACACCTGTCATGGATGCTTTAGTTGGGATTCCTGCATTACAGAGGATTGGACTAGATGATCCTCAGGGTCCCTTCCGACTCTGGAATTGTACGATTCTAACTGCACTGCAAAATTCAGAAAAGTGCAAATTTCTGAAAGGATAATTCTGTTCCAGTTTGTGCATTTGATTTGATAAGTAGGTTCTCATTAAAATGCAAAGAACATTGAATTTCTATCTCATCCCTACTTAGCAGCAGCCAGTTTTTCAGAATGCAGCAAAGGAGGGTACTGAAAAGGTGCAAAGTCACCCCATTATCTCAATTAAGGGTAGAGATGGAGGAGAAATTTTATTCAGTTCACATTTAAAAGTGAATAATTAATTTTGCACTTTCTGAAGCAACATCAGAACCAAAACACAGCAAACCTTTGACATTTGCACTTATGCTAATTTTGTGATGCAGTTCTACAGCTAAACAACGATGACCAAGATATACATTTTGGGTAATTGGTTTCCAGCGATTTGTTCTGGCAAGCTTTCCCAGCTGAATAAGTGGGTCTTTGCAACAAATGTCTATTTTGTATGGTTTTAGTTTTGTTTTAAATGTGTTCACCTGTTTTTAGTTGGTTTTTATTGTGATCATCTCAAGACGGTTGTATAGAAGCTGATTTAAAAAAAATGAGCATGATGATAACAATAAAACATTATGGGAAAGTACAGTGGTACCTCGGGTTACATACGCTTCAGGTTACATATGCTTCAGGTTACAGACTCTGCTAACCCAGAAATAGTACCTCGGGTTAAGAACTTTGCTTCAGGATGAGAACAGAAATTGTGCTCCGGCGGCACAGCGGCAGTAGGAGGCCCCATTAGCTAAAGTGGTGCTTCAGGTTAAGAACAGTTTCAGGTTAAGAACGGACCTCCAGAATGAATTAAGTACTTAACCTGAGGTACCACTGTATGCATAAGAATGAATCTATCAGCGAGAATACACAGTTTTACGGTAGCAGGTCCAGTTCAGCTGTACTGGGCATCAACGCTGCCGGAGGGCACCATAACAGTGCTGTAGAAGACCGTGTGAGAGGCAGGGGCACCAAATTTTAGTGTTGCACAGAGTGCTGCTGAAATATGAGAGCCCAAAGTCCGCTGCTGAGAGGAGATGGGGCACTGATCCTGCACCTCTGACGATCCACTGCCTAAAACACATGTCTCAGGATGCCTGATCTCATTTGTGAAATTCCCTCATCGAGGTCTCCTCATTATTAATGTTCAGGAGGAATTTAATAACATTCCTGTTCATCCAGGCATTTAATGGCTGAAAGACACTGTTCCTGGCAACCTAGGAAATATTAGCTGTGAGGGTAGGTGATTGCTTTAACATGTCTTTAGATGTTTCTAATTTTTTCTACATGTTTAAAAATACATTTTGCATTTAACTTCTGACTGTACTGTTTTAACATTTTGGGTTTTGCAGCCTGAAACTCCTTCGGGAAGAAGGGCGCTGGATAGAAATGGAATAAGTAATAATAAAAATGACAGTGCCAGGCCTGTAGGAAAGGAATACCTGAAGAGATTTATAGCGTACGGCGAGGCGTCTAAGTCTACGAAGTCCACTATCTCCTTAGAAATATAATACACTTGCTACATGTACTGTGGTGTCAGGTCAGAAGTTCTCTACCCAGGTCAGAAGAGATCAAAGTCCTTCCACAACAAAGCTGCCCAGATGAAAAGCAGTAGTTCATCACCATCCACCCCCCTTTTATAAAACAGTGAACTTGAGACTGACACGTGGGACCTGCCCATCATGTCCACTGAGACACAGTAATTGGTTTTTAGGCAATTGGCCCAAGGAAAATGCTATTGAAATGTCCAACAGATAAACGTCTGCAGAAGCAGCAGTGATGCTGGTAGTTCTCTTTGTGCGTTTCAGATAACGAAGGCGATCTAACAACTTCCTGACAGATAATTAAATGCATTACTCTGAGTTAACCACCCTAGTTTGGCTGATTCCAGACTGGCGCTAGCCTTTCAGGAGCATGCATAGATTTCCCACAGTATCTCAGGAAGTTAATGCACCACGCACACACAACACTATGCATAATAGAGGTTCCCTCCGGGAATCATCACGTTAGTGCTGAACTGCATTTTGTAAATGATTTTTGTACAGATATCCAGGAGACTCAGATTGGTGAACTGGTCGTGTACGTAGAGAAATAACTGTAGGCCTAAGGACAAAACACAGAGCCTGCCGGTGTTTCTTTTAACTTCCTGGTGCTGCAATAAAAATGCAGTTGACTGCATATAAAAGCAGTGTAGCAGGAGAAGAAATCAGGAGCCTCTTTTTTTTTATGGCTGAATAAATGGTCCTGGTCTAAACAGTGAGTCACGTAGATAGATATTACACAGCGAGCCATCAAAACCTTGCTTTAGCATAGTCGCTTCACTCAGTTGTTCAAGGGAGATTTCAATATGAATGTACTTCAGGCCTAAGTCAGTGAATTACACAGGATTCAGCTACATTAGTAAAAACAACAACAACACAATGTTTTGAATGTGTTTTAAACATGCAACACCAGATGGCGGTGGAGAGCAAAAAAAAATTCTATGTGATTTTTACATAGCGGTTTTTTTCTTTTGTTATAATGATTTAATTTCTGACTTATTTATAATGGGGCCCCCCCACCCTGTGTGTAGCTCCACCCTCAGCAATACTCCCAAGAAATGTTCTGGTGGAACCTTCTCTGTTGATGTTTTCATCTGGCAGTAGCTGGTTGCCTCCTTTAGGAGGGGAGTTGATGTGGGAATATTCAGGGATGCAGGAGAGGATATATTGTCTGATTATATCCTTTTCCAACTTGTGTTAACAAGTTCCACAATTTAGCAGGGTAACATTCCCCCTTATAAACTTGCAGTGGATGCGTTTGCTCAGGCTCGCTAAAGCTTCTATAATAACTGTCCTGGTATTTTCCCCTTATTCCCTCATAAAAGTTAACACACGACACAGTCTTCTACAAAAGTATAAAAAGGTTTACTCACATATCATTCTGTTCACAATAGGATCCCAGAAGGCAGACTTAGCTTAGAAAAGTAACATATACTTAGAAAACTATCTCATAAGAAGACAGTCCCTTTGTCCTCTCTTGGCTGGAAGCCAAGAGGGCATCTTTGGCTAAGCAGATGTTGCTTCTTCGATGCATGTAGTCTGAAGAGAGAGAGATGGCTGCCCTGCCCTGTGCTTTTGTTGTTGCCTGCACTGGTGAGGCCACACCCACCTCTAGTCACATGCAGAGGAAGTCTGTCCCAGCCCAGAAAGAAACAGGAAGTTTACCTGCTGGCTGGACAAACATTCCTCCCCATGTGTAAACATGTTCACTCTAGGAATGTTGTACCTGACTGCTCTTGTGTTTCACATCCCACAGTTGAGGGTGAGCAAGGTTATCCCCAAAGTTTTATTTCTTCTGCAAAGTTATGGTTGGTAGACTAACTGCACCAGGAAGATTCAACTCTTGCCTGTGCCATAAACTTAGGGCTACGTGTACATTAGCAGCTTAAAAGACAGCAAGGTTGTCTCCCTTGCATCCTCTGCCCCAGAGTTTTTAGGTTGCATCATTACATTTTTGTACACAGCAGAGAGGCGGCAGGGATATTGTCGTCTGATGCACATTACTTGCCACACATACATCCCAAACTCCCATTTAGTGAAGCTATCATCTGCACATGTGCAATGGGTGCTTCAAATGGGCATACCTCAGCTTAACCATGGCTTGCATTTTCAAATCAGATGGCAGATGATTTGAGGGAAAATGCAGCCAACAGCGGTGTTTCTTGAGAAACTACAGGATCCATATGAATTGTGGCTAACATGGATGGACTCGCCTTCAAATGCCAGCCGTTGGATCCATTGTAAATGGTAATGTGTTCACAGCATCCCTGTGTGGTCTTATGCAAGCCACTATTTTTTTTTTTAAAAAAATACATTTTTAAAGTATTTTTTAAAATTATCCATGTAACTCAAATAACAAAACAGAAATTCATGAGACAAACACATAAAAACTAAATCGAACCAAACCGAGGCTAGCATGGGATGTTACATTCACTACAAGAAATGATGAAGCTGGTTATCCAGATATTTGCGATACGGTGCACAGTTGAGAGGAGAGTAAGAAATGAGAGAGCAAGTCAGTATTTCTAAAACTCAGTGGAAAAGGTGCATCTGCAATAAATGGGTCAATATCACTCTCTCTGTTGAGTGTTCAGAACCTGTATTGCTGCTTGTATAGCCTAAACAGCATCACTCATGCATAAAGAGCAGGACTGGGGAAGCAATTAAGGCTTTGCAGATGTAGAAAAACAAGTTTAGCAAATAAAAATAATTTTTTAAAAAAATTCTAATGGTGGGAACTCCATAAACAGCTCAGTGAGGACAAGGACTGAGTGTGCTTGGTGGCCACTTAGTGGCCAGGCTGAATATTAGGAACAGTGGGAAGAGGAAACTGGGAGGAAGAAGGAATGAAACTAGGTACCCTGATCAGTAACACTTCATTCTGCAACATCGTGTTGCATGATAAAATCAACGAAACAGCATTCAGCAATAAATACAAATAATGGCCCCAGCTTTCTACCTTGAAAATGGTTTTTTTGCATACATTTTTTTCAATACACAAGTGTGCCAAGTGATCTAACATACATTCTGCAATATGACTTACTTAGTAATTCAACTCCATTTTGTATGTTTTGACCAAAGCTAATTCATGCTACTTGACCAATCTATGCAATATGGTTCCTTCCTTAAAATTCCTGCTGCCCTGATCAAAACAATGACACTGCATTTGTGTTATGGCAGTCTCATCAAACCTGACCAGCATGATATGACAACAGGTGTTAGCTCATCCTTCCCCAAAGTGGTACCCTTCAACTGTTTTGGATTACAACTCCCATCAGCACCAGCCAGCATGGCCAATAACCAGGGATGTTGGGAGCTGTATTCAATAATAATAATAATAATAATAATAATAATAATAATAATAATAATAATAATAATTTATTATTTGTACCCCGGCCATCTGGGTGGGTTTCCCCAGCCACTCTGGGCAGCTTTCAACAAAGATTAAAAATACATAAAATGTTTCAAGAGCACCAGGGGGAGGCTGATCTTCTAAGGTTGTAGGTATTCAGGTATATTTCTTGGCTCTCTTTATTAAGCCTATCTGTATTAGACAGCCAAAAGGCAGAAGAGCGGCAATTTATGCACACACTGCAAAGAATAACCATTTTCTTTTTCTTTTGAAGGAATGAAAAAATGGAGTGATTCTATTCCTATAGCTATTTATGCAGCTTTGGCCTTTTTTATTTATCAGAATATTTTTGAATGATCCATTAGGGTGTTTACATACAATCAATATAGCCTGGGGTACCAGACAAGATTAAAACTGTGCCATAGTGTCTCATTGATGATAATACGTTTTAAAGATTCTTGTTCAAGGAAATGTTTTGCATTGCCAGTAAGCTTCAATCCTAGACAGCAATATTGATCTGAATGTCAATCTCTGGATTCTTGAGTTACTTTCCGTACAAAATGGAGGAAAAATACCTTGGGGGGAGCAGATAAATAGATGTGCTTTTGTATCTGATGTGAGTCTGCCATTCCCATTCATCTTGCTTCATGCCATCCTGAAGAATTAATTTGTTTCATTTTCCATTGTATCATAATGTAGATTGATAGGGATCTCAGGTCTGAGAACCTGTCTTCACGCAGCCAAAACAGTACTATCCACCCACCTTCAAGAACTCTTCAGGGGGAAAGACCCTCAGGGTTGGACCCCAGATGGTACAAAGGAGACTGAGCATGCTCAGTGGGCGCGGAATGCTGACTGACGGTTGGGAGGATGTCAGGGTTCAGCCCTTCACAGAACTGGAAACTGAGGTCCCACTTGCAACGCCAGCCCAAGACATTTTGGCATCTGAGGCGATCCACAAAATGGTTCCTCCCCCCCCCCCCCGCCCCACGGAAGAAAGGGTGAGTGAAGATCTCCATTGGGAACAATGGGGGATATCAAATCAATGTTAAAGGTAAAGGTAAAGGGACCCCTGACAATTAGGTCCAGTTGTGGCCGACTCTAGGGTTGCGGCGCTCATCTCGCTTTATTGGCCGAGGGAGCTGGTGTACAGCTTCCGGGTCATGTGGCCAGCTTGACTAAGCCGCTTCTGGTGAACCAGAGCAGCGCACGGAAACACCGTTTACCTTCCCGCTGGAGCGGTACCTATTTATCTACTTGCACTTGGACGTGCTTTTGAACTGCTAGGTTGGCAGGAGCAGGGACCAAGCAACGGGAGTTCACCCCGTTGTGGGGATTTGAACCGCCAACCTTCCAATCGGCAAGCCCTAGGCTCTGTGGTTTAACCCACAGCGCCACAAGCGTCCCAAATCAATGTTACCCAATGGCTGAAGTGGGAATCAAAGGCTATTGTAGGGGGTGGGACAAACTCTGAATCATGCCAGGCATATACAGAGCCCAGGTGATCCCAGAGGGAAACCCCCACTATTTCCTCCCTAGGGGTGGGAGGAGACCAGCAGCACCTCTTATTCACCACTGTGGCCACTGTAGAGGTGGCATTGGGGGTACCTGCCAAGCAGGTGGCAGATCCGGCCTCCAAGGAGGATGTCACTGCTACCATGGCAGCAACGAAGCATTCCTTAGGGGCAGTTGCCTCACCTGCCTCATGGGTGGGCTGGCCCTGCCCACCTGCATAAGCAACTGGCTGAAATTTGGCCAGCACCTGGTTCTGCTCTTTCCTCTGCTGTTGCCTCAGGCTTCCTCTAGACAAGCAATAGAATGAGGTGCTGGAATCCTGAAGTGGTAGAATTAACTGTATCACTTCAGACTTGAATGGATGGGTGAGGGTGCCCATTTTATTGATTTCCCATGTACGTAGCTTCATGAAAGAGGAGGAGGAACTGTTGCCTGGTTTGTTCAGCAGTGCCTCTGGGGTGCAAGAACATCACATGTTTATCCTGCAGTACTGGGTTTGATAGCAGTTTATTTCTTCCAGGCAAAAGGACATCTCCACAGCTGGAATCCTGAGATGATTTGAGTACTGGGAAAAATTGTGGAAAGTAAATCTGAAATTTACAGATTGTTCTCTTTTGAAAGAAAATTACATGAAAATGATGTATAGATGGTATATTACACCAGTACAGATAGCAAAAATGTACAAAACCAGGTCAAACATTTGTTGGAAATGTAAAGAAAAAGAAGGGACTTTTTATCATATGTGGTGGGAGTGTAGAGAAGTTTTTAAAAATTGAGAAATGATATACAATGAACTGGAAAAAAAATGTTTAAAATGACATTTGTAAAAAAAAACCCAGAAGCTTTTTTGTTAGGGATTCTAGGACAAGACCTGCCAAGAAAATTAAAGAACTTATTTATGTAAGCTACAACAGTGGCAAGAGTCTTGATAGCACAAGGATGGAAGAATTAGGAAATCCCAACAAAAGAACAGTGGCAAGAAAAATTGATGACTTCTGCAGAACTGGCTAAATTGACAAACAAACTACAGGACAAGGACAACTGTGACTTTAAGGAAGAATGGGAGCTTTTTACAAATTATCTAAAAAGACAACAAAATGAACTTGACTCCTTGGCAGAGTTTGAATAAACATACACAAATTTATTGGTTGATAATATGATAGAAAGATAACGTAAGGATATGTACAATTTTATAACATGCAGAGAATAATATGCGCTGAGAAATCAGAGGAGCTGAGGGAAGTCTCAGGGGGGAGGGGGTTGATGGGGGGGAGGAAAGGGGAAAAATAATGAATATGATATGTTTTGAATTTTTGTTATGTTGGAATTGTTAATAAATTTTTTTAATCAGGTGGTGGGAAGTGAATGGATCCTGGAAACAGCACATCCAACACTGTGTTAAAAGTTTTGAGAAAATAAAATAAAGGCCATTTCCTGCGGCTTGGAAAGCAAGGTTGCGGGTGGGCTTCTTCTTATTCATTCCCCGCCCACTTCCATTTATCAGGGATGCACAAGGGCCTGAGAGAGACAGTAGCACAGCAGCCTTGAAAGCTTTGATAGCTGGTGTTAAGTTGTGGGTGAACATATCAGACGACACAGCGATTCTTCAAACAGCTCTTGTTTATTCACAGGCCAGAACAGAACTGAACTGAAGGGTTCAGTCAGCCTGCTTATATAGAGCTCCAGTACAACGTAACTGTAACAATTTTCTAAAACTATCCAATCACTGAACGTCACTTTCAATCCCTTATTTGCATAACTATCTACCGTATCCCCCTGCTGGCCCAGGGTGAGAACTTCAGTACATAACACCGGGTAACTGAGCAGGGAGCTTGGGCTGTTCCTCCTCCACTGTCAGAGGCAATATGCCTCTGAATTGTGCTCATGTCCTGCTTGCAGGCTTCCCACAGACATCTGGTTGGCCACTGTGAGAACAGGATGGTGAACATGGACCACTGGCCTGATCCGGCAGGCTCTTCCTTGCATTCTTAGAGAGAGGAGAAGCAGCAGTGTGGTGGTACAGCAGGTACCCCCAGAGAGCATCTTGCCTAGGGCCTTCCTCAAACTTGGCAGCACCAATGAGGGCTAGCAAACTGAATTTCATTGAGAATCAAGTGCAACTAATAAGATCGTTTCCCACTCCCACCTGCTACAAATGGCACGTTTCCCTACATTTCAAAGCACACCTGCCCAAAGTTGGTGTGTGTGTGTAAAACATAATCTCCTGGGGAGGCCATCCTAAAACCTCTCAAGGCAACACACCATGTTCCACAACTGCTGCTAACCTTAGGGCGGGAAGAAGCATCTGTTCCGATATTTACAACCAAATCTTTTGCTGTATTGCAAGATTTTAACAAAACGGAGAGATAAATAGTGAAACCGTGAAACAGACTGTAGCTTTTGCATTGTGGGTTTTTTGTTTTAAAAGGGCAGTAGGAACCTTTATATTCCCCGGCTACGCAGACTTCGGTTCAGTGTTGTTTCAGTCAATCAATCAATTTCCTTTATTCGACCGATAGTCAGAAATAAAACATTACACAATAATTATAAATTATAACATCATAGGGGTACATAAATAAGGTAGGGCCACAGTACTAGACCTCTCACAGATAACCCACATGGTTCAGTGTTGTTTGCATTTTGGAAGAGGAGCAGAAGTACTGCTTGAAGTTTGTGGGATGCCTGGAGTCTGGACTCCCACTCTTAATTCCTGAACCCCTTTTCCAATTCCAGGGTTCCAGACATTGAATTTAGCATGCTTAAAAATCAACCCAGGAGCCAGCCTGGTGATAAAGGGAGTGGCTCAGTGCCAGAGAACAAACAAGAGCCCCCACCCCAACTCAGAATTAATGAGAAAGCCAAAAGTCTTTGAAGGAGAGCAGTTGCTTGAAGGATTGCAATTTGCCTGATGTTAGCTGGAGGAAAAGTTAGCTTGCAAGCAGCATCAAGCTGGAGAAAGAGGCTTCAAACTGCTGGCAGCAGTGGGAGAAATGGAACCCTCCTGGAGTGTAATTCTGGAAGCCCCTCCATCGTAGGCCCAAGTTGCATATATGTGTACATAAACCATATATCATAAAGACACCATGGTCTCCCCTGTGCCTCTTTTCCAAAGGAAACACAAACCCTGGATAATCTTCTGGAACCCCTAGAATCTTGTACTGCTGTGGAGATTTGGGTGGCGTGTAACAGTACATTAAATTCTAGCCTAAAAATAAAGATAATGACTTAAGTGACCTGATTTCTGATTTGTATTTCACTTTTCTTTTTCCAATAGAGAGTTTCAGAGTCTGACATTGGAATATACTTGATATTTTAAATATATTCAAGCCAACTTTTCTCCCTGGTCTTTAATCTTTGAGTAAAACATTGATAATCCTTCCTGACCTCAGCTAAGATCACACCATCACCCTCAATAAGGGGGGGGGGGATCTGGTTGGGTGCATGGGTGTTATTCGTTTACATATGTGCAGTTTTTAAATTGGTTATTACCTAGAATTGATCCTGAGCAAATTTAAATTATGAAGGAAAAGTAAAAAAAAAAAAAACAACCCAGGCCAGGTTAAAACTGACCCTCTGTCAACCCTGATTTTGCATAGGAACTCTGAAGATGAAATGCAATTTGATATGGTGTGAATGAAAGCCATGAATTATTGCCCTTAATACAAAGTGTATGGTGATGAATTCTATTTTTTAATAAAATGCCTTCTAATTTTTCATGCTCAGGACAGACACGCCGATCCATATATTCATAGAGGCAAGTTTTGCATCTCATCACTTGCACACAGTTGGGTCAGAACCAATCTGATTTTATTGGAAACTTCGTAGGAGGTTTAATCTATCATTACTGAGCCAAGCCTATGGGATAGGACAGGCTAGACGTTTTAGTTTAACAAATAATTGGATTATTTTTTTTAAAAAAAGAACTGTCTCTGCAGCTGAATAAAGCTTAGAAAACCTGCCAGTAATATAAGGTGCAATTGAATTATTAAAGAATGGTGTGGGTGTTATTAGAAAACTCCTTCGGGTCATCCAAAAGTTATGGGCACCAATACAAGATTGCTATACAACAGAAGCTTACTGAGGACATAAGAACATAAGAAATGCCTGCTGAATCAGGCCCCTGGCCCACCCAGTCCAGCATCCTGTTCTCACAGTGGCCAACCAGATGTCTATGGGAAGCCCACAAGGAGGAACTGAGCACAAGAGCACTCTCCCCTCTTGCAGTTGCGTCTTGAGGCCCCAAGACCCACCCCCAAAATAAATATACACGGACACCTATATTAGTTTAAGTTTTTGGGCAACATTTTTGGCCACAACTTTATTGAAATACAATCACGTGAGCGGTATTGGGCTTAGGCATTGACTCCCCACTATAACTGGCTGCACCTCTCAGAGTGATCGTCAAATGGGGTAAACCAAACGAGGGGGCTAGGTTGATGAGGACCAGCCTAAGCTCACCCCAGGGTTCCAATGCCTAAGCGCCACCTTACAAGTTGTGACAATTTGCTAAGGGGTAGGCGAAAACCAAATGGCTAAAGCCAATCTGCCAAATGGAAAAATTCCTACCCAGCCCCTGTTCCAAAACAGGTAACCCAAACCAAAGCAAGGCCAAGCGACTCTACCTAAACTAGGGGGGGGGGGGAGTTCAACAGTGTGAAGCAAGTGCCCCTCCTTGCATCACACTGCTGTTTTTAAAGCCCCTGGGATCATCCCACCCACTGGCTATTGGCTAAAATCGCCTGGTGTGATCCCAGGGGAATGGCCAGGACTTCTTGCTCCTCCCCCCCCCCCATTTTAACCCTATCAGGTGAGCTCTTGGGTCCTGCGTGCAACCAGGGCCCTCTGTTATGAGGATCCCATTTTCCAGCAACTGGTATTCAGAAACATACTGCCTCTTCTTCTTCTTTGGCAACCACTCTTGGCCAAATAAGGTTGTCTTCTATGAGCACAGTTTTAACAGTGAGTCCGTAAGGGACTGTGGAGGCAATTTCTGGGTCCACACCTCCTTCCACAGTGGGCAGCGGCAGAGCGACTGGGGCGGCGCATGTGCTTTGTGCCCAGGGGTGGGGCCAACTGCCCGCAGGGCGGGGCCAACTGGGGCAGAATACTCCACAGGGCCTCTGGAGTCTGCCTGCCTCCTCCCACTCAGCCGCCCTACAGCTGAGGAGGGGTGGCGGGCAGACCGTTTGGGGCAGTGCGGAACCCGCAGGTGCTCAAGCCACCACATCACTCCCAGGAGAGACATGTGGCTCGGGCACATTGCAGGCCCCACAGTGAATGCCACCTGGCATTTTGTCACACACACCCCAGTGGTGACACCCAGGGCGGCCCACCCCCACCGCACCCCCTTCCTCCGCCACTGACAGTGGGGACATAGGTTTCTGGGTGGGAACTGATCACAATGAGGGTTTGCCAAGTGTGCCTTCCTCTTAGCACGTTTCTCCCTTTCGTCCTGAGTTTGAGCATCTTCAAAGCCCATGACACCTTTGGTACAGGCTGTTCTCCAATCGGAGCACTCGCAGGCCAGTGTTTCCCAGTTGTTGGTGTTATGCTACATTTTTTTTGGGGGGGGTTGCCTTGAGAGAGTCTTTAAACCTCTTTTGTTGAGGTTTCAATACTGCCTCTAACAGCCTCTGTGAATCTGTCTAAACGTCTGTCTCTGGGTCCTAGTGTTATGATAGATGGAGAAAAAACTTTTCTCTATGCCATGCATAGTTTTATATACTTGCATCACGTTACCTCTGTAAACTGAAAAGTCCCAAATAGGTTCAAATAATAAACTCCTCCCCTCTCTTTTCATAGTTTCAGCAGCAAGCAATGAGTAAGCTGTGCATCATTTCTTGTCCGTAAGCAAGGATCGTTCCAGAGTTGCATGTTTCTCTGCATTGTAATTAAAACTGCCCTGACAGTAAGTCACCACAAATCAAGAGTGATTTACATGCTGGCAGTGAAATGTCTCCCATCAGAGAAGTGCCGGAGTCATTACACTCAGTGCTACTATGCTTTGGCTTTTTCACACTGGAAAGTCCTACTGAACACGGTGGCTTTTTCCTATCCATTTTTAAGATCGCCATTACAACAGCATTGAATCTGACCTCGGCCTTTGAGCCATTTAATGCAATTAAAAAGCAAAGCAAAGCAAATGCTGTTTCTAAAACCATAAAAATTGAGCACAAACAGAAGCATTTAACTTAATGGGAATCTATGAAGCCGCATTAGACAAGGAAACACGGGTCTCCTGATATTAATATCACTTTTGTTTTGCAATAGTGTCCCTTGTTCCACAAATAAAACTTTAATAAGGTGTTTATACTGCAATATCATGTGGTGTAAAGGAAGGGCCATATAGCTCAGTGGTAGGACATCTGCATTGCTTGCAGAAAGTGCAGGTTCAATCTCTGGTATCTCCAAGCAGGATTGGGAATGCTTCCTTTCTGAAACCTTAGAGAGCCTCTGTCAGTCAGTGTGGACAATACTAAGCTAGATAGGAGAAAGGCCTGGCTATGTACTTATTGTGGGACGCGGGTGGTGCTGTGGGTTAAACCACAGAGCCTAGGGCTTGCCGACCAGAAGGTCGGCAGTTCAAATCCCCGCGATGGGGTGAGCTCCCGTTGCTCAGTCCCTGCTCCTGCCAACCTAGCAGTTCGAATGCACGTCAAAGTGCAAGTAGATAAATAGGTACCTCTCCGGCGGGAAGGTAAATGGTGTTTCCGTGCGCTGCTCTGGTTCGCCAGAAGCGGCTTAGTCATGCTGGCCGCATGACCTGGAAGCTGTACGCCTTCTCCCTCTGCCAATCAAGCGAGATGAGTGCTGCAACCCCTGCGTCGGTCACGACTGGACCTCATGTTCAGGGGTCCCTTTATGTACTTATTACCTTTTTCCATTTCAGGAGTTCCTCTGTTATTCCGAACAGAAAGTCCCTTGCTGATCTTTCCCTGTTCCTGACCCTCCAATCCACACCGCCCAGAATATATTTCTCTCACTTCTCAATCATATGTCAATTACTGGACGAATATGATTTCGTCTTTCACTTTACCGGAAAAGAGAGACAATTGCCCCAAGTAGTAAGCTAGAATCTGTTTTATCGGATTGTACTTCTCTTCTCATCCATAATCAATTGGACCTCAGAGCAATTTGTTACACCCGAGTTGCATTTGTGGCAACATCCATCTAAGGCATGCTTTTGAATTATTTATTGGAAAATGAAATGGCAAAATGTCAGGTAGCTGAAGTTAAAAATTTCTGCAATTGATGAATATAATATTTTTCATGTGTTACTAATACATATAATTCTCTTCCCCCGTAACCACTTCATTCCTCCCCCTGCCACATGAATGGTCAGCACCTTGATCTGAGGGATGCACACATCTAAATCCTTAACCTCATCTACTTACCCGTATACTTTGTCTGAACAACACGACCCATCTCCATCCTGAGACCTTCTTTGTCCATGGTCTTGACACTACTGCTTCCCATAATCTATCAGTCTAGCTCTAATTTATTCTCCTGTCTGATTTCATAGCTTGAATCTGGTCCTTAGTCTTCTCTTGACTTCTGTTCCACAAACCAGAATCACATTCCAGATTCCATTCCCAGAAGAACATTACTGTTCTGCAGATAACACTAACTGGAGTCTACCAGGAGCCCGGATGTAGGGTTTACCAGATCTACAAATAAGAAATCCTGACTAGAAATTAATTTTTTAAAACCTAAAAGGCAGGCAGAAATGAGTGATTTGCTTTATCTGTTGCCTAGCTCAAGGCAGTATCTAGGCTATTTACAATCCAGTATAAAAACACCTTTCAAATTCCACCAAGGAAGGTCTTAACCTGGAAACCCAAAGGGTGTCTGTTGGTACCACTTGGGTCTCAATCAGGAGAACATTCCCTAGGCAGGGAGCAACAACTTAAAAGGTCATCTCCCTTGGGACCACCCTCTAAGACAGGGGTCAGCAAACTTTTTCAGCAGGGGGCCAGTCCACTGTCCCTCAGACCTTGTTTGGGGCTGGACTATATTTTGGGGGGGGGGCAGAATGAATGAATTCCTATGCCCCACAAATAACCCAGAGATGCATTTTAAATAAAAGGACACATTCTACTCATGTAAAAACACGCTGATTCCTGGACCGTCCGCGGGCCGGATTTAGAAGGCAATTGGGCCGGATCGGGCCCCCGGGCCTTATTTTGCCTACCCATGCTCTAAGCGGAAGTAATAATAATAATAATAATAATAATAATAATAATAATTTATTATTTGTACCCCGCCCATCTGGCTGGGTTTCCCCAGCCACTCTGGGCGGCTTCCAACAAAGATAAAAAATACACTAAAATGTCACATATTAAAAACTTCCCTGAACTTCCCTGAAGGACTTTAAATGATGTTCATAAAGTCTGGGTAAGTTCTTATCAGGAAAGGCAGCCAATCAGGTATTGTGTTCCTCAACCATATAAAGCTTGGCAGGTTTAAAGCAGGATTCTACATCCACAGGTGTGCATCAGAATTCCTGACCCATATAAGCATTTCCTGGATAAGGGCTTAATGCCTGTGACTACCTCTTCACCTGTGTTTGTGTGGGTATCATTCACAAAATAAGTTTCAGTGGTGACTTCTTTCCAGATTCCATTGCTTTCACATCTTGCATCCATCAGATTGGAGCAAAATACAACATAAGCCATTTTCTTCTTTTTTTAAAAAAAAGGAGAAAAAAAGTTCCCTTAGCAGGTCACCTTCAATAGAGAGAGCTGGTTGCTATGGCTGGGGACTAATGAGGTATTGATTTTTATCTTGAGAGCTGGTGACTGACAGAAATTTCCCCTCCAGTAGTCTGTGCAATGAAAATCGTAGGCTGCTGTTACAGCTGTCTTACTTCTTCTGGGAGACGGGGAGAGATGATTTAAAAGAGAATCCATATGTGGCAATGCTTTGCCAGCACCTCATATTGCCCGTTTGTTCCATTTTAATTTACAATTATATCCCACTCGGGTTCAATGCAAGTGACATTTTAAAAGAGGTGTGTGTGTAATGCAGTCCAACCCTATGCGCGTTTACTTAAAAGTAAGTCCCACTGCATTCGGGATCAGCAGCTACACCAACACAGCTATTTTAGGTCTCTAGCTTCAGGAATTATTGCATTTATTACAGTGGTACCTCGGGTTAAGTACTTAATTCGTTCCGGAGGTCCGTTCTTAACCTGAAACTGTTCTTAACCTGAAGCACCACTTTAGCTAATGGGGCCTCCTCCTGCTGCCACGCCGCTGGAGCACGATTTCTGTTCTCATCCTGAAGCAAAGTTCTTAACCTGAGGTACTATTTCTGGGTTAGCAGAGTCTGTAACCTGAAGCGTATGTAACCTGAAGCGTATGTAACCCGAGGTACCACTGTACATTTATATCCCACCTTTTCTCTAAAGGTCATATACTTGGTTCTCATGCCTTTCCCCCACATTTTATCCTATCAACAACCATGAGAGGTAGGCTAGGTTGAGAGAGAGTGAATGGCCCAAGGTCATCCACTGAACTTCACCTTTCAGTAGGTAGTGGTTGAACTAGGCAATAGATACTGTTGCAGTAGACCAGAAGGTCATTTGCTGATATCAAGCACTCCCTGTCCACCAGATTATTTTTTACCATCCAGCCAGAGCCAACATTGTACAGGAGCTTCTGAGCAAGTTGGTATGGTCATGCTTATATTTGCGTTCATATTTGATCTAACATCAGTGGAAGTCTCTTTCTCCCCTCCCAACTCCCCCATTCACCTTCGGTAAATCAAACAGTGTTTTGAAAGAAACAATAGTTAGATCAATGCCTGGATGCAGGCCACAATTTCTTAATAAAGATATTGGAAAACAATGTGCATACAGATTCGTTCGGTGAAGCTTTGAAGAATTATCACATGCTGGGTGCATTTTGACCAGCGCTGTGCAAAACATTTCATCCTTTGTTTTTCTCCATGCCAGGCAGCTGGACTGAATGGATCTATTCATATCTGGTCTTCCAGGTCTTTTGGTCCAGCACTAGGGGCTCCTGTCCCCAGAGCACACACAAACACACACCCCACTTCAGCTCTGCTGTTCTGCTTCTTCAGATGCTTTTGCCTGGCTGGGATTTGTCTTTGCACAGTGAAAATGTCTCTTGCTTGCCTGAATGGAGGATGGAGAGAGGGCTAGGGATACAGTAGAAAATCAATTTCATTTGCATTTAAAGGTGAACCCATTTAACTTCCATTTATCATCATCATCATCATCATCATCATCATATTTACACCCTGACTTTTTCCCTGACAGGACAATCTATTAAAAACATACAGATAATTACAATAAAATCAGAATGGCACCAGTCAGTTCCCGAAAGCCTATTGGAATAAGAAGGACTTCTAAGGACAACAAGGAAGAAGCCGCTCACTTCTCTAGGGAGGGAATCCCGAAGTCTGGGAGCAGCCACTGAGATGGCCCAAAACAATATGAGAAACCAAACACAAGCATCCTTAGAAATCTGCACTTCTCCAACCCAGGTAATGTATACAAAAGTGCATATGCTAAGGTGCATAAAAATTCATATGTTTGTGAAATAACATATACAGTGGTACCTCGGGTTAAGTACTTAATTCGTTCCTGAGGTCCGTACTTAACCTGAAACTGTTCTTAAACTGAAGCACCACTTTAGCTAATGGGGCCTCCTGCTGCCGCCGCGCTGCCACCACACGATTTCTGTTCTCATCCTGAAGCAAAGTTCTTAACCTGAAGCAATATTTCTGGGTTAGCGGAGTCTGTAACCTGAAGCGTATGTAACCTGATGTGTATGTAACCTGAGGTCCCACTGTAAATGTGTCTACAGGGAGAAATCCACAGTAAAGTGCAAAATAATTTTCACAAAGCCTTTTTTTGGGGGGGTGGAGGGCGGGTAATACAAACTGTTGTGGAAATATGGACTACTGAATTTAAGATTGGGACTGAGAGAAACTGAGAGAAACTGAAACGGACAGATTTGTCCATGCCTAGAGAGGGGTGTGTGTGTGTGTGTGTGTGTGTGTGTGTGTGTAAATCTCTAACTTTTGCATGGGTGAACTGTAACCTATTACACAAGAGGGCAAGTTACATCTGCTGCCCTGCCCATTTTAGCCTCTGGCCTTCCACACCATTGGTTTGTGGCCCCCAGAAGGTTGCTCATGAGAGAATGGCACCCTTGGGCTGAAAAAGGTTCCCCACTTCTGCATTATCCCGTACAATGAAGGACAGGAGGCCATATTATTTCCAGCATTAAAAGATTATAACAATGAAGAGGCAATATTTCTGCCATGTCTGACTTGCATGTGTTTTTCTTACTAAATCACCCTTTAAAGGTCCCAGGAGCTTCCTCAATATTCAGTACTTTGATCATTTTGCATATCACATAACTCCTTTCCCTATGACGGCCGTTCCAGCTCTCATAAACAAGTCCGCACCAAAGCTCCCACTGGTTTCGGTGTGATGAAAGCAGAACTTTCTCTTCCACCTATTCAGGTGTGAAATGATATTTATTTCCGTTTGTTTTTCCCCCTCTTTCAGTTCTACTCCCTGATGATTACATTCCTGCCCTGGCAAGGAAATGCTTTTTAAAAAGTGTCACCTCCTCATTTCTGTGGCTTCATTTATTTCCTGTGCTCCATTACCGTTCACATCATAATCATTTCATTCCCCTTTTCCAAGCAGAAGAAAAAGTCAATTTCTTAAAATATGGATGTCGCTCTACATAAGGAAATGCACTCTGGGTCTGAGTGTCTCTCTGCAGGGGCTGATGCATGATTGGCCAAGCACAACAGCATCCTCTGCGGTTACCATGTTGAGCAAAGCGGGTGGGAGGGAGGGAAGGATGCAGCCGAAAGATCACTTTGGCAAAGAGCAGCTGGGATGGATGTATCAGATTCCTCTCCATGCAAGGACCACTTGGGATTCTAGTCTGGAACTGTTATTAGTGTTGCTTTTATTTTAAACACATTTTATTGATCTTTTCAGACTTAAAACAGAATGACATAATAACAACAGCAAATAAAACACCCTCTCGCCCTCCTCTCCCAGAGTGCAGATTTTGCCCCTAAGTAAGATATAGTCTCTGTCCAGCTCTAACTTTTCACAAGCGTCAATAAAGTAATTACTTGAAAGTGACATTCCACAGTGTCCGCTGTGTTCTTGGTGGGCGAAAGCTGTGTTCAGTGGGTGGTGCGTGTTGAATAAAATTAAACCATGTTGCATAGAAGGTGGTCTCCTCTTTCCTGTACAATGTGTTTACATTGAAAGGTGGTTGTCTCCATGAGGGTCAAGTTCCAGGTCAAGTTCCAAGTGTCAAAAAGGTGCATATCAAGAGATCTCCAGTGTCCGGTCTTTGCAGCTGTTCGCAGATGCATGATTAAATCTTTATTCATTAAGTTGTGAAACTCTGGAGATTGATAGGTGAGTAGTATCACCTTTCGGTCCGTAGGAATACAATTGCTTTGTAACCTGGATAATTACAAAGGTGCTGAATAAACTCTAAAGTGTGGGAATGATGAGACATTTTGACCACCATATTTAAAGCTTGCGCATTATGCAGTGTTGGAACATATCGCAAAATCATAATATTTAAGGTCCTAAAGTAGTATCATACCACCAAAGCATATTGGGAACTGTAGTTTGTTAAGGGTGCTGGGAGTTGTAAGGAGACCAAGGGAAGCTATGACTGTTAGAAGTGGCATGATACTGCTTTACATGTAGAGTGCTAATAGGGCCTGAGAGTTCATCTAGTCAAGCCTCCATTGCTCAGTACAGTGGTACCTCGGGTTAAGAACTTAATTCATTCCGGAGGTCCGTTCTTAACCTGAAACTGTTCTTAACCTGAAGCACCACTTTAGCTAATGGAACCTCCCACTGCTGCCACACTGCAGGAGCACAATTTCTGTTCTCATCCTGAAGCAAAGTTCTTAACCCGAGGTACTATTTCTGGGTATGGGGAGTCTGTAACTTGAAGCGTCTGTAACCTGAAGCATCTGTAACCCAAGGTACCACTGTATAGGAATCTTGAAACTTCAGCCTCCCAGACAGATGACCATTCAGCCTCTGATTAAATACCTCCAGCAAAGAATAGCCCACCACTTTCCACCGTGGAAAGTCTGTTCCACTGTGAAAGAGCTCTTGCCATTAGGAAGCTTCCCCTGATGTTTAGCCAAAATCTGCTTCCCTGCAGTTGCCACCAGCTGCTTCTAATCTTGCCCTCCAGCAAAACAGAGAAAAATTGCATTCCACCTGCTGCATGATAGCCCTTCTTATAACTGGAGGCAGCTCTCACATTTCCCCTTGATCTTCTCTCACCGCTCTGTTGGCCCTCCTCTGGAGGTGCTCCAGTCAGGATCATCAACAGCATCCTGAATATTCATAGCATGGTTTAAGAACCTAAATATCTATTGAAGAAGTAATGGCAAGAACTTCATTTCTTCTTATTATTATTTATTTTATTTCTATACCGCCCTATACCCAAAGGTCTCAGGGCAGTTCACATAAAGGATCACAGATATAAAATCAAAATACAAACAACAACCCAATAAAAAAAACCCTAAAAAGAGCCAGCATTTTTAAAAGGGTATAGGATCAGGTCAGGCAAAGGCCTGGTTAAAAAGGAACGTTTTTGCCTGGCGCCTAATGGTGTATAGTGAAGGCACCAGGCAAACTCCCCTGAGGACAGCATTCCACAGATGGGGAGCCACTGCAGAGAAGGCCCCATTCTCATGTTGCCAATGATCTCAAGGTCCGGGTAGGTTCATATGGGAAGAGGCGGTCCTTGGGGTATTGTGGTCCTGAGCCGTTTAAGGCTTTATAGGTCAAAACCAGCACTTTGAATTGGGCCAGGAAACTAATTGGTAGCCAGTGCAGTTAGACCAAGATCAGTGTAATATGTACAAACCACCTTGCTCCGGTGAGCAACATGGCTGCTGAATTCTGCACCAGCTGAAGTTTCCAAACTTTCTTCAGAGGCAGCCCTGCGTATAACACATTGCAGTAATCTAACCTGGATGTTACCAGAGCATAGACAACAGTAGTTGGGCTATCCTGTCCAGATAAGGACGTAGTTGGGCTACCAACCGAAGCTGACAGAAGGCACTCCGAGCCACTGAGGCCACCTGAGCCTCAAGCGACAGCAAAGGATCGAGGAGTACCCCCAAACTACGAACCTGCTCCTTCAGGGGCAGTGTAACCCCATCAAGAGCAGGCAACCTCCCAGCCGTCTGGTCTGAGGAACCACTCACTAACCATGCCTCAATCTTATCTGGATTGAGCTTCAGTTTGTTAGCTCTCATCCATGGTATCGAAAGCCGCTGACAGGTTGAGAAGAATTAACAGGGACATGTTTCCCTTGTCTCTCTCTCAACAGTGGTCATCGTACAGGGCGACCAAGGCAGTTTCTGTGCCAAAACCAGGCCTAAACCCTGATTGAAATGGATCCAGAAAACCAGCTTCTTCCAAGAGCACCTGAATCTGGTCTGCAACCACTTGCTCCAGAACCTTGCCCAAGAAAGGGAGATTAGCAACTGGCCGGTAGTTTGTTAGGTTTTCTGAATCCAGAGAAGGTTTTATAAGGAGTGGTTTTACCACTGCCTCCTTCAAACAGACAGGGACCGCCCCCTCTTGTATAGAGGCATTGATCACCTTTCTGGCCCATCCAGCTGTTCCCTCCCTGCTGGATTTAATCAGCCAAGAGGGGCACAGGTCTAGAGTGCAAGTGGTCACCCTGAACAGATCCAAGCACCTTGTCCACATCCTTGAGCCTTACCATCTGAAACTCATCCAACACAACAGGACTAGACTGTGCTCTGGACACCCCATGATATTCATCTGCTATAACAGCAGAGTCTAGTTCTTGGTGGGTGCAAGCAATTTTATTTATAGATAAAAGCACAAGTTACTGGAGTTAAAACTCTCCAAAGGACATAGCTGCTGTGCCCCATAGTCAATGATTATTCACCTTTTGGAGGGCAAATACCCCTTTGAGAAGCTAATGAAAGCTATTGACCCTCTTCCCAGAAAAAAAAAATATTAACACATACAAACAAAACTTTCCATACAATTTATTTAATTACATTGGGCCAAAGTGCACCTGTTCCACAGACTCCCTGAAGACCATCCATGGACCCCCTAGGGGAACACAGGTTAAGAACCCCTGCCCTAAATTAAACAGCATGTGAGCTACTAAGAAGGACTCTGTGTGGAATAGATACTCATGGAGAGTCACAGTCTTCCATCCAGCAATGCCGGAAAAATATAGGCAGAAATATCTAGGCAGCAAAATGCAGGAGGCTCACCTAACGCCACCTGACACCATCTTTGAACTAAAAAACTAATGTCTTGAAATTTCTATTTCCATTATGGAGGAACAAGCAAGACAGCTGACTGGAAGAGACTGTAAATTTAATTCCAACTGACAGAAAGGAAATAGTTGAAGCACTGGCCTGATAGGATGAAAGATTGACATTAGAGCAGCAGATGTGAAATATTACTAATCATGTTTATGGGGAAAGTGCAGGGTCCTTGCTCATTTGTCTTCTCACTTCCTTTGAAAGGCAAGGTAAGCAAGGGTATAATGAGATGGCTGAGCAGGGATTTGGATCTGGGACCCTATGTAGAAATCAAACACATTTCCCCCTATCAAGACCAAGACTGTCTACATTTCTAGTCAAGATTCTGAAGAGTAGATGTTCTTCACTGTTGTTCCCTGCATCTGCCAACCAGCTAGTGAACTGGGCATAACTGGCTAGAGGGCAAAGTCAATACAGATTTGAATTAGGAGAGTAATTTTGTACTCAGATGATGTTTGTGAGCTTCCCATAGGCCCCTGGTTCTTATGTTCTGCTTCAGGATCTGTCCTTCCAGTGAGCACTCAGGGCTGATTTCCTTAAGAATGGAGAGGTTTGACTTTCTTGCAGTCCATGGGACTCTCAAGAGTCTCCTCCAGCACCATAACTCAAAAGCATCAATTCTTCGGCAATCAGCCTTCTTTATGGTCCAGCTCTCACTTCCATACATCACTACTGGGAAAACCATACATTGCAAGACCAATGCTCCATGCTTCTCGAGTGCAGATATTCTGCACTGCAGCTCCCATCAGCCCCAGTCAGCACAACCAATGGTCAGAGACGATGGGATCTGTGGACCAAAACGTCTGAAGTGCACCAGGTTGAAGAAGGCTGTTCTAGACTTCCACCTGATCCTAAAGCCTGCTCCACAGGGTGCTCTCCGTGGTCCTGACTCTCAGCTGCCTGCAGGTCATCACAGCAGATTGAAATATCTCCACGGACTCCAGTCTACAAGCAGAAGTCCTTTGGAACAGAGTTTCTCACAGCACCCATCAGCTAAGAGATGGAATACAGAGGAGAAGGGAAGCAAGACTCTGTGCTCAGTGACGCAGGTCAGTTCAATGTTCTGCAACATCAGGAAACATATTTGCAATAAAAAAGCAAATATTTGCAATCCCATTGGCAAGACCTTGAAACCTCTGCCTCACAGCTGAATAGCTGTCACCGGGCCCTGGCCTATTTTTCTCCCCAGCAATGCAACATGACAGAGCAACAAGTTCTGAGGACAGCAGCCTTGCTCTCTGGTGCGTCTTTCAGCATGACATGCCTGTATTCTGATTTTTGTGCAAGTGAAATTGCTGGGAACAGAGGGAAGCCTGGAGCAGTCTAACCCTGCAAAGCTCATTTGACAGATATGCAAAACACTTCTCATGAAGGAATTCTACTTCAATGGTTCACCTTTAAGTTTCCTCACACATTTCATTAGGGATTTCAAGGGGATACTGTCATAATGTTGGAGGATTTCGTCCTTTCTTCATAGGTGCTTACAGCTTCAACAATTCTACCTTGGTAGGATTTGCTGCTGCATTGTATGTTGTTTAAGGAGATTTATTATTCAGCCATTGCTTAGCCATGCAATTATATAGAGAGCGGGAGAAAAGGGTGAATCAATAATGCTAACAAAATTAAATTCCCTTCTAATCCCTGCGTGCCTTATCACCACCATGCCTCCGTTGCCAGTACCAGCTTAATCATGGTCACTAAAAGCAAACATTTCACACATTAGTACCCAGCAGCACACCTGGGGTTGCCACCAAGTGCACAATCAATGCCAGACCATAGCTCAGTGGTGGAGCATCTGATCTGAACACACAAGGTCCCAGGTTGAATTCACGACATCTCCAGGTAGGGCTTGAAATGTCCCTAGTCTGAAACTCTGGTGAGTCACTGTAGACAATACTAAGCTTGTCTTACTCAATATAAGGCAGCTTTCTATCTTCCTAAAGGAGAGAGAACTGCAAGAAGATCAAACGCATCCATTCTTAAGGAAATCAGACCTGAGTGCTCACTGGAAGGACAGATCGTGAAGTTGAGGCTCCAATACTTTGGCCACCTCATGAGAAGAGAAGACTCCCTGGAAAAGACCCTGATGCTGGGAAAGATGGAGGGCACAAGGAGAAGGGGACGACAGAGGATGAGATGGTTGGATAGTGTTCTCGAAGCTACAAACATGAGCCTGACCAAACTGCGGGAGGCGGTGGAAGACAGGAGTGCCTGGCGTGCTCTGGTCCATGGGGTCACGAAGAGTCGGACACGACTAAACGACTAAACAACAACAACAAAGGAGAGAGAAAAGCAGACAGTTTTGGTTCTATGGACCTGCATGGTATAAACATTCCCTGGTACCCACATTCTTTCCTGTTTGTCCTTCCCAAAGGTATCTGGCTGGCTAGCTCTGGAGGCAGAATGCTAGACCAGACTGAACCTCTGGCCTGATGGTGCAGCTGCAGGTTCTTAAGGTCCTCCGAAGCTCCTCAAGTTGCAGTCGAAATGTTTCATTTCCGACTGCCCTTTATCTACAGATAAAGCTTCTGGCACTAGCAAGCTGAGCTGCAACTACTCAACACAAAACATTTTTTAAAATAATATGATCAACTGGACATCATGTGAAGGAGGCAGGATTTTCCAAAGAGTACAAGATGCCAGTGGAGAAGCTGCATGCTCCGCTACCGGGGGTGGAGAGCAGGTGTGGGCGTGGCTGGCGCCCCCAGGGGGGGCGTGATATGCACTTGGGGGTGTGATGCGCATCGCGGGGCGTGGCACGTTGCCCGCAGGGGCGTTGCACCCAGCATGTAGGGAGTGCACAGCGTGTGTCCGGGGGGGCCGTCGCAATGGCACCCTACCGGAATAGTGGTGCTGGGGGCAGTCCGCTCCCTCCGCACTCCTGTTCCTCCGCCAGTGCAAGATGCTCAACATTTTAGCAAAGCTATTCATTACAATATTCCCCGTGAATATTCCCCGCGGCGAATCCCCGCAGCGGGGTGCGCTCCCGCTGCTCGGTCCCAGCGCCTGCCAACCTAGCAGTTCGAAAGCACCCCCGGGTGCAAGTAGATAAATAGGGACCACTTACTGGCGGGAAGGTAAACGGCATTCCGTGTGCTGCACTGGCTCGCCAGATGCAGCCTGTCACGCTGACCACGTGACCCGGAAGTGTCTGTGGACAGCGCTGGCCCCCGGCCTCTTGAGTGAGATGGGCGCACAACCCCAGAGTCTGTCAAGACTGGCCCGTACGGGCAGGGGTACCTTTACCTTTATTCATTACAAGCTCTTAAAAAAAAGTTTTAATCCTACTGGAATATTAAACCTTGCTCTCTCGCAAAACGTCAGGGCAGTGTGCAACATCATAAAAACATTTAAAAGCAACACAAAGCAATCATTACAATGACTGGCTGCTCAAGGGACAAGCACAGGCCTGTCAGCACAAAGAAAGTCTTCAAGAGCCAAAAGTGGTAGTCAAAAGTGAGGACGCCTGCCAAATCTCTGCTGGGAGAGGCTTTCCAGGCTGGGATATAAGGGCTCAGGTGCTCTTTAATATATGCTGGGCCCAAGTTGTTCAGAGCTTTGTATGTCCAACAAGAGCCTAGCAATCAAATAAACAAATAAATCTGTATTAAAAACATTTTTTTATGAATTGCATGCCTTTTTATATGAATTAATACTATAATGCATTTGTGTTTATTTTTTAACGTCTGCTGTAAGTCACTTGGATACCTTTGTGTAACAAGTAGTATAGTAGTAGCAGCAGTAGTAGTCATAATATACCCTTCTGTTATATCCGTGCATATATAGACCAGAGTAACTCTTTCTAATGGGCCAGGCTGCATGAAGCAATTGTTTGCTGCTGGTCCCCAGATACTAGCAAATCATTACAGACATGTATTGTCTTTCGCTTGCCTGTTCTGCTAACCCTAGACACGGGTAAATCATCCCAGATGGTCCTCCTAGGACATGCCTAAATTTACCTGGTCTATTGATCAGTCTTCCTGGATCTCATTATGCCCCTTAGATAGTACATAGCCAAGTTTTCCTGCAAGTATACAGTGAGGTCTGTTGTTGCCCTCAACTGCAAATAGCAAAAGTTGTGCTTGCTGAACTCCACACGACTCCTCTCTGCCACAGAAGCAAATACGGGATTCGATTTTTAATCCCAGGAACTGCTGCTCCTTGCCACTAAGTGAGCTGCAACCTTTAGCCTTTGTAGGACACTGTTTCTTAAATTAGAAACAATGGGGTAGATTTGATTAACAGAAGGCGGTGCAAGTCCTCCCACTCAGTGGCATAGCGTGGTTTGCCAGTGCCCGGGGCGGGCAAGCTGTTGACAGTACCAGAGCACCCTCTCCCCTGGAGCCAAGCTCTGTCTATTCCAGCACCCTGTTTTCCACAGTGGCCAGCCAGATCCCTAGGGAAGCCCACAAGGACAACATGAGTACAACAGCCCTTTCCAGCATCTGATATTCAGAGTGACCGTCTTTCGTATCCTGAAGCTAGCATGATGATAGTTTCGTGCAGCCTTCTTTTCCATGGGTTTGTCTAATCCCCTCTAAGAGCATTCTAAGTGGGTGGCCAGTACCACATCTTGTGGAATCAAATTCCATAGCTGTAAATATGTGCTGTGACTCCAAAACCTCCTACTATTCAGCTTCATTTGCTGAGCGGTGAAGATTATGCATTGTCCTACATGTAATATACAAATGTTTCGTTGTGATGAAAGTTAGCTATTGTCTGAGTGCCTGGAAGTGGGGAGGGGAGTGTGTAGCACCATATCTGCTAATTCCAAAGATGCCCAGGCAGGCCTGTCTTGTGGCAAAGTATTTCCCCACTATCCCCTTTGTCTGAGTGAGAAGGAAATTGCTAGGTAAAAATGCTATTCTGGTTTAATTGTTGTTTGCAGTAGGATTCAATCTGGGTAGGGTAGGATTCAATCTGTTTGGCACCAGAGTGCTATTATCGTGAGGTTGTTTTAATCCTTCGACGGAGGGCGTGATTCAGGTTCCCTCAGGTGGGAAAACATTTCCATGGGCACCAAAGATGAAAAGACGCCTAACAACGGCATTATAGAACTGCTTGTTAATTTCCCCTTTATCAGATGGCAACAAATTGAGAGCACTTCTGGAAATACTGCAGATCTGAAAGGAGAAGCCCTGCTCAGCAGTCCTAATGACAGGGGTGTAGTCCTGATTATTAGTGAGGATAAGGGAAATGGCTCCAAAGGAAAGAAAATGACTCACAAGAGGGAGAAAAGAAGGCTTGGCCACAACAGCACACTTCCCATGTACCCAGACATTCACACTGCCTACACAGTGTAACTGCAGAAATTGTCAGAAGCACTAACACCAAAGAATCTAGGGCAAAATCAGCTGGGAACTCTTCTTCCTCAATGAAATGAAAAGCAAATGCAGAAAGAGTGCAAATGGGTGGGAACTAGTGAGTCGTGACCAGAGTGAGGCATTGTGGGTGAGGTGACTGTGGCGTTTGCCCTCCTAGGTGTGTGACATCATACTGGGTCATAAGGAAAGGGTTAACTAAGTGCAAAATGATTAATCAGTAGGAACCCAAGGGGAGGACTTAGAGTTAGAGTTAGAATTGTTAAGAAGTTGGTCTGGAGTTAGAGAAGAGAGAGGGAGGATAAGTCTGTGGTTTGGGCTAGTTTGATGTGAGGGAGTGAGAGAATCTGTTAAGAGGAGTCAGTTAAACAGTTGGGATAATAAGTTAGACGGTATTAGGAAGGTATAGGCTGGTAAAGAAACTAAGGTTAAGAAATTGACAAGAAAAAGTATCTGAAACCATAAACTTGTTAATGCTTATAGAATAAACTTGTTTATTTGGATTAATGTTAACAACTGTCTGTACTCCGTGTGTACCCGAGAGAAACGGGTTGGTGGCAGCGGGGAAGCGATCACAGTGGTGGCACAGGGATCAATAGACCGTCAAACATCTGGGGACCCTGTGTGATCACCACAGTGACAATGGAGAGCATCTGTACTGCTTTCTCTGGGATGTTTAAAGTTTAGCAGTGGTCCGTGGTGCTCCTTGAAAGCTCTCCAAGGCCAACTCACTGTCCCCCCCCCCCCCAATGCCACATGGATTCCTTCTTTGGAGCTAGGCATAATTGTTGGAGACTGTGAATGCTGGAAAGTACACCCATGAAGCACTCGGGAGTCAAAACTTGTTCCAAGAAGAGCTTTATTCCTGTTGCAATCTTGGTACATATGACAGTCTTCTTACAATACCAGCATACAGTACACAGGGGAGATCACATGCAGGGGAGAAGACAGTGGGAAGGGAGTCAATCATACCTCTTCGTACTAACTGACTACAGACTAATTAGCCAACTCCCAACCACGCATGTTACTGACTCATACTTCATGAGTCAGCATTCCCACCTAATACACAATGTTAACTGCGTGATAGCCACAACACTCCAACAGTGGTGGGGTGAGATGCCACAGGAGCAAAAAATAGGGGCATCATGCATATCCTCCAACATTTCTCTGATGAAAATAGGGACGTCCCATTCTACAATGATAATTTTACTATTTATACCCCACACATCTTACTGGGTTGCCCCAGACACTCTGGGCAGCTTCCAACATATATGAAAACATAATAAAAAATTAAACATAAAAAAATACCTTGCCTATACAGGATTGCCTTCAGACAGCTCTGGTGTTGGATAACTCCATACCCTCCAACATTCCTCCTATGGAAAAGTAGGACATTCTGGGATCAAATCTCTAAATCAGGGATGTCTCTGGAAAATAGGGACACTTGGAAGGTCTGATCTTGTCCAGTTGCCCCGCTGTGAGGAAGGATGATTGCAAGCCATTGTGCTGTAGGATAGCTGTGCCATTAAAGTTGAGATGGGGTGGGGATAGAAGCAGCAAGCTGTAGAGACCACTGTGCAGTGGAAGAGGAGGTGGCAGCAGCTAGGCAGCATTTGCTTGTCTGCATCAGGTGGCCCTGTATCTTGGGACAGTCCAGGCTGTTCTGCTTGATCTATTTGTCTCCCTATCACCACCACTATTCAAAAAACGTAAACTTTGCATTACCCTTTAAACCTGCTTGTGGCACAGTTAGGTTTCCTTACATGCTATACACCGTATTTTTCCATGTATTGGACGAGGTTTTTTTTGACAAAAAGATCATGTCAAAAAACTGGGGTCGTCCAATACACGGATAGTGGCATGGGGGGAAGATGCCACTACGTGCAGGGAGTGATCTGGGGGCGCTGGCTAGTGGCGCACAGCTTCTCCCGATACCGCTGCGCACGGGAAGCACTCCCTGGATCGTTTCCTGTGCACAGCGGCATGGGGAAAGGTGCCCTCCAGCCAACCAGCTGGCTACTTGCACGCAGTAAATTATCTAGGGAGTGTTTCCTGCCCGCAGCTGCATGGGGGGAGAGGCTCAACAACTTTGGGCCATCTCCCCTCATTTTCTTAAAATTGAGTCCCCCAAAATAGAGGGGGGGTCTTCTACACGGGGGCGTCTAATAGACAGAAAAGTACGGTATTTAAAGCACACGTGGCCAATGAATCCTGAGAACTATAGTTTACTCCCCACAGTGTACAATTTCCAGCACCCTTAATAAACTACAGTTTCCATGAATCTTTTCTGGGGAGATGTGCATTCAGTGTATGGTGCACATGCAGCCTTAGACAAGTGCATTGATAACAATTGTGCATGACTTCAGCAGATATTAGAGCACTATTAATAGCACGGCAGCTGGTGTTCCTTCTTTGATTATCAGTCTGAGGACCATTAGACTTTGGGAAGCCAGTGAAATTGTATCCAACAATATCTGATATTATTTCTGTATGGATTTAACAGAAAGCCAGCTTGGAGCTCTGAAAGCTCCTTTCTTCATGTATCTGTATTAAGCTGCAATTAATTCTGCAGATGTGGCTGAATGTACTGGTGAGAGGCAAGGGGAATTATTTCTCTTTTCCAGCACACAAAGCAGAGTTATATTTCTTTATTAATGATGCAAGTATTTTATAGCACAGCAATCTATCATGCTATGACCTTTCTTGATGAAACATTGACGTGCCTTCAGAATGGATATGGAGATTGGAAGTTGCCTTATACCAAGTTAGGACCTTATGCCCAGGTAGGTCATTGGTCAATGTAGGTCACCCAGTTTGCCAACTACAGTCCCTTTGGGATAGGGATGACTTGGCCAATGCACTTCATGCTGTGGTAACTTCCAGACTGGATTATTGCAATGCATGCTACAAAACCCAAAATACTACTTTGTCCTTAAAACAACAATAATAAAATTCCGGTTGCATAGATGCATGAATGTTGCTTGGAAATGTGGATTTTATAAAGCTGAGTGTAACAATGACTTCTCCTTTACACGGGGCTGCCTAGACATTGACTGGAACCCTAGTGCCCCTCATTGTGAACCAGTACATTGGTTAGTATGCAAAACATGTTATTTCTATTGGTTCTAATGGATCCAACCTAGTCTTATGGATCAGACATATTTGCTGCAATCTCAGACTGTAGCTATCACTAGAGAAGCACCTTACTAGTTACAGCCGAGTTGTCCTGCCCTAAGCTACTTTGTTGTTGTTGTTTAGTCGTTTAGTTGTGTCCAACTCTTCATGACCTCATGGACCAGAGCACGCCAGGCATTCCTGTCTTCCACTGCATCCCGCAGTTTGGTCAAACTCATGTTGGTTGCTTCGAGAACACTGTCCAACCATCTCGTCTACTTAGAATCATGGAAATGTAGAGTTGGAAGATATCTTGAGGATCATCTAGTCCAACCCCCTGCAATGCAGGAATCTCAGTTAAGCACCCATGACAGATGGCCATCCAACTTCTGCTTAAAAACCTCCAAAGAAGGAGAGCCCACCACCTCTCGAGGGAGTATGTTCCACGTCAAACAGCTGTGAAGGATGGGCTGATCCTGAGATGCAAATGCTGTGAAATCTCTCTCCACTGAAATCTTCCAGGGTAAATAAATTAAATTTCAAAGGCACAGCAGAATCTGCCGTACCTCCTTTTCCTCAGAAGAACACAAACCCTAGTTGAGTGCCAAGTCCCTTTGGAATCTCATGCACCTCAGAGATCGGGGTGGCCAGTAATAATACATATTAAGAGACATGCACATGAAAATGCATACTTTTTATATATATATTTTAAAAATCACACTGCATAAATCAGAGGAACTAAACTTAAGACTTGAAAAATGAGAAACACAGAGGAACGGAATTTGACAGATTCCTCCACCCCAAGGTATATCCATTTCAACAGAACCAGAACGGTGCACATTGATCTGATGCGCAGCTCTCTGGAGCTGCCACTCACTGGATGGGGCCTCCTGAAACTCTGTATCTTTGGGGGCCTTCCTTCCCAACAATACCTTCGTGGGATTTGTACACTATAAAATTTTCCCACAGCCTGCCTCTCTCTGTGAACCTCAGATCTCATTCCAGAGGTTTACGACTGCCAGCGCCATAAGTATACGGCTGACGTTTAAATCCCTTTGGATTGCTCCAGTGTGCTAAAACTTTAAAGGAGTTACCTCATTCATTCGCCGGCTTGCTGCAACTTCAGAACTCCGGCGCTAGTCTTTCAAGCCTGCTGTTATAAGGGGGTGGAAATGGGAGCTCAAGTAATGAAAACTTCATCTCCTGAGTGCAATATAGACTGTATGTGTCAGTTCTTTGCAAAAACACATTCTGACGTTCAACTCTAATAAATTAATGTTATTAGTGTACAAAGCACAGTATAGTAAAAAGGAGAGGAATTTCCCTCCCCCTCTTTTCATAACACTGTTGATTTATTAGGTGTTTTTCCTGGATGTTAATCCCTTCATTTTGAAATACTGCATCATGAGGAAAAATCCTTACATGGTAACTAAGGCCGGTACTGTATTTCTACACAAGTTCAGCTACTTGCTAAGAAAAAATGCAAAGTTTTCAGTGTGCCCATTGCCCAGCTGTAGTTCTTGACTCCGTGGCTTAAAACTCACGTCTTAAATAGGCTGTGCCATGGGACAGAATGTTTTTGTAAATAAAATAAAATTACTTGGAGAGTATCACATTTCCATTGAAAGATGCTCTAACATTGTTTTTGAGCTCTAGGCTAGCGTCATCGTCACTGTCCATTCCCAGTGCTGCACTGAACTCTCTGGCGTTTACACACCAATACATACAGCCCAAAATGATAACATGGGATCTGTAGTTTGTTAAGGGTGCTGGGAATTGTAGCTCTGTTAGAGGTAAACTAGAGTTCCCAGGATTCTTTGAGGGAAACCATGGCTGTTTAAACTGCTACAAATGTTTTTAGCAGTAAGGTCAGGAATATGTAAAAATGGATTGTTAACAGGTGATAGTCTAAAGCTATAATATATTAAGATTAAAGATCAGGATAAAAACAAAGAGGGAAAGGATTTGCTGAACCAATAAATTGAACCGGAATACAAAAAAGGTAGGTGTGCGGAGGTCTGGGCAACAAGCAAATGAAAGATAAGATACGGAAAGATTGAAATGTTTTTAACTGTTTTTATTTTGTATTTTCTCTTTTTCTTTTTTCTCTTTTGGTAATACTTTGGAAACTTTAATAAATATCTTTTTTTAAAAAAAATAAACTGCTACAAATGTACTTGGTGTGGATGTGACTGAAGTGAGGGTCACCTTGCTAGGATCTCATTACTCTTTGCAGATTAAGCTGGAAGCAAGGACACGGGTGGTTTGTTCATTTCAAACTATCAAGCAACGCCTCCCTCAAGAAACTGAGCTAACGATAAATGTTTGAAGAAAACAGCAATGTAGATATTATATATAACACTCTGTCACTTAATACGCCAATACTAATATGTCATGAAACAATATTAGCCAATATTGGCTTTGTATGGTTTCAAAATATCATATACATGAATCCAAAATATTAGGGCTCAAAATACTGCCTAAGCTTCCCCTTAGGAATGGGTATACATTTGAGATATTGATACTACATAATTATTTGTTTTTTTCTTTATCTACAAGGCCAGAGACTCCACAGAGTTGAATGGTAGTGAGTTGATCTTACTTGCCCACCCCGATTTCTTTCAAATGACAAATGGAATGAGAGAAACAAGAATAATAAGCAACATACCTTGCCCCCAGGTATTAACCCCAGGCCCCAAAGATAAGTGTTGTGCTTCAATGTGCTTGCAAACATTGCCACCTTTCCATACCATCCTGATAAACAACATTTGCTTCCGGCCATACATTGGGAATGGATGCATATATTTTAGAAAGACATAAACATACATATGAATATGGATATATTTTGGACCTTCAAAGGTTGACTGATCCGCACTGAGAGCAAGCCCTGCTTTAGGCAAGTATCAGCTGCAATGCAGAGTTCCTGCTTGGTGCTGATAGGGAGTATCACTTGCCAAGCAACAATCTGAAGTGTGTTCCGAGGCTCCTGACTGTTCATTTGCACCCACATCTTTACCTGCCCCACACATGCTGTCAGGTGTGGGGGCAGAGCAGGAGGACATTTGAGAAACTTGGCCTTGTGGGCTGCATCAAGACTCCTGCTAGGCTTAATTTGGACCCACCACTGGAATAAATAGTACTGACTGGTTGGGAACGAATAGTCTGCTTTGGGATGAGGAAACTTCCCATGTTCTTTGTGCATGTAAAATCCGCAACACGTAGCTTCCTAGCATGCCCTGTATTCCTGAATTTTACCCAGAATATTACCTGCACAATCGGGGCCAAAGCCTGTTGGATTTTACATGTCTTTGTAAAAAAAAAAAAAAAAAGATTTTTAATTTGATTTTATAAGTAAAAAAAGTTATCACATTACCAAATACATAACCATATGTAGGGATTTCTCTGAATCCCTTGACTTCCCAATATCCCCTTCATGGGTCCTGTTGTCAGCATTTTCACATACATATTATTACCTAATCCATATCTTATACCTTTCCATGTTATCCATTGTATTTGTTACATTACAAGTGTTGTTAAAATCCTGCTAATGTTTTCAACAGCCGCTCGGATGCTACTAGCCCAAAGATGGAAATAAGACAAGGTTCCCACAAGAGAGGAATGGTAAGCTAAGCTGATGGAGCATGCTGAAATAGCAAAGCTGACTGGAGAACTCAGGAACCAAGAGAACAAAAACTTTAAAAAAAGAATGGGTGGGAAATTATAACTTATCTAGGAGACCACTGCAAGCAGATGGAAACATTAGCAGGATTTTAATCCCTCTTGTAATGTAGCAAATACCATAGATGATTTGGATTGATATAAAATATAGAGTATGGACCATAAAGAAGGCTGATTGCTGAATAATTGATGCTTTTGAAGTATGGTGCTGGAGGAGACTCTTGAGAATCCCATGGACTGCAAGAAGATCAAACGTATCCATTCTTAAGGAAATCAGCCCTGAGTGCTCACTGGAAGGACAGATCCTGAAGCTGAGGCTCCAATACTTTGACCACCTCATGAGAAGAGAAGACTCCCTGGAAAAGACCCTGGTGTTGGGAAAGATGGAGGGCACGAGGAGAAGGGGATGACAGAGGACGAGATGGTTGGTCAGTGTTCTCGAAGCTACCAGCATTAGTTTGACCAAACTGCGGGAGGCAGTGGAAGACAGGAGTACCTGGCGTGTTCTGGTCCATAGGCTCACGAAGCCGCGAGGTTCAGAGTAATCTCTATATATGGATATGCATTTGGATTGCTATAAATTCATATTTGTAAAATCAAACAAAAATGATTTCAGAAAAAAAGAAACATGGCATAGAGAGCAGTGGTTACTGAATACTCAGCAGGATTCAGTTTCCCCACCCTCAATCGACCCTTCCTCATACCCCTCTTAGGAGATATGTTTGTTTTCCTGTTTCTCTCTCTCTGTTTTCTTTGCCTCATTGACTGGCAATCACTTTTTTGGTTTCAATGTGTTTGTTATCCGAATGTCAGCAGTTCAGGGCACATAATTTCTGTGCTGATGCAGAATTGGCCAAAGGCCACAGCACACAGTAATTTCTTCTAAGAAGTGGGGGGCAGTCAGTTGCTAGGCAAACTTTCAACCTAGCATCACGTTGTGCACTGTAGGTGCTTGTCAATTATTGATGGGACTAGTAAACATACAAGGAGCTGGAAAGGGGAGAAGGGATTGTATACGGGCTGCAGTTATCACAAAGGTATTTCAAGCTTGCCTACGTAGATTTGTTATGGTTTTCTCCTCTGTGAGAAGAGATATATTTGAGATGCTTCTCGCAGGCAGAGGTCATAGACCATTAACCTCCCTTTCCCAACACAGGCCAGCTAAGCAGTTTAGGAACTGACGATGGATGGATATACTAAAAAGGACCAAAAATAATACTGTAGGATTGCAATCACTCTTTTCAGTGTGCAAAGTCCTTTGGAGATCTGAGGCTTGCAGTTGTATGCATGAGACTTTTAAGCCTTAGTTTTGTGGAACAGTATTCAGGAACCACTGCTGTCTAGCATGTGCATGCACACACACACCAACACACACACACACACACACACACACACACACACACACACACAAACACACACATGCCTTTCCTTGCTTGCATGCACCAGCTCTCCAGATTTCTCATTTGCCCAAGCCAAAGCTCCATTCACTTCTAAATTGCACTACAGTTAAGCTTTCTAATGTTTGCATACATGCATCATTGAGTATTCTAGTGCCTTTACTGGGAGGGGGGGTTGCAAGTAGACCCCCCAGAGAGAACTACCCTATGCATCAGGTGCAATTACAGATTCATGAAACAAATGCATTCTGGTGAAAGTACCCACTTAAGATGACTTAATTATGATAAAAGTATGACCTGGGCACCAGAGTGTACTTTCACCTGCTAACAGTCTCTGTGAATGATATCCAGCTTGAAGTCAAAGTAGACTCATTGAAATCAATGGGCTTAAATCCCATTGAGTCTACTCTGAGTATGACTTAGCTGGATATCACCCAGTCAATTTATTTATTCACTCATTTACACCAATGTTAAGCAAATAAAGTAAAGGTAAAGGGACCGCTGACCATTAGGTCCAGTCGTGACCGACTCTGGGGTTGCGGCGCTCAACTCACTTTACTGGCCGAGGGAGCCGACGTACAGCTTCCGGGTCATGTGGCCAGCATGACTTAAGCCACTTCTGGTGAACCAGAGCAGCGCACAGAAATGCTGTTTACCTTCCCGCTGGAGCGGTACCTATTTATCTACTTGCACTTTGACGTGCTTTCGAACTGCTTGGTTGGCAGGAGCTGGGACCGAGCAACGGGAGCTCACCCCGTCGCGGGGATTCAAACTGCCAACCTTCTAATCGGCAAGTCCTAGGCTCTGTGGTTGCACATATTGTATATTACATATAGTGGTGCTATAGTGGTTTTGATAAGTGGTTTCCACTTGTAAATTCATCAATGGGTTCTTGTAACTATTTCCTTCCCCCTTGTGAGTCCTTCTTCAAACCCACTTCTTTGGCAAAGCCTTTTGTGAGACACATTCACCTTGCCTTGTCTGCTTCTCCACTGCCGGCTGACACTGTCTAATTATTCAAGACACTGGCAACTCAAGTCATTTTCTTAAAAAACAAAAACACCCCTCCAATATTTAGGGGAAGCCAACATTTCAGTACCGTGTTCTTATTCAAAGCAGGCATATGTGGGCCATGTGTAAATGAAGGGGCTATTAATGATAATCAGTTAAAGTGGAATGGAATATTTATTTTAAAATGGGAAGGGGGGGAAAGTGTAATGGTGAGAGCCTCCTGTGCTACCTGGCTCATGATATCAGTTGTCCAGGAAGTTGCGAGAAACAGTTTCATGCTTCATTTCCAAAATGAAATCTAAAAGATATTATCTCAAATCTCAAAACAAAGAGTTGTAACAAACAGGAAGGTAGCCCCATATTTTGGTCATGAAGGTGTTCGTGATAATCCCCTTAGAAAGCCACTGCCACATCTTGTGGAAGCTGATTCTGAATTTCACTACACCCTGTGTGAAAAAGTGTCTCCCACCATTCAGTTTTATGGGATAACCCCAAGTTCTAGTGTTCAGCATGATGATGTAACCAGACATCACTAGAGATGACCCTCGTGATCCCTTCCTACGTTACAATTCTGTGATGCTACTTGCACTTCCAAACCTAGCCAGCTTCACTTCCTTGCTCACCATTGAGGTATTGAGAAACATTGTGTGAACAGATTGTTCTATCTCTCTCTTATACCCAAAGAAAGAGAGAGACATTCGCTGCTTGATAGTGCACCTATTTGCAAATCACGTTGTCCCTATTTTGCCTGTCTGTATTAAATACAACATAACCTCTCTGGGTAGTGATAGCATTTCCTCTATGTTCTTTTCAACACCTAGTTTGCTACTGGTACTGAATAATAATCTCGCTGGGTAGGTAAAATGAGATGATTAGCTAGACTTCTCCCTGGAGAAATATGGTCCTCCATTTCCCATCAGTGTTTCCACATATCACCTACGCAGAAGCTCTAGGCGCTATGGTGGGCGAAACATTCAGCCCCGTGAGATTCATCTGTATCATTGTCCCTGTAACCTAAGAGCATGCTGGATTTACAGACTTTCCTCAGTTCATTTTGGCAAGGTGAAAAAGATGTACTGCCTTGGAGCTACCCTGGAGAAAGGCTCACATATCAAGCTGGCCTCCCTCCTCAGTTTGCGAAAGGCGAAAAGTAACTCTGGTAAAACAGAAAGGGAAAGATCAATATACCACACTGGATGCACTTATTAATTAAGTATTAAAGGGAGAGTTATTTATAATGGTTAAATGGACAGCAAAGTAATTCCAATTCAGGATCTCTGATTATCTGAATTGGTCAATTATCTTTTCCTCATTCAAAGCCTTGACAAGTTCCATTCAAATAGATTAACTTTGCAAAAGAATAGACAACACTGTTTTGTCTTAAAACATGCTTTTAAACACACTAGGAATGGGTCTAAATTTTTCTCCCCTCTTCAACTTTGTAAAAAAAATTAAGTGCAAAGCCCTGACATTGCTAGCTACTGGTGTCAATTTTTGCAAATATAAACTAATACATCCAGTTAGTGGACCAAGTATGAACTATTTTTAGCATGATCAAGTAAGATCTAGAGCAGGGAAAGGAAATCTGTGACCTTCCAGTTGCTATTGGACTCCAACTCCCATCAGCCCCAGCCAGCATGGCCAAGAATAATAACAATTTTATTATTTGTACCCCACCCATCTGACTGGATTGCCCCAGCCACTCTGAGTGACTTCCAGCAGATATAAATCATAATAAAGCATCAAACATTAAAAACTTCCCTGTCCAGAGCTGCCTTCAGATGTCTTCTAATAGTTGTATAGTTATTTATCATGTGATGGGAGGGTATTCCACAGGGTCAGAGATTATGAGAGTGGTACCTCAACAATACATGGAGGACCGCAAGTTCCCCACTGCTGGTCTAGAGGTATAAGAGGAATAGAATTTAAAACATAATTGTAGCATAAAATTGGCATAGTGTGTTTTCCGTAAAACAGAGTTTCAGAGTCAAGAGACACATTCTCTTATCTTGATTCTGTGTGCATTCACCTGACTAGGATATCAATGAAGTGAACGATCTATTAATAAAGAGGCAGCCCATTCAGCTCCTTGCATTAATTGTCATCTTTTGATCATTTGGCAGAGCCAGAGTTCTCATCAAAGCAGCCCTGGACAGTTGAAGGTCAAAGATGTTCCATTCCCTACTGAGATGCATTTGAGGAGTTCTCCTTGCCAGAGGGGACAGCCTTTGCTTTCTGACTTTCCCATTCACTCCGAACGTTGTGCTTTCTAATGAAGAGGAGTGTCCTGTTTTCCGGGCGTCCTATATAGGTTTTTCAATAACGGAGAAGGTGAGGAGGGCAGAAGAATAAAGCTTTTACAATCCGCGCTAGTCAGTGGGGCAGAAAGCAGCAGGTTGATGTGAAAATACTGCATTTATTTACATCCTGGGGGGGGGGGGACAACAGAGGAGAGTATGACAAGTCTTGAAAGCCCAACCTGATAAGTAACAGCTATCTTCCTGCAGACTAAGTGGTGCAAAGTGTTTGGGTGGTAACGGGAGGGGAAGAAGCCCCAGCCAAATATAATATCCTCTTGTCATTCTGATTGCAGCCATCATAGTTTATCTAGCGCCTCTTGTAACAACACAAAATTAGCATTTCTTTATTTTCCTTCACTGTGGTGTAACTGGAGATAGCGCGACGGGGCAGCTTTTACAGCAGTACAAAACAGACACCAGCAGTCGTGTAAATATGTGCCCATCTGAGTGACACATGCCAGTGGTGGGTGGGGCCAGAAACAAAAATGGGTGGGGCAACAAGTGTAAACTTTACCTAAGTGAACATTAAAGGTAAAGGGACCCCTGACCATTTGGTCCAGTCGTGGCCGACTCTGGGGTTGCAGCGCTCATCTCACTTTATTGGCCGAGGGAGCCGGCATACAGCTTCCGGGTCATGTGACCAGCATGACTAACCCGCTTCTGGCAAACCAGAGCAGTGCACGGAACGGTACCTATTTATCTACTTGCACTTTGACGTGCTTTCAAACTGCTAGGTTGGCAGGAGCAGGGACCGAACAACGGGAGCTCACCCCGCCGCTGGGATTCGAACCGCCAACCTTCTGATCGGCAAGTCCTAGGCTCTGTGGTTTAACCCACAGCGCCACCTGCGCCCCAAGTGAACATTCGGCTAGTTTTATTTAGACACACCTCTCTACCCTCCATCCAGACAAACAGAAGGCATTATCAGACTTCAAGGGCACATTCCAGCAAGGGGAAAATGCACAGATGTCTGAAGCAGGGCATGAGGGGGTGTGGCCCATGGGGAGGAGGTGTTTGCCTGGATAGACTCCCTAGAGCCAGATAGAGAAGCCACATTCAGACCCCTGGCCTTTGGCATTCTGCACCCCTCCTGTGAATAATGTGTAACTCTGGACAGGATTGCAGCCACACATTATTTTTTTAAGTATCTTCCTGTTGTGCCAATAAATTACCTGCTCTTAAGTGTTCCCTCTCCCTTCGCTGACATTTCATTCTTAACACCCTTGACAAATGCCAAAGAGTTCACATCTGTGTGTGAATACACTGGCTTCCTTCCCTTCTCAGTATTAGTCTCTTCTATCATGTTTACACAGTTTTAATCCATTAGGTCGCCTCGCCTTTCCACACACACACACACACACACACACACACACACACACACACACACCACTTTTTGACATTTCATTCATGCCAAAAGCCTCTCACATAACCTTGATTCTTCCATGCCCGCTATTGTTCATAACAAGGGAGTGTGCACTTAAGGAATGTATTTGTGGGAAGCAAAACTCTGGGGGGAAATTAATTAATTCCATCACCTTTCACCACCACCATCGTTTATTAAAATTGCTCTGCATACAATAGGCACTGAATGTGAAAACAGTGCTCACAATCTCCAAAACAAGGGAAAAGGCGGGATAAAAGGAGGTGAAACTTGGGTTATGTTCACAATAGCAGCTTGAAGCTGTGCAAGGTCATTTTGCTTTGCCGTATTTCCAAGTCACTTTCTTCTGCTGCTGTTCACCTCCTCATGGAGGTGGGAATGCCATTCAGGCACATGCATGTGGCAGCATATGCGCAGATGAAAGCTTCAAAGAATTGGAAATCAATCAAGTGGTTGACAACATCCCCTGCTTGGGCAAATGACAAATCCCCTCACCAACCCTGCTTTGCAACTTCCTGAAGTGTTTTTCCCTGGCTGGAATGTGTGTGTCCTTGAATTCTGATCATGACTATGGCATGCCTGGATGGAAGACAGAGAGGAGAATGTTATTGTACACTGGTAAAATCCACATTTGTTGCTCTGCCCACTTTCACCTCTGGTCCTACTTCCATGTGGGTCTCAGAAGGTTGCCCAGAATGGAATGTATGCACTTCTTGGGCTGAAACAGGTTCACCCACCCCTGTCTTTGAGTCTGGCTGTGTAAAGAAGACGGCCCCATTCACTTACCTGCTCTTTCTTCAGTCCATTCGATCTGCCATTTATCACATCTGTGTAAATGTGAAGGGACGCACCTTGTGGGAGGAAGACGTACTTGCTCTCTATGTTGCGTGGTAATGGGAGCCCCTTCGGGTACAATATGTCTCATGCAACATCCTTGCCTTGGTGCCCCCATGAGGTGATTCATGAAATCACCCACTGAATTATAGCAATGGGCATTTTGTAGACTGCTTTACACAATGATGAAAAAGTATAGTTCTTTATTATTATTATTATTATTATTATTATTATTATTATTATTATTATTATTTATATCTCTAGATGGCATGGAATATGGGGGTGATTTTTTTTTAACTTTTCAAAGGCTAAATAAAAATACTTACTTGTGCGGATATTAATAAGCTTAGTTTCCTGGTTTGGATGTTACAAGAAACTATGGTTGATTAATGCATTGCACAATGCTTCTGTATATCCATGTTTTAGACACGTTATTGCATCTCTCATGCTTGCATGCACATTTTTATTTGCTTAAATATGACAGACACTCTTGTCTGCTCAGTGTATGTCACAGAGAGTTCTGTATTTCCCCCCCCCCCTTTTCCTTTAAGTTACAATTTCTCCCATCCTGTTATAATTTATCTGCTTTGCAGAGATTCTGAGCAACTGATTTTTCTCCTGGAGTTCCTTATATTTAATGCCTGAAGAAATATGCTGAGGCTGTACTTCTTCAGACTGGCACATATTGAGGTGTTAGGCTCTGAGCATGGTCTTGAATTCATGAATGAGAAGGAGCCTCGCCTAGGCAAAATCCTTCTTCTTTTTTTGCAGCATTGCAAATGGCACGTTACTGGTGATCCGTAAACCCTACTCACATGGTAGCTAATAGCCACATATGCAGTGAATCTTCAGGGCTCAGATATATACCCTTATCTTACAGGAACATCTAGCAACTACTGGAGTGTAAGAAGCAAACTATAATTTCTGATCCACTCCTTAATTAAGACACAACCTTTCTCATACACAACTAACAAAATGCTGTCATTAGGAAAGGCCAGATGTGAATGGAAGGTCATCGAGGACCAGTGGAAGGCAGTGCATCTCTGTTATACTGCATTCAGAGACATATTGCCAGCAGTGTCTGGCTGGATGGGGCCACCACCTTCCAAACAGCAATGTCATTTTCACTTGCTGGGACAGGGGACGGCAGGGCAAGGTGCCTTTTACATAGAGACAAATGAGACATGCAACAAGATGTCACAGAGCTTTCTCACGTCCTTTTTTTAATATACATTTTTATTGGGGTTTTTTAACACATCATTTCCAACATAACTTCTTATCTTATACAATGTTTTAGACTTCCGTCAACACATCTGATGATTTTTCATTCTTTATCACTTGTTCTGCATTTCTTAATTTCTCTATTACTCCTAATTATCATTAACTAATAATTCTCCTCATAGTCTTTCTTGCAATATTTCAAATAGTCCTCCTTACAGAACTTCTTGTAGTCCTACTAGCATAATCTGTTCATTACAATTGCTTTTCAAATAGTTCATATATTTACTCCAGTCTTCTAAGAATCTCTGGTCCCGCAGGTTTCGAATCCTTCCTGTTAATTTATCCGATTCTGCATAGTCCATCAATTTCATCCGCCACTCTTCTTTCGTCGGTAATTCTTCTTGCTTCCATTTTTGTGCCAATAATATGAGCTTTCTCACTTCCTAATGGAATAGCTCCTGAACGCCTGACATCCTCCAACTGGTCATTCTATTACCTGCAATTTCCTTTTCCAACTAACACATAGCATTCAGTGGCTAGTGGGCATGTTGGGGGTTGCACCCTTACCTTGAGGTTTCCCAGAGCATGCTGATAACTTTGTTTCTTGCTGCCTCTGTTTTTGCTCAGTTTCTCTCGGCATTCATCACTTGCAAGGACCAGGTCCCCAATACGTTTGGTAGAGGCTAAATGCAGGGACCCGAATGGTAGGTGGAGCCAACTCATTCTAGTTTAATTCCCACTCTTTCCCCTGCTGACTTCTACAAGGGCAACACCAAGACCAAGGAAGAGGAAGCTGACAAGCAAGGAGGGCAGACTGAGGTTGGTGAGGCAGATCACCATTCGCCCAAATGGATGCGGTCTCTACTGTTCTCAACCAACACTGTGACTATTATTATGTAGGATCAAAGATGTTAGAGAGTCAGTGTGGTGTAGTGCTTAAGAGCGGTAGACTCGTAATCTGGTGAACCGGGTTCGATTCCCTGCTCCTCCACATGCAGCTGCTGGGTGACCTTGGGCTAGTCACACTTCTTTGAAGTCTCTCAGCCCCACTCACCTCACAGAGTGTTTGTTGTGGGGGAGGAAGGGAAAGGAGAATGTTAGCCGCTTTGAGACTCCTTCGGGTAGTGATAAAGCAGGATATCAAATCCAAACTCTTGTTGTTGTTGTTGTTGTTGTTTGGTTGTTTAGTCGTGTCCGACTCTTCGTGACCCCATGGACCAGAGCACGCCAGACACTTCTGTCTTCCACTGCCTCCCGCAGTTTGGTCAGGCTCATGTTTGTAGCTTCGAGAACACTGTCCAACCATCTCGTCCTCTGTCGTCCCCTTCTTCTTAGAGACTCTGTTTTATGTTTATGTGCCTTGGCTTTACACAAAGGCAAAGTATTCATTTTTAAATTAAAAAAACTTTTAAAATTTATTATTCATATGATTTGTTGGAAACTTTGTTTCGTCAAGGTCGTTTTTTATAAAGATATACCTGTGTTTCCAGTGTATCAGAAGAGCCATTCTCGTTCAGGAGACAAAGGCTTGAATCCAGACTTAGGCTGCAATTGTAACCCCGCTTACCAGCAGAGTAAGTCGCATCAAATTCAATGGGGCTTAATTCTGAGTACACAGAGGATTGCAGCTTTAGTAGGAGTATTGTTGAAAATGAAATTAGTGGGTCATCTATTGTCTACCTTGCCTTGGAAGTTCCAGCTTTTCTCATCCTCCATTTCTCCTTTGTGAATGGAGACCAATGTTGTGAGAGAAAGGAAGCACAATCCTATGAGGAAGCCCTGTTGAATACAGTTAGACTTACTTACTGGCATAGCTCATACCCTCACAAAAATTGTAACTAGGACCTGAGCACAACAACACTTTCCTTTCCTGAGATTTCCAGCAACTGGTATTCAGAAGCATACTGCCTCTGACAGGGGAGGTAGAACAGGGAAGGTGAACTAAGGAACCTATACAAATAATATATGAGTCAGTCATCATCATCATCATCAAATGCAGTCCAAATAAGTCTGGAAATAGAAGTCCAAAATTCAAGTCTCACCTCAGTTTACCATACCACCTAACCAATTATTTGGCACTTTGATAGCATGTGCACTTTGACTGCAGAAGTGGTACAAACCGCATGATCCTGGGGTTCTTTATAAATACACAGGTGATGATTTGCATGTGTGAAACAGCTGCCACAAAACAGCTGCCACAGACAAGAGCTTTCATCCCAAGTTCGTCAAATGCAACAGTTTTCAAAGGAAACTGTTCACACACTGAAAGTCATCCAGGTGTAAATATAGAGATTTACTGAGGGATCAAGAAGGAAAATGGAAATTAAAAGATTACAAGGAAATCAAAGATCATGTCCAGAGTTGGTTGCATTATAGACAGTTAGATGAGATGTACAAGGAAGACAACAAAAAAGGGTTTAGTTATACAACCTCAAGATTTCAAAAGGAGGTTATAGAAGAAGAAGCAAAGCTGTTGAAGAAAGCTTATAGTATTCTGCTAGAATGGGAAACGAAAGATGAGGAGGTCAAATCAGTTATGATCAAATGGGCACAAGATGTAGGACATAATATACAATTTGAGGACTGGGGAAAGTTGTGGAAGGTAGATTTGAAATTTACAAACTGTTCTCTTTTGAAAGAAAATTATATGAAAATGATGTATAGATGGTACATTACACCAGTAAAAATGGCAAAAATGTATAAAGCTGGGTCAAGTACATGTTGGAAGTGTAAAGAAAAAGAAGGTACTTTGTATCATATGTGGTGGGAATGTAGAGAAGTAAAAAAAAATTGGGAGATGATATATAATGAATTGGGGAAAAATGTTTAAAATGACATTTGTAAAAAAAAACAACCCAAAGCATTTTTGCTAGGGATTTTAGGACAAGACCTGCCAAAGAAAATAAATAACTTATTTATGTATGCTACAACAGCGGCAAGAGTCTTGCTAGCACAAGGATGGAAGAATGAGGAAACCCCGACAAAAGAACAATGGCAAGAAAAACCGATGAGCTATGCGGACTTGGCAAAGTTGACATATAAATTGCGTGAGAAGGACAATCGTGATTTCAAGGAAGAATGGGAACTATTTGCAAGCTATCTAAAAAGACAACAAAAGGATTTGGACTCCTTGGCAAGTTTTGCATAAACATCCACAAATTTATTAGTAGAACATGATAGATAAGGCAATGATGTGTACAATTTTACAACATGCAGAGAAAAATATGTATAAACCAATCAGAGATAGGAGCTGAGGGAAGTCTCTGGAGGGTGGGAGAGGGAGGGAGGGGGAAATGTAATTGGTTATATTGATTTATAAATTGATTTGTTAAAAGTTATTAATAAAAAAATTCAAAAAGAAAAGAAAAGAAAGTCATCAAGCTGTTTTCAAATGATGCATATATGCACATTTGAATCGATTCATAGATTGGCTGTAGTTAGTGTTAGAGCCTGTTGTCTTTGTCCATGGAGTTTTCTTGGCAGGGATACTGGAGTGGCTTGCCGGTTCCTGCTCCAGGTGGATCACATTTGGTCAAAACTCTCCACTATGACCTGTCCATCTTGGGTGGCCCTGCACGGCATAGTGCATAGCTTCTCTGAGTTATTCAAGCCCCTTCACCACGGCAAGGCAGTGATCCATGAAGGGGGCACAAGGAGAAGGGGACGACAGAGGACGAGATGGTTGGGCAGTGTTCTCGAAGCTACCAGCATGAGTTTGACCAAACTGCGGGAGGCAGTGGAAGACAGGAGTGCCTGGCGTGCTCTGGTCCATGGGGTCAGGAAGAGGCGGACATGACTAAACGACTAAACAACAACAAGTGTTAGAGCACCTGCTTTCTAGGTCCCAGCTGCAGTCTCTGGCATATCCAGAGAAGTCTGGAAGAAATTCCCTGCCTGAAATTCTGGTGATCTTCTGCCAGCCATTGTATATTATTCTGAGCTACGTGGAACCCATGTGAGGCACCTTCCTAAGTTTCTGTAATACTCAAGATAGATCTCTCAGGTTTCCTAAGGGTGAAATCGGATAATTTTCATGTATGTTATCCTAGGCTCCTTGGAAGAAGACAGGAAAAGAAAGAAGTAAGAGCACCTTTCACACTAATGCCGGCGCAGTAAGCCAATTCTGCTGGTTGGTTTAGATTTGCTAAGGAAATTAACAGCAAAATATTTTATGTTGAATATCTTATAATACAGCATGAGGCTGATTCTTAATGCAGAATTTTCTCCATTGCTGCAGGCTTCCCCTGAACTCATTCCCAGCAATGCTTTCTTTCAGGCGTTAAGCGGAAACAGACATTAGTCATTCTTCCCTTCAGGCTGGGGTGGTTTTTAGGGTTTTTTTTGCACAGCAAACTACCAGTCTCTATGCCTCCTTCTCCATAACCATTCATCAGAGCTCCTTTCAGTCTTCGTTGTGGCTCTGCTTAATTCCATATGACAGGGCCGAGGGAAACTCACATAGCCCTGTATTATTTTTTCTGATCGAGTTAGGAAAAATATTGCGGGTTTCTTCAAGGCAATTTATATTCATTGTCTTGGAGGGACTGTAATGATGGGACCATCATGTTTTCCCCTCCAAATAGAATCACCTTTTTATCCCAACCGTGGGACTATAATTGGTGTGAATAAATTCTGCTATCTATAATACATCAACTCAAAATTATTGGCTCTGATTGTCTCATTTCGACCTGTCAGCCATCAAGTCTTCTCTCTCTCCCTTCCTCCCTTCCTCCCTTCCTCCCTCCCTCCTTTGTAGAACTGAAATGTTTCACCTGTCTCAGAATTGTTTGCCACATTTTCCAGTGCAGGAGCTTGGCCAAGAAATAGCCCCAGAGTAAGGTACCTTTTCCACAACAGGAACATGGTGGGTGGCCTTAAATGGTTGTGACAGAATAGAGAAGTCGCACAGCAAGGATAAGGGCCACAGCTCATTGGTAGAACATAAGAAGAACTTGTTTGATTGGGCCAACATCCCATCTAGTCTGACATCCTGGTCTCACCATAGCCAATCAGATCCCTGTGGGGAACCAGCAAGCGGGACCAGAGCACAAGAGGAGCCTCCCCATCTGTGGCTTCCAGCAACTGGTGTTCAGAAGCATTATAGCTTCTGATTGTGGAGATTCAATATAGGCATCATGGCTAGTAGCCATTGATAGCTGTATCTTCCATTAATTTTCCCAATCCTCTTTTAAAGCCATGCAAGTTTGTATTCACTTGTATTTATTTGCTAAAATTCTATACAGTGGTACCTCGGGTTACGAACTTACAGTGGTACCTCAGGTTACAGACACTTCAGGTTACAAACGCTTCAGGTTACAGACTCCGCTAACCCAGAAATAGTACCTCGGGTTAAGAACTTTGCTTCAGGATGAGAACAGAAATCGTGCTCTGGCAGTGTGGTGGCAGCAGGAGGCCCCATTAGCTAAAGTGGTACCTCAGGTTAAGAACAGTTTCGGGTACAGAACGAATTAAGTTCTTAACCAGAGGTACCACTGTAGTTCATTCCGGAGGTCCTTTCTTAATCCGAAACCGTTCTTAACCTGAGGCACGCTTTCGCTAATGGGGCCTCCCACTGCCGCTGCACCGCCAGCGCACAATTTCTGTTCTCATCCTGGGGCAAAGTTCTCAACCCGAGGTACACCAGTACTTCCAGGTTAGCGGAGTTCGTAACCCAAAGTGTTTGTAACCCGAGGTACCACTGTGCTGCCCTTCTTCCAAGGTTCACAGGGTGGTTTACAATATAAAAGCACTTAGATTCACAAAATGTTTAGGGATATGCGTACCCCCAGAAAAAAGCACTGCATAACATAACAACATAACAAAACAAAAACAACACCATCACAGGTACAGTTTAACAGCCCATAGATTGTTAAACCAGACTTTCTAATTTATCTTAGTTTACTGTGAACAACCTGTTAGAAAAGTCTCTGGTCTGTTGGTGTAGGGCTGGAGAAATTATCTGCCCGAAACTTTGGTGAGCCACTGCCAAATCAGTATATACATTGCTGAGCTAAATGGAGCAATGATCCTAATCAGTTTAAAGCAGCTTCCTCTGTTCTACATGAATGGAGACCAAAGCTTTTGGCAAAAAGCCTTAATTCTCATCTGCTGCTGAAGGCCAGGCATGTATAACATAACTGAAGTCACGCTGTTCCTCTGTTGACTCTCACCAGCCTCTTCCTCCCATGCATCTGTTGTCATTCCCCTGTCAAGTGTATATGGTGCGTACAAAGGAGACCTACAGTGTAGAGTGGTTGTATTCAGGGTTCTAGCCAGCCAGGCTGAAACCTAAAAAACTATATTTGTCCCTGGGAAACAGGAACATCTAGTAACCATAGGATAAGACCCTTGTAGAATTCAGCAGGGAGGATGACAGGGACAAAGCTAGAATTAGTTGGCTCTAGTTGCACGTTCTGTTGGTCTCCCTGCCTTCCACTCCACCGGTCCCAATAGATACCAGCCACCACTGGTTTGTGCAGTGGGTAATAATGTGTTAGAGGTTCAATATCCTTGGTGTTAGAATAGGTGCATTGCAAGTGCACAAGAGTGTCCCTATGCGCAGGTATGTGAAACAGAAAAGCAAGTATGAAAAGCAAGAGAAAGAGCAGAGACTCTGCTCTTTAGCTTATTTGCTTCTGATTCTTTTTCTGCCCTCTCCAGTCACTTGACCCTTTGCAGAATTACTTCCTACTTCTTCTTCTTCTTAACCAGTTTCAGTGCTTCAGATTGAGCATTAGGCTCTTCTATGTAATTATTCTCCCTTGCCTGACAATCTAATTTAGACCAGCGTGATGCAGTAATTCATCAAAGCTCATTCAGGAACAAACACAAAACCACAATTTTTGCACTGGCCCTTATTCCTCTAGACTGTATCCTATTGGAAACCATCAGGAGATAAGAAAAGCAAAGGTTGATAAGACCTTAAAACAGTGCAGGTGGCTCCATCTAAAATTCTATGATTCTGTGTTTAGGGCAAACAGGACTCTGCCCAAACCAACCTCAGTCTGCCCTTAGCTATCCCTCACCTGCCTGTTTTCCTGCTTACAACCAGTGCTTCCTCCTCTTCAGTCTCAGTGTTGCCCTTGTTGGGAAGGTGAGATGGGGGACAGAACTAGAATTGGTTGACCCTGCCTATCATTGGCTGTGGCTCCACCAATGGCTACTTTCCGTGCCTTCTTCCCCACTTGCCCAATGGGTGCATGCCACCATTGCCATAAAAGGAGGATGTTTGTGACTACAGGTCCAGCATCCTCTGGGGCACATTCATGGTTGCACGATCTCCTGAGGAACCAGAGTACTGGTGGTAAAAAAAGCATAAGGTGCTGAAAACAGGCTAGAGACTCCCTTGGTGACTTTCAGGTAGCAAGATATCTGCATTTCAAGCCACTCTTTGAATCACTCACGGATCCCAGTCCCAGACTTGCCAGTTTCTGCTGCCTCCTGTTCATCTGTCTATCTTGAAACCTAGCCCTCCCTGCTTCAACCGCAAACTCCTTTCCACAACCTTGAACGTGCTGTGACCATACACTGATTGGAGTTTGTGTGTGTTTTAAATCAGATTTGACTGGTTCTATTAGAACACATAACCAAATAGGATTTCCATAATGTGTGTCATTTGCATAATTTATTCTGCTTGTGGTGAATTCGCAGATTTAGTTAGTGGCCTCTAACAGAGTAAAGGTTTTGTTCGTAGGCTTTTCTACAACAGCATCAAGAAATCGAGAAGAATATTAGTAGGAAAGGATGTTCCAGAGTATAATTGCCTCAAAGTACTAGAAATAAAACAGGTTCTTTTTATTTTTACTAATGATCAGGAATCAGCTAAGGATGACTGAATCTTTCAGGTTTGGTTTCTCTCCATTTCTCAGTTTTTTCAGTCTTAAGTTTAGTTATCAACATTTCCACATCAGTTTGCAATAAAAAATATGCTCATGAAAATTCATCAGGTTTGTTTTTTTAGCACACTAATCTCCTAATATACACATTTTTATGCAACTTTGACTAATACGCACATTTTTCAAAAAGAAATTTCCCCAAACAATTGGTGTATGTTATTTTCAATAATGTGTGCTTTTAGTGAAGACTTTACTATATGTGCTTTGTTGCGTATACTCTAACACTTTAGGTTGGAGAACTGCGTTGCCAGATTCGTACAAGTGTGATGGAGCCTGATACATCATTGCATAAACAGAGTCCCACAGTTGTGGGATCACTACTGGGAAGGCCATCTCCATTGTGTCTGTGAAATGAACTGGTCTCACAGGCAAGGAAACAAACAAAGCATTTGAATGGGAATCTGTTCTCTTATCATCTCTACATTCACAATCCTTTGCAAACTATGGGAACTCCGAGCAAATTTCCATATAAAAACATTATTATTATTATTATTATTATTATTATTATTATTATTATTATTTGTAATTTATATCCTGCCCATCTGGCTGGGTTGCCCCAGCCACTCTGGGCCGCTTACAACATAAAAAAACACAACAAAACATCAAACATTAAAAAACAAGATATCCTATACAAGCAACAAACAAACCAATAAATCAATAAAAACCAATAATAATAATAACAATAACAATAATAAACAGTTTACAGTTATACCCAAATTCAAGTAACCGCCAACCCCAACTAAACATTTAACCAACACCAACCTGACAAAAATGAAAGAAAGGAACCAAAATTAGAACTGTTTGAAACATTTTAAAACATTTTAGCCCAGGGGTTGGCAAGGTTTACCTCGCCTGGGCCAGTTCACTCCAGCAGAGATCCCTCCTGCAGCCAATGGGAAGCTGTGCACACCTCCTCTGAGCTGGAAGGCGCGCCGGAAATAGCGTTTGCACAAGCACTTCGGCCCACCGTGAACTGGCCCAAGCCACAAAAAATTTGCTATAGAGGATCACCTTCAGACAGCTCCAGCATTTCTCCAACGAAAATAGAAACATCCTAAGGAAAAGCGGCGGGACGCAGGTGGTGCTGTGGGTTAAACCACATAGCCTAGGACTTGCTGATCAGAAGGTCGGCGGTTCAAATCCCCGCGACGGGGTGAGCTCCCGTTGCTCGGTCCCTGCTCCTGCCAACCTAGTGCAAGTAGATAAATAGGTACCACTCTGGCGGGAAGGTAAACGGTGTTTCCATGCACTGCTCTGGTTCGCCAGAAGCAGCTTAGACATGCTGGCCACATGACCTGGAAGCTGTACGCCGGCTCCCTCGGCCAATAAAGCACGGTGAGCGCCGCAACCCCAGAGTCGGCCGCGACTGGACCTAATGCGAGGGACCCTTTACCTTTAAGGAAAAGCGGCACATTCTGGGATCAAATCAGAAACTGGGACGGCTTCTCTAAATCAGGGACAACCCTGGAAAAAAGGGACACTTGGAGGGTCTGGTAGAGGTCTGCACCATAAGAGTCTTGAACAATTTCATTGTGGAAGTGCAGAAATTTACACTGGTTACGGAACTCAGTTTTCTTGTGGCTTCCATTTGACAGATCAGCCACTTTATTACTCTTGAGGCTGCGAAAGAATTTGGGCAATGGTTTGTAACATCTCAGGGGTGGGAGGAGAATTTCCCGTGACAAGGGCTCCGAACCCCATTCAGCTCCTTTCCACTGGAAGGATGGCAGTGGAAGAATGGGTGTGTCAGCAAGAAGAAGTCTCCTTTTCCCTCCCTCTTTCACACACTTGTGTACACACCTGTAGATGTACACAAGGACTTCCCGACAAACAGCATAGTGAAATATAATATTAGTCACTGCAGAACGTGTTTCAGAATATTTTAATTTAGCACCCTTTCCCATGCGCGGTGCCCCAAAAGTAATCAGATAAATGAGGCTCTTTAATAGCTGATGATTGGAAGAAAGCTTCCCTGATTAAAGACCAAAGCTGACAGAGTATCAATCACTGCTTCTTTTGATTAGGTACCACACTAATCTCTGTCACCGTATAATGACTATCTTGGCAAACAGAGTCTGATTGCTCCAGGCAACTCATTTGCATTAATCAAATAAAGGAAGAAAGACAGAAATGCACTTGGCCGTACAGGACAAGATGCTAAGTGTCTCATTGCTTAATAAGAGTGGAAGGGGGGAGGGAGGCAAACAAATTTGGGTTTTATGCCCCCTCATGTATCTGTGGAACTCTTTGCATGGAGGAACGAAAATATAAAGCTGCCTTATTTGGAATCACACCATTTGTCTTTCTGGCCCTTGGTTTTTCATTTAGGACTCTGCAGAGCAGTGTAGGGTGGGGCAGCCAGTGGATGTTCAGAAGCTGCTGGACTACAACTCCCATCAGGCTGCTTTGAGCTCAACACTTATTGGCAAAGTCTTGTTGGGAAAGTGTGTACATGCAGCTACTCACACAGAGTCAATTAATGTTTGGCAGACAGCCAGAAGGCAATCTGAAGGAGTAAGTCTGCCTGGTGATAACAGAAGCATGGAGACAGCTCCCTGATTGGTCAAGCTCTCTCAAGGGAGTGATAATTAATGGCCTACTAACTGGAATGTGTTAGTTCAGTATTTCAGAGGTTCAGAGTTCTGTGTGTCAGTGTAGGAGTTGTGAGTCGTGTCAGAGAGAGCTAGCAAAAGATCTGTGTTCTGTTCCTGTAAATAGTCCACTGTATATAATAAACACCTAACTACAAGTTCCTGGTTCCTGCTTCGTCTATCCTGTCTGCAGCCAAGTCGCCAATTGCTTCCGTGGATTCTGCGTTTACTCTGCTAGGTCTGGCTAAGGTTCTGCAACTAGTCAGAAAGTTGTGAAACACCAAATAGGTTTTACCAATAAGTCTGATCATTGGCCATACTGACTGGAGCTGATGGGAGTTGGAGTTCAACAAGCTCTGGAGGTCCACAGGTTCCCTATCCAGAGCCAGATGTTGTGCCAAACCCTGCAACTACCCAATAACCTTTAACTGGAGAGGCTATGGATTCAACTGAGGATGTTATACATGCATGTCAACACAAGAACAGGCATTTTCTGTGGTGGCTCCCTATTTATGGAATGCTCTCCCCAGCAAGACCATCCTGGCACCTTCATTATACATATCCATTATATATCCTCCACGGAAGGAGAGTCCACAACCTCCCAAGGGAGACCATTCCACTGTCAAATGAGCTCTTACTATCAGAACATTTTCCTGATGTTTAGCCAGAATCTCCTTTCTTGTACCTTGAAGCTGTTGCTACAGATGTTGAGGATTCCAACTCCTTTCAGCCCCAGCCAACATAGTCATTCATGGCCTATTCCCCTCACAGAATCCTAAAATTGCAGAGTTGGAAGGGACCCTGAGGTGGCTCAACTGTTAAACCCTCTTCTCAGAGTTTCTCTCAGAAATACAGGTGTGGGGAGAGAACAGCAGTCTCCTAATAACTCTCAGCATTTTCAACAAACCACAGTTCCCAGAATTCTTTGAGGGAAGCCATGGCTCTTTAAAATGGAACAGTGCTGCTTTAAATGTATAGTATAGATGGGAGCAGAGAGGAGAGGAGAGAAGGGAAGAGGGGTGCCACCTACTTTTGTCTGAACTCCACCTCCCAGTTTCTAATATGAGCAGCCATCTAGCCACCCTGTGACCACAGAAAACAAGTTGCATTCATCCCATTGACGGCTCCAAAAAGAAAAGAGTAGAAAAGAAGAATTTATAATAATGCTACCAGCCAAATGCTAATGAAGTTCTTCAGCTCTGCTATGGCCACCACAACTCACCCCCGGCATGCAATTGACTGAAATCCTTCTCATGTCAAATAATCAATGAGCACAAGATGCTCTATGGGCTCCTGGTGCCACAATAAGAATAAATTCCTGCTGAATAAGGGGGAAATTGTATAGACAAGGAAATGCAGCTACTGAATCAGAAATGAAATGCACAATTAGCATCGTCGTGGCCTGAGAACTAAGTGGGCACCAAAGAAGAAGTGGGAGGGTGAAAAGTCAGGAATGGACCAGCAAGAAGGTCTGGCAATCAACAGGTGATCTGGAGTCTCGCAGAAGCTCTAAGAGGTGCCATAAAGAGAAACACCACTCCAGTTGCCGCCAGAAACTCCTTAATTTGGACAACACCAAAGTGTTCCTAGTGGCATGAGTAACACAGTTGGCTTCCAATGTTCCATTACCAAAAAGTCCAGTTTGAAACATCTCTGTTGCTCCACTGTATTACACACGTTTTTCCATGTTCTTGGCACGTAGCTCTCACTCAGCACTGATGGAAAGCAACCTTGCCATGAATGCATTGAGTTGGTTTGATTAGGTGTAAGGTATACCCAGAGGTATGACTCAGGTTGGCGAAGAGCCTTCAAACTCCTTGCAGAGCAAGTTGGGTACGCCATGGCTCATGACCAACGTTGGTTGCCAATGAAAAGACTGTGCCAAGGAGCAGATGTCATTGGCAATCAAACTGTTTCAGACACCAACAGGCCCTCACACCCTGTAGCTTGGGCGAAACAGAAGTGTTTTACTATGTACAGCAAATAGGGTGGCCTTGTGTCCTCTTTTACAGACACCAGTCCTCTGTTTGAAGGAGTGTCTGGTCCAAGTTCCATTTAAAGATAAATGACTCTAGGAAGGGAGAGTAGCAGAGGCCTAGAAGATAGGCCCATTTAGAGATCACATCCATGCCACACATTTAAAGCACCCTTATACCACTTTATGGGACGCAGGTGGCGCTGTGGGTAAAAGCCTCAGCGCCTAGGGCCTGCCGATCGAAAGGTCGGCAGTTCAAATCCCCGCGGCGGGGTGCGCTCCCGTTGTTCGGTTCCAGCGCCTGCCAACCTAGCAGTTCGAAAGCACCCCTGGGTGCAAGTAGATAAATAGGGACCGCTTACTAGCGGGAAGGTAAACGGCGTTCCGTGTGCGGCTCTGGCTCGCCAGAGCAGCGATGTCACGCTGGCCACGTGACCTGGAAGTGTCTCCGGACAGCGCTGGCCCCCGGCCTCTTGAGTGAGATGGGCGCACAACCCTAGAGTCTGTCAAGACTGGCCCGTACGGGCAGGGGTACCTTTACCTTTACCTTTTATACCACTTTAACAGTTATGGAGAATCCTGGGAACTGTTTTTTGCTGAGAGTATTGACCTCTTTTCTCCCTCTTGTGGAGGTCCAATGAAGCTGAATGTTGGAAAGATAGGTTTTTAAAAGTACTTTTTCACACAGCTTGTATAGTTAAACTATGGAACTCTCTCCCACAGAAGGCAATGATGGCCACCAACTTTGATGGCTTTAAAAGAGGAGTAGACAAATACTTGGAGGACAAGGCTGCACACTGCACAGTGAATCTACAAGATGATCAGATAACCTATTGCTTGTTTTGCTTGTGTCCAGCTTAGAGATGCAGGAGAAATTTGATTCACATTTACAGGTGAACCCGGAAGCTGTCTGAGGACAAACGCCAGCTCCCTCGGCCAATAAAGCGAGATGAGCCCCGCAACGCCAGAGTCGGCCACAACTGGACCTAATGGTCAGGGGTCCCTTTACCTTATTTTACCCAATTTGCCCTTTCCAAAACAATACACAAAATGAAGCATAGCCACCCTTTGAAGTTTACACTTTTTCAAATTTTGCAATGCAGTTCGCCAGCCTAGAAATGTGTACAAAAATGCAAATATTATGCAACATTGCATAGAGAAATGTGTATGTCAAGAGAAATTTGCACACAGATGCTGATGAATTTTCAAGAGGACTTAAAAAGGAAAAAAAAACCTGGAAAATGGGAAACTAAGAGAAAGAAAAATGTACTGAATTGCTCATCCCTGCCCCAGCTGTAACATGCTTGGAATTTGTCTTAGGGTTAGGGCTGAATTCAGATTGTTTGGATCAGCCCAGAGTGACTCATTGTGGCAGGAACCTTCAAATGCAACTGAATACTGTCCCATCCATTCTTTCCTTCCTTAATACCCTCCTTCCTTTTCTTAATAAGAGGACTTAGTTCTTGTCTGCAGCTGTGCTGCTTTGTTCCTGGGAAAAAAACACTGGGTGGATCAGACATCCCAAAAAATGCAGAAAGATTCTGAATCACCCTTGTGACCTCAAGTGAGCAAGCCAGCCCACTCAGTAGCAACCAAGGTTATTAAAATAACAGCATTGCCATAGTACCGATGTTTGAACTGCCCAGCCAGACCATCAGAGTAAATTATTCAGAATGCAAAAAGGAGAATTCTAAATGTATTCTATTATTTTAAAACCTTCAATATCATAAAGGAATTAAGGTGCTTTTAATTTCACTCATGCTTCAGAAAACAAGGAATGTAAGTTAAGACACCTCCACATCATAAAGGCTTTTGACAGGTTCACATATAACACTACTTACAAATTAGACTCCTTGCACTCACATTTTGCCTTCATTTTGCAGTTCATCATTTAGTGGGGAGGGGAGGGCATATGGAGGCAGAAACTCCACAGATACGGCAGTGCCAAACACTTGCTGCATACATGCCTAATGGATTTTTGCCTAGCACATCCATAAACTGCACAGTGCTCCCTATCACACCATGCAAATGCCTAGGCTGAAATTAAACAGGTGCATCTAGGAAGGAGAAAAATAAATAAATCCAGCTCCCAACTTTTCATCACATAACAGCATAATGAAGCAACACAACTCAGGACGGAACTGCACAGAGGAAGGAAAGCTTCATTCATTCAGGGGCCTCCATTCTGTTTATGTCCTCTTGTCTTTCTTTTTGCTTCCTCCCACAAAAAGAGTGATTTCTGTTCAGTTTTATAGGGGAAAATAAAGGACTGCATTTGTGTGTTCTGGCTCTCATTGGTGGTGTTCCTGTAGGGCACATGCAGAGTGTGTGCATCTCTCTGTTGAGTGAGCACCTCCAAGGCCACCTTGGAAATGGACCCCACCAGACTATTCTCACTGCCCGCCCCCACAAAGTCAGGAAATCACTCAGTTAATTGCCAAGCCAATTAGAATCACAAGCATCTGCTCAGGGAGGACAAGAGAGATGTTTCTCCACCCCAGGAAAACCGTGGTGGAAAAGGCCACCACTTTAAGCACAGCCTGTGGGATGAGAGGGTCGGCATTTGCACCCAGATCCAGTTTCCCCATGGGCAGCACTTCAACGGAAGGGTGAGCCAGAAATTCTTCTGCGGCTCAGATTGTGAACCTTTGGTTACAATCAAGCCCATCAGGGCCTGAGCCTAGCAAAGTTCTCCAGAAACACGAGTGAAAAGTAGAGAGAAATGTACTCTTTGTCCATGAGCTTGGGCCCTTGCAATCATCTCTCTCTCTCTTTCTTTCTTTCTTTCTTTCTTTCTTTCTTTCTTTCTTTCTTCCTCTCTTTCTCTATTCCCCCCCCCCAAAAATCTCTCACACAGTAATGGTGGACATTTTGCTAAGCTAATAAAGGATGGTTTGATCACATTTTGGCTCTTTAAAAAAGTCATAGTCAGTTATATTTTATGTTAAGTCCCTTATCTCTCTCTCTCTCTCTCTCTCTCTCTCTCTATATATATATATATATATATATGCAGGTTTTGGTGTCCTCGGGTGTCTTCCTGTGTAAAAGTTGGGGTGTCTAGGCGACGTTTCGACGAGGTCTCACTCGTCATCTTCAGGCTGGTGCTTTCGGCTTCTTGTTACTGGAACAGAGCAGGATCTCAGTGTTTGAGTTCCTATAAATACTGTTGAGGGGTGTGGTGTATAGCCTCCAATGTTCTGGGCCGAGAGGAAGTTCCCAGGCTAGTGTGCCTTTTCTTCTTTTGTTCCTTAGTTGCTTGAGGGATATCTTGAGTGATTTCTTGAGTGATATCCTGAGTACCACTTAGGTGGGTCATTAGGTGTGGATTAGTTGCTAAAGCCTTTGTGTCTTGACCTCTTGAACTTTGTGAAGAGTTTTTCTGAGAAGATGGCTGTAGTTGTGCTCTGGCTTGGCTTCGTGTATAGGGGCGAGCTGTGGTTTTGTGGCCTGTGCCAGCCAGATCTGTGTAGGGATTGCAGGGGGGTGCAGCATCCGGAGGTGCCATCATGGTTTGGCTACTGGATGGTGTCTGTAATTTATCTGTGGAGAGGGTCTGGGTTTGGGTCTGGTGTGGTTGATTGGTGATGGCGTTCTGTGTGCCTCTGGATCTGGTGTCAGTTTTTGTGGGGAGGGCTAATTTCCAGATGTCTGGCAAGCGGGATGTGTCGTCACGCTTGTTCATGTTGTGAGGGTGTTTCTCTATCTCGATGGCTTCCATGATTATTCTCTTGTGGTGATGTTCCATGTTAGAGAGCAATTTGGAATCTGCAAAATTAATTTCGTGTCCTGTTTCTTTCATGTGTTGGAAAAGAGAGGAAGTTTTTTCTTCTTTTTTGACGGCATTCTTGTGTTCTGCGATACGTGCATTTATTCGTCTGTTTGTTTGTCCAATGTACGTGGCTGGGCAGACTTTGCAGGGTATTTCATAGACCCCTTGGTTTTCCAACTGGATTTTATCCTTGGGGTTTCTGAGGATATTGGCTATCTTTTGGTTGGCGCAAAAGGCTGTTTTGATATTGTGTTTATGGAGGATTTTGCTAATTTTATCTGTAGTGCCCTTGATATAAGGAAGGAGGGCCATGCCATTGTTTTCTTCTGTGTCTTGGTTTTTGGGGGGTGTTTCTTTTTGGATTAGCTTCGTAACCCTGTTTTGCTGGTATCCATTGGCAATTAACACATTTGAGAGATTCTGTAACTCAGTTGTCAAGTGGTCTTTGTCAGCCAGGCGTTTGGTTCTGGAGATGAGAGTCTTGGCTACGGAGTTTATTTGTGCAGGGTGGTGGTGTGATTGTGCATGTAAGTAGCGGTTGGTGTGTGTTTTTTTCCGGTAGATAGTGTGTCCTAGGGAGCCATCAGGTTTTTTGTAGATTAGGACGTCAAGGAAGGGAAGTTGGTTGTTGGCTTCTATTTCCATAGTGAATTGTATTTTGGGGTGTAGGCTGTTGAGATGTGTGAGGAAGCTGTCCAGTTTTTCCTTCCCGTGTGGCCAAATTACAAAGGTGTCGTCAACATATCTGAGCCAAAGTTTGGGTTTGTGTTCTGACTTGTCTAAAGCATTGGTTTCAAAGTGTTCCATGTACAGGTTTGCGATGACCGGTGAGAGGGGTGATCCCATAGGTGCTCCTTCTATCTGTTTGTATCTTTGTCCATTGTGGATGAAGTACGTGTTGGTTAGGCAGTGGTTGGTCAGGTCCAAGATGTATTCGGGGGGATTGTATTTGTTTTGAATGGCTGTCAAGGCTTCATTAATGGGCACTTGTGTGAAGAGAGATACAACATCGAAGCTCACAAGTAGGTCATTGGGATGTAGGTTTTGCTTCTTTATTGTTTCTATGAACTGGAAGGAGTTTGGAACGTGTGAAGAGATGGATTCTGCAATATCCCTAATCAGATAGGAACTACACATATCTGTACATATCTGATTAGATATCCCTAATCAGAAACGAACTACACAAGAAAAGATACCTACTAAACCAAACCAACAAAGATCTGCTCACTCTTCACCTCAAACTCTGTAACAAAATCCACCCTGCACTCTGGGACAAATGCAAACAACTAGCCGTCTGGAGAGCTGAAACGGAGACCTCACATAAGACAGACACACACACCAACAAACTCCACAAACTAGAGAAACGCCAGAAGCCCAGCCACCCTCCACAACAACCCATGAAACAAACAGTACATAACATATCAGACAGGATCCTCACCTCAACTGAAACCAAAGTACTCTCCAAAGGTTTCAACTTTGCAGTCGCCCCGAGACGCATCCCCACGGAAAACATCATATGCGGAGTCGAAGCTAGCCTAACCAAAATCAACCCAGATGAAGCCAATAAAATCAGACTTGAAGTCACCAACATCCTCTGCTCCAGCAAACCACCCAGAAGCAATTTACACAAAGAAGAACAGAAAGCACTCACCAACCTGAGGAAAGACAACAACATAATCATTCTCCCAGCAGACAAAGGTAATGCCACTGTTGTGATGAACACATCGGACTACCAAGCAAAACTATCAAATCTACTCCAAGACCCTACCTACCAACCTATAAAAACAGATCCCACCACCTATCTGGAAAAAACCACCAAATCCAAAATAAAAGCCTCTCCTATCAGTGAAGAAATCCAGCTAAGAATCATCCCCAGAGAAAAATCATCCAGATGCCCCAAACTCTACGGCCTCCCCAAAATACACAAAGAAGGAACACCACTCAGACCAATAGTCAGCTCCATAGGCTCACCTCTACAAAATCTCGCTAAATTTCTCGCCAAGCAACTTCAGCCCTATGCAGAATCCATCTCTTCACACGTTCCAAACTCCTTCCAGTTCATAGAAACAATAAAGAAGCAAAACCTACATCCCAATGACCTACTTGTGAGCTTCGATGTTGTATCTCTCTTCACACAAGTGCCCATTAATGAAGCCTTGACAGCCATTCAAAACAAATACAATCCCCCCGAATACATCTTGGACCTGACCAACCACTGCCTAACCAACACGTACTTCATCCACAATGGACAAAGATACAAACAGATAGAAGGAGCACCTATGGGATCACCCCTCTCACCGGTCATCGCAAACCTGTACATGGAACACTTTGAAACCAATGCTTTAGACAAGTCAGAACACAAACCCAAACTTTGGCTCAGATATGTTGACGACACCTTTGTAATTTGGCCACACGGGAAGGAAAAACTGGACAGCTTCCTCACACATCTCAACAGCCTACACCCCAAAATACAATTCACTATGGAAATAGAAGCCAACAACCAACTTCCCTTCCTTGACGTCCTAATCTACAAAAAACCTGATGGCTCCCTAGGACACACTATCTACCGGAAAAAAACACACACCAACCGCTACTTACATGCACAATCACACCACCACCCTGCACAAATAAACTCCGTAGCCAAGACTCTCATCTCCAGAACCAAACGCCTGGCTGACAAAGACCACTTGACAACTGAGTTACAGAATCTCTCAAATGTGTTAATTGCCAATGGATACCAGCAAAACAGGGTTACGAAGCTAATCCAAAAAGAAACACCCCCCAAAAACCAAGACACAGAAGAAAACAATGGCATGGCCCTCCTTCCTTATATCAAGGGCACTACAGATAAAATTAGCAAAATCCTCCATAAACACAATATCAAAACAGCCTTTTGCGCCAACCAAAAGATAGCCAATATCCTCAGAAACCCCAAGGATAAAATCCAGTTGGAAAACCAAGGGGTCTATGAAATACCCTGCAAAGTCTGCCCAGCCACGTACATTGGACAAACAAACAGACGAATAAATGCACGTATCGCAGAACACAAGAATGCCGTCAAAAAAGAAGAAAAAACTTCCTCTCTTTTCCAACACATGAAAGAAACAGGACACGAAATTAATTTTGCAGATTCCAAATTGCTCTCTAACATGGAACATCACCACAAGAGAATAATCATGGAAGCCATCGAGATAGAGAAACACCCTCACAACATGAACAAGCGTGACGACACATCCCGCTTGCCAGACATCTGGAAATTAGCCCTCCCCACAAAAACTGACACCAGATCCAGAGGCACACAGAACGCCATCACCAATCAACCACACCAGACCCAAACCCAGACCCTCTCCACAGATAAATTACAGACACCATCCAGTAGCCAAACCATGATGGCACCTCCGGATGCTGCACCCCCCTGCAATCCCTACACAGATCTGGCTGGCACAGGCCACAAAACCACAGCTCGCCCCTATACACGAAGCCAAGCCAGAGCACAACTACAGCCATCTTCTCAGAAAAACTCTTCACAAAGTTCAAGAGGTCAAGACACAAAGGCTTTAGCAACTAATCCACACCTAATGACCCACCTAAGTGGTACTCAGGATATCACTCAAGAAATCACTCAAGATATCCCTCAAGCAACTAAGGAACAAAAGAAGAAAAGGCACACTAGCCTGGGAACTTCCTCTCGGCCCAGAACATTGGAGGCTATACACCACACCCCTCAACAGTATTTATAGGAACTCAAACACTGAGATCCTGCTCTGTTCCAGTAACAAGAAGCCGAAAGCACCAGCCTGAAGATGACGAGTGAGACCTCGTCGAAACGTCGCCTAGACACCCCAACTTTTACACGGGAAGACACCCGAGGACACCAAAACCTGCATACCTATACCCGTGAAAATCTACGAAAGCATATATATATATATATATATATATATATATATATATATATATATTCATATTCTAAAATTCTGAGTAGCCAGAGGAACACTAATCAGATAATACTTTTAAAAACACACAGAGAAAGTGAGACAACTCTGCACACCTTGCCAACTGAACTCATGCATAAATCAACTCATTCAAAATAATTTGTTAGATATGTGCAGCATGACCAATGTATATTCATGTGTGCCTGGAGCACACGTTGTATATGACTAAACGGTTAAAAAAAAAAAAAGAGGATGAATTTATGTGGACGCCTTCTGAACTCAAGCTTGGGTTTCAGGGGATCTGCATTTATGAGAGCTAAATTCCACTGTGAACCTTGGAAGAATATATTTCAGGGCATAGAAATAATTGGTTATTTTCGATCTAGCTTCAAAAGAGTCTCCCATCACACTGCTCTGCAAAGGAAAAGAAATGCAGGAAGCCCAGAATCATTTTCTTGGCTGGTGTTATGGACAGAAGAAACGAACTAGGATTTCTACCATCGTAATGACAATGATTGCAAGAACTGGTGCAAGAAAGATGCCTACTGAATAAAACTCCAGAAGGTGGCTGTCAATATGGGGGGAGAGAGAGGCATGCTTCTCAAGAAAGCAGCTAGTGCAGTCTCCAAATTCCTCCCTATTAGGGAAATTGCAGGTATTCTCAAGGTTGTCTGAAGGTACCTACTAATGCTGGCAGCCCTGTCTCTAAGATTTGGGGGGGCCTTGGGCACAGCAGGAAGAGGTGGGTAATGTAAACTGAGAATTCTCTTAGGCTGCATCTGGTCTTCTTGGATACTCTGTGCCAAGTGGAAATTGTAGGACTGTGAGGGCAATAGACTCTCTGCTGATCTTGGGGGCCTGGAAAATATCCACCCAACCATTTCCATCCTTTGGAGTCAGCCTTGGTTCCCAGTACCCCCAGTGCACCATCTCCATCTTCCCCGGTCCATAGGCTATCACCCTAGCCTATCTGACTCATGCCTATGCCATTCTTGCTGACTTTTGCAATCACCATGTCAGTTCCATTAAAGCAAACACAATAGTAATTCAGTTGCTAAGACAGTTGCTTCACTGTGAAGTGCCACATTTGTGGCATACCAGATTCCTACTTTCAGAACCCAGGACAAATGCTCAGCTTTTCCAATGAAAGGTTCAGCCATGGCTAGATGAGCCCCTAACTCAAAGAAAATGACTATATTTTGGGAGACACAGGAAATTATAGGAGCCATTTTGCAAATATAGAACAGAAAAAAAGCCTCTATCATTCACAGGACGGCACTATACCAAAAATCTAAGGCAGGGGTAGAAAACATGATGCCCTCCAGATCTGTTGGACTTCAGCTCAAGTTTGCTTGGCCAATGGTCAGGGATGGTGTGAATTTCAGTCCAGCAACACCAGGGGGAGGACCACATTGGCTACCCTTAATCTAACATACTGAAATTCAGGCCAGGTGGTCTCACTTTTTAGTTGAGTGTGTGTGTCCCCCACCTCAATTTATTAGCACAGTGAAGCTCTGGGTACTCCCTGAATGCCTGTGGTCATTCTTGATTTGGATGTTTTTGCCCATTTCAAAGACACAAACTTCCTCAGTTAGAAAAATGCCACTAATTAGCTGCAGTTGAGTTAATGCGTGTATTCCTCTAGCTGTTAGCAGATTTACATGGGTGCCACTGTCAAAAAAACTGGAAAGAAGCCAGACAGGAGCTCATTATTCCACCAGAAATCCTTGGCCGCTAATGAGTGCTTGATAAAGGTTAGATAGTTCCCTGCCGACATTTGGCTATTAAATTCCATTTATACTGTAGCCCTATAAACACTATAAATTCTCTTTCATTAGTGCACTGTTCGTGAAGCTCTTTGAAAACAGAAGTTACATGGAGGGTGTCTGCACAAAACAGAATTCAAATTAGGGCAGAAGGAGCTCAAAGAGGAATAATTTCTCAGTGGGCGGGAACACCACAATAATTTCTTGGAAGCTGTGTGGCTGCAGAGTTGCCAAGCGAGTACGTAGGATGTAAGACAGAGTAAGCGAACTTTCCTTTTCTTATCCTTTTCTTGCAGGGTGGAACTGCGGCAAAACCTCGCCCAGGTCAATTTCTTTGACACAGTGGCCTGCATTGTTATATTTTATCAGTTGTTGAGATTGCAGGCAACCATATCCTGGAGAAATGTCAAAGTATCCATTGAGCAAGAAGTGGGGGTTGGCTTGTGTGTGAGAGAGTCATGATTGCAATATGTGTCAGAACAAGAGGTAGTCTCTTGACAGGGACAGGAAACCTCAGGACCAGAGAGCAGGTGTGGCCCTCCAAAGCTCTCTGTCTGTCTATTGAGCTACTCCCCAGCCATGCCCCCCTCGCCCCAGGCCACACCCCTCACCAGTTTTGCTTGACATCCTCCTTGAGGGTTTTTGCCTGGCTGGAATATGCCCTTTGTTAAGTTGTGGGTGAACATATCAGACGACACAGCGATTCTTCAAACAGCTCTTGTTTGTTCACAGGCCAGAACAGAACTGAACTGAAGGGTTCAGCCAGCCTGCTTATATAGAGCTCCACTAGAACGCAACAGTAACCATTTTCTGTAACTATCCAATCACTGAACGTCACTTTCGATCCCTTATTTGCATATGTGGACCTGAACTATCTACAGTATCCCCCTGCTGGCCCAGGGTGAGAACTTCAGTACATAACACCCTTGATCTTCAAGAACGATTCTTTCAGCATTGTAGCCAGACACTGGAGAGACCTGTCATGAGTGAACATGGACCGCTGGTACCAAATCATATGGGAAACAGCCTTACTAGAAAAGCTAACTGGCAGTCTGAAACTGAAACGGGGTCAAATAAAAGAGGACGCCTTCACCCCGGTATGTCTCCCCTTTATTACATACACAGCCCAACAAGACAACAACATGAAACCACCGACAGCATACAAATCAATATGGCTAAGTTGACCCAACAATCTCCCCTCTCACACATGCAAACAAATATCACTGCGGCCAACTAAAAACAACCAACCATGCCCTACCCCCCCAACCTCTCTTACTACCAAGGAAATATAATAAATGAATAGAAATAGAACTTACCGAAGTGACACTGACACAAAAAACCCACACATACACTAAGTAAAAGAATGCAAGTTTACCACCACCACCCCACAAAAATCCTGGCTACGCTCATGCTGTGTACAACATTAATGCCTCACATCAAACGTAACTTATTTGTAGAAAAGATTCTACGGCCTGAAAATAGAGACAATGTATTTTTGTAACCCAAGAATAAACACACACATACACACACACACACACACACACACAGAGAGAGAGAGAGAGAGAGAGAGAGAGAGAGAGAGAGAGACCTTAGTTTAAGAACTTAATTCATTCCAGAGGTCCGTTCTTAACCTGAAACTGTTCTTAACCTGAAGCACCACTTTAGCTAATGGGGCCTCCCGCTGCCGCCATGCCACCACCGCGCAATTTCTGTTCTCATCCTGAAGCAAAGTTCTTAACCTGAGGTACTATTTATGGGTTAGCAGAGTCTGTAACCTCAAGCGTCTGTAACCTGAAGCGTATGTAACCCGAGGTACCACTGTATATATAATGCTCCTTCCTTGCCTGGATGGAGAATAGAAAGGGGCTGTGTAAGCATGTGCAGAAACTAGCCTACAATACAAAGGTAAAATTCACCTTTGTTGCCTTGCCCACTTTTGTCTCTGGCTCCACCTGCCACTCGCACAGGACCCCCAGAAAATTGCCAAGGAGGAACGAGGTTCCCCATTTCTGATTTATTGGGTTCCGAGTGTTGGTAACAAATGCACCTATTTAACAGGGTTGCATGCAGCCTTCCAGTAGCCTCCCTTTAATAAAAACCCCAAACTAGGCTTCTGATAGTCTAAGGAAAGACAGAGGGGGCCCAAGGCAAGGGAGGGGTGTGTGGAATCTGGAAGGCGTGCTATGAAGTCCACCTGGCGCCAACATTAATATCCTTTTGGCACCAGGTTAAAACTATCCTCTTCTCCCAGGCATTTGACAGCGTGTGATATGCTGGTTGATATATCTTAATTATTGCAGATATGAGCTGCTGATAATATTCTTTTCCTTACTGTTATAATGATGTTTCGCATTTTAAAGTTTTGCATGCTTTTGAAATCGTTGTGAATTGCCTACAGACCATTACCTTTACCTATCAAGCAACTAACAACTGAAATATTTATAAGTTGCTGTTATTTAAACATACATGTCAGAGACTGCCTCCAGGTCCCAGCTCACAGAAGACCAACGCTAGCCAGCAGAACTGTACAAAAGTCTTTATTGAAGTTTAGTTCCCATTTTCAAACCCTAGCGTGCGTCTCTACGTCTAGACCCTAGACCAGCGAAGCCTCGTCTGAGTCTCCGCCCCCTGTACACCAGTTTAAGACTCTAGCCTTACTCCACCTTCTGCGTTTCTCCTTCCGCCTCTGGGTCCTACTACCCCCCGGGGTGCCTTCCTTCCTGGACGCCTCGGATGCGGACCCCTCGGACTCCTCCCCCTCTCTTCGGCGGGCTTTGGGACCCGGCTCCCTCTCCGGGCTGCTCATTGCGCCACCCTCTTGTACATTTGAACTTGGCGCGCGCGCGCTGCCCCTGACCTTCCTTTTAACCGTTTCCTCGCTCTCTGATGCAGGCGTGGCTAACCCTGACTCATGTCCTTCCGCTGACGGAAAGCTGCCTGCTGCCGATGCCTGGGGCTCCTCCCCTCTACTGCTCTCCGGTGGGGAAGCTGGTCCCGATTTCCAGCTGCTGCTCTCTGAGTCCCCTCTGGCCCCTCCTTCCTGAGGTGTTCCCTCTGGCAACCCCCTAGCTCTGATCACGGGAGCCCCTTTCTGTGAATCCTCTGATTCGCTGGAGAGACTTAGAGACCTCGGACGGCTATCATCGCTGACCTCTCCCTCGGATTCCTCTCCCTCGGTCTCTAATTCCTCCCTTTCCTGTCCCTCTGCTCCTGAACCCCTGACAATACAGTACAATGCAAACACATTTTACCGGAGTGCAACATCTTGTTTGATTAGAGCACGCTCAGGCATTTGGATCCGGAGCAGAGTGTTGTCATACTTGCTTTTGTGGCCTCAAATTAATTTGTCTACATTAAGGTAGCTCTGTATCTGCACTGATGGCGTTAAGAGCAATTTCCCAGGAAAGGCTGCAATGCCATGATGAAATGGATTTGGAGCCTTCCTTTCAACTCCACTCTTTCTCCATCAGGAAAACGAACCTATTTCTCGAGTAAATCCTATGATCATTAATCAACTGCTGCCATCACCTGGTTAGCAAATAAAAATGACATTTTGCAGGGCATCTCCTCTGTACACTTGGGCATCCAAGAAGGGGCAGGGGTTTGAAAGGTTTCTTTTCGGCAGTATCTATTATGTTTGGCAGTGCCTATTATGTTGATAGAACATTTGGCTGGACGTGTTGAATATAAAAGCTGCTCATTGATGAATGAATGGACCAAGCCAGGAGGACTATCACTGAATGATGGTACCAAGTCAGGGCTGTGTTGACCATTTAAGAGCTATTTTTTGCTGAATGATTGTACTAAGTCGGAGCTATTTTTTGGTTTAAGCAAGAAGAAAATAATCCATTGGAAATAAATATGCTTTTTTCTCTCACTCATTTTTCTGAAAAGAGCAACTGAGTCCTTGGACTCAACTTTACTGCAAAGGGTGTTTCATAAAGCAACAAGCCTATGCAGTGGTGACATCTGCCAGATCTGCAGAGTCCACCGCATTCTTTGTATTGATTCTGGTAATAATCTCCCCTGGAAGCATTAAGCAGCAATTTGTGGTGCTATTGCAAAGGGACTTTATGCACCTCTCCATTTTCATAAGACGTGTAAGAAAAACCTCCAAACCGTAATTGAACAATCAAAGAACATCCTCTGACTAATTGCCAGGGAGGTTCATGTTACTAGGTAGATACAATATCCTATTGAGGGAGCACATTCTCCTGCAGGAAGCTGCCTTCTCAGCTGAGCTTTGCGCAAGGTGCATGGAGGTTGTGCTTCTCATCACTGGGAAGGAAAGATTTGGAGTTTCGGGGGGGCAAGGAAGGGCAAAAGAACACCTTAGTGACTCATGTCCAGCAATCAGGGCAAAATGAGGCAAGCATTTTGAGCTGACTTGGATATGCTGCTCAGGCAAAAATAACTTACCAGGCAAAAGAGGGATAGGATGAGTACAACAGAGGTGTACATGGACCTCATATTTTATATAGTGGCTGTTGGGCTGGGCTGTAGCTACGGACTGTTTGTGCTTCAGGAGGGAGTTAAGAAGAGGAGGACTGGTAACTGTAGGTCATTAAGGGTGCTGAGAACTGTAGCTCTTTGAGGGGGTAAAGTACAGTTTCTGGGATTCTTGAGGAAATCACATGCTTTGTATGGTGTATGGTGTATTCTGACCCTAACCCATGAGCCAAAGTGGTGCCTGTAATTTGCACCCAGCTTATGCACCAATCTTATTCAGTACCCTTGGCTTCCATACCAGCCTTAAAAAATGGGTGCACAAATAGTGAATTCAAAGGGCCTGTATCTTTGATGGGTGATGGGTGATACATTCACCATGTTCACCGTCTTCTTCACTGTCACAGAACAAAATGATTCTGTCCATGGTGTCTTCTGATAAATGATACATGGTGATCGATGCATGATTCATGCACATGGCTGCACCAGATTTCCTTGCTCGTGAAATTAACTGATTGTCATCTCCAAAATATCCAGTGAGCTGTCTTTTTAGCCTCGCCGGCAATGACTCAAGTGGCATCATAAAGAAAATGTACTTGTCCATCGAGCTACACAGCCAGCTGATATTCTGGGCTCAGTTATCAGAGTATAGAGAAAGATCTCTTCCCTCTACAGCAGGGGTGCAGGCCCTTTGACCCTCAAGGGTCCATTGGCTGCAGATCCCATCATCCCTGACAACTTGCAACATTAGCTGAGGGGAGCTGGAGTCCAGTGACATCTAGGGGACCTCAGGCTGAAACTGAAAATATATTAATACATGCTGCATGATACAATTAAATGTTTATAACTGACTAATTGCTTATTTGAAGCTACTCAAGCTGTGTACACACCACACATTTAAAGCACATCCTCTCCTGCCCCAAAGAATCCTGGGAACTGTAGTTTAGCCCTCAGGGGTTGATCATTCCCAGCACTCTTCACAAACTACAGTTCCCTGAACTCTTGGGGAGAGCACTTTAAATGTGCTTTCAGTGTATGGTGCACACACTCAGCTAAAGCTTGGCCTTTTTAAGACAGTTTTTTCTAAACGTTGTATCAGAAGTTTAGGTTGCAGAGGGCAATTGTGATTTGGCAAGCAAGTGAAATGACATTACGTAATGAAGACTGGCACAGGAGCAAGTCTGACACCAACCCCTGATCAGATCATACAGCGGTCAAGGTACAGTGGTGTAGGAAGCCAGGCTGTCCTTTCCTGCACTGTACCTCTTCAAGCTGGAACAAAGACCCTTTGCTATGGAGGCAGTCAGAGCTAGGGACAATCCTTAAGAGGCACAGAACAGGTCAAATAATATTTTGGGAGATGCCCAGGTGCAAATGGCATGCTGAATTATCCAGCCTTACACATGCAAGCGATACAAGGACTGCATTTTTCCATGTGCTTCTCGCTACCAAACAGAATAGCAATGTCAATGCAGATGCTACCTTATTCTCTAGGCATAATGAAGAGCAGGAAACCAGAATCTGTCACTGTAAGCATTTCAGGTTTAAATAGGGATGGCTGAGGCTCAAATTCTGCTCAGTCACAGAGTTCAGTATAAGCCTGTCAAAATCAACCTTGCAAAAATTTTGTTAGGGTAAATGAGATATGACATTTAAGGCACTTAGTGAGGTAGTCGTGGCTCCTGTTTTATAGCTTGCTCCTGTATCTCATCTTTCTTTCTTTTTCTCTCTCTGGAATTGAACTGCAGTCCAGGCGGCTCTTGGGCTCCCTCCCTGCACAGGGTTGCCGATCACTTTCTCTATAACGTTCCGAGTTCATGCAAAGAAACCGCAAATATTGTAGGTTCCCTGTGCCAAAGCTGAAGCAATTAGTTTCTCAGATGTGACAGGCATATTATCAGGGCCATATGGCACTGAACGTACTTGATACATTCACTAATCAGAAGCAGCGTCTTCTCTCTAGAAATATGTTTGATGTTAATCAGCAGCTGAGAACCACTTGGGCCTGGGTAACCCCATAGGCTTCAGCGAGATCACCACACATTCAAAGCACACGGCTTCTCCCCAAGGAAGCCTGGGAACTGTAGTTTGTCAAGGATGCTGGGAATTGCAGCTCTGCAATGGGTGAACTACAATACCCAGGATTCCGGGAGGGGGGAGTCATGTGCTTTATATGTGCCCTAAATGTATGGTGTCAATGTACAGTGGCACCTTGGGTTACAGATGCTTCAGGTTACAGACGCTTCAGGTTACAGACTCCGCTAACCCAGAAATAGTACCTCGGGTTAAGAACTTTACCTCAGAATGAGAACAGAAATCGTGTGGTGGCAGAGGGAGGCCCTATTAGCTAAAGTGGTACCTCAGGTTAAGAACTGTTTCAGGTTAAGAACGGACCTCCGGAACGAATTAAGTTCTTAACCCAAGGTACCACTGTAGTAGTGAGCAGTGAGGTGGCACAGGTTGGGCACAGTTGCTCTCCTCACTTTCCAAGACAGGAGGCCACTGGTACATAGCAAGAGAGAGGGGGAAGGGCCAAGGCATGGGAAACTTGACATGGTGCAGTATGTGACAACCCAATGTTCCCACCATCAAACACCACACCAAGCTCCCCACGCCTGCCCCCTCTCTTCCCTTCTGCCTCCAAGAGAGTTAGGAGGGATGTGGCAAGAGAAAGAGACAATATTTCTAAAAGTCATCACCGTCGTAAAAACCAGCCAGAGAATTCACAGAATAAAAGGGTCAGGTGTGGAAGAAACACTGCGGTTTGGGGGATGTGCCATGTGCCTTGTGAACAAGCAGGAAATACCGTAGCAGCAATATCAGGAAGAAGAAGAAGAAAAACACTCACATGGGTTGGAGCATGGTCACTTTCTCGCAAGTTTCCCACCATTTTCACTTTATCAATAAGTTCTTCCCAGTTCAACTGAGTTAAGTCCAGGATATCAGGTCCTTGTGTTCCTCCCTCCCTGTTGATGCAGTTGCCAGCAAGGAAAGGTCAATAATTAGTTCCATTCTTAGCAGATCTAGATTTCCAGTAGATTCCCGGATACCTTAAATTCCCCATTAACTATTAGGACTCACCACTATGAAAGATTTGTAATGTGTTTCCAGAAAGCATTATCCAATAGATAATGGTGAAAGCATGGTTATTTATACCTTTGTATTTTTTCATTCATTCATTCTTTTATTGTTTTTTGTTTTGTTTATTTACAATAATTGTATTTAAAACTATCCATAGTGGCAATTTTTGACGTTCATTTCCAGAGCTCTGCCCACACTGTGTTTCCCTACAGATTCTACATAAAGTTATAAACAAAGAGGAATGTTGACATTCACAGAGGGTAGTTAAGGGACGGGTACCTTGTACTCCAGGCAAAAAACGAAAATGGGAAAACAACGATAACAAAGCAATTACTGATCTCCTAGGGCAAGGTGAGGCGGGGGGAAAACAGGGGAAATATCTATTCTGCTGGAGGACTGGAGCATTGATCATAGGACACTGCAATCTCCTCATGTTGACTGGGACGAGAATTATAGACGGGCTTATATAGCAAAGGCTATATTTATCAGCAACTTCTTTCAACAGCCTGTGGCAGAGGAATGAGGGGGGTTTATTTTTAAGGATCTAATATAGAGAATGAACAGGTCTGCAGACTTCATCAGCTGACCTTGGAGCACGAGGGACAAAGCATACAGTTGCCAGAGCACAGGGCTTCTGGAATCGTAGAATTGCAGAGCTGGAAGACATCTTCTAGTCCAACCTCTTGCAATGCAAGAATCTCAACTAAGCATCAGAGGCAGATTTCAGGGAGCAAAACTAGTTCAGTCACATGGGACACAGAGCTGGGGGGGGGGACCACAACTATGATGTAGAATGGAAGGTGAGAGGCAGGGGTGCCAGATTTTGGCATCTCACAGGGCACTGCTGAAGTTTGAGACCCCAAGGTTCACCACCAGAAGCATCCATGACAGATGACCCCCCAACCTCTGCTTTGTTGTTTAGTCGTTTAGTTGTGTCCAACTCTTTGTGACCCCATGGACCAGAGCACGCCAGGCACTCCTGTCTTCCACTGCCTCCCGCAGTTTAGTCAAACTCATGCTAGTAGCTTCAAGAACACTGTCCCACCATCTCATCCTCTGTTGTCCCCTTCTCCTTGTGCCCTCCATCTTTCCCAACATCAGGGTCTTTTCCAGGGAGTCTTCTCTTCTCATGACGTGGCCAAAGTATTGGAGCCTCAGCTTCAGGATCTGTCCTTCCAGTGAGCACTCAGGGCTGATTTCCTTCAGAATGGATAGGTTTGATCTTCTTGCAGCCCATGGGACTCTCAAGAGTCTCCTCCAGCACCATAATTCAAAAGCATCAATTCTTCGTCAACCAGCCTTCTTGATGGTCCAGCTCTCACTTCCATGCATCACTACTGGGAAAACCATAGCTTTAACTATTCGAACCTTTGTTGGCAAGGTGATGTCTCTGCTCGGAAACCTCCAATGAAGGCGAGCCCACCACTTTCTGAAGGAGGCCATCCCACTGTCAAAGGAAGAAAACAGATCAGGGTCTATGGTAAATTGCAGGCTGCTTAGCTAAACATCTGTCCCAGATGATCCTCCAAGGTTAAGTGCATGGCACTCTGCACATGTTCAGTCACTCTGTTTTTAATCATTACTGGGTATTCCAAAATAGGTTCAGGAATGAAGGCACTTTTAAAAAATCACATAAAAAACTTTCATACAGTCCCGCCTCCCCAAGCTAACATAATGTACAGAAGATTGCAAAGTACACAAACCTTGGTTCAAATTAAGACTTGCTTGAAGGAACAGTTGATTTAACTCTGAGAGACAAACTCCTTTTGAAATGATTCTTTAAATCGTAAGGCTTTACATTATAAGCCTGTGGGCAGGGCCTGTTTTATTTTTAATTTTTGTACAGCAGCTAGCAATTTAAGGGGCATTATTATTGCTATTATTCCTTCCAGCCTTGAAAGGGAGAAATTAATGCAGTTTTTATGGGTAGAGTGCCACAGCAAAAGAATGGAAATACAATCCTCAGTCAAATTTCAATAAACCATATTTTGAAACCACATTTTCAGCTCTTTAGTATTTCATCTCCACCTACTGCTTCTGTGAACTCTTGTGCCGTTAAAAAATAGAGACAAATAAAATTTTCCCGGAATCAACAAGGATAAAGAACACTTTAAAGGTGAGAAAATAAACTGAGGAGAAAAATTACTATATTCGTGTCAACAAAATTAAATTGCCACAACTTGACAACAAAAGCCTGCTGGGAATCAATAACTAAGAAAGGAGCAGTATTAAGTGTATACACAGCAAATGGAAAAGACGTTTTGAAAGAAAGTCCTTTGAAAAGAGGCACACTTTTATGGAATGAAAATTTTAAAAGAATGAAAACCAGTATTATACACATTCATTCACTGGGGCACTGTGCAGGCAAATATCCATGCAGACCTTTCTTCTCCATATTCTGATATAATGAGATTATAATCTCCCTGAAAAAAAGAAGCCTCCATCTGCACACATTTCACTCCATTTAGATTTTATGTTCTGCATTTATCCACCCCTGGTTTGCCTGCCGCCCTCCACACACCCACACACCCTGTCCTTGGTTTTCCTTCTCCATTTCATCCTCCTTGCTTCATCACAGCATCTTACTTTCCCTCCCTTTCAGCAGCGTTATCAAACCACTAACTCCCAAAGTGCTGCTCAAGTACTGCACTGCGTGTGCCGCTGCCTCCTGACAGGCAGGATCCCAGCTTTGTAAGACAGCGACTTCAGCCTCCACCTAGGAAGCCATTATGCAGAGGCCAAAGAGAAGTCAGGTGGAGGATCTGGAAAAGGAGGCTTGTTTTGGGGAAGGGTGAAGTGAGTGCTCTCCCACCACCAAGTGCTCTCTCCTATCCATATACATTTCAGCCAGTCAAAAACACATAAGGATAGTGCAAAGCAAAAATGAAGACAAGGTGTCCTGCGCCCCAAGGGCTGGAAGGCTGCATTTGGTTCCTGAGCCTGATACTCCCTATCCGTACTCCAACCCAGTGCCCTTAACAAACGACACTTCCTGGGGGAGCACCATTTTCTGGTTGACTTCAGGCAGCAAAATGCCTAAGGCTGGCCCAGCCCACATGCATCTCAAGACTTCTCCATGTGACTATTTGTGTCCATGGTAATCTTGGTCATGCTGACCACATGACCTGGAAGCTGTCTGCAGACAAACACTGGCTCCCTCAGCCTATAGAGCGAGATGAGCACGCAACCCCAGAGTTGTCTGTGACTGGACCTAATGGTCAGGGGTACCGTTACCTTTAATCTTGGGAAGAAGACAGCCCATTGTTGTTGTTTTTAGCCGGGTAAATCCATGGATGAGGTGGAGGTTACCAGCAGAGTTCAGTCTAGTTTGGACCGCTATCTAGGCTTTGTAGCCCTATGACTAGATGGCTTGATTTCTGTGTGCACAGAATACATCCTTAGATCACCAGCATTATTTAATGCGGCATTGTCTAAGCAATCCTCAAAACAACGATGGGAAATAGCCCTGTGTAGTGCTTGACTGTGGCTGAAGTGAGGAGCAGGATGCTGAACTAAATGGACCTTTGATCCGAACAAGGAGGGTCCTCCTTGTGCCCCCATTTCTTTTAGCCCCGTCTTTTAGCCACGACAGTATTCTGTACAGTCATACCTCGGGTTGAAGTAGCTTTGGGATAAGTATTTTCGGGTTGCAAGCTGCAGCGACCCGGAAGTAATGTAGCGTGTTACTTCCGGGTTTCGATGCTCACGCATATGCTCAAAAAGGCGTCATGTGCAGAAGCAGCAACCTGCGCACGCGCTGACGTCGGTTGCGTTCGCTTCAGGATACGAACGGGGCTCCGGAACGGATCCTGTTCGCATCCAGAGGTACCATTGTACTACACTGTGGTGTTCTCTAGTTGCAATTGTAAGCCTGGAAGGAGAGAGGACTCTACCGTCTCCTAATCATTGTGCAAGGACCCTTCATATTACTAGTGTCATTGCTTCTAAGGGGGTGTCGTGTGATGAGAGAAGCTGTAGCTGGTGCAATTTCCCCCTTGTACATGTTGAAAGTACTGGAACCCTCTTATGCTCTGTGCCTGTCAGTTCTACTCTCTGATTTGTAAAGCAATTCTTACAGAAATAGCCAGAAGAACAAAATTATTCCCCATCTCCCCATATTCCTTTAACTGAGTGGGGGGAAAGGCTGGATTTTGTCCATGTGGCTGCAGAATGCCAAATTCCAGGGGCTGTGCGCTAGTTTGGGAAACTTTGATATACACAGATGATTAGCACCATCTTCTGGCCATTCTGGGAGAAAAATGTTATCACATCCTCTCCAAATCTTTAACAAATACCTTGCCGGAAAAGGGGTAAAAGGTCTCTTTGCCTGAGTGTCCACCCTGGCTGGTGCATTCTATTTGTTATTAATTTAGTTAAAATATGTGCATGCCTCCTAGGGTGCTTAAAAAATCACATGATTCTAAGTCATAGGCCCACTGAATTTGGGCTTTTCATTTATCATTTATACGTGGGGAGACTCAAATATGGAATGTTTGGAAATGGCCACTCCAACCATCAGGATAATTTTTCAAAAATCCGGAATTTTGGCATATGTTGTAACTGTGCCTTTTATATACTCAATGTGTGCATTTTTTGAAAGACGCTTGATTCCACCCTGTAACCTTTGGCCAATTTGAGATATTTAGCTTCAGAGTTTCTGTACCTCTGCAGGCTGAAAATAATCACATAGATATTGACTGCTTGGGGCGGGGAGGGGGGGTTGAGAAAGATAACCAAGGAGTGATTACAATTGACGGTGAATTATTGTGGGATCATAATAGTGCTTAACTTTGGATGGAACATGTCAAATTCCACCCACCCTGCTCAGCAGTAGTGCTGAAATAATAATAATAATAATAATAATAATAATAATAATAATAATAATAATAATAATACATTTTTATTTATACCCCGCCCTTCCCGGTTCAGAAAACTGTGCTGAGGGCAGCGAATAACAACAAATTAAAAACATTTAAAAATTAAAAATTGAAATTGAAAGTGGACAGTTATGTACTGTCAAAAGAAAATGTGGAGAATGTTATCACCGAAACAGAGGACAAAAAATGACATGGGATTTGTATATAATAAGCATAGGCTAAGGTATACGTATAGATACGAATGCAGGAAAAAAATTGCTGCACTATAATTACTGCAAGATTACATGCATGTTGCAATAGAAATGGAAATCTAATACAGTGGTGCCCGGCAAGACGAATGCCTCGCAAGACGAAAAACTCGCTAGACGAAAGGGTTTTCCGTTTTTTGAGTCGTTCCGCAAGACAAATTTCCCTATGGGCTTGCTTCGCAAGACGAAACGTCTTGCGAGTTCTTGCGAGTTTGTTTCCTTTTTCTTAAAGCCGCTAAGCCGCTAATAGCCGTGCTTCGCAAGACGAAAAAACCACAAGACGAAGAGACTCGCGGAACGGATTAATTTCGTCTTGCGAGGCACCACTGTACATCTCATGCAGGTAGGGTCACCTGTTGGTCTGCCTGCTCAGTCTGCTGTCCTGATAATGGGCAACTTCAAGGCTCCCCCCTACTCTCTCTTCATACGGCTCTATCTTGAAACCAGACTTGGACCAGACAGCCCTTCAAACAAGGATGCCTTTCAAAGAGAGGACCATCCTCTGTAGCGCTGCATGGATCTTTGTCACCTTACCTATTCATATTTCTTGAAAAGAAATTAGACAAGGAAGAAATGATAACTTTGACGGAACAATTAGAACTGCTTTTGTACAGAAAGCGCTATTCTAAGGTTTTTGTGTGAGCCCATAGAATCTCTTCTGCTATGTCGGCGGTGTGGGGGTGAATACACAACAGCATCAGGACATAATCACGTTGCATTAAACTCATGCCTTAGTGAGACGTTTCACAGGCTAAAGTTGTTATTGCGAGGTTTGATGAGGTGTTAGTGATGCCAACAGGGGGCGGGGAGAATGTGTTGTGTGGTTAGATTTACTGTGTGATAAACCATGAAGGAGCCTTTTATCCAGAATAGTGACTTTATAGGCCGCCCCAGGAGGCAAAATTAATGTGAAAAACTTGGAAAGCAGTTGAAGCCTATTGAAAGGCGAATCAATTAATGTATAATAAGATAATTCCCAAAACCGTTGCTGCCAACGGGAGTGAATGGAAAAGGCATTACATGGCTAATGTTTGCTGGTATCGAGTTCCATTAGCATAGCCATTGGCCACAATCCAGCACAGAACCACATACACAAGTCAGATTGCTTTTAGATGGGCTTCATCATGTGTAACTGTACACTGAATTGCAACTTTCATTCTCTTACACAGAGATGTAGGACTGGAAAAGGGGAGTCATTTCTAGTTTATTGACATTTATGTCTCCTTAAGTAATTGAGTAAGATCATCTCACCCATATGTATTTAATCAATTACTGTGCTGTCCAGGTGATAGCCTCCTACAGATACCATCTTATCAGGAGGTCAATTCAGCAGAATGTAGGAATTCAGTGTCATGGCGCCTTCTCTTCCCTCTCTTTGAACACCAGACAGGTGCCATCTCTGTTGCCTTTTCGGCATCTAGTGGAGACCTTCTTTTACCATTTTAAGTTGATATCTTTTCTGGTCTACATCTGTAATGGAATCAATTTTTTTCCAGATCCTTTCAAGACATGTTTACTGTTTTAAAGCTTTATCACTTGTTTGTGGCTCTGGGTGCCTTTGAGATGAAGGGTAGGATATACATTCAAAATAATAATAATAATAATAATAATAATAATAATAATAATATGAATAAAATTGTATTTTACTGTGATAGGACGTCAGAAGAAACCCCATCTCAGCACCTCTGATTAATCTTGAGGCCTAGATTAGAAGACTGTAATACTACTTTATGCCCTTGAAAAAGCTACAGGTGCAAGGGGAAGGGGGGTGGGCGCAATAGGAAAAACCAAATAAATTTTGAACACTAGCCTGGATGTCAAAGAGGCTAAATCTACAGAAGGGATCTCCATACATTCACATACAGGGAGACAACCCCAAACATTTAGGAGTAGCACCCACACCTTAGATTGGGGTGACTTTGAAACTCGCCACACCACATTAACAGTAATAAGACAGTCACATAATACCCTAAAATAAACTTTTTCAAAACAACAACAACATAAAATTGATATCACATTTATATTGATTTGATACCAAGCCATATAAAATTTATATTAAAAGGTTGAACATCTGGGGAAAGGGGCAGGACTTGGAAGTGGAAGGGCACCTGTCACCTTTCTGATGATGTATGGTATTATATTCTTCTCAAAGGAACGGTTCAGCAAAAGTGGAGGAGAGGAATGCAATAGCCTCCTAAGCGCTGCATCATCTGAGTTTTAACATGGAAGGAAGTAGGCAGTGCCTTTTTCTGGAAGGATGCAGGGGTACACATACCCCTAAACATTTTAGATTCAGGTAGGTAGCCGTGTTGTTCTGACGCAGTCAAAATAAATTAAAAAATTGTCCAATAGCACCTTAGAGACCAATTAAGTTTGTTCTGGGTACAAGCTTTCGTGTGCATGCACACTTCTTCAGATGCACTGAAACAGAAGTCACCAGATCCTTATATATAGTGGGAGGGTGGGGTGGAGTTTTTCTCAGGAGATGGGTGATTGACTCAATGGGTATGGAAAACCTGTTGACGACTGCAAACATTTTGTGAATCTTTGTACTTTTGTCCATTTACTGTATTTCTTTTCCCCATTTGAACTATAAAATGGTGATTTTCTTGAGTCAAAATGAGAGTATCCCTAAACATTTTTTAGGGAAAAAAGCACTGGAAGTAGGTATTGAAATTAGTATTGAGTTACTCATATGTGAATCTATCATGGTTAGGCTTTTCAAAAAAGCATCTTAACATGGGGTATTTGTGCATAATGTCTGAGAGACCTTTCCAGGAAGAGACCCACACACTCTCCTTCCATCTTTGCTTGAACAATGTAACACTTCCTTGAGTGAAAAAGCTGGATGAGGAATCCAAGGGGTTCCTTGGGGCAATAATAGCATGTGGGGTGCTAAGGAAGCCATGAAATCCAAACACTGTATCCCACAGTGCAATAAGAGGATAAGAAGACCTTGCTGGATCAGGCCCATGGCCCAACATCCTGTACTCAAAGCTGCCAAGCAGATGCCAATGGAAAACCCTAAGGTAGGACCCAAGCACAAGAGCACCCTCCCCTCCTTCAGAGTCCAGCAAATGGTATTTAGAAGCATTGCTGCCTCTGACCAGAGGCGGAGCGTAGCCATTGTGGCTAGGGCCTCCTTGGTCGTGGCACCCTCCCTGTGGAACGCCCTCCCATCAGATGTCAAGGAAACAAACAACTATCTGACTTTTAGAAGACATCTGAAGGCAACCCCGTTTTTAATGTTTGATGTTTTATCATGTTTGTAATATTCTGTTGGGAGCTGCCCAGAGTGGCTGGGGAAATCCAGCCAGATGGGTGGGGTATAAATAATAAATTACAGTGGACATTCGGGTTGCGAACGTGATCCGTGCGGGATGCACGTTCGCAACCCGCAGCGTTCGCAACCCACAGCAGTGCGTATGTGCATGCACAGGTTGTGATTTGGCGCTTCTGCACATGCGCAAAGCACAATTTAGCACTTCTACGCATGCACGACTGCCGAAACCTGGAAGTAACCCGTTCCGGTACTTCCGGGTTTCGGCGGGTGCATAACCCAAAAAAACGCAACCTGAAGCGGCTGTAACCCGAGGTATGACTGTATTGTTATCTTTATCAATCATCATCATCATAATAATCGTAGACACTGTTACAGATAGGTAGCCGTGTTGGTCTGCCATAGTCAAAACAAAAAAAATTCCTTCCAGTAGCACCTTAAAGACCAACTAAGTTAGTTCTTGGTATGAGCTTTTGTGTGCATGCACACTTCTTCAGATACACTGGTGTATCTGCAGTGTATCTGAAGAAGTGTGCATGCACACGAAAGCTCATACCAAGAACTAACTTAGTTGGTCTTTAAGGTGCTACTGGAAGGAATCGTAGACACTGACAGCCTTAGCCTTCATGAATTTGGGGACAACATCCCCATTATGACGACGAGGGCATCTTTCTTTCTCTTTGCACACCCTTTAAAAAGTTGCGGTTAAGTAATGGAAAACAGGGTGTGAGGATAACTAATGGAAAACAGAGTGAGTTACCCTTCCCACAGCCCTCATTCTGCTTCTGCAACACCATGTTTTGGGGCCAAGCAACAGCTCTTTAAAGCTACAATGCCCCACACATCTGGTTTGGTGATGGAAGGAAGATGTTGTGGGGGGTGCCAACCCTTCACAAGCAAATGGCTTGTGACAGCTCAGAGGTTCCCACACAGACAGAAGCCACCCTCTGCCACAAACTGTGTTTGTTTCCCAACAGGAATCAGGCTGGGAGAGCTTCTCGCAGCTGAAGTAAATTAACGTACCCTGTACATACTGTTTTAATATCTACATCTGGCAAGTGATATATAGCCACATCAAACTGTTGGGTTTTTTTAACTATCAAAATAGCAATTACTGGAGATGTCATGTAAGTAATTTGAAACTAATGAAATAATTCTGATTCCCTCTGCCCAAAGGCCTCAGAGTGCATCTAAAGTAAGCTTCGTTTTAAGTGGCGTCCAGAAATCATCCAAGCATTGACTTACACACTTATTTTTTTCTGAAAATCAAACATTTATAGGGATCTGCACATATTTCTTCATTTCAAATACCTCTGCACAGGTGGGAAGCAACTGTCCTGAGTGAACTGTGGTGTTTTTTGACACCTGAGGAGTACATTTTTTAGGACTCACCTTATTTTTGTGATTGAAAATAGTTTTAAACTTTTTAATATTGTGTTTTGATGTTGTAACTCATCCTGAGACCTGAGGGTGAAGGGCAGGCAACAAACAAAGAACAACCTGGCAAGAGGATGCAGACTGTTGTTTAATGGTCAAAAAATGTTCTCCTCAGCTCTGCTTATTACAACAATGATGAAAATATCCAAACCAAGCATAGAATTAAATGCCTGGTGTAGAACTACATTTCTGAGAGCGGAAATTGTGTTTGCTTCTTTAAATCAGATGTTTAATTCGCCTTGGCTCGGTGATGCCATTAGCATTTAATTATTAAATTAATACATTTTAATAGATGGGTGGGTGGCGCTGTGGGTAAAATCTCAGCGCCTAGGACTTGCTGATCGCATAGTCGGCGGTTCGAATCCCCGCAGCGGGGTGCGCTCCCGTCATTCGGTCCCAGCGCCTGCCAACCTAGCAGTTCGAAAGCACCCCCGGGTGCAAGTAGATAAATAGGGACCGCTTACCAGCGGGAAGGTAAACGGCGTTCCGTGTGCTGAGCTGGCTCGCCAGATGCAGCTTGTCACGCTGGCCACGTGACCCGGAAGTGTCTGTGGACAGCGCTGGCTCCCGGCCTCTAGAGTGAGATGAGCGCACAACCCTAGAGTCTGGCAAGACTGGCCCGTATGGGCAGGGGTACCTTTACCTTTACCTAATAGATGGGTAAGTTTTGCTTAAATTGGGGGTTGAAACTTACTGTACATTTATGCTTAAAGCTGCAATCCTATACTTACTTACCACTAAGCTCAATGGGACTCACTTTTAAGTAGCCCTGTGCCACTGCAGGTCTCTCCATTGAGCTGAATGGGGATGACATAATGTGCAAGAATAATGTACAAGGTGTGTATATAATTGCACACAGCCCCCTGATCTAGGCAAATAGCTGTAGATTTTCAATGTAGCTCTCCTGCAGTGAGTGATAAGGATACTTGCAGATCTGGTGAGAAGGGCTTTTCAAAATAAAGCTTTAAATCTCAGTAATACAGCTTCTGAACCAAATGCCAGATCTCACACAGTGAGATGCTGAAGCCCCATTGAGCTGCTGAAGCAGAGCTGATTTTTAATGCACCCAATCTGCATTCAATCACTGATAACTTTTCTGTTGGGTTGGCAATTCTTTTCCTAATGTGAATATTTTTAATTTTTTGCCTCCAGCATATCATTCTTTTCCACACAGAGGTTTTGGCAGGACTAGTTTTTGTTCCCTCATCATGCTTGTAGAAGAATAAGGGAGTGAAAATGTGAAAAGGCCAGCAATCCTAAAGTGAATTATTATATGGGAACTCCTTTTTGATAGAAGAGGAACACCTGGCTTGAGATGTAAAGAAAAGGGTTTCATCCATTTCCCATGTAGCTTATTGTGAGAGTGGCTGTGTGTGAAGTCTTCCATTATTTCTGTACTTCTTGAGGGGCCAAAGTAACGTTGGTGTCAGGAGTTGGCATAGTTGGGACTCTGTCAAGACCAGTTAGGGACTCAGTGCCAATCCCTGGAGCTTCCCTGACCCTCTCTGCTCCTCCTTCTCACTGGAATAACAGGCTTCATCCGTGTCATTTCTAGGTAGGACTGGAAGAGATCTCTGATTGAAATTCTGGAGAGTCACTGCTAGTTAGTGCAGACATTGCTAAGCATGATTCAATACAAGGCAGCTTTCTCCGTGCTTCACTCTTGCTGCCAGTTCACCTGCGCTCTGAGTAAACAAGCACTGAAAGTAACAAGGAAAAGTGTGGCCCTTTACATACCTTGTCCTTACTCTCCAAGATGTGGCGCTTATTAGTAAATAGACAGGCAGCAACACTGGCGTCGAGGGTGGGGTCCCACGGATGTTTTGACCAAGAGGACTCCCCCCACACACACACACACAAAAAGAAAAACACACCTTGAACCAGTGGTGACAATAAAATATTGCAGGGACCCAGGTAAGCCCTGCTCCTCATAATCGATCACATGATGCAGTGCACACAACCCAATTGAATGGAAATGCCCATCAGCTTTACAAATATTTTATTGTGGGGGCCAAAGCCCGCACAGCCCCTAGGAGTTGGCTCCTATGTCTTGAACTGGCATTGGATCAAAGAATGATTGCATAGGGTTAAGGAGAGGCAGAGCTTGTTTTCTTGGGAGATGCAACAGCAGTGCTGCATCTAGGAGCCCATCTTGGAGTATTTGCTTTTAATCGTAACAAAGAGCATCAGAAATGGGTCTAGTCGCTGAGAAACATGACAAACTATGCTTGATGTGACAAACCATCACCACGGATTGAAAACAAGATCCTGAACTTAAACATATGACTCAAGTCTTCACAGAGGTCTAAATGAAATGGAAAGAGCTGAGGCCAATTAATGGTGCTTACTGGAAGGACAGATCCTGAAGCTGAGGCACCAATACTTTGGCCACCTCATGAGAAGAGAAGACTCCTTGGAAAAGACCCTGGTGTTGGGAAAGATGGAGGACACAAGGAGAAGGGGACGACAGAGGATGAGATGGTTGGACAGTGTTCTCAAAGCTACAAACATGAGTCTGACCAAACTGGGTGAGGCAGTGGAAAACAGGAGTGCCTGGCGTGCTCTGGTCCATGGGGTCACAAAGAGTCGGACACGACTAAACAACAACAACAACTAAGCAATATTGAAGATGGATGCAAATCTCTGATTCAGATCATGCTTTTTCCCATCCCAGCATTCACAGACAGCCTCCATCTCCGCTTTGCACCTAAATACACGCTCCTTGTGAAATCTTCTCTATTACATTTGTTCTCCTGCTGCTGAAGCTATTTTAAACCACAATTTTTAAGCTGTAGCGTCCAAGATGTGACAAGCAGGATGGGTAAATTTGCTGGGGAAATGCAGCATATAATTCTACTAGTTTTAGCTGGGCCCCAAACGGTAGTTTGCTAAATATACTTGTTAATTCAGCCTTGCTAGGAGAGTTGTGCAGAAATTTCCACTGGCAAGCCTACGGCTGCCACCTAGTGGTTGCTGACTCCACTCCAGTCCTTTTTATTTTATTTTTAATGTACTGTACTATTTGGAATCAACGAGATTGCCGGAATAAGCCAGGGTCTCAGGCTCATTTATTGTTGAATGTTCATTTTTTCCAGTAACCATTCTCCATCATTTAAAACTAAAGGCTGCTGCTGCTGCTGCTGCTTTAAATGCCTTCCTCAACCAGAGTAGGAACATACAGTTTTCAATATAACACAATAAATGAAGGATTGGACTGTTAGGAAACATTGGAGTTTATTAAATGCCCTATTTTAATCCAAAATCAAAATATCCCTCTTCTGTGTGCTAGATACAGAAGCCACTCTAAGGAACTTCCATGCATGCCCAACGAAAAGCATTTCAGAGGAGACTATGGCTTTTTAGTCTATTATGATATAGAAGAATGTTAGTTTTGTCTTTATGCCCCTTAATTTTTTTGTATCTGGGTCAACATGGATGATTCATTTAAGGCACTCACTCCAAAATAATGTTACTTCTGGCCTGAGATTGCTGATATTTTTCATTACATTGTGGCAAGTAATTTGGAAGCAAATTACTCTGCTAATGATAATACTGATCAAACAGAAAACAATTCTAAAACAGGGAAAAATAAAGTACATTATATACACAACCATGATTTCATTTTAACTTACAACCCACTGTAATCTATTTTCTTTTCTTTTCTTTAAAAAAATGTATTAAAGACTACTTAAATACTGCAAGGTTTTAAATAACGTAACAATATTTTCAGTGAACTGAGATCTACTACGTATCTGCCAGCATTATTGGCCCCATTTGAAACAAATACTTCTTAAATTTAAACCTTGTATATAAGGAAAAAAGTTCCAAAACAGATACTCCATTCCACATAAATAAGTATAGTTTTGTCCTTGCTTCAAAAATGCTCAGCTGTTCAAATTACTGGAAAACAGAGCTGTGGTTGCTTCCCCTTTCATCATATCTTTCCATTTCAGAAAGAATCCTTCATTGCTAAATCTCCCTTGTAAAATATTGTTGTATTTCCAGAATACATAATGGACCATTAGTAAAAAGTGTTAATTGCAAACCCTGAACTTTACAGTAAAAGTTAAAAGGAAATTCTCGTAGAAAGTCCTATGGAATGTGCACTCTGCGGAGGAGAGTCTGGTTCATACTGGGCTGAAGTGGAAAATGGCTCCAGGAGAAATCCTTTGAACAAACCAGAGATGTGTGCTATTCACAATTTCAAAGTGCAAGTTGGTGTGTTTTTCTTTTTAAAAAGAGTGTTTGTCAGGCTCTTGTTCAAAGGCCACTAGCCAACACTGTGCAGGAAACTGGATGAGAGTCCAAAACAGCATGACAGGTAGATGATGTGCTTCACTTAGATTTGCTAAGTCCACAATGTCCAGTCAGCACCGCAATCAATTCCTTATCGCAGGGTTTTGTCCTCCTGTGATATCCTTCCTGGTACTGGGCAGAAGTCATTCCTCAGTTTCAGAACTCCTGCACCAACCAACCAACCAACCGCAAAACAGGGCAACCAGGCCTGCCTATATAAAAAGGCAGGAGATGCGTGGAAAGGCAGTTTTAGTGCACCAGACTGCCTAGAAGCACAGAACCCACAACCCTCCTCTCTCTTCTGGACTCAGCACCATGGGCAAAAGGTAGGATCAGTGCTCAGGAAGCATCGCTCTCTGCTGAACGCTTCTGTGATTCCGGGACATGGGAGTTTCCTTCACTTCTATAAATCTCCATCTGCAGGGGGTTGACACAACTTGTAGATTCTGTAAAGGCGTGACATAAAAAAAAAGTTGATGTTACAAAAGGGACACTAATGGCCAGTGGAATACAGTCATACCTTGGAAGTCGAACGGAATCAGTTCTGCAAGTCCATTCGACTTCGGAAACCTAAGCGCGGCTTCTGATTGGCTGCAGGAAGCTCCTGCAGCCAATCAGAAGGCCGCAGAAGCTCCGTTGGATGTTCGGCTTCCAAATAATGTTTGCAAACTTCTGGGTTTGTGGAATTCGGGAGCCAAAACGTCCGAGTACCAAGGCGTTTGGGATCCAAGGTACGACTGTGCAGCAAAACTAGTTTAAATAATTTCAAGTGATTTCCATCTAAGGGCAACAGTGACACTGCCAACACAAAGAGGAGGATGGGACTGGTGACAGGAAGAGTATGACAGGCAAGCCTCTCCACTCCAGATCCCCTGGGTTTGTAAGCCATGAGTGGTGGCTTTGGATAAACCATTCTTCAGTCCTCTAATATTGTTTTGGGTAACCTTCCTTCAGCGCTTCAACATCTCTAAGTCCAAAATCCATGTGCTTCTTACTTCTTAAAACGCATTTTGGCATAAATCATTTTAATGATCAGACTGCTTTTTAAAACTTGCTGTAGCCCATAGCCAAAGCATTAGCTTATGAATTATCTTTGCTTATCAGTTGTCAGTTCTGCTACTGTAGCATCTCGCCATTCCTCAGGCAGCTGACAATGCACTGACAGCCGCAAGATAACCATCACAAATTTATTTTATACAAAATGGAGCTACCCGTTGCTATTTTTCTAGAAACAGAGGTGTCAGAACTGAGTTCTGGCTGAAAACAAGCCCTGGAACTACCCACAAGGGCTAGGAGGAGTGTAAGATGACTTGAAGAACAGCTATAAAAACCCTGCTGCACAGTATACACTAGATTGGAGCAGTGTTAAATGCGTATGTAATATTAGGGATGGACTGAGTTGCAACATTCCATGTCACTTGTGCTCAACTCAGAGATCCATTCCTTCCTGGTTTCTGCAGTTTTCTTTCTTTCTTTCTTTCTTTCTCTTTCTTTCTTTCTTTCTTTCTTTCTTTCTTTCTTTCTTTCTTTCTTTCTTTCCTTCCTTCCTTCCTTCCTTCCTTCCTTCCTTCCTTCCTTCCTTCCTTCCTTTTAAAGTACAAAGCCCTTCATTTAAGCTGCATGCATTTTGTACATATCTCTATGTAAGAAGCACATTTTTCAATGCATTCATTTGTAAAGCACACATTTTGTGTGCTTCCTAATGAAAAATACTTTCTTTTTTGTTTGCACTGAAACTACACAGCAAAATATGGAAGAGGAATGCAACTGGGGTTTGTATTTTGATCCGCAGCCAAGTCTGGGAGTATTTGTTGGGGTTCGCCTGCCGTAAAAAGGGAACTGAATGAACGTTTCCCCTTTCCCTAATATCACAGAATCAGATGTGTGTATATACACAAAAATCTGAAGATGCATTTCTTCAGGTGAAATCCTTGCTGTATAGAGTCACCTACCGGGGTGCAGACTGTGGCATCTGATCCATCACTTTCAGATTTTTTGCAGAGATTTCAACTCTTGGTCCCTAAAGAAACAAAAAACATTAGGTGGTGTGTTGGCAGTACGAGCAAGAGAGTGCAGCCCTGGAGAAAAACCCTGAAAGACAAATATATTACTTTTCTTTGAAAGCACTCTAGCTTCAGCTACCAGATTTGGAAAGCACCAAGGTAGTCCATTAGTCATCTGTGTTTACTTAAGATGAAAGGATTCCCAAAGCACTCTGCAACTGCTCCAGCCCAACACTGTAAGATTATCACAATATATATGCTGTAAGCCGCCCAGAGTGGCTGGGTATTTTTTATTTATTTTATTTTTATTATTATTAAACAGAATGAAAACAAGAATATGGACACCATGCACGGGACTTTGAGTACAAACGTGGTATGGACCACTGCCCCTTTAAGCATAAATATTTGCGATGGGCTTATTTTTCTACTATGCCTGTTTTTGGATACCATTAATATAATGGAACATACTGACATTCTGCATATGAAAATCTAAGGGTTTAGGACTTAAGCACAATCTACATCCTTTGGATATACACAAAAATGCCCCGTTTGAAATATTTGCAGCTCCTGTTTTCTTTTTTTTGCATTCAACCCTTCATAAAGGCTTACTTGTTTTCTCATGATGTCTGTTGCCTGCATGATACACTTAGGCAGGAGTCCGTGACTTCGAGCCAATATGGCTGCTTGTTCCAAGGACACGCTTAGCGTACTCCTAAAAACAGAACATAAAGAATGTCACTTTCAGGAGTCAAATGCCTATTCATATAAAGTGGTGATCCTAGGGTCCCTGGGCGACAGGACTTTTGGATCCCTCTATCTGAGGGTGGGTGGAAAGGTCCACTCTCAGACAGGGAGATTTGACCTTGCAAGGCGCCTACCTACAAACCCTCTTCTACATCCAGGACATCTCCACTCTCCACTCTGATATCAGATAGAACAAAAAGGAAGCCTGTCAGGATGGGCTGTGGCTCTGCAGGTTTCAACAGCCTCCTGTTCTTCCCGAGTGTTGGAGAAAAGCTGTGCAAGCCCTGTAGCTGGTGTAGTTTATTTTCAAAGGACAACCGGCTGCACCTCATTCCTCCCTGTCCCTTTGGATTGTTCCATCTGAGGTTATTGGTTCCATCCACCCCCACCCACCAGCAAAACCAATTTTCAAAACTGTTCTTTCATTTCAAAGGTCTTGCTTTCTCTGAGTTCCAGTTGAAAACTGCATTGGTTTAAAAGCTTTACAGTTTATCATTACTGTTTTTAATCCTGTTTTCATGACAGTTTTCATGGTGAGCGTTTTAACTTTGCTTGCAAAACAGAAACAAAAATGTGGAACTCTGGACAAGTCAAGCGAAAGGTAAAGTAGTGGAAACAAATAATCATGTAAGTATGTTAAAGGTACTCCATGCATACAAAGTTCAAGCAAGCCAAAGGTGAAGGTATAAACTAATTTATTCCAGAGTAACCTCCTCTGAGAAGCAGAAAATGAACCTAAATAACTTAGGTCCAGTGCTGAAACATGTGTCTGTAGATGGTGACTCACATGATTTCTCCATGAGCAAACAACACAGAAAACGGGATGCTATATTCTCCCTGACATCCAAGTTTTATATGCAGAGGGATTGTTTCTATTTTTGAATGAAGAAGCATTCAGTCATGTAAATCCCCACTTGCAATGGCAGAGCCCAGGGATCTACCAGTAGGTCACTTTCAAAAAATGTTCATTCCAGAGGAGCACAACATTTGTTTTGATTTAAAAGCTCTCACCTTTGCATTCCAGTGCCGCACATTACAATCTGGCAGGCTCCGAGGCGATAACAGAGTTCAGAGGATATAGGCAGCAGTCCAGCCCCTGCCACGTAACTACTGGAATATCCCGACTGGCTGCCTTTTGCGCTGACAAAAGATTTCATTAGTCTGCAAAGCTCATCCATTGCATTGATGGGACGGATAAGCTACAAAAGAACACAAAGGAAGAATGCAGCAGTGAAGCATCAGTACCTACAGGCTCCCCTGCCCTCAGTTATACCCAGTCTAAATGCTTATGCCAACAACCATTCATCAGAGCAGCTTCCAAAATGGTAAGTCGAAATTGTTGTTTGCCACAGGGGATTTAAGGCCAAACTATACATTACACTGGCACACCCAGAATAGTTTTCTTTTTTGTAAAAGCAACTATATCAGGGCCAGAGCATGGGGGTGAGTTGAAGATGGTGTCTAAATCTTTCCTTGTGCAACATCAGACGCTATATATACTTTTCCTTGTTCATTTGTTCATTTTGTGACAAAAAAATACTTTTATCAAAAACTATTTTTAAAAAAACCATTATACCCCTTGTTTACATTATTAGAGACATAAGGGAAAATTTACAAGCTTAAAATGTTAAGCCTGTAAGCTTTATTTCCCATAGCTATTAGTAGCTTCAGGCGGAAATCTAGATTGGGGCTGCAGCAAGGGTTAAGCCTCTGCCCCAGTCCAAATCAGGAGGCCTTGTGGGTTCTTTCACAGAAAGTTACGTGGGGACAGCGGCGTAGCGTGGGTTATCAGCACCCGGGGCAAGGCAAGTAATTTGCGCCCCCTAACCCGGGGCAAGGCAAGTAATTTGCGCCCCCTAACCCGGGGCAAGGCAAGTACAGTAATTTACTCTCCCAAGCAGCAGCAGCGAGGCTTCTCTTTCCCCCGCGCTCTCCTGGAGCTGCCTCTTTTCTTTCCTTTTTTCCCTTTCTCCAAGGCTTTTCGCTTTCTCTCCTAAGTTGATTCCTCCTCCACACCGCGGCGTTTCCTGGCTGCTCCCCCCCCCCTCTCCTCCTCGCTCTGCTTGCCTTTCCCTGCCCTGCCTGAGGGCGCCCTGAGGAGACTCCGCTCTCCTTTTTGACCAGGCGAGGTGGAAAAAAGGGGGGAAAGTCTCTTCCCGCCCCCTCGCCAGACTCCCTGCTCGGCTCGGCTCACTACCCAGGCAGCCAGTGGAGAGAGTCTTGAGCCGCTTAATTCCCAGCAAGGAATTAGCAGGCTCGCTCCACCTCCTCCTCCTCCTCCCGTCTTTGCTGCTGCTACTGCTGCGCGGCTTTTTTCCTCTACCGACGGCACGCTGTGCCTTGGAGAGGTTCCCGCTTCCTCGAGGGGGGCCGACCAAACGCGCCCCCCAAAATGTTGCGCCCGGTGCGGCCGGCACCCCTGGCACCCCCCACGCTACGCCACTGCGTGGGGAAGTCCAAACATGGCAGTCTTAACTAATTATAGTTTGCTCCTTATAAATGGGTTAATGGGGACTCAGGGCGGCATTTTACACAGGCACTGCAACAAACCTAGACTGGCAATTGAGTCTACACTCAATAGGGATCTGTGGCTACTGTTCGTTTGTCAAATTTACCTTTTTAAATGTACACTTGAAGCACTTAAATGTGTGAAGAGGTCCAGAGGACGTTTGAGAAACTGCAGATATGAACTAATGGGGTTCATATTAGATTTAGGGCTGCCTAAGGCAGATGGATCTCCGCCAGGTGTGGCTTTTGCCATGTGAAGTCTGCTTCCCTCTGTCCTTGCTCCTCTACCATCATATATATTCCAGGCTCTGACTCCAATGTGGATTCCTATGACCCTTCTCCATGCTCCAGGCAAGCATATTGAATCTCACGGTTCTAGTAAAAAACCTAGCCGATCCCATACTCCTGCAGCCTGCTCACCCCAACTTTACACAGAAGGATAGGCAGCCAAGAGAGAAGTGGCTTTGTGACTGCCAGATGGGCCGGCCAACCAGTGCTGTGCACAGCCAGCTTCTCCTAGAAATAAGGAGCACTGGTTGCTCCTGACCTCAGCTCGGTTTGGAAGTTTGCACTTACTGCACATATGCCAAGAAGTGTGGTTTCTGTACCTGATCAATCTTCACAGCTGTGGTGTTGGAATCTGTAGGCAGGTTGGATCTCTCAAGGTAAAATGTCCTGAAAGTAAGAAACAAGCTGTATTAGGTTGTGGTCATCTAGTTTCAAGCATTCCTATAAGGCGTTTCTTCCTAAGGGGCATGGCTGAGGAACAAGTCAATGGAAGGCTAGATGTGGCCTATCAAATATGTTTCTGTGGCCCAAGGAATGGTGCCAGAATTATAAGACTCTTTACTTCCATTAAACATGGTCCGGCTCATAGTCAGAAGCTGTTACTGGCTTCTCCTACTCTTTTAAAGGGTTCATGGTGTAGGGTTTCCCCACACAAAATGTCAGGTAAACAACTATGACCCCATTCGCACATTACAATCTTGGGACCAATAAATCATGTTTTATCGGCCTGAGAATGAGCTTTGCCCTCACTTTTAATTCTCCCTTCCGCCATCTGGCTTTCATGCTTATATCCTGGCCTTGTTAATCCATACTATGGCATGCCATCCAAATTCAGAAATGATGGTTTAAAGTGCTGTTTACAAACCAGCATATGAAACCAGAATCAGTTACTAGAACATTTGCATCCCGTCTCCAATTGCTTTCTCTCTTTCTTTTTGTACTATGTACATTTAAAAGGTTCTCTTATTTAACACCCAAACAAAACTTGAATTAAGAAAATCTCAATTCAAATGTATGGATTTTCTCTCAAATGAACAGGCTCAGATGGCAAGCACCCTGGGGCAGGGACTGGCCTTCATGTATGCTACCATGTAAAGAACCACCCAGACTGATAAAATCTTAATAACAATAATAATGTTGAGTACAAACAGCATTCTTTTTATGCCACAATACCTGAGTTTGCGATAATACTGCTGCACCTTCTCAAGAGAGCTGGAATTAATTTGCTGCTGGAGCTCTTCTAGAGAGGAACCATTTGGCTGGGACTGGCCTTCCAGATTTTCAAGGGCTGAAATGATTTTCATGAAAAACGTCATGTATTCATTATAAAGTTCACCCGTTTCTGTTATTTCTTCTGTCACCACCATTATTATACAATGTGAAAGTACACTAGACTTCTTAGAATGTTAAGTGGTTTACAATCCTGATCTTTATTCTCCCTCACCATGGCCCCATGAGGCATGTTGCCATTGCACCCATTTCACAGATGGTGTGCCGAGACTGAGAGTCCAATAACATGGAAGGCTCATGCATATGTGCAGATTACAAAATAAGCTCAATGTGCCTGACCCTATGCTTACCCTCATCCTGTCAGCATTGTGAAACGGTTTTCTAACTGGCATATTTTACCTGCTTCAGATTAGGTTTGAGCTTCCTTAAATTTAATTTACACTGTCTCAGACTTTGCCTTGCAGATTTAATAAGCTGCCAAAGAGCCAAGAGCTGAGGGCAACATTCATCTTTATCACATAAGTCTCAATTACGAGCATCGTCCACCCCAATTGCATTATAGTCAGTGGCTTAAAGGAAAAAACCGAACAAACAGAATTTCACCTGTACCTTTTGTGAAGAGCACAGCATGCAGCTTCAGGCTCCCTCCGTTCTGAAACCGGGAAGGCAGTTTGGAGAAGTAGTAGCTGTCTAAGTAAAAGAAAACCTTCAAAACCTGCCTGTTGCCTTCAACATGGTAGAAGACATGTGTATCTGGGGGAACAAAAAGACAGGTGTTGGAGACTGAATGAGCTTTTAGAGAGAATTGTTGTTGTTTTTTAACGACCAGTTGTCACTGTGCAATAAGAGGTACTGTGGCCTAAGCTCTCCAGAAAGTTCCATCCTCTGTCTTATCACTCTTGCCTCCTAATCCAGCTCATATGAGAGGGATGGTTACTGGTGAGAAAAACATGCCCTGTTCACGCTCTACTTCATTACTATAGTAGCAACGTTATAAAACAACCAGCAACAAAACAAAGCAAAGAGTTGAATTAAATTACATTTAAAAGATTATCTGGAGTTAGCTAAACTGACGGATTTAATAAAGAGAAAACCCAAGAACATGGTCAAGAAACAGTGGGATTGTCTAAATGAATACTTACAAAACCAGGGCTCAACTACCAAAATTTGGTTGTGTTTGGACTAATCTTGTGAGGAATATAAAGAATGTAAAGTGAGAAATTAAGGAAAACTTGCAGGAAGGATATGAAGAACAGAGGTTATGGTGATGTATAAAAGACGTGCGGCGAAAACGGTGGAAGTCTTTTAAAACATTTTAATTAAGACTGATATTTTGCAAGATGGAAATATAAAATTGTATGCAAGTATAGATCTGAAATTGTTGTTTATGGTGAACACTTTTCTATTCTCTAAATTTCTATTTTTAACTTTTCTTTCTTCTTTTATTCTCTTTTTTCCCCTTCTTTTTTTGAATATTGCTTTACAGATGTATAAATAATTATGTTCATGTGTATATGTATGAAATTTGTTTCTTTATTTCTTTTCTTATTTGATATTCTTTTCTTTTTTGTATTTAATAAAATTTAATAATAATAATAATAAATAGATTTAAAAGATTAGCAACGCTCTTGCTGGGTTTCAGCCAAAATTGCAACTTTTGCAGTTTTTAGTGCAAGTCCACAGTCTTTGTGGACTAAGTCAATGGGACACACAGGGGATATGTCAGTGCACTGCAGGAAAAAATACAAAGATGTGGGGGAAATAAGGGACAAATAAAAGGCATGAACTCACTTGCAACGAAACACTCATCCAGTTGTCTGAAACAAAAAGCAACTTTGTCCAGCTCTGACAAAGTGGCTTGAATATCTTCCAGCATGGTTCGTTCCTCTTTCTGATTGAGAAAAATAAATAAATAGGGAAAGTTAGACGGACTGCAAATAAGAACACACATACCCCTTTCCCCAAGGAATCGTGAGAAGAAAGATTTCCCCCCTAAAACTTAAGCAACACAAGTATCAGCTAAAGGGTGCTTTCTGCCACATGATTTTGGTTAAGGCTGCATCTCATCCCATCTTTTACATTGCATATTTAATTTCCCTACATCACTGTTCTTTTAAAATGAAAAATATTCCAGCAAACAAGGAAGTACCAATTTCTATGCTAAAAACATGAGGACTATCCTTCCAGCCATAATTTTAGCATCATTTTTCAAGGTATTCCATTTCCATATATCCCATCTATATAGCCTAACCATGCTTCCCTCTTCCCTCTTACTGCTTTTGATGTGTACTTCTCCCTTGCAAACACATTTGATGCAACGCAAGATACAGCTTCTCGCCAGCAGAGGACAGAAGACACCACACAATTTGCCACCCGTCATTGCCTTTCCTGCAGTGCTCTCTACGCAGCACCAGTATTCAACCTTTTCAGACGCAGGGCCCACCTTTTAGTACTACCTGCAACATGGGGTCCACTTTTAGTCTAACCACACATGCGCATCTATCTTACTTTTGTCCCAGAAGTGACCCAAAGCCAGACGAGACAGGCCTCCTGTACTTTTAATAGTTTCATGGAATAGGGAATTATGGAAGTATGTAATGCAGGGGTTTTTTTGTTTATGTTTTAAAAAGGTTTGGAATGTAAGAACTGACATATTCTTAATCAGACCATTATTGGTCCATGTGACTGGTGGCGCTCATAGATTTCAAACAGAGGTATTCCAGACTTGCCTCAAAATGTCAGGTATTGAATCTGGAACATTCTGCATGCAAAGCACACACCCTTCCACTGATCTGCATTTACTAAAATTCCCTCTTAACTATTAAAAGTTATCTGTGTAAAACGTGCAGGGGTAAGCAAGGAAATAATAAAAGAATCAATTGAACAATTATTAAACTATAACAACACAATAAGACGGAAGAAGTAAAAAATTGAGATCACACAAGGGTGAAGGGGAGTGGGGGGTATAGGGGAATTGATAATATTATTTATAATATAAAATTTATAATATAAAATTTCCAATTGTGTTGTATTTATATATAGCAAAGAGAAGTCTAGAGTAATTAGGTATATTTTAATTTAGATAACTATGTAATAGGCTTATGTTAGAAAACAAATATGGATTTTGAATTTGATGTTTGTAATTTTTCTTTTTCTTTTTGGTTTAAAAAATAAAAGTTAACTCTGTTCTGCTTTGCAGCTGGTTATCTCTCAGACAAACCCTGGACAAATAAAACTGTCACAATACTACCCACCTCAGATTGGAATGCACGTGGCTTCTGAAGAACCACGTGAATAAGCAACATGCAACCCATCAAAACAAATTCACAGGACGTGTACATGCCCATTATATTTCTCACATCTTAGGAGCACTAAAGCGAGTTGGCACAGATTTTGAACCGAAAGTTGGCCCGGGCCTCCTTCACAGTAGCATAAGAGAACATTCCCAGGGCCCATTTATGTTTAAAGGAAACGATAATATACAGCAAATAAAGGCAGTTCAAATTTCTCACAGCCTTAAAATGTAACCAGGGCAGGCAGAACAACCTGGTCAGGAGATGGGTAAGAAGAAGACTGTAAAGTTCCTTATTTATTTAGCTGGCAAACTGTAGTCCTCCCTTACCACAGAGGGGGAGAGCAAAGACTGGTAGTTGAGCAACACCCCCGTGGCCGCTATCTGCTCCAACCACTTCTTGCTGGCTTCCCTGCTGCTCTCTTCATACTCCCCGTTGTTATTGTATCTGTAGTTGAGAGCCCCCAGTAACTGCTCGGAGAACGTGCAAATGGCAGCCACCAGAGCCTGGCAGAAAATCGCGTCTCGTCTCAGCTGCAGCTCAGTGTCTGGGAGAGAGAGGAGAACACACAGGAATCAGGCGTTATCATTTGCCTCATGGCATGAGCCCAATGCCCAACAAAGGTTCCATATTTCCTATTCTCTTCATGTGCACTGTGTAAGGTGCACCATAGTAACCCAAGCAGCGAAAGCTTCCAATCTACATCCATGTTTCCCCCCAAAGGAATGCTCAGTTTCCCACAACAACACAGAGCACATGGGAACGGAAGGACTGTTGGCCTATAAAAGGGTGTCCAGTTATCACTGACGTGATATGCAAGGATAATAACTGTTGTTCTGCCAACACCACATAACTATCAAATTTACAGTGTTTAACGTTTAATGGCTTTTTCTCTGAAACAGAAGGAAAAGGTTCTGGTAATTGCACACCTGTCCCTATAGCACCTAAGGGGTCATTTGCAAACAGTAGCAAATCAAGGAGATGTTTTACCTGTACACTTCAGCAATGCCAAAAGCAGCTGGTTCTTGCCATCTAGAAAGGAAAGAAAAAAATACATTTTTTTTTAAAAAAATGAGCATAATCACATTCCACTTAGCTAAGTGCTGAGTCCCAGTAAGTGATGTTGAAATACAAGCAGACTTGGGAATAGCACCCCTTAGCCTAGAACAGGAGTTCCCAAACTGAGGTCCATAAGCTTCATTTAGTTGGTCTGCAGCTCGTCAGTGAAGAGCACTTATAAACTGAATTCTGTTGAATTCCATGCATTCCAATTGTAATACGATAAAATACAACGTACTAAATTAAAGAAGCAATGAAAATGCAATTAAAAATCATGCAGCAATTTAGCACAGCACATTGCAATTGCTACAGCAGGCAGGAAAAAAAACTTTAATGTGGTCCATCAAAACTCCCAGCAATTTTCAAGCGGAACATGAGGGTGAAAGTTTGGGGACCACTGATCTATAAGGCCTTGCCCCTTTTTCTCAGCTATGCATGGGCTAGATATGGTTACTTAGTGGGAAGGAGAAGTTGCTCTGCACATACTCTTTGAAATCATTTCATAAGTTTCCAGCATTCAGAAAATGCACCGAAAACAAGTTCCAGGTCGGAGCCCTGACAAATCCTGGCCCCAAGAAAACAATTGTTCACGTGCACAAACTAGGAAGGAGGCAAAAGTCAGACATCATGGGCAGCTCCAAGGGTGCTTGATTAAATCTGAAATACTGTAGCAAACTGTACCTATGAGCCCTACCCTCAATGTCCCTATGCATGCTGGTGGCACTTTAGATCTTTGTGCATTTCAAGTTCCTGATCGTGGGGAAGCTTCTAAGCATGTTCAGCTCAATGTGTGAAGTGGAATCAGCGTACTAGGACCAGGGGCGGAGGAAGGGGGTGAGGTGGGTGCGGGCCACCCCAGTTGTCACCACTGAAGGCGGTGACAAAAGGCCGGGCAGCACTTATTGCAGGGCCTGCAGAGTGCCCAAGCCACACATCTCTCCTGGGAGAGACGCAGTGGCTTGAGCACATGCAGGCTCCACGCTGCCTCCGCCTCTGGCCAGGACACCCCAGCCCCCTCCCCTGTTTAAGCCCTTATGTATTTACTCTAATGTTTGAGTAGACTTAAGAAACTTGGGGAAGTGGTGGTCTAAGTCAATGTCCTCCAGATATTGAACTACAACTCCCAATACCCCTGACCATTGGCCATGCAAGTTGGGTGTGATAAGACCTGGACTTCAACAACATTTGGTGGTCCAAAGGTTAAACATCCCATCATAAGTACAGTTTGCACTAATATTTTGGAATCAAACACACCTGAAGCTACTCTGTATTCTGATTTATGTCTCTTACCTAGTTCTTGCCCACAAAGTGTTGAAGGCAGGATGGTGGGGGCAAGACATGTCTGCATACCCAGCCCCCAATAACAGTTCAAGCCGTCAACACATTCATTTGGGTGCCTCAAGGGGGTTCTAGACTCAACAAACTCTTCAGCTTGAAGAAATCTTTGCGTTTCTTAATGAAAGCAGATCAGAACTACTCTCCTTATTCAGACTAAAACACAGACCATTTCAATGTCAGGGAAATGGCTCAACATGGGAACTCCCCAAGTTTACTTCACAATGAGCAAAAAACGAATGTAGTCAAGGGATTATGACATTATTCGGTAGCCAGGGTGCTTGTCCAGAACTGCCCTTGCACTTCCTCTTCTGATGGAGGATTTTGCTGGGGAAATTCACATAGTCAAGTTTGAGCAGCATATTCCAATGAAAAATTAGATGGAATCTAAGAAAGGAATTATTGTGAGCCTGACTTATGAGGTGTGTCAGTTTCACATATACATAGAATCATAGAATTGTATAAGTTGGAAGGGATCCCAAGGGTCATCTAGTCCAATCCCCTGCTGTCAGGGAACTGACATCGGAGCAGAGGAGAGAGGGCGGGCTTCCCGACTCTGCAGGAGAAGGAACTAGTAAGGGTAGAGAGAGAACGTCATCTGGGGAAGAATGTCCAGGGGACACCAGGAAGGAGGAAGAGAGGGAAAGCATCTTGGAGGAGAGGCTCCGAGACTCTGGCACTGAAGGCAGTGAAGAGAGTGGAGGGCCGCCCCTTGGCACGCCCACTCTGCGCAGAAGGGTTTCGCGCAGAGAGGGGAGGCGGAGAGTAACTGTCAAGGAGCTTCTATGCTGGAGGAAATTTAGAAAACGCCCACTCACGGATTCGTCGAGCGACTGAGCAGCAGCAGCACCCAAGCTGCTCAGTCAGGGAAGACACACCACAATCCTAAGCAGTTTGGAACAGCTAGAAGGTTACACACAAGCAACCCCTATTCCCGTGACAGCAATCCGTGAGTCCTTTACGTTGCTTGTGTGCTAGAGCACTGGGGAACAGTCATGAGTCAAACAGAAGGAGCAGGCGCCGGAGAGGGAGCCAGAGGCGGGCAGAGTCTTGAGGAGAGAAATCGAGACCTGGAGCAGCAACTGGCACTACTAGCGGCGCGGCTGGATGAGAGGAGGACACATGACGCCCAGGGAAAGATCACCCCCATCGCAAGAAAGGTACCGGGACTAGTGCAGAAGTTTGGGGGCAACCCCAGAGACTATAACGCTTTTAAGACTGAAGTGCAGTATGCGTTGGATCTGCAGTACCATGATTTTACCGACGATGGGGGGAGAGTTGCTTTCGTGGTGGGGCACCTGGAGGGGCGAGCCAGGGATTGGGTCCGCCCCTTGATGGCAGCGGAGAATGCTGCCTTGAAGGACCTGAGAAAGTTCTTTTCCGCGATGGACCACATGTTCTCGAGTGATGTGGAACTGAGTGTGACGCGCAAAGAACTGATGGGGTGCATGTTGGGAAACTGCCAGGGAGATATAGTCCATCATGGCCCCAAGCCGGCTGCCGGACTTCCATCGATCTCCCGTAGCCAGGCAGATCCAGCAGTTAGCGACACGAAGCCTCAGAAATAGATTGCCACATTCCAGGCTTGTGCACACTGTTCTTTATCAGCAGAACCACAGCCAGAAAGCTTGCACCGTAGAAGAGAGCATAATTTACAGACTTTATTTAGCGTTGAACAGAACAAAGGAAAACATGACCGTTCTGAGTCAGTGACTCCGACCGACTGCAATCGAAAGGAAACAGCAAACATAAACATCCTCAACAGGAAATACGCAGACTCTGTGACTCACAAGCCTGCTCTCTCTTAAGGTGGAACGGAAATATCCTAACATCCTCCCCCTTTCCGTGTAACCTGTAGTACCTGTGGTTCACCCAATTGCAACCTCTGTGTGTAAACCTTAAGTTGTTCTCTGTTAACAACCTTAGACAACAGATCAGCAGGAATTTCATTTCCTGGCATGTAGGACACCCGAATCAGTCCTTTCTGAATACACTCTCTTGCACGATGTAGCTTAATCTGCAAGTACTTGGTTCTTTGCTTGCAACTCTCGGAGTTCAGCAAAGCCAAACACGATCTATTGTCTTGATACACTTGTATAGGACATTTCACAGAAACCCCGATGTCCTTAAACAGTTGCATCAACCATTCACAATCCATGAGTGAAAATGACAGAGCATTGAGTTCTGCTTCACAGGAACTTAGGCTCACTGTTGTTTGCTTCTTGCACAACCAGTCAAACAGGCAGTGGTTGTACATGTAGCATACTCCAGAAGTGCTTGTACCATCTGTGGTGTCACTTCCAAAACTTGCATCTGCAAAGATTTCAAGACCTCCAGTCTTCTGACTGGTGAACCTCAGCCTGTAGTGCATAGTCCCTTTCAAATAGCGGGCTATGCGCTTCAGAGCTTTCCAATCCTGAACCGTAGGATTGTTGGCATGTCTGCTAAGCAGATTACAGTTTACAGCTATGTCAGGTCTTGAACATCTGGCAATGAAATTCAGCTTGCCTAGAACGCATCTGTATAGCGTTGTGTCAGAAAACGCTTCAGCAGTACTGTCTACCTGGTAACCTGTCACCATCGGTGTGTCTGCTGGGTTTGCATCAACCAAATTCAACCTGGTTAATACGTCAGCAATTTTCTGTGTTTGGTGTACCAGAAAATTACCTGCTTGGTCCTTCTCCACCTGCAGAGAAAGATAGTTGGATACCTCACCAAGATCCTTCATGTCAAAGTGCTCCTTCAGCTGAGCTAGGGTGCTTTGATAGAAAGCCTGATTCTTCCAAAACATCAGAAGATCATCAACAAAACATAAACAATACAGTTTGTTTTGCCCCTCCTCCTTGACAAACACACATGGATCAGCTTTGCCCTGGTGAAAACCTAGAGAAAGCAACGTTTCAGTGAGTTTTGTGTTCCAACACCTAGCACTCTGCTTGAGACCATATAAGGATTTCCGCAGTTTACAGACCATTCCCTTCTGTATCTGCATCCCGTCAGGTGGAAGCATAAACAGCTCCTCGTTCAAAATCCCGTACAAAAAAGCTGTATTAATGTCGTGGTGGGAAACATGCAGTTTCTCCTCCGCAGCGATCTTGAGCATCAGCCGAATGCTCTCATATTTGACAGTGGGAGAGTAGGTCTCGTGGTAATCCTGTCCTGGTACCTGTGAAAAACCTCTGGCAACCAATCTGGCTTTGTGTCTGACAACCTTGCCATTCTGGTCTGTCTTGGCCTTGAAGACCCATTTGCTGCCAACCAGTCTCATACCTGGGACTACCGGTACCAGTTCCCAAGTTTGGTTCCTGTTCAAGGAATCAACTTCAGCCTTCATGGCATTCAGCCAAGGCTCAGCATCTTTAGAGGTTAACTCCTGAACCTCTTTGAAGCTTGAAGGTTCCCACACCTTCTCTGAGCTACTAAGAACAGCAGTTGCAGTCTTAGCAAACTCATCAGCAAATCTCTTAGGAGGTCTGCCTTTGGTCGCCCTTTCAGACCTACGTACTAGACGCAAGTCTTCTGGACTCATCTCCTCTTTCTTAGGAGAAAAATGACCAATGGTGAACAGTGGTTCTTCCAGTTCATTGTCAGACGCATCAGATGGTCTGACTGAGGCCTTTGCGCTCTGGTAGTCTGCTGTGTCATCACTGTCACTGACACCAGCAGCCGCGCCGCCCACTGAACTGGAATCCGAACTCTGATCATCATCATCATCATCATCATCATCATCATCATCCTCATCCTCATCATCCTCAGCAGCTTCCTCAGCTTTAGCTGCTTGCTTGACATCACCTTCATCCTCCTCTGGGTAACTCTGGAAAATTCCCACATTTTCCCCCCACTTAGGATTGTACTCAACACTCCTTGTGAACTTAATGGATTTAGAGTCAGTCATCCATACCCTGTATGCACCTTTTTCGTACCCCATGAACAAACCATGTGCCCCACGCTTCCCAAGCTTGTTGGTTTGTGGGGTGCGTACCCACATGTCAGAACCAAATATTCTCATGTGTTTGGTGTTGGGTTTCTTGCCAAACATCTTCTCATAGGGGGTACAACCAATGGGTGATGACAATCTGCGATTAACGGAGTAAACCAGATTCCCTAAAGCCTCCCCCCAAAACTTATCAGGGAGATTGGCATCATGCAACAAGGTTTTCATTCCTTGCAGCAATGTCTGATTTGCTCTCTCCGCAAGCCCATTCATCCATGGCGATCTGGGGGTTGACATGTCATGCTGGATTCCCTTCTCAGTCAGGAAAGCTTCAAACTGCTGAGAAGTGAATTCCCCGCCCCGATCGGTAAAAAGACAGGAAATACGTTTACCGTGAGCATTCTCCAACCAAGCACAGAATGCCTTAAACTTCGGAAACGCTTGCGATTTCTGTTCGAGCAAAAACACATGAATGTACCTAGAAAAAGAATCAATTAGAACCATGAAGAACCTTGCTCCTCCTAAAGAGGGCGTAAGTGGCCCAACCAGGTCTGCGTGCACTAGCTGGTAGGGCTTGGAAGCCTGCCTGCTAGACTCTTTGCCTTTTGGAGCAACCTTCACCTTGTTCTCTGCACAAGATACACACTTCATGTGAAACTTACAAGGTTTGATGTTCAAACCTTCAACCAATCCAGGCATCTTGGCCAGCGCCTGCCAAGACATGTGACCAAACCTTCGATGCGCTTCATGAATGCAACCTGCATGAAGAACTTTGTTAGTTTGTGCAACACAACAAGAATCAGCATTAGATACAACAGCAGTGTCCTCATAAGTTATATGGAACAAACCATCCATAAACTTTGCATGCAAATAGTCCTCTTTGCCTTTACTGATGACACAGACGCTCCTCTTGAAGGAAATCTGAAAACCACGTCCAGTAAGCTGCGGGACGCTCAACAAATTGCTTGCAGCTCCAGGAACATACAGAACATTACTGATGGTTGTATGCAAACTTGCAAGTTTCACAGTCCCTTCTCCTGCAATTTGCAACGTCCTTCCATCAGCCAGGTGGATCTCACCTTCCTGAGGCTTGAAGGAGATAAAGAGGTGCCGATCCTTTGAGATGTGGCGGGTACAGCCCGAATCAACAACAAAGCTGCCTTTGGCTGTTGGAGCAGCCTTCACAGCAAGCAAACCCTTGTTTTCCACTTGCTTGGGCTTTTGCAGCTTGCCCCCCTGCTGCTCCTGGCCAGCAGACGTGCCTTTAGCCTTTGGTGAAGCTGTGCCAGCAGACATAACCTTGTCTTTCACTGGCGTGGGCTTTTGCAGCTTGCCCCCCTGCTTCTGGTCAGCAGACGTGCCTTTAGCCTTTGGTGAAGCAGTGCCAGCTAACAAAGCCTTGTTTTCCACTGGCGTGGGCTCTTCACCCCCTTCTGCTTCGGGCCATCTGCAGACGCCTTTCCGGCCTCTGCAAAGGCGATGACCTTGGTTCTCACGAGAAACAGAGCTCTCAGCTGCTGACTCCTTGGCTCCCCCTGGAGGCTGGAATGCTGCCTGGGATGACATCACAGTCTGCTCCCCCTGCAGCTTGCAACCGGTGCCCTCAGCATCCCTGTATACACTCGCATTCTGGGAAACAGCTTGGACCTCCGATGCAGTCAAACTCTGGGCTGGGACAACTGAGTTGTGAGCTTTCATCAAAGCATACCACATTCCACGTGCAGTGGTGTTGCCAGCCAGCGTCTTAATTTCCTCAAGAGATACGGATAAGACTATTACGTCAATCGCCTTCGAATCATCGGCTTTCCATCTCTCTGTCAGAGGAACTGGGGGGGCCTCACTCACGGTATGCCACACCCTAAACTGACGCAGCAAACTCTCACACCATTTTGCCCAGGTCTGATAGTTGTGGCCATTTAGCTTCGGTGGACACGGAGCTACTTCTGAGGATTGTAAAAGATCCATCTCAGGTCTTTACGTGAGCCCAAGTCTTTATGCCTTCAAAGACTTATTATCTCGGCAGCTCATTAATCACGAACTCCCTGGCTTGGCTCCCAGGCCAATTAAGCCTTGCCGGAGTTCAAAGGCTCCTTGTTGAGGTAAACAGAAAAGCCTCCGCTCTCGCTGCTTTCGCTTTTCACATACCTCTCAAACGCAGTCTGTTGCAGCTTTACTCTCCTGTAGGTGCTGTGAATCTGGGCCCGAAACCTTGTTGTTGGGAAACTGCCAGGGAGATATAGTCCATCATGGCCCCAAGCCGGCTGCCGGACTTCCATCGATCTCCCGTAGCCAGGCAGATCCAGCAGTTAGCGACACGAAGCCTCAGAAATAGATTGCCACATTCCAGGCTTGTGCACACTGTTCTTTATCAGCAGAACCACAGCCAGAAAGCTTGCACCGTAGAAGAGAGCATAATTTACAGACTTTATTTAGCGTTGAACAGAACAAAGGAAAACATGACCGTTCTGAGTCAGTGACTCCGACCGACTGCAATCGAAAGGAAACAGCAAACATAAACATCCTCAACAGGAAATACGCAGACTCTGTGACTCACAAGCCTGCTCTCTCTTAAGGTGGAACGGAAATATCCTAACAGTGCAAACAAGGAAACCAGTCAGTGAGAGAGTACTGGTCGAGATTTGCTATGTTGATCCATAAACTTGGGTGGGATTTGAGTTCGTAACCGATTCAAATGCTTTTTGAGGAGGGGCTATCCCCTTGGGTGAGAGACGAACTTTCCCGCTCGCCCCGCCCGCAATCGATGGATCAGCTGACCAAGTTGGCGCTCGCTGTGGGAGTTAGACAAGAGACGCGCGCTTTGGAAAGGCGGGAAGGGAGGCCAGAGCGTTGGCAGGAGAACCGGATTCCAGACATGCCAACGTCAGCAGTGCCGCCCGAGGAGCCAATGGAGATCGGAGGAGTGAGCGCGCGCGGGCTTTCAAACTCCAGCGAGGTACGCAAGAAGGAGGGGAAAAACAGCAAGAGGTGTTTCCTCTGCCAGCAGCCGGGACATTTTGCCAGAGCATGCCCTCAGAAGAAGGCGTGGCAAGGAATGGTGGGGGCAGTGGGGAGTGAGGAGGAGAAGAAGGAGGAGCCGGGAAACGGCAAGGCTTGGCTGCAGGAAGGAGGGCACAGCAGCCAGGCGAGCAATCAGTAGAAGTGCCCAAACCAGAACCCCCCCGAGCAGCCATTGCAATAGAGGTGGTACTAGAACTCCCAAACGGACACCCCATCAAGGTGAAGGCGCTGCTGGATTCAGGCAGCTCGTGCAACTTCTTTAGCAAGGACTTTGCGCTAGAGCACCAGCTCCAGGTGGTGCCTTTGGAACATCCACTGCAAGTAACCACGATAGATGGGAGAGAACTTTTGGGAGGGGAAGTAACCCACCAAACCCCTCCCATGAAAATGACAGTTTCCAGACACACTGAAACCATTGCCTTTCACGTAGCCACCCTAGCAGGACCACCCATCATACTGGGAATGAGTTGGTTGGCATTACACGACCCAGTAGTAGGGTGGCACCAGAGGACAGTCACGTTTGGATCAGCTCACTGCGTAGAGCACTGCCACGGAGGGGAAACCTCGAGGATGGCAGTAGCCAGGGTGGCAGGAATGGCGGTGGGAGAAAAGGGGAGAGTACCACCTCAGTATGCAGACCTGGAAGAAGTCTTCAGCGAGAGAGAGGCGGATAGACTCCCCCCTCACCGGCCCTTTGACTGTCAGATAAATCTACTCCCAGGGGCACAGTTACCAGTGGGTAAGCTGTACGCCATGTCTGATAGGGAGATGCAGGAGTTGAGAAAGTTCATTGACAAGAATCTGAAGAGGGGTTTTATACGTGAATCAAGGGCGGTGGGGGGCAGTCCAGTGTTCTTTGTGGACAAAAGAGACTCCAAAGAACTACGCTTGGTCGTAGATTTCAGGTCCGTGAACAGGGTGTCGGAGCCTGTGACCTTCCCCATGCCCAGGATTGATGACATTTTGGCCAGGGTGAGGGAGGGGAAGATCTTTACTAAGCTGGACCTTCGGGGGGCGTACAACTTGATAAGGATGAGGGAGGGGGATGAATGGAAAACCACCATGTTCACCCCTCTGGGAGCCTTTGAGTACTTAGTTATGCCCTTCGGACTCCAATCAGGCTCATCGACATTTCAAAGTTTTATGCACCACGTGTTGGGGTCATTGCTCTACAAGAATTGTGTAGCCTTCCTGGACGACGTCCTAATCTATTCAGAGAACGAAGAGCAACATGTAAAAGACGTCAGGGAAGTACTGAAGAGACTGCAGGAGCACCAGCTGTGGGTCAAACTGGAGAAGTGCCAATTCCACGTGCAAGAGGTGGAGTTCCTTGGCTATCGGCTGTCAGACAAGGGCTTGGCGATGGACCCGGGCAAGGTGCAAGCAGTGCTAGAATGGAAGCCTCCCAAGAACAGGAAGGACGTGCAGAGGTTCTTGGGGTTTGCAAATTTCTACAGGAAGTTCATCAAGAACTTTGCACATCTAACGGCACCCATAACGGATTGCCTCAGCAGTAAGAAGAAGTTCGAATGGACGGAAGAGGCCCAGCGTTCCTTTGAAAGGCTCAAGAGGGCTTTTGCGTCGGAAGAGCAGCTCTTACATGTGGATCTGCGGAAGCCAATGAGGCTTGAGACGGACGCGTCAGACAGAGCGGTGGGGGGAATATTGCTCCAGCAGGCACATGGGGAGTGGAAACCGTGTGCCTTCTTCTCAAGAAAGCTTAACAAGTCAGAGCAAAACTACACAGTTTACGATCGAGAACTGCTGGCTATTCACGAAGCGTTTCGACGGTGGCGACATTTTCTCATAGGGGCGCAGCACAAGGTCCAGGTGTGTACTGACCACAAGAACCTGGAGTATTTTAGAACGGCCAGAGTGCTCAACCAACGACAGGTGCGGTGGGCTCAAGAGTTCTCCAAGTTTAATTTTGAGATTAGGTACGTGCCCGGGAAGGAAAATGTCAGAGCAGACGCCCTCTCCCGCAAGCCTGAATATGAAGAGGGGGAGGGAGGACAAGTAGCACGACATGTCATTCCAGAGGAAAATTGGGTCTGTGGGGGAGTGTTCGTAGGGAGGCAAGAGCTAGCCGGGTTGACGAGGGATGATCAATATGCACAAACCAAGATGCGAGAGATTGGGACCCCTGGGGAAACTCAAGGGGAGTTTGAAGTCAAGGACGGAGCATTGTACTATAGGGGGGCCTTGTACATACCTGAGGGGGAATTGAGAAGCAGAATACTCAAACAGATGCATGACAATCCCACGGCGGGACATTTTGGACAACATAAAACCATGTTACGGGTGACCAGGGAATTTTGGTGGCCACGGGTGAGGGAGGATGTGAAGCAGTATGTACGAGGGTGCCAGGTTTGCCAGAGAGCGAAGGGGGAGAGGTCGGCTCCTGCGGGGTTACTGGAACCATTACCTACACCAGGGAGACCATGGGAGGTGGTATCAATTGACTTTATGACTGATTTACCCAAGGCCAGGGGAAAGACGGCAGTAATGGTGGTTGTTGATTTGATGACAAAGATGTGCCATTTTATCGCGTGTTCGCATGCGGTGACTGCAGAAGAAACGGCCAAATTGTTTGTAGAGCATGTTTTCAGGTTGCATGGCGCCCCCTTGAGGATTTTATCTGACAGAGGCCGGCAGTTCACGTCACGCTTCTGGAGAAAGCTTATGAGTCTGCTGGACGTGGAGGTGGTGTTCTCTACGGCCAGGCATCCGCAGACTAATGGACAGGCAGAGAGAGCGAACAGCGTGCTGCAACAATATCTACGATGCTACGTCCACGAGAGAGAGAAGGACTGGGTGGACAAATTAGCGTTGGCTGAGTTTGCATACAATAACGCAGAACATGTGTCCACAGGGATGAGCCCGTTTATGGCAAATTACGGGTGTCATCCCAGGGCTTTTCCAGGGGAAGGGGAGGGAAGTTGGAGTGTTCCCGCCGCGGAGCAGTTTGTGGAAGAAATGGCGGCTTTACACCAACAGCTTAAGTTAAACCTGGAGAGAGCCAAGGAAGTGTATAAGAGGCAGGCCGATCGGCACCGCAGGGAGGGAGAAAGCATAAGGGTGGGGGACCAGGTGTGGTTGTCCACCAAAGGGTTACCGTTCAAGGGAGGATGCAAGAAACTACGGCCAAAGAGGCTGGGACCGTTCGAAGTAACTCAGCAAGTCAATCCGGTGACCTTTAGGCTCAAATTGTCATATCACATGAAACTGCACCCGGTGTTTCACAGGTCCTTACTTTCACCATTCAGGGAAGGGAGGGAATGTCTGGGCCAGCAAAATAGAACACCCTTACAGCCACCGATGGAGGAAAGAGAACTCAGTGGACATGCAGCTGAGATTCTCGATTCCAGGTGGAAAGGAGGGAGGGTGGAGTATTTGGTGGCATGGGAGGGGGAAACAACTGAGGAAAATGCATGGGTACCAGCAGAAGAAATGAGGGATGAGTACCTGCAGGAGGAGTTTCATAGGAGGTACCCGAGAAAGCCCCAACCACCAGAGAGATTCTGGAGGGAGCAATTTGGAACCACCGATGAGGAGGAAGAGTTTGAGGGTTTTCCTGTCTCCGACGAGGAAGGGGGGGGTTGGCCCGAAGAAGAATCGGAGTGGGAGGATTGGGAAGAGGAGAGAGAGAGCAGCAAGTGGAGAAGGGTGTTTGAACCATCAGAGGGAGAAGAGAGTTCTTTCCGAGGGTTCCCTGAATCTCCGTCAGAGGGAAGGTCGGGGGGAGGGGAGGGCCCTGGGAGGGAGGTGGATGTCAGGGAACTGACATCGGAGCAGAGGAGAGAGGGCGGGCTTCCCGACTCTGCAGGAGAAGGAACTAGTAAGGGTAGAGAGAGAACGTCATCTGGGGAAGAATGTCCAGGGGACACCAGGAAGGAGGAAGAGAGGGAAAGCATCTTGGAGGAGAGGCTCCGAGACTCTGGCACTGAAGGCAGTGAAGAGAGTGGAGGGCCGCCCCTTGGCACGCCCACTCTGCGCAGAAGGGTTTCGCGCAGAGAGGGGAGGCGTAGAGTAACTGTCAAGGAGCTTCTATGCTGGAGGAAATTTAGAAAACGCCCACTCACGGATTCGTCGAGCGACTGAGCAGCAGCAGCACCCAAGCTGCTCAGTCAGGGAAGACACACCACAATCCTAAGCAGTTTAGAACAGCTAGAAGGTTACACACAAGCAACCCCTATTCCCGTGACACCTGCAATGCAGGAATCTCAGCTAAGGCATTCATGACAGATGCCCATCCAACCTCTGCTTAAAAACCTCCAAGGAAGGAGAGTTCACAACCTCCTGAGGGACATCAAAATATCTCTACTTGGATTGCCTATAGGGAACAAATCTCATCTGCTAAACACAGGCCAATTATGTCTCATCAGAAATGTTTTCAGCTCATGTCAGTACAAAGGGTGAACCCACACAAAACTGATCCAGCCCAATGGGTAGAAACCCAGATTTGCAATAAAAGTAGCCCAGATAAATCTCCGGTCACTCTACTACCCTTTTCATAATACTAGAATAAACCAAAGAGCTTTCCCCCAGCATCCCTCCCTTTTCACAGACCTTCCACATATTTCTGTATGGTCTCCACAAGGTTCTTGATGCGGAGCGGAAGGTTCCAGGGATCTTCTTGGATGCTGATTTGAATCTTGTTCCTGCTCCGAATTGTGGTTTCTTCTTTCTGCTTAAATTCTGCAGAAGAAGAGGGACTTTAGGCCGGGCAATTGAGAAATGCCAGAGTAGTTCAAAACAGCACCTGACTGCATACTGTGCTAATCCGAACCAAGCCCTCTGAAAAGTTGGCTCTGATGAAAAATTTAAGCTGCCCAGAGTGGCTGGGGAAACCCAGTCAGTACAAATGTGGAGTACAAATAATAAAATTATTATTCTTACTTTATTAAAATACAAATAACTGGGAGTCTGTACAGAGCAGCAAAACTAACCTGCAGTGAAGCAAACATATATTAAAGAAGTCAAACATACAATAGGGCTGGAAGCTGGATCTTATGAGGAATTAATGGCTACCACTGAGAGCAGCAGCACAGTGTCTTTTCCTTCTATCTCCCCTATGACATGATGTGATGTCAATCACATTCCAGGTTTTCCTATCCCTGCTCTCAAGAAAGGAGGAGCGAATTCACACATCAGAAGGAAGGAAGGAAGGAAGGAAGGGGAACAGCTGGAGATTGAGCAAGTTGCATCTGGACCTAGCTGTAAAGTTCTGAGAAAAGCAAGATTATCCTGGGCACATGATGTTCTGTCAAGTTTACCTTGTAAACTGTGGTCCATTGGAAAATGTTTTGTTTCTTCAAAAGCCTTGTTTATTACTGGTCCTTTGAGAAGGGCATTGATGGCATCCACCTGCAAAGAAGTACATTTAGTGAGTCTTGAAAATTCTCCAAGAGTTTCCAGAGAGGTGTTTTTTGTTTTTTTTCCTAGGGGAAACCATGGGTGGTAACACATCCCATCAGTGCAAGAATTTCTGCTTACACAGCTCCTTCCCCCATGTGTGCCCCATGCCCTCCCCAAATCACAATAGCTAAATGAAGCATCCAAGACCAGAGGGAGTATATTTTTGAACACCAAGTGCTGGGGGCAAACAACCGAAGACAACCGTCATGCTCTGAGGCACTCCAGATGAAGCCAAGTAGATGAGCCATGGCCTGAATGAGCAACAGAATATTTGTTGAACCCCATCACAGAGAACGTCAAGAAAGAGCATCCAATTGCTAATCAACATTACTGGTTCCTAAGCATCTGGAAGGGACGCAGGTGGCGCTGTGGGTTAAACCACAGAGCCTAGGACTTGCCGATCAGAAGGTCGGCGGTTCAAATCCCCGCGACGGGGTGAGCTCCCGTTGCTCAGTCTCTGCTCCTGCCAACCTAGCAGTTCGAAAGCACGTCAAAGTGCAAGTAGATAAATAGGTACCACTCCAGCGGGAAGGTAAACGGCATTTCCGTGTGCTGCTCTGGTTTGCCTGAAGTGGCTTAGTCATGCTGGCCACATGACCCGGAAGCTGTACGCCGGCTCCCTCGGCCAATAAAGCGAGATGAGCGCCGCAACCCCAGAGTAAGTCACGACTGGACCTGATGGTCAGGGGTCCCTTTACCTTTACCTTTTTAAGCATCTTGAAGAGCACGCACTCTAAGAGAATATGGCAAAAGCAGTGAAGTTCCCTGTTCTACATCATAAGCGTTTGTGTCACTCACCTGGTTAAATAGATGCTCAAGGCAGCCATGCAGTTTGTCTTGTTTGTCTGAAGGTATCCTCATGTCATTGGGGAGTTCGTCACCTAATGGTGAGAACAGTAAAACTTTGGACTTGTTCTCATGGAAATATATTGCAATGGAAAGAATGTCAGGAGCAAATGCCTATCTAGAAATTTAATATATAATGACAACAGCAGTATCAATTACAACTACTTTAGGCTGTGATCAACCACCCTCCTTCTATCTTTCTGAAGGGGTGAAAAGGAAAGAAGGAAAACTGAAAGTGCTCTAAGAACCAAGATGAACAAGGTGACCCAACTGATTTTTGAAGTTTCTCGTTCCACTTGGACATAGCGTATGACATGGGCTTTTTTAGTTCTATAAGTCTGCAAGGAGGGTGATTGCTATGGGAACACTAACAAAACATAAGTGAGCAGCTGAATAATAGAGTGGCATCTACTGAAGCATTGGCTTATGGTCCATACACTGCTGAAACCTTCTTTATTAATACTAATGGTTTCATTATAGAAGCACAGCATTCACTCACCTGATCCCATCTCATCACTGCCCAAATAAGAGCTGTTACTCCGTACGCTGGTGTAGGAAAGCACAGAGTCCCGGTTACTGTTGCACTCACTGGAAGAAAAATGTGTAAAAACTAAGAAACTCTTCATATGCAGAATTCCAGCTATGCATAGTTAGCACCTTGGGGGGGGGGGGAGGATATCCAAGGGCATTCTTTCATTTCTATCCTGCCTGTCTCCAAGCGTTTAATGTAGTGTACAATGGACAATGGCCCTCCTAACTCAACACAGTAAGAGGATACTATCCTTTAGTGACAGCAAACTTTTGAACTCTGTCCTAGAATACTTCATCTTTCACTGATGAAGACAGATTGCAGAACTGTAGCATTACTCTTTGCTACCAGAGCTCATGTCAGTGACTAAAGACAAGGGTTAGAAGTTCAAATTCTAACCCAAATTTAGTTGATTCTTTGAGCGCAGGGACTTCGTCACTGAGCTTCAATGTTCTGTTGAAGAACATTCTGTTGAACTCTCTAAAGTTCAGATTTGACTTAAAACCGCACTGTTTTTTATTAGAATGCACAATGATGGAACACTGTTTTCGGTACCTGTTTTGTGACATTTCCAGGTGTCTCCCTGGATGGGCACCAGGACAGTCACTCAGCTATTCTGCTGAGTCCAGACTTCCCTTAAAACTACCTGCCACTGCCACCTTCTGACTTGTAGAAAGGAGTAGGACTCTGGTTTAATCATCATACTCAAGTACATCCACACAAAGCATGTTGGGCGAGATATACTTGCCATAGAATCCATCCAGACCAGAACACAGATTTAAACATAAACATACATTTTTATTAGAGAGCATAATCTGCAGAACCAGTAGCAAAATTTGTAAAGAATTCTAATTTCCTGACCTAACGTAACTATCCTATCTTCTAACTTTCGTTAGCCATTCTTACTCTTTTACATAGAAGTCAAAGTGAGTCACATGCCAATGGTGAAAAGAAGCAAGAGTATGCATGAGTCAATCTATATATGACATCTGTGCAATAAGTTTGTTTCAAAACACACCCTTCTATATTGTCCACCAAGGCGAGCAAGAGGCATTATGAGAGTTCAAGGTCACATTCTGGCCAGGCAAAAACACTTCTGGAAGCCAAGACGTAGAGCCACTGAGGAGTGTGGCCTGGAGAAAATCCCAAGGACCAGACAGGGAGGTCTGGAGGACCGCATTTGGCCTCTGGTCCTGATGTGCCAGAATGTAAACCAAACAGATGCAACTGGAGGCACCTTCTCTGAATAGGATATAATTTATGCAACACTATTTAAATGAACATTGCAATCTTTTAAATACGCTCAAAACTACCCCACAAGGGAAGTCTTTTCTGCTCCCATGTTTGTTTTGTTTTGTTTTAAATTCCTCCTCCACAACAAACACTCTGTGAGGTGAGTGGGGCTGAGAGACTTCAGAGAAGTGTGACTGGCAGGTCACCCAGCAGCTGCATGTGGAGGAGCAGGGAATCAAACCCAGTTCACCAGATTACGAGTCTACCGCTCTTAACCACTACACCACACTGGCTCTCTTCTGCTCCCATGTTGAAAATGGGAAATGAAGGTCCAAGGAACCACAAGCCCATGAGTCTGGTGATACCTGAATTCACATATGTGGGATTCAAGTCTGAAACTCCATACACTGGGCTACCACAGGGGCCTTCTCTATGGAATGGGCCCTTATGAGAACTTGTTAGCTCTTTGGATACAGAGACATACCCAGAGTGCTGGATTACGACCTGGGAAACCAGGGTTCAAATCCCCACTTGGCTATGAAGCTCAGTGGGTTGACCTTGGGCCAGTCACTGCATCTCAGCCTTTCCTAGGGTTCCTCTTGGGGTTGTGGAGATTAAAAAATGATGAGCAGGAGAATAATATGGCATATTTTTGTCTGTGTAGATCTGCAAGTTGCTGCATCTTAACGGCGTAACAACAACACAAACAATAAATGCAATAAGCACAGTATATCCAAGAGCTGTTTCATCTCTATCAAAATGACAAGGGTAAAGGAGAATGCTCCACTTGATTTCTGCTATCAATATATAAGTTGTTCTCAAAGGTATCTATTTCTCTTAATTTCTGAAAGGGATATACTACACTATGTTCAGGAATGTTAGGAAGAGACAAATGGCTATGAAAGGTAAACTGATTGTCCGAATCAGATCTCGTGCAACAAACCATGACTAATTCCAGCTAAGTATCTTCTTAGCTGTGCTTTACTCATTCTTGTAAGCTCCAGGATATCCATTTTCTGACCAAAACCAATCAAAACACATTTGATTCCTTCTTGAATTGCTATTATATAGGTTATGTATGCTTAATCGTCTGAGTCTAAAAGAGGTAAGACAGAACAAACTCTCTCATCTTTCATTTAAATTCTGAAACAAGTGACAGCCCCACTGGGAATCTGCCTTTGATCTCACTGTGTCATCTAGGACAGATTAGGCTCAATTATAGAACCCATTAAACAAAACCCAGCACAGGAATAGGAGTCATATGAAAAGCTGAATAAAATTATTTCTATTGCATTAAAACAAATTCCACTGTTAGTAGGTAGAAAAACCCTGAAGATACACTGCCAGCAAAAGATTAGCCTACCACCCACCAACAGCTTTTCTATGGAACCAAAACTGAGGATTTAAACCATGCAAAATGTGCTTTTTACATGTTCAATGCTCGGCTCTTAGAGGAAATAAATGATGCTAATTCCTGTGACTAGGAAACTTGAAGTGCTAGAAATAGCACTTCTAATTGAATTGCCATGGCCTATTTTCTTTAATGCACAGGTTGCAAAACACGCTGGGGATTTTCTACAAACGTTTGACAGTTTTTGGCTACCGCTCAGTAGCCTTCTTTGTTTGGTTGTCATGTTGAGAGCTCTGCTTCACACAAAATTCCATCTCCTTTGCCAACAACACAGGAGAAATACTCAATGTACCTGGATCACTATGCTCACAACAATCCTAAGGCATGACATGTATGTGGAAATGAACACATCTAAATTGCATGTTTAAGAGGAAGGGGTCCCCTGTTACTCCTCCCGGATTAGAAAGTCCAGTATCGGAGAAAGAGCTACCATCCGACTAGCGCTTGAATCACTGCAGCAAGAAAGAAGATGCGTTTGGATTTGATACCCCGCTTTATCACTACCCGAAGGAGTCTCAAAGCAGCTAACATTCTCATTCCCTTCCTCCCCGACAACAAACACTCTGTGAGGTAAGTGGGGCTGAGAGACTTCAGAGAAGTGTGACTAGCCCAAGGTCACCCAGCAGCTGCATGTGGAGGAGCGGAGACGCGAACCTGGTTCACCAGATTACGAATCTACTGCTCATAACCACTACACCACACTGGCTCCCCAGAAATACATTTCAAATGTAGATCTTCCGATTGGGCTTTATGCTTCCCTTCTGGCACCAACCAGGGTGATCTGTCAAAATATCACTATTTTGGGGTTTTATACTGATTCATCGTCTTTGTTTTTTTTAAATAAATTTTATATTATACACTGCTCAAGATTTATTTACACAAAGTGGTGCATAAACATTTTAAATACCACATAGTTAAATTTTAAAGCTTGAACAGTTTGATATTTCACTAGGTGACATATATGCCACGAGAAGCAGCTGGTCACTTATGCCTTAAGACAAGATTTTCAGACACAAATATTTTTTATCTCAGTTTTCCGAAACCAACTGAAAAACAAGAAAGCAGGGTAAGGGGGTGGGGAAGCTGAAATTTTATTCTTTTACTATTTTCCTCTTCTGAGTCTTCTGGGAACACAATGTTCACAGACTTGAATAGAAAAGACTTCTCTGTAACTGCAGCTACTAGAAGCGCTTCCAAGCTACCTGAAAACTTCTGTGGTTTTATAGTGCTATATTACAAAGGCAGAGGGTGGGGACAGGGAGTGAGGGAACCACGTTTGAGGAACTGAAATGCACAAAGCTATTTTTCAAACAGTCTTGACTTTCTACAGCAGTCTAATAGTAAAGTTGTTGAGTATTTGCTAGACTCATTTCCATAGTGACAGGAGTAAGTCAGGAGATATTTGAACAGCCCTGAGTGCTCACTGGAAGCACAGATCGTGAAGCTGAGGCTCCAATACTTTGGCCACCTCACGAGAAGACAAGACTCCCTGGAAAAGACCCTAATGCTGGGAAAGTTTGAGGGCACAAGGAGAAGGGGACGACAGAGGACAAGATGGTTGGATAGTGTTCTCGAAGCTACCAGCATGAGTTTGACCAAACTGCAGGAGGCAGTGGAAGACAGGAGTGCCTGGCATGCTCTGGTCCATGGGATCACAAAGAGTTGGACCTGACTAAACAACTAAACAACAACAACAATTTGAACAATATATAAATATGCTCCTATATCAGACTTAAAAGGTCTCTTTAAAATAGTGTTGCCTGCAGAATGGCTGGGTGGAATTTCTGTTCTATAATACAGGTGCCTTAATTCCTTATTGTTGTGATCCACAAAGCACTGAATAAAGAGTATTTGAATTTTAGCTCTGGTATTGGATTGAAATCAATTGAGATGAAGAGCCAGTTCAAACTGGTTTGGTTCTTTACTACTATGAAATGACTCCTCCCCCTCCCACCGCCGCCATTAATTACCTCATGTTGTTGGTGTGCCTGGCGAGAGGGGGAACTATTGGAGGAAATCCTTGTGTAAATCCATTTTGTATCCTCTGTATTGCTGGAGCCTAATTTAGCTTATTTGCTCCTTCAATCAGCAATACAGAGGAGTGGGCAACTTCCTTGCATCTTTAGATTCCCGGGTTAGAACAAGTGGACAGGGACCAAGCTATTCTTCACTTGTCGGTTTACACCTTTGGGGGAGGGAAGGGTATATGAGTCTCGTAATGCCCTCATCGAAGGGCTATGATTTAGGCAGCGAAAAAACCTCTAGCTGGTTGGCAGCCCCTTCAAAAACAGCATTTTCTGTTCTCTCCTATCCTTCTAATGTATGATGCAGAAATTGTTCCACTTAGGACACAAAACCACAAAGTCAAAAAAAAAAAAAAAAGCGCATTACTTGAAATCTCTTGTGAGATCTTCCAAACAGCAGAGCTGTGGTTAATTCAGTCTACTTCCATGTGCCTCAGACTGGTGCCTGCTGATCTGAGTAATGCAAAAAAATCCTGCTGTAGATGTAATCGTTATAAAGTCCAATTAGTCTGTGTTTTCTGTAGATTGTGTGTTTGTACACATAAGACAACAAGTTAACAGTTCTGCAAACAACAGCTGCAGAACCAGTCTGAAGCTAACAGGCGTCTACTCCTGAAAAACCCACAAAAGATTCCCTCTTCCCAGCTGCAATGCTTCACTGGATAAAGAGGAAAATTCTTCCCTCTGACCTCACCTGACCTGCCTGATCACTGAGGCCCTGCTGTAAGTTGAGCCTGTGACTGACATGTGCACCATGTCAAATTGTTGTGAACTCTGGACTGGATGCACTTAAATTCGTACCGTGCAAGTAATGATTAGGGCCTGGCCCACGTCATATGTGCTCTACTGTACATTTGGGAACAGTCCTAAGTATATAAGGAGCGATGATCCATTTGTTAGCAGATTTTAAGCACAGAGTGCTTTTTAAAGAGAGAAGGAATTGGTAAGATTTAAAAACATTTGGATTTTAGCTTCTAAAGGCAGAATGAGATTAGAAATAGACCATGGAGAAAAGCAACTGAATTTGTCTGGAGTGATGGAATGTCCTTCCTATGAAGAGGGACAAATTCCTCCTACCCTGCAATGCAGATGTACTAAATGGTGAGAAGGTATTGCTAGCTAGTAGGTAGCTGTTGCTGTGAACATTCTGTGTCACTGAGGACAGCATTAGTCAAAATGCGACTATTTGGGGTCACTTCAATTCCCCATTGCTTTCCCCTTCATCCTGCATCACTGCACAAAACATTTAACTTTTGTTCAAAAGTCTTACAAGTGGCCTCCCATATGGTAAGTCATACCAGAATAAAATGTGGTAATGTACAAACAACCAGCAAAACAGAAGGGCAATATATGGGTTATGATTCTGCTCTGTTATCAAAGTGCAAGAACCCTTTGAATAAGAATGTAAGATTGGTAGGTGTCTATATCTATAAGACAAAGGACACAATTTAAAGAAACAAAGGACACATATTAATAAAGGTTAGCTGTGACTAATCTCCTAATTTAGCCATCATTAACATTTGCTGGAATGGATTCACAGATTGGGGTGCAACAAACATTTTTCTTGTGATGACATAAAGAAGTGCGCCAGCCAAAAAGGCATCATCTTGCATGTCATAAGCAGTTCTAGCAGTGGTGGACTTTGGGTTCTCAAATTTCAGTGGTGCCCTGTGCGATGCTAAAATTTGCCCCCCCCCCCCGGCCTCTCGTGCTCCATTCTACATCATTGTTGCAGTGCCCCCTGCAGTACCAGTGCCCGGAACCGGTGGGACTACCCTAAAACCACCTCTGCTTTTAGCTTAGTGCATGTTCTCAAATGCATTCATTAACAACTAGAACCTGAAATACAATTTTGTGGCATAGTCAGATAGAACTGCTGCTCAGATCTCTTTGGAAAGGAAAATTTCAGTAGTCGGAAAGAGAAAAAAGGGTGAATTTTCCCCTGCTCCCCAGGGATTTCCCCCAGTTGTGCCATATAGTCTGGTGGCCACAAATTTGAGCATTTCATAGCTATACGGGGTGGGTGCCGTTCTTGAGGACGAAAAAAGGGAAATGAATCCTTTTGCTTTGCTGTCCTTCTGAAACATCCATGTATAGAGTGGGTGGTTGTGGGGAGTTTTTAGATCTCCTTCCACCCAACTCACAATCTCTCTTCTCAAGGATAGTTATAACAAGCTGTCAGGGGTCCCTGGGTCACACACCTGCAACCCTCATCACCCCTCTTTCTACGACCCTTTTCATAACTTGTCAGGGGCTCAGGCAGTTTAGACATTTCTCTTTCTCTCAACTACCATCAGCACCCTGTATGCTCTTAGGATCTTGTTGCCAAGGGGCTTTCTTCTCTGTCTCTGCTCTCTCGCTCTCTATAATTTTTCTTTTATTTTACAAATATACTTCTGGGGGTTCACCAAGGATGCAAAAAACTTATTTTGGGGTGGTTCTTTTTTCACTTCCTGATAGGTACTCCACTACCCAAGTCTGCTACTAGATTAAGCCATCAAGCAGAAGAACATGAGCACTCTTGATACCACAAGTTTTAACAGCAGTATGTGATTCATTTGATGATACATGGATGCATAATCTTCTCAGTATCCAAGTGAAATGGCTTCCGAGCAGTGCGCCTCACTGAACCCACCTGTACGAGTCTCTATAACTCATTGTATCATGTCCCGAATCTTCCTGGTCCTCCTCAGACACTTTGAAACAAACCTTCTTCATCCCATGCTCGACTTTGTCAATATCGCTCTCTTCCGAGACCAAGGATGTGGCGGGCATCTCCTCCATGGAGGGAGGCTCACATAATCCTGCTGCCGTGGGTTCAGTAATGGTGGACAAAAGCCTGCAGATGTAGAATGTATCATGGTAAGAAGAAAAACCAGCCAAGGGCTCCAGGAGCCAGAAGTGTAATCTCTGCTATACATACATGGGGGACACCTGTAGGCTGACGCTCTGTGAACCTCACCATGCTTTTAAAACCTTAATCGGAGGCTCTGCATAACCCCTGCTCTAAGGCATGCTAAAGCTAAGTCAAGTAGGGCATTGAGAGTTATAATTCAATCATAACTTTGATTCTCTCCTCCCCCCCCCGATTCAGCACAAAGATTTCTAAAGGCAAGATGTTAACCAACTCACTTATTTATCTGAAAGACGTATTGTTTCATTTCTTTAACTGCTACTTCTAGTTTGTTGAAGAGCTGCAAGTAGGAGTCCTGTATTTCCCGATCTTCTTGCTTCAACAGAAAGGTGAGACCTCTCTCCTCCTGAGTAGTTCCTCCATTCTCTTGGCCATAGCAACCATCATATTGTCCATGTGGGTTGAGGTCCCCATTTTCTGGCGCCAAGCATCTCCATGATGGTGCAGCCATGCTGGCTATGCAGTGCTGAGTATATGAGACTGGATTTAAGCTTCCTGTTAAACATTTAAAAATTCTGGTTACAAAAAGCACTTGTCTTTAAAGCTTCTTTTAAGGAGCAACCTCAAATTCTTTTATATGTTATTTATTGACCTGTTTTCCAAAAGGGGGAAGATATAAGTGACAGATGGGAAGAAATAAGGAATTACGAAGAATTTCCCCGCCCCAGAAAACCCTTTGTAGACATCATAGAGAAATCCTTTAAAATTTACCTGAAGGTTAGAACTATGCTTATGCAATTTATTTACTTATCTGGAATTATCAGCAGGCCAATAGCTCTACTCAAGCCTGTCAAGTTCTGTAAATACTGGGGCAAGAACAGCAACCATGAGCTAGTCCTAGACCTTTGGCCTTCCTTTCCCTGTTGCCAGTATCTCAGTTGCTCCTTGTATTATCATAAATTGCCTCAAAACAACATATTGTTTTAGCACAGACACCAGTGGAAGACCACTCTTGTTCAATTGCCTACATACAGCTGCCAAGCCTTGCAGCCATAACATATTTGCATGGTGATGGATCTCTTGTTAAGTCTTTCAGGTTTCATTCCCAGTCAATAAACCATCCCTTCTATACAGAAAAAGGGGGGAATTTGCTTAAGGCTGCTTGGCTGTCATGTGCAGCATGATAGTTATGTTCATCCCCACCCACCCTATTCCCACTATTACGCTGTGTCCTATGACAGAGTCAGATGTTCTCATAAAAACTTCAGAGGGGACCAGGCATCTTAGCAGAAGCATTCTTCTTGAATTTGGTCTTGAACAACAGCTGGGTGTTGTTCCAATGGGTATGCAAAGCTCTTAAGAAATAGTGAGCACCTTGTTCTGGATCTAGGCCGATAATAGAAGGCTTCCGTCCAATGCGAATGCTGAACGACCTAGCCACCGAGGTAGTGTTTTTGGGATACGACACTTCCATGAGGTTAATGTGGCAGTTGGTGGGGCAGAAATCCATGCTGCTCAGAGGGTGGAGTTCCGTTGTGGCTCGTTTGAAGGATGGGCTCACCTTGGTTTTCAACTCATCTGCGAACTAGGGAAAGAAAGAAAAATGTTTCAATTGTATTAGCACACTAATCCACAAACTACTTGCCCCTGGGTTTATGCACTTATAAATAAATCGAACTACCTACCACAGCTGCTCCTCTTTTTTTTTCTTATTTCCATCACCACCTCCACCCACAGAAGAAAAAAAAAATCTCGGTGGTCCTCTTTCCAATAATTCACAGAAAATGTATTTCCTTAATAACTACATAAATCTATGTATTGCATGCTTCAAGATGTTCACAGAATCCAGGAGAGACCAGAAATGATGTAGAAATGCTATCCATGATAGCAGGTGAATGCTTACATCCCATAATATAAACTGGGGCTCTGACCCAAAAGACTGTGAATGAAGCTGTGGGTTCTGGATATGTGCTACTCATATTTCCCCCCCCCCCCATTTTTTAAAAAAACCAGAATCCCACTAATTAGCTATTTGTTGAGGAGGGTAGATAGGATCCCCTTACTCCTGCTTCCTGTCTGATCTGCAGGCATCATATCTTGGCTTTGTAAAATGAGCTGTGTGCATCCAGTCCGAGATGTCAGATTGGAAAGCCTGCTTCTGTGTGAAGAAGGCCCTTAACTGGATATGGTGCAAGTGTTTCACAATCAGACAGTGACATTAGTCTGCAATCTGAATAAAACCAGAAAGCCATCTAAAAGTTTAAAACACATAACGTAATGCGCACCTACACCCAGCCCACCTCCTTAAAAGGGGATTTGAAATCTAAAGGCATAATAATAATAATAATAATAATAATAATAATAATAATAATAATAATAAATAATTTATTATTCATACCCTGCCCATCTTGCTGGGTTTCCCCAACCACTTTGGGCGGCTTCCAACAAAATATTAAAATACAATAGTCTATTTAACACTAAAAGCTTCCCTAAACAGGGCTGCCTTCAGATGTCTTCTAAAAGTCTGGTAGTTGTTTTTCTCTTTGACATTTGGTGGGAGGGTGTTCCACAGGGTGGGTGCCACTACCAAGAAGGCCCTCTGCCTGGTTCCCTGTAACTTGGCTTCTCAAGGCGAAAGAACCGCCAGAAGGCCCTCGGCACTGGACCTCAGTGTCCGGGCAGAATGATGGGGGAGGAGACGCTCCTTCATAAATGGACCGAGGCCATTTATGCTGCAGTGTCATGATGTCGTTATGCACAATGATCTCACCTCTTGATAACTGGCAACCCTTCTGCTGATGCTCTCCAACTTTGTGTCGCAAATCTGCCGGCACTCAAATTGCGGCATGGTAACCACAGCATTGCTGAGGGACATAAGCCTTCTGCAGTTCCTCACAAAGAAGCTGTCATCTGTAGCAAAGGCCTCCAAAATCTAAAGCATTAGAAAACAATTACCTTGTTTGGTTGGAACACCAGGCCACAAACCTCTAAGCAGATGAAACATTGGAAATACATCAGCCAGGATTGCACAATTCCAAAGGCAAAAATGACAACTGGGCAGGTAGACACGCTTCCTGGCGTATTTCAAGGGAACACTTTGGAAAGGTAAATTGTAACGTAAGTGGTGACTCAAATTTTGTTCTTTGTTTTTGTGGAACCCTCATTCCACAAAAAGTGAGAGGGAAATCCTGCTGTTTCTGTGGAAAGTAGACAGATTTCCAAGAATGTTTTGGAAGAGGTGGGGGTTGATTAACCATAATGTAGTAATGAGGTGTTGGATGACAGGTTTTTCTCTGGTGTGCCCCCCCCCCACGCCGCCACTGTTTTAAAAAAATCCTTGCCAGCTGCAATCTGCAGCAAATGAGTCTCAACATCTCTGCAGCCATCTGACTATTTTCTGAGTTTCTTTAGTTTTACAGTTACATCTTCTTTTCCATACTATATACAATAAATCTATTTGACTTCCCACCCAGCGTTTCATGACAGTTCTTTATACATATTATTTGGCTGCATATACACTAGTTCTTCACCTAATTTTCCACACTCTCTTATCTTTTATAATGTCAACTGTTGGTCACAAAGCACCCCCTAACCTGGAAGTCATATTTAAGGTCCAATAAATATCCCCCTAGGTACTCCCACTCACTCATTGTCAATTTGTCATCTTGGTTTCTCATTTCAGATGTCATACTGGCAAGCTAGGCATATTCAATTAGTTTGCATATCCGTTGTTCTTTCCCTGGGATTTCTCTTAATTTCCAATTTCTTGTATATACTATCCTTGCTGCTGGTTGTTGCATATAAGAATAGGTTGTGGGCTTTCTTAGGCAATTTGTTCACAATTACACCTAGAAGAAATGTTTCTGGTTTCTAAGGAAAGGTAAGTTTAAAGATTTTCTTTAACTCATTGTACACCATCTCCCATTGGGTTGTCTGCCGTCAACAGAGGGTCCTTTATCTTACAACTGGATTTTAATAGACTTCAATATATTTTAACACATTCCTATATACATTTGTAACTCTACTGAGCTTCAGGGACAGGGAGAAGTGGATGCCTGGTTGATGCATTAAAGAATAACACCGAACGGTATAAACCTTTGCTGTGAGGCTGAAGGACCCCTTGGGCTCAATGATCTTCTCCAGGACAAAGCTCCTGATCCCAGCAGTGCTGACGTATTCATACACGACACCATGTTCCAGGTGAACATTGTCCACCGTTAGGCTAATAAGAGGAGTGTCTTCTCTGATGATTAACGGGGAGTCAAAAGTCTGAAGGGCCAATTCTGCAAACCAAAGTTCGGTCATTAGAAGAGCACAGAGATGGAGACAAGAGCACAAGCTGTAGCATATGTCAGGGAACTGCCATCAGCTCAGAGGCGAGAGGTGGAAAGGCAGCTGGATTACAGGGAGCCTCCAAAGATCGTGGGAAGCAGCACTTCCTCAGCAGAGGAGGGAAGCCCCGCCTCTAGTGGGGAAGAGATGCAGGGCTCGGAGGATGCAAGAGAGAGCCAAGACACCCTGCATGAGCAAAGCGGGAGGGAGGCAGGTCCCCCTTTATTTTTATTTTTTTTTAAAGATATTTATTAAGATTTTAAACAATTAAACAGATTTAACAAACATAAAAAATAAAGAAGAAAATACATACAGCTACAATAGAAAAAGAAAAGAAAAAAGAAAAGAAAAGGATCCTGTTTTTAAATTGTTACCTTCATAACCCTCTTTCCTGACCTCCTCGCATCCCCCTTTTCTGTGTTCTCTTTTACAAAATCACATTCAGCAATATCTTACCCTTTTTCAAATCTCATTGAACTTTATACCTTTCCACTATTATGTCACCAAATTTTCCCCTTGATGTCACTTCATTTAATTCTGACATAACATTATTCTAACTTTTTCACCCTTGTTTCTTACACAATATTTTTGCATATTCCTATCAACTTTGTCACTAATGCTATCTTATCTTCACATCCTGCATCATTTTAACATTCAATTATTTTACAATGTTTTTGTAAATAGTCTTTAAATTTCTTCCAGTCCTCTTCCACTGTCTCTTCTCCCAGGTCTCGGATTCTGCCAGTCATTTCTGCCAGTTCCATGTAGTCTATCACTTGCGTCTGCCATTCTTCCAGAGTGGGCAAATCTTGTGTCTTCCAGTACTTTGCAAAGAGAATTCTTGCTGCTGTTGTTGCATACATAAAAAACGTTCTATCCTTCTTTGGCACCATTTGGCCGACAATGCCCAAAAGGAAGGCCTCTGGTTTCTTGGGAAAGGTATATTTAAGTACCTTCTTCAGTTCATTATATATCATTTCCCAGAAGGCCTTAACCCTTGGGCACGTCCACCAAAGGTGAAAGAATGTTCCCTCAGTCTCTTTACATTTCCAACACTTATTGTCTGGCAAATGGTATATCTTTGCAAGCTTGACTGGGGTCATGTACCACCTATATATCATTTTCATAATATTTTCTTTCAAGGCATTACATGCCGTGAATTTCACTCTGGTGGTCCACAACCGTTCCCAGTCAGCAAACATGATATTGTAACCAATGTCCTGTGCCCACTTAATCATAGCTGATTTAACCGTTTCATCCTGAGTATTCCATTTTAACAGCAAGTTATACATTCTTGAAAGTACCTTAGTTTTATGTTCCAACAATTCTGTTTCTAGTTTCGATTTTTCCACCTGGAAGCCTATTTTTTTGTCCATATTAAATGTTTCTCTAATTTGATAATAATGTAACCAATCTCGCACTTTATCTTTCAATTTCTCAAAACTCTGCAATCTCAGTGTATCTCCACTTTGTTCCAATATCTCCCAATATTTTGGCCAATTGGCCTCCATATTGGGTTTTTTCAAAGCCTTGGCCTCCATAGGTGACAACCACCTTGGGGTCTTGTTTTCTAAAAGATCTTTATATCTTGTCCAGACATTAAACACTGCTTTCCTGACAATATGGTTCTTAAAAGCTTTATGAGCTTTAACCTTGTCGTACCACAAATATGCATGCCACCCAAATGCATTATTGAACCCTTCCAGATCCAAGATGTCAGTGTTCTCAAGGAGCAGCCAGTCTTTTAACCAGCAGAATGCTGCTGATTCATAATACAACTTCATGTCTGGCAGGGCAAACCCCCCTCTTTCTTTAGCATCAGTCAATATTTTAAATTTTATTCTGGGCTTTTTGCCCTGCCAGACAAATTTGGAAATATCTCTCTGCCACCCCTTGAAACAGTCCATCTTGTCCACAATCGAGGCAGGTCCCCCTTTAGCCACGCCCTCTCTGCGCAGTAGGTTTACGCGCATAGAGGGGAGGCGTCGGATGGGGGTCAAGAGACTACTCTGCTGGGGAAAGTTTAAGGACCGCCCACTCTCAGATTCTGCTAGTGACTGAGCAAAACATGGAATTGAGACGTTCTGCACTGTAAATGTTTTTGCACCAATAATAAAGCCTTTGAAAAGACCACTGGGAATCTTGCCTGTTCGCTCTCGAGCAACCATGCCGGTAGGCATAAAGCCAATTCCGAACTGGAGAGGAGGTGGGGTTGCGGGCCCACCCCCTCCCCACACACGCGGGGGCTGGCCCTTAGCCCCCGCGAGAAAGAGGGAATCCCCAGGCGTGACTACGACCCGGCGTGACTACGAATCGGCGAGGCGGGGAGGCGGGGCCTAGCCTATTTAAGGCTAGGGCGCCCGGGGACCGCCCTCTTTGCTTCGTTCCAGCTGCCCGGTTTTCAGACCGGGACCTTTTCATTTCGGACCGGGACCTTTTCGTTTGTTTGGCCGTTTTCTAGAACCGTGCCTCCTGCCTTGCGCTTGCTGCCGACTGCCTACAGAGCTGAAATCACTGGGGAGAGAGCTGAAATCACTGGCACCTTTGTGCTCGATTTGGTCGGCAGCAGTTGGCTGGCGGAGGTGCTTGGTTGCGCGTTTGGAGGGTTTTAGCCACAGCATAGAGGGAATTTTGCTGGGTTGCTTGTTCAACCATCCGGGCGAAAGGAGATCTGGAAAGCGCCACCCCAGTACACGAAGAATTTATTTTGTTTTATCGCCGTCTGAGTGTTGGGAAGAGTAAGGATCCTGAAAGTAAGGCTATTTGGCGCAGCTGCAGCGCCGAGCCTCGCGAATTGCAAGCCTCGCCCTCCAGGACCTGGCCCGGAGCCGGTAACATATGCGGGGATCGGGAGAAGTTGCGTAGATATTCCTAGATGTTTGTCTAGAGGGGGGCTGCGATCTGCCTTACCCGTGATTCCCTCAAAGGCGTTAGCTTACTGTGAAGGATTGCTGTGAGGGAATTACTGTGTAATTCTCCGTGGTCTGTTTGAGCAGGAACCAGCTGGGCGGTCACGTGTTGAAGCCCGGGCGCTCCTTTTTGTTAAGGGCAGTGGAAGCAGTAGGATTAGCAACCAGCGCTATATCTAGCCTTTTACAGCGAAGCACGGGCAGCCATCTTTAACAAGGGCTTGTATTGTGGGCATAATTGTTATGCATAATACATAACACATATCAAAAAAATTATCAGGATCCCTGAAGCAGCACAAAAAGCCATTATGCACAGGAGGAGTGAGAACATGCCATAATTAAAAGGCCCTCTTGGCATTTATGAACACTGCGATCTTACTGAGTTCATTAAAAATAAAAACAAAAACCACTCCATCTCATGGGTGTGTCCACTTAGCACAAAGGAGGACTTGACCCTTCCAAATCTACAACAAATTACAGTCACAGGAAGAGGGTGGGTCATGAAACTACACATCTCAGGTGTCAAAGGCCACCGTAAAGGCGTGTGTATGTATATGAAGTACAACTCCCATCATCTCTGGCCTCATGAAACCTGGGGTGTATGGGAGGTGGACGTTTAAAACATTTGGCAGGGACTACAATGCTATCCCTGTTATATGAACACTTATTTGAGAGCGAGTACCACTGAACTCCATTTCTGAACAGGCACGATTAGGATTACACTGTCAATCATTCAGCCAAAGCACATGCCATCACACTGCAAGTCAGCCAAGAGCACACAATGCAAATATGAATATTCAAAAGCTTTTAAAAACATGATTATCACTGATGAACTTTAAAAGCCCTCCTCGCTTCTGCTCAGTCAACAAAACTACTTGGAATTCTGGCAGTGATGCTTCTGCCAATTATAAGCCATCAAAAGCAATTTTAAAAGTCTTGTGATGTCTTGGGAGAGGGGGTGACACTGACAGGTAGTACTAGACACAACTGGTGGGGCTGGTTCTCAGACCTCTTAGGATCCTATTGAGCAAATACTCAGTCTCAATTTTAAAGCATGTTTTAATTTCATTCATTATTTTGCTGAAATATGGTGCTATGCAATATCCTATTAAGGTATTATTTATATTTGCATCCCACTCTTGCTTGAAGAAACTCAAGGTCTCAACGCTATACCCAGTTTTATCTTCACAATAACCCAGTGGGGAAAGTTCAGCTAAGTAAAGCATACTTCCTTTCAAAGAGAAGCTACATAGGCAAAATATCAAATGGGACTCAGATGTCTTAATACTCTCATGTCTTGCTATCTTGGTCAGTCCCCGTGTTATAGCTTCAGCAAAATATAGCACTGTCAGTAAATAGAATCCCCTTTTCTCAATAACATTCTCATTAAGAATCCCACAGTTTAGCTAGGAGTCAGTCACATCCAATTTGGGGTAACAAGTTGAGAGAAAGACTGAGCTGGCATCCTACGTGGCACAAGGGATACAAGTAATTCAGTAAAATATAAAATAAAAACATTGCCCAGTGTGATATATGTCAACCACAAGCAAAGGCACTGTGCAATTATGTTGGGTTTGTGGCTTGACATTGCAGCTGCCAAGTCAATTTCCCTATAACACTGCATCCAGGGGCTCAGTGATTTTCTCTAGTGCACAGCTAAAGAGGTCAATAAAAACAGATGTACTGTTTTGGAGACAAAGTTTGTATATATGAAACCAGTGTGAGAGACCACAAAGGAGGAGATGCAGGATTGAAGTTCTGCACATAGGCTTCTTCTTGCGGCATCCTGAGTGATCTACCAGATGCCTCACCCACTGACTCACACATGTATAGCACATAGCAGGAAACTGGCACGGTCCGGGGAAATGCCCGGTCTCCAGTCCCTGTAATAGGCAAGGGTTGAGTGGCAACCCTTGAAGACTGTCTGCTGAAGACAAGAAAAGAACCCCTGTTCCAAATTAAACATCCACAGTGATTCAGGTATAAATTATTGTCTCTGTCACCTTCCCTTAGAAGAAAGGCACATCTAGCTCCCATTCTACTGATGTATCATACAAAAATATAAAACTACATTATAATGAACCAGGTCATTAGTCTATCTAGCCCAGTACTTCAGATGGCAGTGGCTTTTCAAGGTCTCAGGAAAGTCTTTTATAGACCTACTATTTGAGATCATTTCTAAGAAGGGGGGCCAGGAGGACTTTTGCATCACCAAGCTATCCCTTCCCCACCCCAACCCCATCAGAGGACAGCTACAGATCACTTCCTAGATCATTTCCCTCATTGGCAGGGAATGTCTTACCTTCGTCTTGCTGGCTGTCATTAAGGGGATTATTTTCCTCGGTTGTAAAGAGATCTCCTTTACAAGATTCAGAATGACTTCCATTCAGGTATGAGTTGGAAGCTGACTGCCGAGCTCTGTCCTCTTCGGCGTCTTCATGCGTTCGGTACACCCATTGATAAAAACCCTTCCAAAGAAAGCAAGGATGTCAGAGAGACAGTCTCCCAAGTTTCACTGGACATTGGCTTTTGGATGGATTTACAGGTATCAGCAACCTGGTCTGCTCCAGATGTTCTGGACGAGCATGGCCAATAATGAGATGAGTATGGCCAATGATGGATGGCCAATGGGGGTGATGATGAACATCAGGCAGATGAGAAGAATGGTAAACAGGACCAGGAAATATGAGAAAATCTCATTTAAAATATCTGAAATCCATATAGTTAGAGAGAAAATCTGAACAGAGCAACCACAACCCCACCAACATAGAGCCAGAATTACTCAAGATCAAACATCCGGTGGAAAAGGAACAGCCTTCACAGCTCTGTGAAAGGCTTACAATATGGGGACCACATGAACCTCCAAGGGGAGGGAGCTCCACAAGCTGGGTGGTACTGCTGATAAGGCCTGGTCCCACATGACTCATACTGAAGCAGGATGTGAAGCAAAGCCTCAGATGATGATCTTAATAACTGAGCAGATTCATATGGGAAAAGGGAGCCCTTAAGATACTCTGGGCCAAAACTGTGTAGAGATTCTAACATGACCTCTCTGTTAGCTTAACAGGGAGAGGCAGTAGTCACAGTTTATTTGCAGCAAAAATAACAGTTTGCAGCAAAAAAGGAGGCCTGGACTAATAGAAAGGGTTAAATCCCCACTCCCAACATTCCACAGTCCAGATCCACCTCACCTTCCCTCTGCAACTATTTAAATTCCCCTCCCTCCACCCATGGCTGCTATTCAAATAACAAGTCTGGCTCATTAAGTGCATAGAGGTGCTTAATGCATTGTCTGGTTTGACCCTGACAGTACCATGATATCCCTTTTTAATATAGCAGATGAAGAGAGAGCCTTGTGATGGAGGAGAATAGCTGTTTTGCTGACTCCTCCCTCTTCTGTGAGTTCCTTTTACTGTTATAAAGTAAAAGCTCCCACTCTATTTATGTAAACATATTTGGCGTGAGGTAGGGGGAAGTGGTTCTTAAAATACGTTTTGGCAACCTGAAAATTATCTCTCTGTTCTTCAGTCCTTCTTCCAGCCACTTCTTGCGTTGTGCAATCACAACATGCAATACTCACCGTCGTGCTTCAGAGGTAGCAGATTAAGCATGTACTACGTTATACTTAAAACAGCTGCACATGTCCATTTCATTTCATTGTGGACACAAGGTGGAACAGATGTGTGTAGCTGCTTCCAGCATGACGCTGCACACTGATTTTGTTTAAAACAGCAGCAGCATTGAGAAGGTACTACTGAAGGCTGCGATGCATTTATTTATTTTCTATCTTTCCAATATAGTGTTTTAACCTGGTCATCTTTGCAGTAATTCTGTGGGACTATGACTTTACAGATGAGGAACTGAAGCAGAGAACTAGAGTGGTCCTGCAAAGCTGTGCCTGAGTAGGGATCGGGACCTGTCTTCCAGATCAGAGTCCACCAGAGCGCAACAAGTAAAGAGGCATTGCATTATTTCCCATCACTCCAAATAATTTCCCCTCTACTCATCAGTTCCAGTCTTCTGTCTGCTCACTGCTTTTTCTTCATCTTGTGGTCCTGATGAAAACTGCCTCCCTCCAATGCTGCTGTTTGCCCCAGATGGAAACCTGATATGGGCAATAGCAGCTGGGGGGGGGGATGTATTTTCATTTTGACTGCAGCATGGAAAAATAGGGGTTAAACCCCCACCACACACAAGACAAATGCCCCACCCCATGCCACAGTCCCAATCTTGAACACTTCCCCCTGTGGCTTCTCTTCAAATAAGAAAAGTCAGCGACATTAAATGCATACAGGTATTTCAGATATCATCTATTTTGGTCCTCAGTGAATAGAGATAGGCTTGAGAGGATTGTGCAGAAAAGCCCCAAAATGACATTTTTTGTTGGGATTCCCCAATGTTTGGGAAACACTGGCCTATTGGATAAATTTAGTCTAACCAGTTAGAGCCACAGCACAGTTTTTGGTTTAAGTGGGATGGGAGTGGAGTCAATTACTAAGAAATGTAAAGTGCACTGAATTTTGTGAGAAGAATGTTAGCATCTAGAGGAGAGAGCTCTGCTTTTAAATCTAGGTTACAACAAAAGTCAAGAGATTTTATAAGGGGGAGTGTTCAGGTCTCAGAACCAAATCTAATTTAGTACTTGGGGTTGTCCCTGCTAACTAGACAGAAGCAGCTTTTTGCCACCTGAACAGGAGTATTTGAGTCTAAGATATATTTGCAAAGTTCTGCTTTCATGTCCCTGCTAAACACCCTCCCTTGTTGATGTAAGTTCAAAGCACACTTACTCAGCAGAACAGTTGCACAACAGCACGATACAGTGTTTTCTTACCCTCTAGAAGTATTATAAGAAAACAACTACCTCCCTAACCCGTTTCTCACCAGATATTCCTGCTGCCTGTTCCTGTATGCCGCAAAGTGCTCCAGAACCTCAGTGTAATTTTCATTCATCACGTTATTCCCGCTCACTTTCAAGACACACTGCCCTGGGTGAAGGCCCACAGCGCTTGCTTCTGATCCTTAAGAGAGGTGGATAGGAGAGGGGTTTAGAAAGCACAGCTACAGAATAAGCAATAAAATAAACAAGCTATTTCTGGTCAAGTGAGTGGCGGATATGACAGATTTTCTGAAGCAACCCTAGATGGGCCATTGGCTCTTCTTAGGTTCTTCTAGTGTAAGCTGTATTATACAGAGTCAGACCTCTCCAGAGTTTCAGGCAAGGAACTTTTCCACCCTTAACAAAATATGTCCGGGATTGGACCTGGGACCTCTTTTCTAGCCCTGAGCTACAGAACTTTCCCCCAAAAGGGAGGGAGAAAGGTTAGTTCTTTTACAAATGATCTTATAATCTGTTTAGAAGGCCAATCCTATACTCATTTATCTGAAACTCAATGGGACTTTATTCTGAGTGACCATGCATCATCGGATTGCACACTGAACTACTTTTCGTTTTAGATTGTCTACATTCAATACGTTTATATCTTGCCTTTCCTACTGATAGTACTTTACACATCATAAGACCGGTGGGAGCGGCAAGCTGGAAACAAATCTAGACCTTCCAATGTCAGCGGCTTTTTCTGGAATAAGGAGCCTGAAGCAGAGCAACGAAAAGGCCCTGCTCTGTTATCCAGACATAGCAGACCAGGCTTCCAGTATTTATTCCAGGCATACTAATAAAGAGGCAGCATATTGCCTGCTAATAGTAGGGATTGATGCTGCAGAGATTGCAGAATAGAAGGGATTGACCTCTAGGTGCCTCTGTGCCTGACAAGGCCAGCTCCAGATCTGATGAAGCCCTCAGCCAGGTTGACATCAGTGGCCCTCTACCCACCCATGAGCTTACCCAGCAAATGGGGCTTGCATTCTGTGCCTTTTAAATATGGTGCCAATACAAGCCCTGGTAGGATTTTGTTCTACTCAGGAGCTCCCAAGTAGAGCTGATCCCTGCCTAAAATGTGACTTGCAGTTGGTGCTGGATTTGGTGTTGAATGCAAGGTCCAATTTTCAGCAAGAATCTTTGCAGCTTGAATTCAAGCCACAGCTGCACAGCTGACTCTTCCTTTGCAGCTCTGGATTGAACTAAAGCCAAGGCCACAAATAAAGAAAAAAAGCATCGGAAGCAAACCTACAGTTCACTCCCAGTTCTTCCTTTGAAGTGACTGACAGGTGGACAGCCCCACCCACCCATCACATGGCCCACGGAGGGTGGGCCAGATGTAGATCCAGCCCACCAATCAGGCCCAGTTCCCCACCTTTGATGTGAAGTGTTGAATTTAGCACAATCCACTACATAGCATCTTGTTTTAATGTACCTTGTTAACATTTTTAAAAGGCAATTAGTGTTCTAATTCAGACACAGGGCATGAGTCATCCTATATGTTACTACGGTTTTCCAGGATACAGCTCCCCTGTTCTGTGTTCAGAGCACATTTCACATCCCCCCTTTCTCACCTCTCCCCACAGCATGAACATATGGTGGTGCTGCTCCCCGAATCTGGAAGCACAGCTTTTCACTGCAATCTGGGATTTTGATAATCCTGTCAAAAATAAAAGGGATGTGGGTGACAACAGTCCTGCTTAGTTACATCACTGGTATTCTGTGCACATGTGGTTATTCTTCATCACTTATTGAGTAATGTCTTGGGCTTGGATTCTAAGGGGAATTCTGTGACTATAGGCAAACAAACACAGCTCAACAGTCAGATGGGGGGGGGGTCATAAGATCACATGAGAATCAAATGGAATCCAGCAGCTCTAAAAGCTCTTTCACCCAGAAGCAGGGATGTCACGCTGGGGAGTTTTTCATGACTACTAAATTCATGCTATCCTTAATTCAGTATCATTTGTATGCTAAAGTTATTAACTCTGATGCATAAGGCATACAATGAACATTAACTATAAAAAGAAAGGTATGAGTTATGATTTTATAATACATGGTTTAATGTGTACGTTTGCTCTCAAGACTGCACTAGAGTGTAGAATTGTAAAATGTTTACGTTGCCTTCATTATGATAGGCATTAATATATATAATATTAACTGCTCAGAATCAGCTTCCAAGAGCAACCTGGATTTTTCTGGCGACTTACTCTTTTGCCTTGATTGCCACAAGAAGCCGAAGAGGTCTCCGAGAGCAGAAAGACTGGTTCAAGATGGTCTCCACCTCTTGAAATGGGCGCAGGAACACCAGATCCTCATTCATGGAATAAATCTTCCGCCCAACCTGCAATCCAGCCATCTGAAATGACACATGAAAGTTATAAACCACTCCACGCTTATCATTCCATCCTTTATCATTTGAGTAGCATGTGGCAGACGGTATGTGAGATAATGGATTTACAGCTGTGTTCTGGGCAGCCCAGGAGTTCCTTGGAAGCTTATCAAGTTTTCCTACAGAAGACTGTCAGGTGTTTCATTCTGGGTGTGTTCTAGATCACACAAGGTCAACTGCAGAAGAGTACTGTGTGTGTTTTAGGCCACACAAGGTTGGCTTTTTATTTGGTCCCCCAGATGCTGCTGAGCTACAGTTCCCATGAACCCTAACCCCAAAAAATATGATTTAATTAAGCCAGGTGCTGCCTATAAATGTACACCAGAACCTTTTTTTATGAATCAGGATTACTGAATGCTCTTTCAAAGGGTGAGAGAAAACCTAAACAAATGTGAGTAATGATCTACACTAGTTTCTGTATTTCCTCTGCTTTTGCTACTCTTTATAAGTGAGCACAGTTATCTGGATAATGAGATGCTGGCTTTGTGCAAGAGCTATCTATCGATTGGACAAGGGCCAAAATGCTTTTGGATACAGCTCAGCAAATTATCAGACATCTGCTCGTCAATTGTTCCTTCAAAGCATGGCAGTAAACATGCCTCCCAATGGAAGAATGCTTTTGTTGTTGCTCTGTGCTGATATGTTGTGGTTGTATCAATCACAAATCAGTTCCATAATTAAAACATGCAGAGATGAAGCATTGCAATAAACACAGAATTATTCTACCATATGCAGCGAGAGTAGGGAACCTTGTTCAGCCCACATGGCAAAGGGGTGTGGAGCCAGGGGCAGAAGTGGGTGAAGTAACAGGTGTAACTCTTGCCAAAGTTAGAGGTTTCTACCCACTTGCACTTATATATTGATCTGGTCAATCAAGAGGCAAGAGCACTTGAGGATGGAGGATTGGGAAGGGTGGCCAAGACAGACGTGAGGGCCAGACAGAGATGTCTAGAGGGCCGCATTTGGCTCCCAGGTCTGAGGTTCCCCACCATGGGTGTAGATAGATTTCAAATAGAATTAAAGCAATCTACAGCAGAGGTCACCAACATGGTGCCCATGGGCGCACATTTTCCCACCGTGGCCTTATCTGATGCCCACAGGGTCCCCTCCCCCATTTCCCATACTGAAATTAGACATTAAACAGGCATTCTGTTGTGGGCAATAGAATAAGTTGTGCTGCAGTTTGTCTGGTTTGTGAGTGTGATCATGGTCCTAAAAATGATTGGCAGCCCTTGATCCATGGACAAATGAAAAATAAGCATTTTGCAATTCAGAAAATGCGCACAATTAGATTGTCTCTTTTTGTTATCATTGAAAACGGGACTATTTCTAGGCTTGAAATTTTGTGGGGGTAATGTCTCTTGAAATGAGAAAAACAGAATAAGATTAACAAGTTGACAGTCAGGAATTCAATGTCCTATATACTGTAGCTCCATAAGTAGCAGACTGCTTCAGGCAAAATTTACAAAACAGGCAAAATTTCCTGATTTGCATCATATGTCTGAATTTAGGTTTTCTTGATTGAGAGCTTTGATTAAAAAATCTTTTTCGGTATAGAATAAAATCACAGCCAAGCTTGTGGAAGTGACTGATTAGTTTGGGTTAAAGGGATATATTAGCAGCAAGGGGCCAATTCTTACATATCCCCCATTTTCCAAAGAAAGAATCAGGATGCAACATTCCTGCATTGCAGGGGGGTGGATTAGATGACCCTTGGGGTCCCTTCCAACTTTACAATTTCATGATTCTATGACATGAGCTGCAGGGTCCAGTTGTGAGTGAGAGATGCAGTAAATAATGGAACATTGAGCCCTATGCCTCTATGCCCATCACTTAATGTGTGGTGCATATGAATACAGATGTGCAAACATTTTCATGTGCTGTTTTAACAGCAAGCATCAGATATATACAGCATGGCCTACAGAACGAGTAGAATACTTAAAAGGCTCAGCTGTGAACTGAAGTCACTCACAGTCTTGAATTTCTATATGGGCCTCAGACACCCAGGGATAATAATACCTATGTTACTGGTTTGCTGTAAAAACTACTAAGTGCTACATAAATGCTGTTATTATCTTCTCTGGCACCTGAAGCATGGTCCAGAACAGTTCCAATTCAGATCCATGTAAGAGAACTTCATTTACCCATTGTGTCTGCCTGTCCAGCACAATAAGCTAGCGCATTAAGAAAAAGCATTGCTTTGGTTAAGCTCTTTGTGGGCTTCCAGATAACCACGAGGCCTGCCAAAGTCCCAGTTTTTAGATTAATCACTTGCATCTGCAGAACCTGCCTGTTGTTGACTTTGGTTATGCAGATGGGAGCAGGCTAGTGTTGCTAAGCAACGGCAGCACAGGGAGACAATACTGCATCTCTGGGTCTTCTTTCTCAAAACCTTTGGGAGACAGAATGGGGGAAGATGGGATGCTTAATGCACCCCAATAAAGGAGCTGCACACACAGGTGGATACCCAGACTTCATATGCTGCTGCAGGAGCAAAAAGAAGGTCCCCAGCCTACTGAGATATCCCAACAGGTGAACCTGTCACCATGATGTCACTCAGCAATGGACCAGCACATATGGAATCATCAGTCTGCAATAGATGCCTAGGATGAAAGGCTGCAGGGGGATAATTAGCTGGGGGGAATATCTTGTGCAGGGTTAATTAAGGGGCACAAAAGGGCCCGCTACCAGGACAGGGCTGATAAATGGGTCAGTGGTACATACCAGGAACTGGTGGCAAAATCCACCTCCAGGGAGGTAAGACCTGCTCAATTGTTTATGTGTCATAGCCAATGTGGACCTGCCACTGGTGCTGCGGATAATCCAATCCAACCAGCACCTCATTACGACTCATTTCCCAAACGGCACACACCAAGAATAAGGAAGAGTGCCCAGCACTCCCTCGGACAAATTGATAATAGTGCACAGTGCGCTAGGCTACCTCACCTCAGTATTAAGGGGTCATAGACACACAGTGGCTTTCACCAGTCAGTGGCCAAATGTGGTGGTCTTATCCAGCTCAGCTGCACTGAGAGACCATCCTCAGGGCCTGCCTGACATTATTTAGTTCTACCTGAGGTGGAGCAGCAAATGCTGCCCACCGCCGCCACAAACTCAGACAATATTCCTAGTACCACTGATTAAGCACAGAATTGGCTTTAAAGAAGAATTTTGTTCCAGATCGGTAGGTAGACCAAACATAATCTACACTACTGCTCACCTGCCTCTTCTTTCCAAGTGACTCAACTCAACATATGAGTTCCTCAAACCCAAAGAACTGAGGCAGGACACTAACTGAATATTTGCTAGAAGGCACGGTATATCCCAGGCATAGGCAAATTCAGCCCTCCAGGTGTTTTGGGACTACAACTCCCATCATCCCTAGCTAACAGGACCAGTGGTTAGGGGTGATGGGAGTTGTAGTCCCAAAACATCTGGAGTTTGCCTATCCTATGGATTTATACATGCTTTCTCTCCTCCTCCTCTTTTTTGGTTGTATTTACCCACTAAGATTTACTTGTGTATACTGATCAATTCATATCCCTCACCATCTGCTGCCCTAAACAGCTGCCTCTCTTTGCCTAATGTTAGGGCTGGCCCTGAAGTAGGTGGTTGGTCAGACCAAACACCTCAACTTAAAGGAGTGAAGAAAAGCACAGAAACAGGAAGTTTGTGGCAGAGGAGAAGTCATTCCATCAGATTAGAAGCTTTTAGTTGCCAATGGATCAAGAGGTCAAAGAATCTGGGAAGATGGGGTGCCTATGGTACAAATATGTGAATTCTTCCAGATTCAGAAGGGAAACGGGTACATGTTACCCAGAACTAACTTAACGAAGCTGAACATATATTAAATCATAGTAGACCTTTAACAGTGGCCAGATGTTTTTTCAGGAAAATAGTATTTGTATAAAAGCCGATTTGTTTCTAAGAAATTTAGAACTGAAGATGAGAACAAAGAGTTGGCTGATATCAATCTGAGCGCCACTTCCAATGTCACATTTTTGCTCCATGAAGAAGTACATTTGGAATAACACAAAACACAAAACAGAATGTCACGAGTGTAAAATCTGCATGGATTTCATTCAAAAAGTCTGTAAACGCTTTTTGCAGTCAACTTCTGAGATGTTTCCTGAAAAGCCCTCATCATTGTGAAATAACATTTTACATATTCACTCTTCCATTGCTTAAAAATATTATGGAAGAATCTTCCTGGCATGATTAGGAAGAATCAGAGTGACATAGCAAGCAGTAAAGAGATCCTTTGAATGTGTGTTTAATTTGTTTGCCAAGGGATTGCAGAAAAACGGCAGAATGTGGTACTAGGTAAAGAATGCCAGCTTTTGTTTAAAAACAATAAAATAATTTCTAGTTGTTGAGGCTGTAAAGACATGCTTGAAAATGTGCAGCAATGCCTGGTGAACTTTCAAAAGCCAGAATAATACTGAATAAAATAAGGTAAAGGTAAAGGTACCCCTGCCCGTACGGGCCAGTCTTGACAGACTCTGGGGTTGTGCGCTCATCTTACTCTATAGGCCGGGAGCCAGCGCTGTCCGCAGACACTTCCGGGTCACGTGGCCAGCGTGACAAAGCTCCATCTGGTGAGCCAGCGCAGCACATGGAAACACCATTTACCTTCCCGCTGGTAAGCGGTCCCTATTTATCTACTTGCACCCGGGAGTGCTTTCAAACTGCTAGGTTGGCAGGCGCTGGGACCGAGCAATGGGAGCACACCCCGCCGCGGGGATTCGAACCGCCGACCTGACGATCGGCAAGTCCTAGGCGCTAAGGTTTAACCCACAGAATTTATAAATATAAATTTATATTTATATTTATAAATATAAATATTTATTTATACTGAATAAAATATTTATACTGAATAAAACTGGGGTTCCAGTGCCTGCCCATCCCCTTCGCCAACAAAACCAGAATTATGCAGAATAATGGGGAGGGGGAACCATTTCAGAGAAAGTAAGATAAATGATAAGTGATTCGGATTTGCACAGTTGGGATAATTTGCACAGGTCACAGAACTTCTTATGGCACAGCATACATTGCCTGGGTGCTGAGTTTTAGTTTAGGGCGGACTACCCTATCTAGTGGGACACCGGTGACGCTGTGGGTAAAACCTCAGTGCCTAGGACTTGCCGATCGCATGGTCGGCGGTTCGAGTCCCCATGACAGAGTGAGCTCCTGTTTCTCAGTCCCAGCTCCTGCCAACCTAGCAGTTCTAAAGCATGCCAAAGTGCAAGTAGATAAATAGGTACCGCTCCGGCGGGAAGGTAAACGGCGTTTCCGTGCACTGCTCTGGTTTTGCCAGAAGCGGCTTAGTCATGCTGGCCACATGACCCGGAAGCTGTACACCAGCTCCCTCGGCCAATGAAGTGAGATGAGTGCCGCAACCCCAGAGTCGTTTGCGACTGGACCTAATGGTCAGGGGTCCCCCCTTTACCCTATCTATAATTAGTCCACACACATGAAACCTTATCTCTGTTCTATCGTGTTTGTTGTGATTAAAGTGAGAGTGGCTGACTCCCAATTTGGAGACCCCAGCTGGCCTGCCAAGCAAATTTTCCTGGCCCCTCAAGAACCCACTGACTTTGACCGCAGCAGCAAAAAACCCACAAAAATTAAAGCAGGCACAGCACTTGAATTATTTGATGAGTGGAGAGGGGACCATAACCACCCTCCTCAGCTGATCTGGATGGTGCCTATAGATGCACACCCTGTGCATATTCCATGCATGTTGGTGTGAGAGAGAATGGGATGTCTTTGGCCACACCCACTGCTGGCAGGTGACCCCTGGAGGGTTGGCCAGTGGTGAATGTGGCCCGCGGGCCAAAGAAGGCTAGCCACTCCAGCATTAAAGGCGAATTACTCAATCGGCTCATAATGCTTTCCTTGTTTACTATTATATTCTGATGGATTACTGAATATTGCTTTATTTTTGTTTATGTTGTTTATGTTAAAGTTATGCTTTTAGCTTCACTTTTTTGTATTGGATCAGATTGTTATCAGGTGTGTGATCTTTGCTGTCTGTTTTGTTGTGTCTTCAGCCTGTAAACCAGGCACAGGCAAACTCGGCCTTCCATATGTTTTGGGACTACAACTCCCATGATCCCTAGCTCACAGGACCAGTGGTCAGGGATGATGGGAACTGTAGTCCTAAAACATCTGGAAGGCCGAGTTTGCCTACGCCTGCTGTAAACCATCACCGTGTATAGTAATATAGGAAGGTGGTATACAAAAGCCTCAGCGCCTAGGGCTTGCCGATCGAAAGGTCGGCGGTTCGAATCCCCACGGCGGGGTGCGCTCCCGTTGTTCGGTCGCAGCGCCTGCCAACCTAGCAGTTCAAAAGCACCCCCAGGTGCAAGTAGATAAATAGGGACCGCTTACTGGCGGGAAGGTAAACGGCGTTTCCGTGTGCGGCTCTGGCTCGCCAGAGCAGCGATGTCACGCTGGCCACGTGACCCGGAAGTGTCTCTGGACAGCGCTGGCCCCCGGCCTCTTGAGTGAGATGGGCGCACAACCCTAGAGTCTGTCAAGACTGGCCCGTACGGGCAGGGGTACCTTTACCTTTACACAAAAAATTAAAAGTGAAATGAAATGAAATCTAAAAGCTCAGCAATAAGAATGTGGGTGCTACCACATTCAGACTATTACTATTAGTTCATCTAGCTCAGTACTGACTGGGGGGGGGGGAGCCAAAAATGTATTTCTATTGGGCACCCTGTTCTCCCCACCCCTCCCCTCCCTGGAGAGCATCAGGCCACCAGAGGGTTTTCCAAATGGTCTGCAGCTGCTGCGCTGGCCTGGAACCATATGCCGGATAGCTTTGTAGTATCAAAAAGCAATTAAAGAGCCCAAGAATGCAATAAAAGGCATTACTGCTAGGTTTCAAATCTTCGCGAATTGAGCCGACGGCTCTCCTGTTCACCAGGATTTGGACTGGGTTCATATTTAAAGCAGTATCTTAAGGCCAAATGGGAAAGAAGGGCAAATGGTCAAAGCAAGTTTTTCTTCAAAGGTCAAGACAAAGATTCCTTTGCAAATTGTGTGCTTCTATAGTCTCAGAACACAGTGAGATTTCCCTCCCCACCCCAACACTGAAATATTCTATGGGCAGCTTTCCAAGGAAATGACGAAGGGATTATCTATCAGGCAGTGGCTTACCAAGAGGCTTGCATTCTGCTAAATCACAGCCTAGTGTAACATTTAAATGTAGTCAGTACTGGTAATTACAAAAATAAAAATAAAAATAAAAATAAAATAAATTCTGTAGTGTGCATTTGAAACCATAGAGCTAGTATTTGCAAATGGCTCCAGTGTTCCACTTTTGCTTAATTTGCCTATTTCTCCCCTCTCTTGTGATCTCTAGCACACCTATGGCTCTGAACCTGTATATACTGTACATATATACTGCATATACTGTAATATTTATGTCCCAAAATATTCAGAATCTGCCAAGCCTCAGATACTGAGTTTCAAACAAGGAATGCAAATTTAGCAACTTTCTGCAAAACAGGAACATTTGCCAAAAAGAGAGAGTGCTGCATGCATGCAGAATTAGAAATATCTTTGAATTGTTCCTGAGCATATATGCAACCATCACAATTTACACTGTGTGACTACCTCCAATATATAATGCACTTTGTAGACTTGTATATCTGCCCAATGAATGGCGACTTTTGCAAACAGTGAACATCTACCAGCAAAATTACAAGAGTGGATTTATGAAATTTGTCCTCTAAATGTGTTCACATAATAGGGGAACAATTGGTGGCTTATGTGCATTTCCCCCCTTAATACATCAGACCAACGCACTATGTGGGTGGCAAAGGCAGACAATGCTGGTCTTGAGTTAAGGAGCCATATATTGTCTGGATCAATCTGCCCAACGTTTATGAATCCACTCTTGTCAGTAAGTACATATCCTTTATTGTGAACATCCTGGGAAACTATAGATTGATAGCATGGCTGGCTTTGAAGGTTTTAGCTCTCCTCTTCCCATTCATTTCCATAATCCAGACCACCGTGCTTTGGCAATGTGCACATAGTCCTCCTGCTCGGTGACTGTGGTGGCAGTGTTTAAAAGACCACATTATCTGCACATGTTTGTTATAAATGTGCATCCTAGCAAAAAAATCACTATCACACAGATGCTCACACACATGGCTCTATCTTAGAGGTGTCATTCTAACCACCAATCTATTCCTGCAGCCACTGCTGGTGAGATTTTGAAAGCGGGGAAATTACAAGCTTTATTGACCAAAATGTACTACCCCATAAGTTGTGTTGCACTTTTGCTCTCTCACTTTCTCAACATGGCCCACTGTGTTGGGTTTTCCTTAATTTATTGTCTAGATCACTGGTGTGAAGTCTTGTGTTAAAGGCAGATAAAACTAGTGCTATTATACAGATGATACTAATTTCCAGTTGACATAAATGCTTTTGCCTTGAGGAATCAACTAGCTGTGCCATGGGAGATTGGTGACCAGAATCTCCTGCTGCTGTTGTTTTTCACTTCAAAGCAGCTATGAAGGGCTGTTAATTTGGTCCTGGATAGGGGATGCTTAACCATTTCATCCTATGCTGTTCTCTGGACCTAAATTCCCTACTCCCATCCCAAGTTATTAGCTCTGCAGGAGGAAAAAAGCCATGTGCAGATGCTTGTTGTTTGATGCTGATCTGAAAACAGCTTCCCTGTGGCTAGCTTCATGTCTTGCAACACAGTGTGCCGCTCTGGGCCAGAGGGGAGCCTGTTGCCTTATCACTTAATTAAATTACTCTGAAAGAATGCCATATAAAGGAACTAAATACCTAACAATGCACAAAAGCAGTTTCCTGCAACAGGAATCACAGAAGATCCTCAGTGGCCTTCTAGATGCTACTAAAATGAAATAACCTCCTGTATGTTATTTTTGGGGCACTTCAAAGCACCTCCTAATGCAGAAAAGGCAAATGTTTACAAATGTCAGGAGGTTTCACCTCTGCGTGTGACCCTCGACGAACAGACTTCACCACAATGGCTTTGTTCTTGTCTTCTATGTCGAAGCCATAGTCATCCTCTTCTGGCAAAACCTTGGAAAGGAGGAGAGAGGAAAAAATAACTTTGACAAACCTGTGGGCTGTTTCACCAACCAATGAGTTTGGTCCTCAGTTGTGTAATTGTTGGTTTCAATGGCATGGTTTGCATGTCACATTAAACCATTGTTTAAAACAAACCATGGTTCAGCGTGAACGCACAGCTTGTGGCTCCATGCTACTGTAAAGTTCTCATTGCACTCCACTTCTGCTGGCTTGTCGTGATATCTAAACAGGGTCTCATGGTTTGTTTCCTCAAAACAAACCATAATCAGTAAGCCAAGAACAGACCTTGGACCACTTGTGGTTGGTTTGGAGAAAGCAAACAAACCACGAATCTATGTTTGGATGTCATGACAAACTAAACTCTCGTCTGTTTCCCAGTGATGCAGTAGTGGGGTAGGAACACAGCAAGAACACTTCAGTAGCACCATCACACTGACAAGGGACAAGGGCTTTTCTTCCCACCCCCAGCATTTTAAAAAACCCCGGGACAGCGGAGGACTTCTCCGCTGTCCGGGGCAATCTTAAAATGCTGGCGGGTGGCATTTTTAAATCGCCCGGGACAGCGGAGGACTTCTCCCTGTCCGGGGCGATTTAAAAGCCCCTGGGAAGGCAGGCAGGGGGGACAAAGACTTTTGCCCCCCGCCAGCCTTCAGAAGAGGTCCTGGACCTCTTCTGAAGGCCGGCGGGGGGCAAAAGTCTTTGCTCCCCCCTGCCTGCCTTCCCGGGAGAGCGGAGAAAGGCAGTGCATTTCTCCGCTGTCCCGGACGGCTTTTGAAGGCAGGCTTTTGAAAGCCGTCTGGGACAGCGGAGAAACGCAGCACGCCATTCCCGTTGTCCCCCGACTTGGCTAGAAGGCTGGCGGGGGGGAGAAGCCTGCTCCTCCCCGTCGCCAGCCCCGCAAACTTGGGGGACAACGGGAGAGGCACAGCGCGCCCTTCCCGCTGTCCCCCGACTTGGCTAGAAGGCTGGCGGGGGGAGAAGCCTGCTCCTCCCGTCGCCAGCCCCGCAAACTCGGGAGACAGCGGGAGAGGCGCAGCGCGCCATTCCCGTTGTCCCCCGACTTGGCTAGAAGGCTGGCGGGGGAGAGAAGCCTGCTCCTCCCCGTTGCCAGCCCCGCAAACTCGGGGGACAACGGGAGAGGCGCAGCGCGCCATCCCGCTGTCTCCCGACATGGTTTGGAGGCTGGCGGAGGGCTTCCTCCTCCCCCAGCCCCGCAAGCTCCCAGAGTGATGCCAAAGCTGCGCGCAGCTTCGGCATGGCTCTGGGTCCCGTTCTGGGGGAGGGGGAAGATCGGGCTTCCCCCGCCCCAGCCCCACGCCTGGCGGTGGGGGAATAATTTTTTTCCCCTTTATTTCCCTCCGCCCCCCCCCCCCGCCAGGCTTTGGAGCAGCCTTCCGAAGCCTGGCGGCGGGAGGAGGTCTCTCCGCCCCCCCCCGCCAGGCTTCGGAGGAGGTCTGAGGACAGTGGGGAAGACGCGCTGCGCTTCCCCGCTGTCCCGGAGATTTCCCTATGGGCTTTCGTCTTGCGAAGCAAGCCCATAGGGAAATTCGTTTTGCGAAGCGCCTCCAAAACGGAAAACCCTTTCGTCTAGCGGGTTTTCCGTCTTGCGAGGCGTTCGTCTTGCGGGGTACCACTGTACACACACACACACACACATGAGACCTAACACAGTTGTTCTTGCAACACAACATGTATTGAAATGCAGGATTAATCTATGGGCACCCAGGATTGAGGACCAAACCAGATACAACAGTGGCAGATAGGTGCTTCACTGAAACATGGATGTGAATAGGTCTTATTGTAATAGCAAAAGCAGCACAAAGGAGAAAGATGTAGAACTTTTTTGCCCTTCCGCCACTTGTCTCCCCTGAGTCCATTGCCTCAAGCACTTTCCTCCAATCCTGGCTCATTTCCCGCATTAGATCACAGAATGGAGAATTGCATCTGGAGCAATTAACCACAGAGAGCCTAAGGCCCAGGAGGGAGAATGGTTAGCATCACACTCCCCCACAATCTTTTTACAGTTAACACACACACAGAGAGATGTGCACAGACTTCACATGTGAGCAGGGTGCACACATGAATAATGGTCCTGCCCCATTTAGCTCTGGCCTTCAGTCTTTTGACTTGTAAGCCAACGTGACTGCTAAGCCCAATGCAGCCCACTAGCCATGTATTGTGTCTCACCTGCCTGAGCCTGGAAAAACAAACAGGATGCTCAAAAACCCAGCAGGTTACATTTGGTTTGCCAGATTACACACACAAAAAGCAAACAGTCAGGAAAACTTCTCATAAACATGTTTTCCCACTCTGCCCCTCTTCACTGTCCAAGTGGGGGGCAATAGTGAAGGTTCATGGATACAATAGCAGGGAGAGGCTTTCTCTCTCTCTCTCTTCCTCCCTGTCAACCAATCACTGTTGCTAATAGGGTGACAGAGTTACTATGGGCAAGAACCTCCTTTAGACCCTTGAACCTCATCAGGGTATTGGGAAGTATGATGAGGTAACAGGGAGAGAAGAAGAAGACAAAGGAGTGGGATAATGTTCTCTGTTCTTTTCTGAGTGAAAGGAAGGGTAATTTTGTGTTTGGGGATGGAAGGAAATGTGGACTTTGAGAGATGCGGGAGGGTGGTGGAGATGGCAGTGGGATTCTCCACAAGCTCAAATCAAAAATTTTGGCGCTTTTAAAGCTCTTTTTGATTTTGAGGTATGCTTCAGTCTCCAAATTCCACTTCCAACCTTGACTAGGAAGAAATTCACTAGCCTCAACATTTCTCATTTATGTATGTTTCAACTTCCAACCAAATCCCCCTTCCCTGCCCGCCCGCCCCCATGTGAGGCTGCTCTTGAAAACTACCTGGAAACTTCCATTTATTCAAAATGAGGCAAACTGCATGTTTTCATACGGAAAAGGCTCCCAATGTATTTCTGTATATTTTTTAAGGTGTCGCTCTTAACCTTTAAGACTGCAAGTGAAATTGATGGTGAGGATAAGCAGGGCATTTCCAGCAGTGGCCCCCACATGATAAAACTCTCTCCATAGCGAATACTAGTAGTTCAGATCTATAAAAATGTCACCACGAGTGTTTCTACTCAGCAGTATCTGGAGGGGGTTGTACTGAATCTTAACCTGAGGTGGCTTAATCTATGGTGACTACTCTGCTTCAGTTTTTTGTAAGTTGCTTAGATTTTTTAAATTTTGTGTTAAGCAACTAAGAAGTTATATAAACTGACAAACAAATAATGAAATAATATGTTCTTTGTTTTGTGTTTTTGTCTTCTAAATTGCGTAGCAGGATTGGTTGAATTTGATAATAAAATTCTAATAAGAAATAAAATTTAAATTTGAAAATTGCATCAAACCTTTACATGATCTGCTAGGTAATAAGCATCACAAGAATGTTGGGTTAGGGTTTGGGTGGAGGAGTTTGCTACCATTCCTTTTTTCAGTGCTTAGAAGATACAAAGGTCATTATGTACTTGTGGGTCAGTGCTATTAGCTCACCAGTTTCCTTTTGTTGCAGCAGTTCATTATGGCAGAAGATTAAGGAAACTAAGCCTCCTTCCTGGCAGGAGTTGAAATATACAAGACAACACTACCTCTGGCTCCAAACAAGCAAGACAATGCCGATTCAGGAGCCGGTGAAGTTAAGGGGAGACAGTGAAGAAGAAGAAAAAAAACCCTGCTTACAAAACAACACTGAGCAAGTCTGTTCACTACAAAGAGCTCACTGGTGAAGCACTAGCCTTACAAGTGGCCCAGGTTTCATCTTCCAATACAATCCACCCTTTGTGCCCATAAGTTCTGGAGCCAATTGAAACTGGATGGGGACTCATCTGCTCCAGCCTGCCATTTTTCATTTGGAGAGGCTACAGGGGGATTGCCTGCCTGCCTGGGAAAAAAAGCATGCTCACAACAGTGTTTTTTCAAAGCAATGGGATGCGAGAGCTGTAATTAGCTCTACAATTTGACTGGATTCATGTGGGGAAAGCCCCAGGAAACCTTGACCCTTGGGCAAGCTAAACAAAGCAAAGTACTTTTAATACTACGTCTTGGTCATTTACTGTGGCTTAAAATAGTTTCAATGAAAATAACAGTTTAACCTCTCTTCACATTTAAAAAGGGAAGTTAAAAGGGAAAAGCAATTCGCCACAAGGCCGAGTAACGTTGCCTGTTTTCTATCAGGTCCTCCGCCAAGGCGTAGGGGTGCTGGGAGATGCCTATGCCCTTAAAAAATAAGTTTTGTTGAGTAACCATCAATCTGCTTTTCAGTGAGGATCTACCCAAATCAGCTCCCGAACAAATCAGCTCCCGAACGGCACAAACCCAGAAGTAATTGTTCCGGTTTGCAAACATTTTTTGGAAGCTGAATGTCGGGCACGGCTTCTGCGGTTTCTGATTGGCAACAGGAGCTTCCTGCAGACAATCAGAAGACACCTTGGTTCTCAAACCATTTCAGGAGTTGAATGGACTCCCAGAATGGATAAAGTTCGGGAACCAAGGTTCCACTTTATTTGCCCATGCTTTCCAAAAATAATAATAATTAAGAGTGAGGCTCTTTAATACACTCTGTTTCTGAATTATTATTTTTCTATTGTGGTTTTACCTTGCTGTTTTACTTCATGTTTTATGGTGGCTTATTATTACAGTATTTTAATTTAAATGGTAGATCATAAGTGCTTTCAATAAACACATGCATAAAAATAAACAGGGCTACTGGATACTACATAAGTTGCCATCTCTGTAGAAGGTCTATTTGTTTCATGATGAAACTTCCCAGACCAACCCCAGAGTCTTTACATTCCAGTTCTGAAGCCATCATTTATGAACAACAAAAGAGATATCCTAACACTGGTACATTTTTAGTATCTGGAATTAGGCCTAAGATTTAATTTTCCTGAACTATGTAGAGAATTTTGTATGTTTTTCCAGCATTTCATGTTTCATGCCAATGAACAGAAACAATTGCACAAGCAAACGAAATTAAATATTTGTTTGAAGAGTGTTTGCTTCACACTGGAACAATTTGCCTTTTGGCATCTGCACATGTCACTTGGCAGAAAACATCAGCTGTTCTTTCCAGTGTTAGGTCAGAACAGGGGATAAAAGACAAGGGGGAATAGAGAGGCAGTCGATTTCTCCTTATGCAATTTGGCATCTGTTGCAAAAAAAAACACCAAAAACATAGCGCATTTCAAAAGCCACTCGACTGAGACAATCCATCTTGTTTAAAATTCAGAAGGAACGTAGTGATGGATAAAGGTGCAGATGATGTAATTCATCCTTTCCCAACCTGGTACCCTCTAGATGTTTGGACTGCAATTGCCATCAGCCCCAGCCAGAACAGCTGTGGAAATCACCACATTGCCGAATGCTCCTGCAATGCAAGTCAGAATCCCAGCCTAGAAACCAAAGAATTCTAATTGTTCCTTCCTGTTCAGGTCCCACTGGAGAGGACACACCAGAGTGCACTTTGCCAAGAGCCTCTTCAGACGCATAGACGGCATTCAAACTAGATCTGCCACAGAGTATGCAACTCAACAGGGAGCGATCCCTGATGAAATTAGCTCTCTGGTGAAGTACCTACAGTATATGACGAGCACGTTTTCAAACATGTTTGCCTGCAAATACCTGTTTGTCACAGTCTACATTCTAGGACACATGCTTAGAATGTCCTAGATGCACACCTGAAAAGGTAATGTGTGAGGTGGCACAAAATGGGACTTGTGACCCGTTTGCAAAAAAGCCTGGCTAAAAATAATTGGTCAATAATTCCTCCAAATTGCTTATTTGAACAGGACTTTTTGTTTGTTATTTAATTCTTTTAATCTGCCCTGAATTGCAGATGGAAAGGCACAGTTAAAGCCTTTCAAATTGTTGTTGTTGTTGTTGTTTTATTAACTGCCCTGAACTTCAGTTCGCTGGAAAGGCAAAAGAAAACTCTTTTAATAGGAACAACAATATTTCCCCTTATATATTGACTACCAAAGATCATTTAAAGAACCTGCAGTTAACTGGCAAAACAGAGCATCAGCTGAAAAGGTTCATGCTTGTGAAACTCTTGTTCCATTTGAAATCCCCAAGAGTCCCTGCTTCACTGCAGACCTTGAAGTAGGCTCTAAAAATCCATTTGTTTACAAAAGCCTTCTCTTAAATGATGATTATATTCTGTTGCAGTATGTGTATTTTAATTGCATTCTTAGTGTTTTATGGTTTTAATTACATACACCATGCATGGGTTTGGCTTTAAAAAGCAGCCAATGAATATTTCTAAACATATATAAATAAATCAGATCTGTAGACAATACATAGCAAATGAGAAATATGTCTATTTTTTTTCAAATTGGGAGGAAAGGGTGGGTGGCCATTGCGGAACTGTTCTTTTAACAACCTCCTGGTATTAAGGGACTCAGCAGTAAGTAGTATGATACAGTGCACAGACTGCAAGTTTGAAAACTCAATTTCTCTCTTTGCTAGCTGCAATCTGTGGCTGGAGGGGCAGAGGCAACGAAGCAATGGAGAAAGAAACAACACTGTGGATATGAATGTCTGCTGCAATAAGAAAAATACAGAGCAGCAGCATAAGGGCAGCTGAAGCCATCCACTGGGATACACTTATTCTCCTTAATGGACCTCTGGATCCTTTCCCATGCTTTTTCCAGGCACTCTTTACTGCTCTTCCATTTTGCTATTATCCGCAAAGAGTGTGGCACAGGCTCTGGCCCATTGTCAGGAAATAAGCTTGTTTAGACAGAAAAAGAAAAAGGTAATCAAGACTTTTTAAATGATCCATTCAAAAGTGCAACAGAATGGAGCAAGAGCTTATAGAATCAGAATGACAGACCTGAGATACCTACAAATCCAGATGCGAATAGAAAACAAGTGGAAAGGAAGTCACTGCTTTGTGCACACATGGTTAAGAAGCAATAGCACACAATCAACATCAGTTCTGTAAGTGAAAATGCCCTCACATTGTGTTCCAAAATACAGCGGTACCTCTACTTAAGTTCACCTCGGGTTACGTATCCTTCAGGAATCGGCACCTCCGGTTGTGAATTCCTCGGGATCTGACCGGAGCTCCGGAACAGATCCCATTCACAACCGGAGGTACCACTGTAATCTCTTCTTACTTGTTTTCACTTGAAACTGGTTTAAGAGACATTAACGACCAAATCTCACAGAGCTGCTCGTGGATCTATTTATCAGTTTTCAGTATTCCATGACACTCTCTAGAATGACCAAAACACATAAGTTTGGGTGGAGTAACACATAGATTTGATTCTCACTGTATGAAGTCAAGGGGGTTAGGGAGTCTAACCACTCCAGATATGTTTCTGAGCACAGCCCTGTGCACCCACTATCCATGCATAAGGCCACTGCTTGGAGAAGGAGAGAGCCTTCTCCCAAAGTAACTTGCACTGGCGGTGCTGTTCCATTCAGTGTGTTGTCTGCAAAGCGATACCAATGAACAAGTCATTAAACACGTGGAAAGGGAGCTTGTTCATGGGGAAAGCCTAAATGGATTGTGTGGGTCACATGCCGGCACCCCTTGCAGAAAGCATGGATATCAAGGGTCAGAGGCAGGTGCACATACAGTGTTGGGACAGGACCAGCAGCACTCTTCCTTGTTCACGTGATAGCCAATTCACAGATTACATAAGATCAGACAAACAACATGTTAACATTGCAGGGAGAGGAAACTGCAATATATCTCTTGGCAAAGACATGCTTCTTCCCCCAAGAGCTTCACAATCTACAATCTAGACATACACACACAGTCATAATGATGGGCTTTAAAAAAAGAAGTAAGTGTATCAGAAGCTCTTCCTTACCAACAAGCTTTTAGCTAAGATGTTTTCAATCAGCTTGAAGTCGTTTCGCAATGGCTTGCTCTTGGAACTTGTACCTTCCATCTCCTCATCGGCATGGAAGCGGAAATACTGAGACTCGTCTTTGAATTCGCTCTTCTCCAGAACTTGAAACCAAAAAGTGGAAAGCGGGTAGATATGTCAGTACATGCCAAGCACAACAGGAATATAAAAGCAACATTGCCATTTAAAATAACAACAACAACAATGACAAACAGGTCACCAACATCAACAGACAATCATATATTCTTTGTTCTTACAGCTATTGAGCCCACTAGTCTGATCCTCCCAATGCATGAAGTTACATGGTAGGATTCTATATATCCACTTTTCTCTTGCAACATAGACGGAATTGTTTTTGGTTTAAAGGTGACATGTTGCAACTCATTTTGAAGCACATAGCTTTTTTTTTTTTTTAAATCTCATCAATGGGAACTTTCTGAAAGGGCAATAAATAGGGTGCTTTTTAAAAAGAAAAATCACTGTAAAAAAAATCACACCTTGCTTTGCATATGAAAAGGGCAAACATGATTACCAGATGGATGCTAAAGAGTCATGACCTCTGAATCACATCTGTCAGAGACTGCCTCCAGGTCCCAGCTCACAGAGGACCAACGCTAGCCAGTAGTAATGTACAAAAGTCTTTATTGCAGTACAGTTTCCATTTTCAAGCCCTAGCGTGCGTCTCTACGTCTAGAGACTAGACCGGCGAAGCTCCGTCTGAATCTCCGCCCCCTGTACACCAGCTTAAGACTCTAACCTTACTCCACCTCTTCCGTCTCTCCTTCCGCCTCTGGGTCCTACTACCCCCCGGGGTCCCTTCCTTCCTGGACGCTTCGGACGCGGACCCCTCTGACTCTTCCCCCTCCCTTCGGCGGGCTTTAGGACCTGGCTCCCTTTCCGGGCTGCTGACTGCGCCACCCTCTTGTACGTTTGAACTTGGCGCGCGCGCCCAGTCTCCGACCTTCCTTTTGACCGTTTCCTCGCTCTCTGATGCAGGCGTGGCCAATCCTGACTCATGTCCTTCCGCTGACGGAGAGCTGCCTGATGCCGATACCTGGGACTCCTCCCCCCTACTGCTCTTTGGTGGGGAAGCTGGTCCCGATTTCCAACTGCTGCTCTCTGAGTCCCCTCTGGCCCCTCCTTCCTGGGGTGTTCCCCTTGGCAACCCCTTTGCTCTGACCACGGGAGCCTCCTTCTGTGAATCTTCCGATTCACTGGAAAGACTTAGAGACCTAGGGCGGCTGTCATCGCTAACCTCTCCCTCGGATTCCTCCCCCTCGGTCTCTATCTCCTCCCTTTCCTGTGCCTCTGCTCCTGAACCCCTGACAACATCTCTCCACTCTTAACACCTCCATAGAGTTCTCTGATAGCGCTTTCCCTATCCTGCTAGTCCCAGTAGGACAAACATGCTCTCCTCTGCAGTAGGTCTGACACACTGTCCCTGCAGACGGGCATGAGTCTAGGCTGTGTGTAGCTGACACAGAATTTGAAATATCCAAGGGAGGACACGAAACAACGGCTGCTTTTCATCCATGTCTTGGAAGAACTCCAGTTAGTAAACATAGGTCCATTGTGAGGTTTCCAAAGGCCAGCCAACTCCATAGAAAGATAAGAGAATGGCCATAGAACTACATTAACTTCTCAGCTGTGTCTCTTCTCCTTCAGCAGTGTTTTGTTTTTGGTTTAACTATTTTCTTGGCTGGAATTCATTGAACCAGAGAGGTCATGTCCTAATATACTCCTTCATCTTCTGGGGCCATGCCACAGGTTGCAGCTATAACAGCTGATGTGTGGAAGAAGTATAATAAAAATATGTAGACGGCTTGTTAGACTTGAAGTCAGTTGACCCATAACCTGCTAGACTTTGGCCACCATCTGTTGTTGATACTGCACCACACTTGGACCATTGTGATCAGCAGAGTATGCACAGGTCCAGCAGAACATCAGAGTTTTCTTGCTTTCCAGTAGTCAGTTCCCAATCTATTCTCAGTTGAGAAAACTCCTTTCCCACTCAGTTCAGACCCTCCAAGTGTCCCTATTTTACAGGGACTTACAGAAGTTGTCCCAGTTTCTGATTTGATCCTGGAATGTCCCTATTTTCATTGGAGAAATGTTGGAGGATATGGAACTATGCGACTTCCGAGCTGAGATAAGTAACTATACAACCTTTAAAAGACATCTGAAGGCAGCCCTGTACAGTGGTACCGCTGTTTACGAACTTAATTCGTTCTGGAGGTCCGTTCTTAACCTGAAACTGTTCTTAACCTGAGGTACCACTTTAGTTAATGGGGCCTCCCGCTGCCAGCACGCAATTTCTGTTCTCATCCTGAGGTAAAGTTCTTAACCCGAGGTACTACTTCCAGGTTAGGGGAGTCTGTAACCCGAAGTGTTTGTAACCCGAGGTACCACTGTATAGGGAAGTTTTTTAATGTTCAATGCTTTATTGTGTTTTTATATATGTCAGAAGCTGCCCAGAGTGGCTGGAGCAACCCAGTTAGATGGGCAGGGTATGAATAATAACGTTGTTGTTGTTGAAGAGGACATCCCTATTTTCATTAGAGAAATGTTGGAGGGTATGTCAGTTCCGTTCAAAGTATAAGGTGTTTATTGTCTTATGTAAAGGACAAGCATGAACACCCTAGCTACATTAACTTCAAGAGAAGCTGGTACATCATGAACTAATCTACTATAATAAAGTTCTTCTGGTCTTAGGAGTAAACCTTATAAGGATACAAGTATACAGAGAGATCCACTAGCACTTTACCTTGCTAGCTCACCATACTATACTGAACCCATACAGCATGTAACCTTCAGGTTCTCTGCTGATCCCTTGCACTGAGCAGAAAACCTCTTCTCAGTGAATACCTGACACTCCTGCCGATGATGCAGAATGCAGCCTTGCCTTTGCGCATACACACATTCCTTAGAAAAAGGGAGGATGGGTGAGTCATGCTCCAGGCATTTAGCCTTGGACTGGTTCTAAGCCACACAATGGAGTTGATGGGCTAACTCTAAACAGAATCCAGGCATGGGGTCTGGGCTGCTCCAAACTACACCAACATGGCTGTACATGCACCCTGATAGAAGCACAGAATCATACAAGTTGGAAGGGGCCCAAGGGTTAGCTCCTGCAATGCAGGGATCTCAGCTAAAGCATCCATGACAGATGGCCACCCAACCTCTGCTTAAAAACCTCCAAGGTAGGAGAGTCCACAACCTCTCACGGGAGTCTGTGCCAAACAACTCTTACTGTCAGAAAGTCCCCCCCCCCAAAAAAAAAATGTTTAGTCTGAATCTCCTTTCTTGTAACTTGAAGCCACTGCCTTGAGTCCTACACTCCAGAGAAGGAGGAAACACCCATACACCACAAGCTGCTCTCTGTTTTCTTCCCTTTATTTTCTGAGTTCGTCCTGAACAAAAGCACTATATATGAACACACCCTGTGGTCACCTCTCCATTGCTGTGACATTTGGTCTAACTGAACAAAGAACAGAGTAGAAGGAAAGTGCATGTTTGTGAGTGTAGACAGTTCTAAATTCAATTCCTAGAATACAGGCCTGGCACAAGAACGCAGCTGCCAGACTTTCTTGAGGGCCCAACCTGGAGCCAGTCCTGCCAGCATCTCAATGTAAATGATCTTAGGCAGGACTGATGGAAAGGTCCCCTACCTAAGACCATGGAGGGTAACTGCAGGTTAGCAGGGACAAAATGAACCAGTGGTCTAATAGTATACAATAACATCTTATATAATGAACTCCACCCACTACTGATGTAGGAAAACTAAATCTCAGCTAATACCTGCTTATCTTCTTACTAAAACATACATACTGCAAGCCATGTAGAGTTTTAGTCACAAAGACACAAACACACCCTTGATTCAAAGAGAACATTTGGAAGAGTAAAAATGATTAAGTTTTCACACATGGAGGTTCAAATCGTAGGGTTTGCCTTTTTAGAAATAGCTTTCTTTTTATAGCTCTCAAATGGATGTCTGGGGCCACTTCAGTGTCTAAAATACAATAGCAGGGGTGGAGACAGAAAAAGAAGAGGGAAATGAATGACATTAATCAAAAGCTGCCTGACAATGGGCTCAGAGCTGCACCATGAACAAAGGAAAGGTGTAGGGAAATGGCTGGATGTGGGGAGATCAGTTTTCATTTGGGGGCAGATCTTCACTGCTGAATGGGAAGCAATCAGGACATAGGGCATTGCTTGCAAAGTGCATTTGTGTGTGTGTGTGTGTGTGTGTGTGTGAGAGAGAGAGAGAGAGAGAGAGAGAGAGAGAGAGAGAGAGAGAGAGAGAGGCGCAGAGGCAGAGGCCTATTCGGTCTAATTTGCTCCCTTATGTGCTTGAAGAGAAATGTTTTATCAGTTGCTTGGAATGGACTGGAGGAGCACTGTTATGCCCCAGCACAGACAGATGATCTGGTCAAAATCTACCTCAGACTTTGCAGAAGAGGCAAAGACAGAATAAGTGAAGTCTGAGGTAAATTTTCAATAAATTATTATTGAAACAAACTGAACAATAAAAATAAATTCTCTTATTAATTACTAATTCCTTTCTACCTTGATTTAACACCCCCCAACCCTCAGAGACTTAACCAAATGAATTGGAAGTGGTGGCGCTTGGTTTTTACATCCCTGCTTTTACCTGCTAACGATGGGTAGGGGGTATCACAGCAAGGTGGGGATAAGCAAGGCAAAGAGACCACATAAATTCACTTGCGTCCCCCAAGAGGGCTTTTTTTATGAGGAACTCCCTCCCCCCCAAAAAAAAAGTGATTTTGAAAAGTAAGAATTTGTCTTTTAAATAATAACTATATTTTTATTAAATTGTTATATTTCTATTTTATTTTTGGATCTGACTGCTTCTGTAGGCCCCCTGCTGTGATGTCACGATCCCCAATCCACCCAAAATGTGTTCTTATTTTTTTTAATTGAATGTGGCCATATTTACACTTTAGCCACACCCACTTCCCCACTTTGCGACTCCCTCTTTGCCATGCAGCCCCTCAGAGCGTTTCGCTCTGGCCTCCCTCTTTGCCATGCAGCCCCTCAGAGCGTTTCACTCTGGCAGGTCTATCGCCGTCATCAGTCAACCAAAGTTATTTGCAGGCTATTTTCAGGGCACACTTTCCTGTGGCACAACTGTCCTTTGCTTATGCACAGTGATCAGCAGGGAGCCGGTGGTAGAGGCCCTCCCCTTGGTCTCTTCCAGCTGCATAATCTTCTGCATGAAGCAGAAGATACCCTACAGGTTTGTGTACACCTTGCAGTTTTAATGCAGATGGCAAAATGGTTTGACTGTTAAAGGCTTTTGGCTCTCCTTCCATCTTGCAGGCCCGGTTCAGTGGATGTTTCGTACTCTGCACTGGTGGCAACATTATGCAGCAGAAGGTTCTGCCACATTTCCTGGTTAATGAGACAATGTGAGGTCCCTGTTAATTGGCTAGGAGAAGGGGATATTGATGAATTACCATGGTGCATGAAGCCATTGTTGCAGAATCCAACGCCCAGCGCGACAGCTTCCTCCCTCGTCTGACAGTCTCCCTGGTAACAAGAGAGGACAAATGTTACACCTCAGACCACTTCCTAATTCACAGAACTCCCCCCCCCCCCCAGTCTGTGACCGGGTCCCAGCTCTCAAATTAGTGCGGCACTCTTTGCAAAGAAACAAAAGTAAGCAATTAAAATGGGACTCCCTTTGCCTGAATCCCATTCATTCCTATATATAGTGCCTCTTGCCTCCCACAGGAATTGGAAGCACAAAGACCAGAGCTCTGGAAAGCAGCTGTTTTAACAGTACAAACACAGCACATTACCTCAATGCAGAGACCTTCTTTAACTGGCAATTGCAATAGTCTGAATTTACTGCCCATTGGCTACAGACAATAAAACACCTCTTTAGAGTAAGAGGAAGCCAAATCCACGATAGAACGAGGGTGAAGACTCCTCATTCAGACTTCCCAAAGGCCAGTTTTAATACAATTTCTATATGACACTGTTGCCCCCCACAGAGAAAACCACGTCTGCTTTAAAAAGAAATAACCCATACCCCTGCCAGTCACATTATTTGAATGAATGTTAGTGTACAATATTTCCAGGAATGATGCAATGGGTGTTTCTGGCTGACCTGGAAAAGCAGACAAAAATGTTTGCTTTGGTGCCTGATTTGTGTGGGTAGTCAACTGAAGTAGAACCACACCGGCATAGCTCCATGAGGGAAGCTGTTGATATGAGCCTTTTCCCATGTGTACCAGGCAGTTTTACAACCATTAAGTGAACTCCCCTTCCTCACTGAAAGAGATTCTTCTTCGTGCTCCATCCCCATTTAAACCTGGACATACGTTCCCCTTCCGTGGTGATAGCAATAGCTATGTCACACAGCTAAGGAAACTTAACTCCTATCATAACATATTTTGTACTGGAACAGTCAACAGCATTGCTACAACCTATCCATAAATATTTCTTGCTTAGGTCTAAAAGGTAAAGGGACCCCTGACTATTAGGTCCAGTCGTGACTGACTCTGGGGTTGCGGCGCTCATCTCGCTTTATTGGCAGAGGGAGCCGGCGTACAGCTTCCGGGTCATGTGGCCAGCATGACTAAGCCGCTTCTGGCAAACCAGAGCAGCACACGGAAACGGCGTTTACCTTCCCGCCGGAGTGGTACCTATTTATCTACTTGCACTTTGACGTGCTTTCGAACTGCTAGGTTGGCAGGAGCAGGAACCGAGCAACGGGAGCTCTCTCTGTTGCGGGGATTCGAACCGCCGACCTTCTGATTGGCAAGTCCTAGGCTCTGTGGTTTAACCCACAGCGCCACCCGTGTCCCTCTGCTTAGGTCTAAAATCTGACTAATCACTTTATTTCAGGGGGTCACCATCATGGTGCTCACAGGTCCCAATGCTGTGTTCAGGCCCTGCTTGAAGGCTTCCTATAGGCTAATGTGAATGTTCGCTTTGTCAGTAAAGACTTAAACTACCAGCTGTTTGTCCTCCTTGGGCTGGGTGTGCTCAGGACAGCAACTAGTTCACACAAGAGAACCTTAATCTGATCAGTCTGAGGACATAATAATGTCTCTTGTTGAGACAACTGTGCACCAAACCTGCCTGTTTTAGTTATTGGTACAAACTGCTGCTATAGAAACTTCTCACCTCATGAGAGGAGAGAAACACAAATTAAGTTCTGGGACTGCTTTGCTTCCCCTTTTTCCGTTGAAGCACTTCCTTTTCCCTGCAACTAAGAGAAGGGGAAAGCGGTTGGGCCACAATGCAAAAAGAAACAAAACAACTTGGTAGCATCAATTCCCTTTTTCGTTTCTAGCTGCTGAAATAGAAGTACTACTTGAAAGGTGAATGGACGACAGCAACTCTCTCCTTGCTGGGGAGAGGTTTGCAATGTGAGCCTGTAGTAGCTGTAATGTGTGCCTGTAGTAGCTGTTAGAACCAATAGCTGCAACAAGTGCAAGGAAACTGAGATAAATGTAACAGCTGCCATGCATGTAATATGTGAAAACTGAGACTAGGCTGTATTTGTCTTTATGCACTAAGACTAGTCCAGTACTGCTTTCAGCTTCAACAAACTCAACAAACACAGAAGCTACTGCAAACATCACAAAATGCTGCAAGTGTTGACCAGATCTCTTTCTCAATTTTCCTGCAGCACAGGCAAACCAGAGGGTAGTATCAAACTACATGAAACTTTTTCACATTAATATAATTTCTAGGCTTAACTTACATTTTTCCCCCCCCCCATACAATTTCCTGCCCCAGGGCTTTCTGTGAGTTAAACGGGGAAATAGTTCATAATCCGCAAGGGGCCACAATGTCATTTTATCTACCCCCAAACTGTGTTTAAATCGAAGAGGAAATGGTTTTTGACACCATTCTTAAGCAAGCCTTTGGGAATCCAATCTGCTTACAAGCAACTGCACGTAAAGTCTTAGAGCAGATGACTTCTCCAGCAAACTTGGCTTGCAGTCGTCATAATGCAGCTTGGACTCGGGACATTATTTCTTGCAAAACAGCAACTTTCAGGTCAAAGAGGTGACTAAAAATAAAACATTGCAAATCCTCTCTGCATACTCCAGATACCATACAAAGCCTTCCCAAATGGAAAAAGAAGAGCAAAAACAAAGTTTAAGAATGGTTCAGATAACAGAATTTGAATGGCTTACATCTGAGCACAGCTGGAAGCCAGTCTGGGCCTATGGCTGGAACATTGGCAAAGGAGTTGCAGACTACATGGCAAGAGAGCACGTAACTTAGAAATCCACTTAGAATTTCTGGATATTAAGTGGCATATAAATACTTGGAATAATATTGAATAATAAGGCTTGTATGGGACGCGGGTGGCGCTGTGGGTAAAACCTCAGCGCCTAGGACTTGCCGATCGCATGGTCGGCGGTTCAAATCCCCGCTGCGGGGTGCGCTCCCGCTGCTCGGTCCCAGCGCCTGCCAACCTAGCAGTTCGAAAGCACCCCCGGGTGCAAGTAGATAAATAGGGACCGCTTACTAGCAGGAAGGTAAACAGTGTTTCCGTGTGCGGCTCTGGCTCACCAGAGTAGCTTCGTCTCGCTGGCCACGTGACCCGGAAGTGTCTGCGGACAGCGCTGGCTTCCGGCCTCTAGAGTGAGATGAGCGCACAACCCTAGAGTCTGTCAAGACTGGCCTGTATGGGCAGGGGTACCTTTACCTTTACCTATCCAATGTAGCACCTATGCCTCTTGTTCCGTTGGTGCAAGGATTTCTCCTTGTATAACAAAACTCACCACAACCGCCATACAACCCCTAAATCTCTTCTGGGAGTTCTCCCAAGCCTCCAAAGTAGATCTTGGAAGAGCACGGGGAGGAGAGGGAGGGGAAGTTCTGTTGTGCAAGGGTAAATCCTTACAGTAATGGAACGAGTGCAGTACATACCATCCTAATACTTGTCTAATGCTTAGCCTCAACAACAACAAAAAACATTTTTAACAATGTTTTTTTCTGATTAAAAATGTGCTGTTGTATTATTTGCAGAGTCTGTATGCCACTGATCGCTAGCTACTGGGAATGTCAACAGGACAGGGCTACTGCCTGCATATTCTGCTGGTAGGCATCTAAGAAGCATCTTATTCTTCTATTCAATTATGGCAAAATGTTGCTTTCTCTCCAATGCTTGGCACACAGGACTGACACCACAATCCAAATGAGCTTGATTAGCTTGATCTGCCTGCTAAGTCAAAGGCAGGACCATATAACACCGTTGTAATATAAAGGTATGTGATCTTGTTCTGGAATAGCAATACATGCCCTGCCAGGTTACTCACTTTTTTATTATTAAAGATTAAGCACATTTTAGAACTTAATCCGTGAGAAAATGAAAGGGGAAGCCTGGAACATACATACATATCTTGTTTCCAATAGGAGTGGGAGGCATATATTTAAGGGGAAAGCTGACTCTACAGGCCATGTGGGAACACCAAAGTATCCAGAAGGCACGACAGCAGGAAACCCCAGGAAAGTTATGTTTCCTGCTTCTAGAAGTTACAGGACTTATTGCTACATATGCAGCACGTCCATATACATTTCTAGCCACAGCATAGGGGTCAGATACTTCTCTTTTGACTAGTGGACTATTTTTTTCTCCAGTATCTATGTAATTTGGGGCACACCAATGCTCTTTTCTAAGGGACGCGGGTGGCGCTGTGGTCTAAACCACAGAGCCTAGGGCTTGCTGATCAGAAGGTTAGCGGTTTGAATCCCTGCGACAGAGTGAGCTCCTGTTGCTCAGTCCCTGCTCCTGCCAACTTATCAGTTCGAAAGCACACAGTGCAAGTAGATAAATAGGTACCGCTCTGGCGGGAAGGTAAACGGTGTTTCCGTGCACTGCTCTGGTTCGCCAGAAACGACTTAGTCATTCTGGCCACATGACCCAGAAGCTGTCTGCGGACAAACGCCGGCTCCCTCGGCCTATAGAGTGAGATGAGCACTGCAACCCCAGAGTCGTCTGCGACTGGACCCAATGGTCAGGGGTCCTTTACCTTTTTTTTAATGCTCTTTTCAGCACTTGCTTTGAGCCAGGCCAATGGCTATACACTGTCCACCATCTACACAGTATTGAATAGCTCAGTCAGGAGAACATGAGACTCTTCATATCAGGGTTGTGGGTTCAAGTACCACCCTGGACGAAGAGATTCCTGCATTGCAGGCGGTTGGACTAGATGACCCTTGTGGTCCCCTTCCAACCCTACGATTCTATGATTCCCTGAAATCTTGGAGAACTATTGTCACTAAGTGTCAACAATATTGACCAAGACTGGCCAACAGTATATATTGGTCCAAAAAATAGCATCGTAACTAGTTATTTCTACTCTGGGACACTCACCCAATTTTACAGCCTTGAAAAACTGGAACATGGTTGAGCCAAGAATGAGCTCTGGCCATTAATGGTCCAACTGTTCAAATTCCAAGTCTTGCAGCTCAGATAGTCTATACCTGGTCAGATGTTGGCATGTTGCTACAATCCTATGCCAAATTTCTCTCTTTTTCCTCCCACGTCAACGGTGTGCAGTGGCTGAACGTGCTTTCTTGTGTTAGGCTGACAACATGAACTGTAATGAGGACGCTCCAATGGGTCAGCTAACCCAGCTAAGCCTCTGAATAAGAGGACATTACATAATGCTAAGTTTATGTAATATATTACAACTTCCATTGCCAACATGTTTAATGATATTTGATGCCCATTCTGTGCTCTTATAGAAGTTAAGCACAGAGAAAGTGCCCCTGTCATCTCACATTACATAGCTGCTTTCAAAAGTTCTCTCAACTCTGGCTATATCTTGTACACAAAAATCAACAAGTTCATTGAGGGGGTGAATATGGGCGAAAAATTATATACTCAATAAGGCAGAAAGTGTCTCTTACATGATTGCTTCTCTGGATCTTTAGATATTGATGTGGAAATGAAAACCAGACTCTTCCATTAGTAAGTGATCTCCTTGGCTGTTTGAGCCCAAATTACAAACAGAAGGAACAGTTCTTCAAAACTCTGCCAAGCAATTAAATCTAAACGAGTATAGGGCTATCTTATTTGAAAAATGAAAACTTAAGATATTTATTTGTGCTGGATTCATACGAAAGCTTACTCAGAAGTAAGACCCACTATGTTCACTCATACTTACTCTAAGGTAAGTTTGCACAGGACTGCAGTTTGCGTCAAAAATAATAGTATTTTCCATAGTTTTCAGTATCCAAAAATGGCTCTATTAGAAGCAGATTTTTAATAGTTAGCTATGGCATTAGCCCACTACAGGTGTGTATGGTTTATGGGGTGTTAGGGGAGGCAGAGTACTTCTGGTGGGGGACATACCGTGCTCGTTCTTGGGTAGTTGTCCACCTTTGGTCCCCACCCTACACTCAGCTCTTACCTGTGGCTCCTATAAGCTGTCAGCATGCGAAAGTGGCCACACCCTGAGAATGGCTTCGACTGGCTGGCTAAACCAGGTGAGGGTAGCCAATGGGTCTCAAACCCTCAGTGCAGGACTTCCCCGACATGCAAAGACAGGCTCTGGTGCATTGAATGGATGGGACCAATAATGGGTCCAAGAGTCAAGAAGTTTGTGCATGTGCTGCAAAGGGAAGTGAGGGGCAGATGAGGCCCGTCAACCTGGGAAGGTAGCCCACCTAGGAGAAGGAAAACTCTGGTCCTAAACCTCTACTGCCTTGTGGGATATCTTCAGGAGAAGAAAAGGCTATAGAGTAAACCCTACGTAAATCCGGAGTGGAGCCCTTAAGACGGTTGGATGGCACCTTGTACTGCCTCCTTTTGGCAACTCCTGCAGCCAAGCTGGTGCCAAGCACCTTTCTCTGCTTTCCTTTGGACCACATTAGCGAGGCTGATGCTTCAATGTAATAAAACTGTGAAAGGTGCAACAGCTGAAGCAAAACATCAGCATGCGTATGCTGTCATTACCTGAGCAATCAGCCAATCCACCAGCTTGCTTGCTGGGATCACTGACTTGTAGGTCTTCAAGTGGTAGTCTCGGTCTCTACAGAAAGAAAAATGGAAAGCTCATTAACAACGTGGTTGTTAGTAACATGAACAATGTCGTAACTTAGGCAGAAAGAGTAGTTATAGAAAGGAAATTTCTCTATCCTGGGGAAACCCAGCCAGATGGGCGGGGTACAAATAATAAATTATTATTATTATTATTACTATGCAATTTATAGTTCCGCTAATCACCACACTGAAATTCTTGGCAGTTCCCATGGACATTCCACGCAGGGCAGGGAATCCCAGACATTACTAGGCTGCTCCCACTGAACTCCGGCAATTCATACCAGTCTTAAATCTGTTGGTATGTATAGCATTTGTTGGTATGTATGTACATTTATTATTATTATTTATCATTAGCTAATAAAGGGTTTTGTTTACAGTTCTCCCTGGATACTAATTTCTACCCACCTTCCTAGTACAGAAAGCAATACTTGTTCTTGCATGTTGTTTGCTTAATGCTGTTGGAGCTGATGTATTCAAAAGAAGCCCCTAATGGTATGCCCCAAGGTCAGTAACATTTTCTCAGCTGAAGCGATTATCATTTTTTGAAGTGTGTATGAATCATTTGCTTAATGGATGAAATACACATGTGTGGAAGCATGAGTGTGCACACACAAACACACTCCAGCACCACTTTCCCCTGGGGTTACAGTGTCTTCAATTAAACAGAATTCCGATTCATGAAAGGCCTTTGTGCTCCAGGTGCTATTTGCATGACAATGATTTGTCACTCACAACACCACATCTGCTCCATAACTGGGGAATAAGAGGTCAACTGCAAAAAAAAGGGGAGGGAGGGTTGCAGCCTCTTCCTTTTAGCAAGCATTGCAACAAGGCTTGTTTTCCTCATCCTAAGAATTTGTTTTATGTGATCAGCAGCATTTGGTTTAAGAAACAAACAGACCATGTGACCATGTATCCCTTTTTCAAGCATGGCTAGCTATAGTGCCCATCTGAAAGCTAAAACAGGGAATCGTTATGTTTCAATACTTCAAATAAGCAGAGAATGTTTTACAAATAATGTTACACATATGAGGAAAGAATGTTTAAAACAATGTGCCAAAGTAAGAATTATTTTCTAAGATTGCCTCCTATGAATGTTTCACTTTGACCCAGTAGATTGTATCTCAATTCCTGGAGTTCTACCAAATGAAATGATCTGGCACTTATTCCATAAATATTATATATCAGTTGCTTTAGTTTCTGACTGAATTGGAGTACGGTTATGATAAAAGGAAGAAAACATGTCTTACCAAACATGTTTGGTGGAAGTAAGCTGAATTTCAGCAATACAAGCTGGTAATGTGTCTGAGATCCGAGTACTTAAAAAGACTAGCAATTGGTATATGGCAGTCAGGATACTCAGTGAGAAATAAGATAGAGGCCAATCAAACTGTGGAGTTGCTTGGAGATTCATGGAAATAATTGTGTATGTCATAAACACGAATCAGTTTGTTGTACAAGTATCTCACCCTGTGCTCAGAGGGTAGGAACAAAAGAATGACTGACATAATGGCTGTGATGTCCTAGGACAGGGATGGGGAATTCATGGTCTTCAGATGTTGTTAGACTGAAACTCCCAGCATCCCTGGCCATTAGCTGTGCTGATGAATGTCTAACAACATCTGGAGGGCCACGGAACCAAATGAAGTTTATTAAAACAATACAAAATGAAAAACCTATTGGCATAGCTACTCTTGCTTACTGGAACCTAAAGCTTAAACCTATTCCTGTTAATGTAGAGGACACAGGACTAAGAGAGATGGCCTTTGCCACTAAGTGCTCATAACTTATCTTTGAAGGAGAATCCTTCAAAGCTCTATACTGCCCAGAATGGTCCATTCTTCATGGGAAACCCCCCGGGCTGTGGGCACCTAGCTATCACTGGCAACCACTGGCACTGTCTTTTCCCCCCAAGCAATTCTGATGCCCTTGTGAATGTGTCCAGGGCAGCTGTTTATCAGCTCCATCTGGTACGCAGGCTAAGACCCTACCTGCCCGCTGACTGTCTCGCCAGAGTGGTGCATGCTCTGGTTATCTCTCGCTTGGACTACTGAAATGCGTTCTATGTCGGGCTACCTTTGAAGGTGACCCGGAAACTACAATTAATCCAGGATGCGGCAGCTAGACTGGTGACTGGGAGCGGCCACCGAGACCATATAACACCAGTCTTGAAAGACCTACAATGGCTCCCAGTACGTTTCCAAGCACAATTCAAAGTGTTGGTGCTGACCTTTAAAGCCTTAAACGGCCTCAGTCCAGTATACCTGAAGGAGCATCTCCACCTCCATCGTTCTGTCCGGACACTGAGGTCCAACGCCGAGGGCCTTCTGGCAGTTCCCTCACTGCGAGAAGCTATGTTACAGGGAACCAGGCAGAGGGCCTTCTCAGTAGTGGCGCCCGCCCTGTGGAACGCCCTCCCACCAGATGTCAAAGAGAAAAATAACTACCAAACTTTTAGAAGACATCTAAAGGCAGCCCTGTTTAGGGAAGCTTTTAATGTTTAACAGGTTATTGTATTTTAGTGTATTGTTGGAAGCCGCCCAGAGTGGCTGGGGGGACCCAGCCAGATGGGCGGGATGTAAATAATAAATTATTATTATTATTGTCAGGGCTGCCTCAGGTCCCAGCTCACAAGAGACCAACGCCAAGTCCAGTTTATATACAAAGATGTTTATTGCAGTGTATTGTACGTTCCACAGCCGAGGCGCGCAGCCCCACGTCTGTTACGCTTAGACCGCTGAAGTCCCCTCTGAGTCAGTCCCTCCTCTGCACCAGTTTAAGAGGCTTGTGCTGCTCCACCTCTTCCTTTCTTTCCTTTTCCGCAGGGTCTTCCTGCCCCCTGGGGTTTCTTCCCTCCTGGATTCCCCTGACGCGGAATCCCCAGACAGCTCTTTCCCCCTCCTGCATGCTTTGGGACCTGGCTCCTCCTCCGGGCTCCCTGTTCTTCCGCGCGCCTCCACATTTGAACTTGGCGCGCGTTCGCAACCTCTAACCTTCCTCTTGACAGTTACACTACTCCCTGCACTACTCCCCTCCCCTTCCGGGAGGATGTCTTGCTCCGATCTCCCCTCCCTCTCTGCTTTCGGACCTGCTTCCCCTGTCACTCTGGAATCTCCACCCCCTTCACTGCGCTCTGGCGGAGAAGCCGGTCCCGACTCCCAGCTCCCACTTTGGGTTCCCCTGCTGGTCCCCTGCTCCTGACGAGTCCCCCCTGTGACTCCCCTTGGCCTGACCACAGGCGCCCCCTTCTGGGAATCCTCCGATTCACTTGAAGGACTCATGGAATCCCTCAAGTCATTGTCATCCTCTTCCTCGCTGTCCTGGGATTCTTCCCCCTCGCTCTCCGTCTCCTCCCTCACCTGTGCCTCTGTCCCTGAACCCCTGACAATTATTATTATTATTATTATTATTATTATTATTATTACCATTACCAGGGGTCATGTAAACTTGCAAGCTACCACAACCCCCAGCTGTGGGGAGTCCAGAAGGCTCCTTGGTTTTCTGAGGCATTCCAGGCTGAGCTAGAGCAGAGGTTTGATCAAACACAGGTATAAGCCTACCATTAGATACCTCAATTGGTAGAACATGAGACTCTTTCATCTCAGTGTAGTGGGTTCGAGCCCCACGTTGGGCAAAGGATTCCTGCAATGCAGGGGGTTGGACTAGATGACCCTCATGGTCTCTTCTGACTCTATGATTCTATGTTGCAGTGGTGGTGACAAAGGCAACATATTCCTCAGTGAACTGCACAGCAAAGGTGTAATAGACTGGTAAATCAGCTGGATTCAGACCAGTGTGGTATAATTGAGAAATTTATCATCCATGATGAATGTGATGCCACAATTAGTGCAGGTCCATTGGAAGTCCCTGGAGCATCATCTAGCTACAACCTGTGGAATCAGTTCCAGGTGTTGCAGTTTGAGGACCTGGAACTACATCCTTGGTCATTATGACTAGTGAAATCTAGGATGAAGAGATGTGCTTGGTGGGTCTAGGAAGTGGCTAATTCTTAGGAATCTCAGTTTTATCTTTCCCCCCAAGAAATTCTGATGCCCTTATGAATGTGTATTCGCAGTTGTGATGGCAAAAGCCAAGGGGTTTTTTTGAATAAGATTCCCAGGGGTCAGAATATGACTTTGGTGTCCCACGTGGCAATCTGCCTCCAAAGATGTGAGCTACCCTGATCTGCACCTCTCAGACTAACATGCAGAACAGCCTGCATCGCCCAAGCAGACAAGGGCTTTACATTTACATAAGGGAAGAGAAGAGATTTCAACTGATGTGATGTAGGCAGCAGCAAGACAGGCAAAACACGAAAGCATTGTGATAATATACTTACTTTATCACCGGAGTGTAAAGACTGTGGAGGCGGCAGTAGAGCCTCACACCCTGCCGAGAGAAATGAACGCAGGCTTGAAATTTCAAAACAGATATAATATTATCTAAAACACATGTGGTGGACCTGCAGCAGTGAGTCTGGCTAATTTTTCTCTCCAGGCATTTAGCGGCACCTTATTGCTGTTTATTTGCTGCACTTGTATTGACTCTTACCCGGTGGTTGATGAAGCTTGTGGATTTTTGTGGTGTTTTATTAAATTACTGTTTTGACTTGTATAATTAGCCTTGAGGATCTTACGGTCAAAATGGCAGGATAAAAATATCGTACACAAACAAACAAACAATTAAAATGCAGCAACAGTTTGCTGACCTTTGCATACCAATCCTAAATGTAAAAACATGTAAGTTTTGCTGACTCTATATATAAAGACACACAAACATACATGCGTGCGCACACTTTAAAGTAAGCTAGTTTCATTCAGCTATTGATCATGAGGTTTTATATTTCAGGTGTTCCACTCTAAAGCATCTGACCTTATTTTAGCATAGACTGTACAGAACATCTCCGTGTACGGCTACATAAAACTTGCTGCAGCTTCTTCCTGCTGATTGAGATAGAAAATATTCATGGAGAAAGAGGGGGAAAGGAGTGAATCTCTTTGGTCTCTTAAAGAGCAATCCAACCCAGAGCAATGGATTGGGCGGAAGGCTCTTTCTCCCCAGTTTATCCAGTTCAGTCAGCCTTCTGCCAGATGCAAGGGCAGGGGGCCTGCTGGAAGCATCCCTGCCTGTGAGGACTACCTGAAAGTCCTGAAAAGGGCATTCCAAGGGCAGAGTTGAGCTGACTCAGGATCCGCTAGATTCCCTGATCTCTTGTGCAATTGCACTGGGCCCAGAATAGCAATTTGAACAGTGTGTCAAAGCAGATTGCGAATAAGCTCATTGTTATAACAAACTCTGGCTATGCCACAACGTCAACCCAGAAACATACCTTGGACATGATGTCTTCCAATTCGCTCCTTGGCTTGTAAGTCCCATCATCATAGCGAAACCTGTACATCACCTGCTCATTCTTGAACTGGTGCTTATCTGAAACTGAAGCAGCAGAACAATAATCCAGCAACCTCTGGAGGACCACAAATCCCCCAACTATGAAGTAATGTATTCTGTTCTTGGGACAATGGCTTGGAAGCAAATGAAGGCAGCAACTACTCTTCTCTTGCTTTTTCACACAGGTAGGAAAAACACCCCTGACATTGTAATACAAAAAAATATTATCAAAGACATCAGACAAGCTTAATCAAATGACTTCCCAGTTAAGAATTGGGTTGAGATCATTTGCTCTGAAACTGAGGCAACTGAAGGTTTGGGACCTGAGGTAGAAAACATATGGGTGCTTTGCAGTGTATTTTCCAGCCATGTGCACCTGAGGGATGGAAGAGGAATCCCTGCTGCATAAATGACAAGAGGATGTATGGCTTTCTGCAATAGTAATAAAAAGCAAAAGAAGAAAACTAGCCCGTCTTTAAAGAGAAAAACCCTGCAATCTGGCCATCCTACAAACAAACAAACAGGGTACCATTTCACACATTACTCTGAAGCAAGCCCTGTTTTTGCACAAAATATATACTCAGAAAGCTGAATCGAATTATATTACAATAAGAAATGTACCTATATGGCACACAGGCTCGCTGCAGTAACTCTAATAACAGAATTCAACAATGGCAATTCACTGGAGTCACAGTTTCAAAAGAATCCTCTCAGTTAACAGCAATCCGTTTTGCATGGGGGTTCCAATCTAAGTGCGCCCCACCACCATTTCGCCCTCTTCAGGGCCCAAAAGACCTGCATGTCAGCGTTCACACATCAATTGGATGTGCCTAAAATGGTCAGCACCTGTACTAACAACTTTGGGGCCCGTCAGCTGCAGAGGGCCCTAATTCTGAACACACCACACATACCTATGAGTCTGCTCCTGCACTGAAGTATTTAGAGTGAATACTGATTTGTAATGTGTTGATGTTTAGAAAACTCCTCCCGTTAGATAAAGAGAAAAATCCCAAAGGTGAGACATTGAAATATTGGTTGCTGAGGCCTGAACAACATGCGGTTGGTGCTCTTAAAATAAAAATCCATCACTACTTCTCAGTACACTACTACACCCGCTATGATCTTTTGCTGCCGTGCAAAGCACTCACCATGATGAATGATGCCATTCTCCAGCAGAGCTTGTCCCAGGTTGACCCCTTCTTCCGGTTTGCTTATCTCCCCAATTTCTATGAGCCAAGATACAAACTCGCTGTAGAGAGAAGAGGAGCAACAAATGCAATTAACTCTCTGTTCCCTTTGGCCAAGAAGATCAACGCACAAGATGTGAACTGTCTAAGTGAATCAACGCATGTCAACACGAGGGTTAGTGTAGTGTAAGCGGCTGGAGTATAGGACTAGGACCTAGGAGACCCCATTCACTCACAAGTAAATAAAGCGCAACCAATTGTACAATAAATTGCAACAATAATTAAGACATTTAACACAAGATTTCCATGAGATAAGTTGTTTTAATTTACGCATTACAGGGGGAAGATGGAAACTCAACATGGGATTGCCATATTGGGTGGCACCCCCGTGTTTCTTATAAGGTGTAATTCTACCCTAATTCTGAACGAATGGCTGCAGTGCAGTGTTGTAATATGCAAACCAGAACTCAAATCTGGACAGAATACAAATGAATGCAACAATGAATGAAGGAAGGAGAGAGAGAGAGAGAGAGAGAGAGAGAGAGAGAGAGAGAGAGAGAGAGAGAATGAGAATATTATTACAGAAAGAAATAAACTTGATGAATGGGGCACTGTCAGTGCTCTGATGTGATGTGGCCGTTTGCCAACTTGAGCAGCAATTATTCTACAACTGCACAAAAATCCAGACGATACATGAAAAGGATTTCTGAAAGGCAGAGCAATGCAGAGGAAATCTGTGTTCAATAAAAAAGCTGTAACTCTTCCAGTTTGTGTAGGTTTGTTGCTTATCAAAACCAGCATCCATGCATCCAATTACACGGCCTCGGGTGCCCTATTTCAGCCTGTATTTAGGAAGAGTTGACTCATCTAAGCTGCAGGTAGTTCATTAAAAGAAGAAAAGGGAAAGTTACAGTTGCTTCAGCTTGGGTTAGGGGAATGTAAATGAAGGCTTTTCAAAGTAGTTTCTGCACCTTTAGACCCGTATGACTTAACAAAACTACATCAGACTTTATAAATTTGGCATAACTCTGCACTGGAATGTGTAGATGATAACCGCCGCTCACCAGATTTTTGAGAGCTGTTGCTCTGGAAGCTGTGAAGTACTTTTAAATGCCTTTTAAAATGGTGCTTACCCCTGCTTTGCTGTTTTATTGCTTTATGCTGTTGCAAATGGGCTTGCATATAACCAGTGTTTCGTTGCTAATGGCTCTCACAATCAATTTCAATACTCCATGGCAGGGAAGCACAAAACAGGAAATAAAACTGACTTACAAGGCTAGTGTTCTAAAAGTAGAAGAGTAAACCAACAAAGGGGCTGGTTGTGAAATTAAAACATTCAAAAGCACATGATGGGAGTGACCAGCTTGCTTCAAGCCAAGCTGACTTTATGAGCAATCAAGTCTAGCTAGACTGGGGCTTTGCCCTTGAATGCTCCTCCATACAAATAAAACCCCTGCACACAGAAAAGTAGCATGTCAAAATGGCAAAGCCGGAACACCTTTTTTTACATAAAAAGGTAAAGGGACCCCTGACCATTAGGTCCAGTCATGGCAGACTCTGGGGTTGCGGCGCTCACCTCGCTTTATTGGCTGAGGGAGCCGGCGTACAGCTTCCGGGTCATGTGGCTCTGTCCATAACAGTTACCTGTTGCATCACTGCATTGGATTTCTGATCACTGCTGATGCAAAGTCACAGCAAAATTACCTGATCTCAAAAGACCGGTGCATCTCTGCATGAGTCACTGTGTTAGTGTGCCACACTCTCATCTTTCCAACCAAGTGATGCACTCAGAACACTAACACCTGCAGAAGTGCAGAGGTCCTCCGAACACAGGGGCGGAGGAAGGGGGGCAGTGGGGGCAGTCCGCCCCGGGTGTCACCACTGATGGGGTGACAAAAGGCCGGGCGGCACCCACTGCGGGCATGCAGCGTGCCAGAGCCACACGTCTCTCCTGGGAGTGATGCAGTGACGTGGGTGCCCGCAGGCTCCACATTGCCCCAAAGGGTCCACCCGCCACTTCCCCAGTTGTAGGGCAGCTAAGTGGCAGGCAGACTCTTCGGAGGCCCCGCGGAGTGTCCATGCGCCGCTCCAGGCGCCTGACTGGCTTGCTCCACCGCTGTCTGAACACAGCTAATCCTTACTCTTTCACAGATCAAACATTTGCTTTTTAGAGTGTGAGAGTGAAGGGTTTCTTCATTTACAATTCGAAAAAGAAGTGTGCTGAAACACTTAAGCATATACTTGTAGCACCAGGGTATTTTGGTTCAGGCAGCATAGCTGAAAAAGTTGGTCTCTAGGAGAATACTTAAGAGTACATCTGAACCAGGCTGCTTGAAGGCTGTTTAGCAGCTTGTAATTTCAGCTGTTACAAGGGATCTGCAAATGTTTTTCTGAGAATAAATGAAAAATGAAAGGAACAAGCCCTGTTCATTTCAGTATTGAAATGAATAAGAATTAAAACAAATGAGCTTCCAATGAAAAACCTACTCATTCATTTGATTCATCTCTCATTAGTTTCTAATGTGTTGGAAAATTGAAACACCCTGGAACAAACTTTACAGGCCATAGAAAGCAAGCACACACACACACACACACACACACACACACACACACACACGTTGCTCCAGCAAGGTTCAATGAAAGGTGGGAGGTGCTTCAAAAAGCAGTTTGCAAAACTGCTCTCTGAAGCAACCCACTCCATTAAACTTTGATGGAGTGATGTTAAAAGGACCAGGCCAGCAGTAAGCAGGATTGCCTTCTCTCCCAATGGGGGACAAGGCGATTTTGCTTAGGGCTGATTTCAGAAGGGCAAAAAAGTTCTGAATTCAGCAGGATCACTCTCCCTTCCCATTGGCTGATATGAAAAAGGAGTGATCCTGCTTAATGCTGGGTCCCCACTTTGTGCAGCACCAGAAAGCCTCCCAATAACCAGATGCTTGTATATGAAAAAGTGGTTTGGCTTATTACTGTTCAGGGGTTGGGGGGGGAATTATTTCAGTGTTCTATGGAAGACTTTGCAATTGTTTGAAGGGTTGCCCCTAGAAATGTTCCACTGATAATGTTCCCAAGTGGATCCATCCCAAGTGGATCCATCCCAAGCTTACAAGCTGCCTGTCCAATATTATTTGTGTCAGAAAAACAAAAAAAATCAAAACTTAGCAAATGGTCCATACTGTTGTACTACTCAAGCCTAGTAGCACTTCATTTAGGAACTTAACCTGTCAGCACAACGACTGTCAGGAAAAGGAACAAGGGAGGAATAGGGAGCTGATTGACACGCAGCAGAGGTGTGCTCACAAGGATGCAAAATATGACACGAGAAAGAACTTTTGAGTTGATCCATGAGGAAAGGTTAGTAAGGTCAAGGAAGAAAAGAGCGAGGCTGACAGTTCTGCATACACACAGAACGGTAAAACAAACTAGAAAAGCACAGTTTGACATGTTTGACAAGAAACTTCTTTGCTATTTTGAGTTCCAAACAGCAAAAAAATGTGCAGCTCAAGTCTGAAGTGGAGGGAATGTCTAAGAATAGGTCAGATATGAAATGACAGGTTTGCAATAGTGCATTTTGAAGTTCATTGGCTTAGCCCTGCTGGGTGGTCAGGACCAGAATAGCAGCAGAGCTGCTACGGTTTGAAATCCACAAAGATTTTTCTTCTTTCTTTTTCATGCTTAGAAGGATTAAGAAGCTACGGCTGAAATAGCAAGTTTGCTTCAGGGGAAGCTTAAAGCACACTGATAGCTCACGATGCACATCTGCAACAAGAGTGTGGAAAGGAGCAAGCTTTGGGTTGGGGCTGTGGTAAAGAAATGTGTCTAGCCAGCCACAGATGGACCTCTTTACAGCTGTTGCCAGGCTGGGCTGGTAAAAATGAGCAGCATACACTATGAAATATATAAAATATCCAAAGCAATGTGATTAAAAAGCAGGGTGGACAAGCAATTGTGCCACTATAATTGGCAAAATCGATAGCAGACACCCTGTTCCTCCCACAGTTATGAGGATACAACAACACTACGGAGACTTCTCTTCACATTGGTCATGTCCACACGTAATGCTAAGCCAAGCTGCTGCTTAGTGCACTTGTGTGCCCTGCTGGGTAGGAGACGGCAACCACTTTGTTCTTCACCAGTCCTTTTAGCTCAGTTCTGCATGTGTCATCTCAGTGGAGTCACTAGGATGAATGAGGCACTGCCCCACCAACCTCTGCCCTCGGCCAGTGCCCCACCTGCCTATCACCTCACTTACAACCAATCAGGGGGTGGCTCTGCCTGTCATTGGCTCTGGCTCCACCTACTGCTGATGCTCTGTGCTTTCTGCCCTGCCCAACCCAATGGCTACCAACCACCACAGTGTAGATTTCATTGCTAAGCTCTCACCTTCCTAACCACAAGCTGCAATCATGGTCTGCTATTGGCTACAGCTCATGGCTAAAGAGGAGAGCTTAGCCACAAGCCTAAGGTTCAGCAACATGCTAGGCCAAACTATGGTTTAGCTGCTATGCTAAACTAGAAGAACCAGGGAGGAGCTGGCATGTTCGTGAAGACCCAAGCTGCTAACCCTGTCAATGCAGGGTTGAAAATATCTCTCCTTCTAAGACACAGGCCAATGTTTGAGCTGTTTCTCTGACATGCTAGGAATACTTGTCCTTCCTTCAAGTCTGCCCATCAATCAAGCACAAGGACACAGCAAGAGTATGGCCATGAAACTGTTCGAAGGAACCTTACACAGATGGAACAAATGCCCCTGAAAACAAACTTCCTGGCTGATCATTTCCGTATTAATCGGCCAAGCTGGAAAAGTCCTCTGAGATTTCTTCCTGTGACTCTCCGGTTCATGTGGGGCATTGAAGCATACTGGTGGTGTGAATATCTTATCTAATCTCTTCTTGTCAAATGCCTCCTGTCTGCATTCTTTTCCCCTTCCACCTCGAAAGTCTTTCCAAGGCTGAAATCTGCACTATTCAAAATTGCTTCCGAATACCCAGGAAAAATCCTGCATAAATTTAACAATAACTCCATTGTTAAATTTATGCATCTGGGTTTGATATGGCAGCCACGACAATTCTGAGTCCTGTAAGAGTATCTTTTAAAGCATTTTCTTCCGTGCAAAACAAAGGAAGATCATGGATTGTCAAAAACATGTCCAACCCATAATTCAAGCATGCATCGTGCACATAATTTCTCAACCTCCCTGCAGACTTGGATTGATGTTTGCAAGTCGTCTTCCCCTACCCGCCCCCCACTGGAATTTGCTGTCATTGCGTAGTCCAAGGGCATTAAGCAGGAATGAATGATTAATTTTAATAAACTAATTGTAATGGAGGTTAAAGACCCTTCCAATTAAATCCCATCAAAGCACATCTGATTTGGCTTCACAATACTGTCCACAGAAAACCCACGGTCCTTTCCGTTAATTGGAATGAAAAGGCCTTTTCAACCCAAAAGCCACTTACTTGCCAAGAAAGCACTTGGGAACAGTGCTTAATTTTCTTCTCCTGTCTTTGATAAGGCTCACTTTCTTGTTCATCATCATGTGATACAGCTTCTCCCCTTTCTCGGCGATCATGACGTACGCATCCCTCTCCATGCCCAACTTCAGACCTGGAATACAGAAGCAGGGTCTCCCTCAAAAGCTTCTCAGATGAAAGAAAGGATTTGCTCAAAGACCAACAAGTCGTGTTCCCACCCCACCCACCCTTGCTGGAAACTAATTTAATAAACGTGGTAGGGAAAACTTGGGGAATTGCCTAATTTATTACTTCAGCTCAGAAATTGGAGGCCTCTGGATGAAATCCAAACCTATGAGGTATATGATTTTTTTCTCCCAATTGCCAACCCATGGAATGGCAGGGGAAGAAAACAGATACTGGAGAAATGGCACTTAGTGGCAGGGATCCACCATTGCTATCCAAGGTGACCCCTCAGCGACCTTGTTGCTGACATGGGCTTCATAGGACTGGGCCACAGACCTAATTAGGTCTACCAGGCCTCCGCATTTGGCCCAAGAGGCCATTTCAGCAAGGCCATGCACACCTCGAGTACCCCGTCATATACAATGTCAGGTGTGGGAAAGTAAAGACTTGTCATAGCTGAAAGGGACAATGACAAAACGATAACTCTAGTTTCCGGCTAAACTATTTTGAGGTCCAATTGCCACTATCAGTTCCCTCTGCCATGTTTACTGCTCATGGGGTCCCCCTGGACTCAGATGTGTGGAAATGTTGTGTTACAAAGAGTCTACAGGCAGGACTCTAGACCATGGGTAGGCAAACTAAGGCCTGGGGGCTGGATCTGGCCCAATCGCCTTCTAAATCCGGCCCGTGGACTGTCTGGGAATCAGCATGTTTTTACATGAGTAGAATGTGTCCTTTTATTTAAAATGCATCTCTGGGTTATTTGTGGGGTCTGCCTAGTGTTTTTACATGAGTAGAATGTGTGCTTTTATTTAAAATGCATCTCTGGATTATTTGTGGGGCATAGGAATTCGTTCATTATTTTTTTTCAAAATATAGTCCTGCCCCCCACAAGGTCTGAGGGACAGTGGACTGGCCACTGCTGAAAAAGTATGCTGACCCCTTCTCTAGATACTCATTGGGTCCTGTTTGTGGATCAGCCACAAACTGCTCATAAGACTTTAATAAATGTGTGTTACTAGAACTATTTTAAAACTGCATTCGTATAAAGCTACATTACCCATTATCTGAGGTATATTCCACATTTATAAAATGGGTTGGCTGAAGCAAAAGACACACATGTGCATTATTTCTGCTTAACACCCACTGCATTTTCTGTTTCACACAAACAGACACATTCACAACACACTGCATGCCCCACTCCTCTGCTACTTATCTATGTTGCAGCCACAAAGAGAACTGATTTTAAAAAATCAGTGGTTACTGTATATCTCCCCGCCCCCCAAAAAATATGCTAATCCTCTTGGAAATCTACTTAGGTCAACCCTGACTGTCACTCAGGATGAGCATACCAAAAGCATGTTGAAGTAATTCAGAAGGTTACAGAGGTTAGATGGAATAAAGGGGAAGGGAAAAATAATCAATAGGCCAAAAACCTCTCATTTTTAGGTTTGAAGCAAAAAAGAAAAGAGTCACCCAATAAACACCCAGACATACTATTTTGCCTGCCTCACAAGATTTTTGACAAATGAAAACTAGAACCATATAATCTTCACCACACTACAGTCCAGTCTATGGCACAGATTTCAGATGTTTGATGCTCTGCCTGGAGAAATAAGAATATGCAATGTTTTGCCTTGCAGAACCCTCATTTGTTTTCATGATCCGATGCCTGGTGAAAAGATTTTGGCAGGGCAAACATCCTGGCTGATTGCCATCTTCCTCCATACCACGATGTTAGTCAAATATACTTGCTGACAAGTTCTGCCAAAGGTAATTTGCAAAGTCAGGTTGGGAGAGAAAGCAGCCTGTGTAATAGGACACATTTGTGGCTACATCATCACATTCCCCAAGTTCCGAAGTAAGCAAAAGATTACAATGCATCCCCTACTCAGCTGGTTTTAGGACAAAGCCAATCTTTCTTGCCTCAGCACTGATAACGGCTTGATGCTGCTGGAAGTGCATGAATCCAGATGGAGGAGCTTTTCAACAAAGGCCTGAAATATCTGCCTCTAAAATCTAACTGATTGATTGCTCTTCTCTGGTGAGTAAAAATTGCCTCCAGGAGACTACGTGAATCTCCATTGCTTTGTGGTACGCTAAACGCTTTGCATGGAGAAGGTCCAAAGTTCACTCCCTGACATCTCCAGCAAAGTGATATTAGATAAATGATATTGTTTGACTGGATTAGTGATCCAGTTAACTTATCTTGGATAGCAAGGATCAGAGAGATTTCTGTTGCCAGTCAGAGGAGACAATAGACTAGTCAAACTAACGGTGGAAAGCCTACACATGTCCACTCAGAACCAATAGTAGAGCTTATTCCAGGGAAGATGGCATAGGATTGTAGTCTAAGTGTCAGAAAGCTTCATCTACTGCCCACCCCACCTTGTTGTGAGCCCAAGGGGCTGCTCTTCTCCCTTTTTACTTCAGAAACTTACTGACCTTGAACTCTGAAAATGCCTCTTGCTTGTCTGGATGGAGAACAGAACGGGCAATAGGACTGTATGTAGGAACTACCCTACTGCACAAAGGTAAAATTTACATTCATTGTTCTGCCCACTTTTGCCTCTGACATTGGTCACGACTGGCATGTGACCCTTGCGAGGCTGCCAAGAAGAGAATGTAGTCTTGGGCTGGAGAAGATTCTTCAGCCCTGCTTCTAGACACTGAGAATCCTTGATTTGCCTGCCTTGCAGGACTTTCTTTCTCTTAAACGCATCAGGCCAGAAATTATGAAGCATCCTTCATCCATGCTAGGGCTGCTTCCCGTACTGAAGCTGCCTTCATTGTTGTCCTTGGCTAGCAACCAACTCCTCACACATGACAATGCATATTAAAAAAAGACGTTCTTGGATTTCATGTTAACTTGCTACTCTTTAATATGCACTCCCTTGTACTAAATGTCAAACAACTATTATTATAGGTTATTCATAAAATCAAAGAATTGTAGAGTTGCAAAGGTCATATAGTCCAACACTGGAAAACAGATTCCCCTTAGGAGTGAAACTGTCAGAAAACTTTCTTACCACACTTTGATTATAATTTTTTAGTCTTGCCCAGAATCAGAAAGAATTCACTTGTGCCCTTTATCCAGTCCACCAGTTTCCCCTTCTGGCTCCACATATATAGTAATCCCCACGTAGCCCCAGATGCAGACATAAAGGCTAAGTTATGCTGACATTACAATTTTAATCACAACAGTGATTACTGGAAGTGGCACGGAGCACTTCTGCCATGGCAGGGTTTTTCCACTGACACCTTAAGAATGAAAAGGGAAGGAAACGATCCAGCAGGATGTTTATAAGATGTTTCATTTGCCAATTTTATTCAAGAACGATACAGGTTCTCTCTTCAGAAGAAAGAGAAATGACATCAATGCTTGAGAAAAGGTCTTATTTTCCTTATGGGTTCTATTTATAAACTGGAGCCTTGCAAATCAATTTAGTAAATACAGAGCTTTAAAATACTTCAGTGCACAAAAGGAGCTGGCAATGTGACTCCTGCAACTATGCTGATGCGTGGGCAACTGCAGTGCCCAAGGAGTGCACTGAGAAGTCGCTCCTTCGCAAGTGGAAAAAACTCTCTCTCTCCTTTTGCCGTTATGTATTAAGAACCCGACCCCAGACACTTGAAGAAACCATAATTGTTCCTCTCTCAGATGGATAACCCCGCAATCGCAGACACATACACAGTCGGTCTCATTATTCACACAGCACATAAAATAAACCAGTCAATAACTTACTCTCTCTCTGTTCCCTTTCCTTAATGATAGCATCCAGCCATTTCTGTTTGTCCTCTGCTGTCTTGGCCATACAGACGAACCATTTGTTTTTGGCAGTGTTGTGTATCTTCCAGCCATTTGTCACCGTGTAACCATTGCTGTGGTAATCGGCTGCAAATACATAACAGTACGGCCAAGACTGTGAGTGGAAAGTCCTGAGCCTTCATGGAAAAGCAACTCACCTGGCATGCACACCTGGCAGACAAGACTGGACATTTTTCTTTATGTCAGAGCCAGCAAATTGTATCTGCTGTGAAAGCTCCATCAGAATTTCTAAGCTGCTGTCTCCTGCTGGGACACTCTCCGGTGATATTAACGACAACTGAGCCAGGGACTGAAGACCACAATTGCAATGAACACTGGGGTTTTATCATGCTTCCAAAATGGAAGCATGGCAGTGCAGGCTCTGACCTGTCACCCTCCACATTTCAAGGCATATTCTCAAAGTGACCCTTCAGTAAAACTACCTGCTGATAAGGGATGTTGGCTGATCCTTCTTGGGAGTTTCCATATACTCTAGCAAGCCTCCCCTCCCATCTACTGCTACAGCCTTTTTAATGATGATTAAGGGCATCCAGATAGACGTGGTACCCTTCCCTTCCTCTCAACGACGAGTGAGACTCAGCACATGCTGAGGCCAAGTAGTGTCGAAACAAGATGTATGCCATGCTGGGGGAAGGAAAGGGAGGTGTTGCTCTCTATTCACACAGCAAAAAAGGTTCGCTCTAGTTTGTTTGTTTGTTTCAAATCCAGTGATTAACAAAGTCTTACAAAATGTTTCAAGTCGGTCAACAGACTTTGCAATAGGTATAAAGGACACACAAATGCCCTTTCCTACACAGAGGCATCCAAAGTTATGAGACTTGGCTAGCAAGGTGAGGATATAAGGCCCATTGCCTCTTATTCCAGGAATGGACAGAAGGTAGGACGAGCATCTGCCGTTGCATTCTAATTCCCAATTCTTTAATGATAGCAACAACTACTCCCTCCCTCAAATTAGGGTGCTGAAACAAAAACAGAAATTGATTTTTCTGTGTAAGGAGCTTCATTTCGGTACTGAATATAAATCCCTAAGCTGAGAGGCACCCTGTTCTTTAATTATGTCTATGTCTGCACCACAGGGGGTAGTGGACTAACAGAGATATCACAAAGCTTGAAATCTGCCTACTCTTGTTTTATCCAATAAAGAAGGCAACTGTGCTCTCTTCTCTCTGAGAAAAGGTTCTTTGGTTCCTTACCTGTCCCATCTTCCACATTCTCAACCTCCATGACTTCCGTGTTTATTCGGCCCCTGAAGATGTAGAGGGAGCCATTGATGGACTTGGTGCGTTTGGATGTCTTTTTCCCAGCAACTCTGCAGGAAGGAAAAGCGTTGTTAAGAAAAATGTCTGTTCACTATGTAAATAGAAATGTGCTTTTTTTACTATCTTTAATAGTGCCTTCTCCCACAAATACGCATTCATTCTACTTCTTCATCATCCCTCGAGAATGTCCCATTCATCCCCAAGTTTTCAGAATGAAGAAGTGGAATAAAGATTCATTGCACATTTTAAAGATGCTTGTATGCATTTTTACCTTAGTTTCAGTCTATAAACATGCTAAGCAACCTTGTTTTGCAGGTTAATTTAGTGTGGCACAAGTGAACTGATTGATTCATAATGTTGCCAGTACAACCTAAAAATAAAGGGAAGTAGCTGATACTGTATATCTTGCTTTCAATCTAGCTGTCATGCAGGACAATAGGTCTGCCCCACTAAACAAAAAAATCTGCATGCCAATTATGTTATATTTAGCTCTTTGTGGATATGCAAAAACTCAATTAACAAATGCATCAATTCCTGCAATGAGGCATGGAGCCTCTGTTGGGCTACACGTCAATAAAAGCTGCGTCATGTTGTCAGTTTTAAGCAACATGAAACTGCTTCACTTCCTAAGCTTTAGTGCTCTGAATGGAGGAACCATAGCACAGTATTAGGCTGCATGTTTGGGGCACAAAAGGATTTGGGTTCAATCCCTGGCATATCTGTCCAAGACCTTGGAAAGCCAATGCCAACCAGACAGTATTGGGCTACATGGACAAAGTGTCTGGTTTGGGATAAGGCAATTTCCGAAGTTTCTCCTTGCTTTGCTTCAGGGGGAAGTCATTCAAGATTGACAGAGCTACTCTCTCGAAGCAGAGGAGGTTCACCTGGTGGGGCAGAGCTGCTACACTAGCTTCCCAGCAAGTGAGTTGCTGCTGCTTAGAAAGAGAGGTGAGAGGTGTAGCAGCAGAGAGATTGATGTGGTGCAAACACAGCAGCGGAGCCAATCCAGTGGTCCTGCTGGTGTGTTTGCACTGCTCCAACTTCCCCGTCACCTCACCCTGCTCCCTTCCAGTAAGCAACAGTGACTCTGCCCCTGTCCCCAACAAGCTGCCATATTATCACTTTTGTAATAAATTTTCGACCTTCCGGTGGTTTTGATGCAAAGACATTGCTTGGTGGCCTTAGTGTAGAACCCACATATGTTTTCTTCATCAAACTGCTTGTCACATTCCCCATGACTCTCAGGCCATGTAAACTGCTCTCACTTTCATCTGGCAGACAATAATTCTAACATCCCCATCTTTTGTACCAGGCAAAGACTTTTTTATGTGTCTAGGCCAGTGTTTCCCAACCTTGGGCCTCCAGCTGTTTTTGAACTACAATTCCCATCATCCCTGACCACTGGTCTTGGTAGCTAGGGATGATGGGAGTTGTAGTCCAAAAACAGCTGGAGGCCCAAGGTTGGGAAACACTGGTCTAGGCATCCCAGCATATAATGTAGCTGATTTTGTTTGGCCCTGCATGGTTTCTTTGGGTTTTATTGATCTGCTGCGGCTCATACTTCAATGATTTGTCTGCCAATTTTACACTGTGCTTTATTGCATTTGTATTATTTTAGAATATACACCCCCCAGAAGATTTGAATTGGGTAGTTTATAAGTTTAATCCATGGTACCTACATTTATACAGTTTCCTAAACCTGCTCAAGTTAAGTTATGTTGCGACGTTTTCTGTTGCGGCAGAAAGTATAAATAACAGGGGGAAGAATGGCAGACGTCACATGAATAGTTGCGACACAAATGTACAGAGCATCAACAGGAGAAGGCCTGATGTCTTATAGAGACATGCTGGCCGGGGCTGATGGGAGTTGATAGTTCAAAATATCTGGAGGACATTGAGGAATGCTGATTTAGGCAGCAGTCCTGGATGCTACGGGTGCTAAAAGCACGAACTAATCACATAAGAAGAAGAGGACTCTGAGATCAAAGTGTATCTAGCCCAGAATCCGGTTTACTATTTATGACTAAGACCATGGTTTGTTTGAAGCCGCATGGGGACCTTCCTTGTGCAACATGGGAAGGTTAAGGGGTGGTCAGTTAGGAAGGGTGCATATGAGAATGTATCTGCCCCCCTGAACCCTTTGAGCATGTGAATGCCTGAATATGCCTACTGCTGTGGATATTTGTGAAAGAGGCCTCAGAGTGGGATGTCTGAAGGATGACAGGCTGCAAGATAACTAAAAATCAGCCTAAGTGAAAGCATAAGCTCACAGCTGCAGCAGGGGAAAGCTGCATCCTATTAACATAATGTTAAAGCTCCATCTCTCAGTGCTGCATCCTATTAGGGTGTCACTTGTTGAGGCTTGCAGCTGGATAGCTACTACAAGTGGGCAGACATTTATTTCCATTCTGGATCAGAATTTAAATAGCAGCCAGACAGATGAACCATCAAAAAATTAAAGTAGCTTTGCCATGTCTAAATATATCCTTCACTATTAGGCAACATGCTGCAGACTCTCCTAGCTTTTAATGAAAATCAGATTCCGGAGAACTGGGCAGTGCTTGCTATGGTTATTAGGGAAATATAAACACAGATTCTTCGGGGAGCTGAAAGTGTCAGAGCCGTCTTATCCGACTCCAAGCCAAACTATAGAAGAGTTGCTCACTGATGCCTGCTCTGGACAAACAAGAGCACTCTCTCAAAAGGCAACAGAACATTTTGTTTCCTAAAACTTAGTGTTCCGGGAAAACTGCCTGCAGAAAGGGAGGGGTTTCATGAACTCGGACTACAAACAGAACCAGGAAGACTCAAAGAATAAGGGAAAGAGTATAGGCAGGATCAGAAAGAAGGGTGTTAGGAGTTGAAGAATTAATTGTAAGGTGCTCATGGTTAGCAAACAGAGTGAGTGGCATGTGGTCTAGGGGAATGGGCAAATAAGTTCAAGATAAAGGAGGACATGAGTAGCTGAATGTGAAAACAAAGGACACACCATGGTAAAACAGAAAAGGCAGAAATACAAAAACTAATCAGGAAATTTGTCAGTATCAATCCTTGCTAACTATGGCAAAGCTTTAGTTGGTGAAGGGGCTGCTGAAATCTCAGCTCCCAACTCTTTCAAAAGATAGCAAAAGCTTATATTGGTTGGAGGGGTTTTTTTTAAGGGAAAGCAAAAAAATAAATAAAAAGCATTACTTTCACAAATGATATAGCTGTACCTCTTCCTTGTTTTATGCACACTGCACCTGTTAGTTTCCCCCTCCCTCTCTCTGCATCTGCTTTCTTTGCCTAAGGTATTCACCAGAATCCCTCTGCGTTCCTTCACGCCATGCTTGGAAAAACCTCAAAATTGTCATTGGCAATGTGCCCAGCTTCCCGGTGCTCCTGCAAACCCACCTGCTCTGAGAAGGCCTGCGGCAGTAAACCTCACCTCCAGCACGGAGCTGACTCTGCAATGCATCATCATTTTAATGACGAATGCCAGGGCAGCAGGCTCTGCGATTCTGATCAGCATGTATGTCTACAGCCCTAGTGCTCAAAATATGAGGTGGGTCTTCCTTAAGGAAGCACGAGTCTTAGCTGCCCTCTCCTTTTTCACCCAGAGATAACGTAGCACAATTATGTCTTCTCTCTCTCTCTTTGTGTTTCAGAAGAATCATGGAACTTCAGAAGCAGCACAGACAGGTGCGCTCACCTGGATTTCCGCTTGCAGTAAACGAGGAGGTTATCAAAGAGAAAGAAGGTTCTCTCCTGGATGTTTCCCGCTGAGATTTTTAACAAGGTGCCTTGGAGCAAGAGCTGGGTGCAGATGTCTGTCAAGTTGGATCCCTTAAGCAGAAAAAAAAAACCACAGTGCCATCAATTCACCCTCTAATTGAAGTGGTAATCAACAATTCTACTTAGCACTCTTATATATGCTTATCACATCCATCTCTCGAGGGCTGCAAGGTGACATTACTGCAGTAAAACAGATGCTACATGTCCCCTTTTTATGTAGTTTCTCAGCGATCGTCAGAGCTAAGAATTCTCCTGTTTTTTAATAAGCCAGGTCAGGGTTGTCAACACAACAGCAATGGGTGGCAGTGCACCCACCAATAAGGAGATTCCTTCAGGATCAGAACAGTGGTCCATTCAGTCCAGCATCCTGTTTCCACAGCACCCAGCCAGATGCCTATGGGAAACGCGCAGGTAGGACTTGCACACAAGAGCATTTTCCCCCTCCTGTGATTTGCAGCAAGTGCTATTCAGAAGCATACTGCCCATTAGAATGAATGCAGAGCACGGCCATCTGGGTTTGTAGCCACTGATAGCTACCGTATTTTTCACTCTATAGGACACACTTTTTCCCTCCTAAAAAGTAAGGGGAAATGTGTGTGCATCTTATGGAGCGAATGCAGGCTGCGCAGCTATCCCAGAAGCCAGAACAGCAAGAGGGATCGCTGCGCAGCGCTCCCTCTCGCTGTTCTAGCTTCTGGCTTAGCCACGCGAAGCCTCTTCAGGGCAGGGGGAGCCTTCATCCCGCTGCCCTGAGGAGGCTTCGTGCGGCTATCCCAGAAGCTAGCACAACAAGAGGGATCGCTGTGCAGCGCTCCCTCTCGCTGTTCTAGCTTCTGGCTTAGCCTCTCAGTCCCTTCCTCACCTCCTGGAAAAGCCCCCAAGAACCGCGCTCCCTTTAAAGAGCCGCGTGGAGCGCATGTGTGGGTCTTGGGGGCTTTTCCCCGAGGAGGGAGAAGAGCAGCCCATCAGTGACAGGCTGCCCTTCTCCCTCCTTGGGGAAAAGCCTGCAAGCGCCACACACACGCTTCACGTGGCTCGTGAAAGGGAGCGCTGAGCAGAGCCTGGGAGGCAGACAGGCTCTGCTCAGCGCTCCCTTTAAAGAATTTTTTTTTCTTGCATTCCCCCTCTAAAAAATAGGTGCATCTTATGGTCGGGTGTGTCTTATGGAGCGAAAAATACGGTATTTTGGCACCAGTGCCAAGGTCTTCAATAATTGCCTGATAAATGTGTCTCAGAAGTTGAATATACCTCCCTTCCCCATTGAATTTTGACTGGATCCCAGACTCCCCTCACCTCCATTCTGGGCACGACAACAGTAAAGGTGATAAGAAGTGTCAGCACACTTTAGAAGCTGAGGGATGGTGCTGGTAAGCATGGGATCTGGGAATTCTGCAGTGAAGTCGATATATACCAGTGAAAGCTTCAACTTGACGGCAGTTTAAAAATAATAATAATCCTGCAAATTCAACAACACCCTACTGCACCCAACTTTGGGCATGACCCTATGGAAAAGCGCTCTCTCTCTCTCTCTGCGTGTGTGTGTGTGTTTGTGTGTGCGTGCGTGTGGTCTCTCTGTCCATGGGAGAGAGTAACCTGTAAGGGTGGATATGACCTGCTATTTGCTGCACACTTAAATAGCCAAGTGTTGTACAGTATGTACACCATATAAATTCAGACACTGCAGTACAACTGTAAACCATGCCATTTTGTATTTTGAGTTTTGTATCCTCCTTTTCCACTTCAGAACACAGCACTGAAGGTGATTAGCCAACATATGAAAACAAATCATAGAAGTAAAATAATTATAAAGTTCCAACAAAAACAACAGAAGCAAAATTATACTGCTGCTGTTTCTGTTGCTGTTGCTGTTGCTTTAAACGACAAAAGACATTTTTTGAGGGAGCAAGGGGGAAGAATCACTGTTATGAGGTCAAGGGCTTGCTTAAACAAAATCAAATATTCAAAAGGTAACAGAAAACCAACAAAAAAGGAGGCAAGTTGGACCTCCCAGGGCAGAGAGTTCCACAAATGTGAAGGTCCTGATTATTATATTAATATTTGGGTAAACTAAGGCTTTTGCAAACCATGGTTTGCCACATTTAGATCCAGAATCAAACTATGGTTTAACACTAACCAGGAAAGGAAAGGAAGCTTTGAATCTCCCTGCATGTGTGGGAGAAGAGGAGGCAGGAGCCCAGGAGCTTGAGGTTGCTCATACATGCAACAGCAAACCATGGTTTACTTTTTCATGCAAATACAGTCTATAGGCATAAGTGAAAAACGGATGCAAAGTTTCCATGACTACTCCAAACTACTGGAATGAATTTTTTACCAGATCCAATGAAACAGGGTGGCTTTTTTGTACATTTGCTATGCTTTCCCAAGGGCAGAAACACACAGGTAATCCTCCAAACTGCAATGACTAACACCCAGCAAATCACCTGGCGAATACATTTCACAAGAGAGAAATGTGTTGTTTGTGTGCTTGTATGTATATTTCTTGCTTTGTGGTGTGATTGAGAGGGAGGGAGATGCTAACAGTGACTTCCTTATCTGCTGTTCATACCAGACTAAGGAAGTGAATGAGATAATTTGACCTACTGGTGTCTTTCTGGGAAGAATAAAAAAGAGAACCATTGGGGGATTGTGAAACACACATTGTCAGCAGAATAGCTTCCTTTCCATTTTCACTGCGCCCACATTTGAATCAGTTTCACACTTTCAGCAGCAGAATGGTAATGGGAGGACAAAGTATAGGCAATTCAACAAATCTAATAAGAGTAGTAATAATAACCATCATTTATATGTAACTTTAGAGTGCTGTGTGCTACATATACATCATCTCAAAAACCCTTAGCTAAGAAATAGTAGCTCGTCTAAAACTACTTCATGGCAGAAAGGAGATTTAAACTGGGAGCTTCCTCAACTCAGCCTCAAAGCCACTGTGCCACAAATACCTCCCTCTAACTCTAAATGAGTGCTCTTGCTGATATATATATATATTGCATTTATATCCCATATTCTTCTCCAAGGAGCACAAGGTGACATACATTATTATTATGCCCCCCCCCCCTTTGATCCCCACGACAACCCTGTGAAGTAGGTTAGGCTGAGAGTCAGTGACTGGCTCAAGGTCACCAAGTGTTTGGCTTCAGGGACTCAGCTTCCTCCCCGCCCGCCGCCCCCCTTTGGCAGTAGATAAGCAGAACAAAGGAAAAGGGGTCTTCTTACCAGTTAGAAACTTTAAGGATCACAGCGAGAGAACAAAGAATCCATTTCCTAGGAATGACGGTGCTCTCAATTAAGGGTTCCACCCACTTCCTCCCTGGTCACCCACGTCACTACCACATGTTGTAACCTGAGCTCATAACCATGGTGCTTTCTGTGCTGCCACCTTATCAGCTCTTTTTGACCTTGAGCTGAGCGGATGAATGCTTTCCAGAGACAGTGAATCTGTTAACTCTCTCTCTCTCCCAGTGCTTCTTCTCCTAGCTGTTCCCCATCCAGTATTTCCCAGCTTCTGCCTTCTGAACTATGTCCCTCTGCAAACCACTGTTCCAAATCTATACTGTCCTCCTGTTCCTGGGAAGATTCAGGATCCTGATCAAGGGGAGTGGGAGGGGGAAGCTCCCACCATTCCACCTCAGTCCAGCCCTCCTCAGCATGGTCCTTGACACCCAGTGAGCTTCACAGCAGAGTGGGGATTTGGATCTCCCAGGTCCTAGTCCGACACTCTAACCACTATACCACACTGGGTCCCAACATGTTTGCTTGTAGCAAACTGCCTAACTATTTCCCATCCTTGTAGATCAGGCATAGGCAAACTCCGGCCCTGCTAGCTAGGGATAATGGTAATTGTAGTTCCAAAACATCTGAAGGGCCGGAGTTTGCCTAGGCCTGTTGCAGATCACCATTTTAATATTAATGATCAAGCGTTGTATCCAATATTAGTTCTGCTCAGAACAGACTCGTTTAAATTAATGGACATCACCATTTATTTCAGTGGGCTTACTCTGAGGAGGATAAAAGCCTAAATATTATTGATTAAGGTAATGTTAAAGAGGAGGGCTCTTTGGTAGTGGCAGCCTCCCAGAGAGGCTGGCTGCTGTAATCTCTGTGGTCTTTTCCACATCAGTAAATAATTTTCTGTTTGGGACTACAGCTCCTACTGGGAATGACAAGAGCTGTAGTCCAAAACATCTGGAGGGCACCAGCTTGGGGAAGGCTGTGCTAGCACCTGATCAGTGAGGCAAAAGGAGGAGATGATTAGAGAGAAAGCAAAGGAGTAGGAACAATTTAATTACTATGATTAACTCCCAGGGCAACACACATATCTACACATCTTTGGAACTTGTTTTGCAGACCTTTTAAAGTATTTAAAAAAGCAATCAGACTATTATCCAAACACAACATTTGCCTATATATTCCTAGGTCACCTGCAGGTTACAACAATTTCAAAACTACATCGACCCAAGATAAGCTCCTAATAGAGGCAAACTTATATGTACATTCTGATGGTTTTGTTTAATGGTGACAAATGCTGATTTTACCTTTTGAACTCTCCAAGTAATAGAATGAATTATGGTGGACAGCGCTTTTTTGTAAAATACCACCAATAAACATATCAGAAACAGTTTTCTTTCCCAGAATGCTCACTGTGGGACATTTCAACCCTACAAAATCAAGCCTGATCATGGTTTTGTTTAATAAAACACCACCTCCCATGGATGTCCTGGCAAAATGGCAACTGAGGTTTCGGACTTCCAGCCCAACTTACCACCCACCCCTCTCAAAAGCCCCAAGTCATATCAAGTCCAGAATGGTATTACAACTGAGCCTGGAGTCTCGCTGCACTAAACACGGCCTCAGAGCTTTGTTTGCCGAGCTGGCTATCCAAAAACACACACACAGCTGGATTATCTTGGGCTGTTCAAGTGGCTCAAGTTGGATGCCAAGAACATCTTTGAAGGGAAAAATGAGCAGGCCTTAAAACAAAACAACAACGGCAATTGTGGAGTACGCCCAATAGTCTGAATATGAGGAAGTTTACATGACCTCTTGAAAGATGGCTTCAGTGGAGGAATCCTCAGCTGGCAACCATCAGGCTGGATAATTTAACTGTCAGGCCCACTGTTCTCCCGGCACCAATACATCCATGAAGTCATTTAGCAATCACAGCACCATATAGTGGAATAAAAGACGTACTCTTCTCTCCCTAAAGTCTCTACTTCCACTAACAGCCTCTGCTACAGATGTCCAACTTCCATATCTGCCAAGCAGTTGCAGAATCCCTTACTAGCTGGGCTGATCAAAGAAATACTGTACTACTGATCAAATACATTTTCATTAATCGTATTTTTAAATACGTATGCATAAATTTATATATGGTTAAAGCAATCACTTTGAGAGGGGAATATTTGTTTTTAGATGTTACATGCATAGATTGTGGCAGGCTCTGTCTTAGAATGAGAGCGGGGAAGCAAAATCTGTGACCCTCGAGGTGTTGTTGGACTTCAACTCTAAACAGCCCCAGACAACGTGATCAAGTAGTTAGGAATGACGGGGGTTGTTACCCAACAACATCTGGCTGTCCATCCTTGAACCAGAGAAATTTCCCCCTCGAAAGAAGAAGAGAATGCCACTCCTAAATTGGCATTTACCAATGCTTCTAAAAGCCATGCAACACTTTTAAAAATCACGTCTGTTTAATTAGGGATGCATTTTCGAGCTTATAAAGAAGGCTTTTAATTGAATTTCAATTAAAGGCTGCACCCCTGATTACTAGCTTCTATCACAAGAGGCATCTCTGCTAAATTTTCCTCTTTGTCAAGCTTATAAATAGCCAATCATTTGGTCTCCTGTGGTGAAGCATCTCTAGGCAATCAGGCAGGGAACATTCTTTTGCAAATTGGAAAGGTCTTTATTTTCCTTTATCATCCCATCAGTGCACTTAGTTATACCAGCTTTCACCATGTGCTAGCTGGGGCTGATGGGAGTTGTTGTCCAAAACACCTGGAAGGCACCAGGTTGGCAGAGGCTGCCTTATGCAATCAGAACCCCAGGCCAATAGCATGCACCCCAGTTTCATCCTTTTTCCATACAAAGAATCATCTAAGTGCCTGTTCTTTATCTCTCTTAACGCTGAACCCTAGGTAATTCTGTTGACCACATAAAAAAGCTCCCCTGCATTTGAAAGTAGTTGATTTTAGCAAAGCAAACACACACAGAACACATATATATATATTCCAACAATAAATGAATGTTTATGTAAAATAAAGATCATTTTAAGATTATTAAATTTAACTTTAGAATTCATTTTAGAGATAGTGTATATAGTTTTCTACAGGGATTTGGTTTGTTTGCCCTGTTTGGTGCTTGATATAATGGTTCTGATATAATTGGTTATATCACTGATATAATGGTTATATCATTGATATAATGGTTATATCATTATATTATATAATGGTTGATATAATGGTTTTACCTTTTTTTCTTTACCTAGAATGGTTCTGAAATACATACTCAGATAGAATTAATATTTTCCAATTGATGAATAATCTTCATTTTCTACTTTTATTAGTATCTTATGAATAGTACATTTTAGTGCAATGGTAATTGTTGCCTTTCATAATTTGTATGGAATGCTGTACTTTTAGAAAAACATTATTTAAGAAAACAGCTCTCCTTAAAAACTTTCTAGTGTAATTTTTACAGCTACTTAATCTTACCATACATCACTTAAGACCAATGAGGGGGAAATCCATACATGACATTTCAAAAAAACCAGAATGTACTATTTGCAAAAACCTGCCACCATGTCAAGCAGCCCAAACTATGCATATGCACTTGGATGTAAGTCCCATAGTGTTCAATGGGATTTTCTCATGCACACAAACATGTAAAGTAATGATGGCCAAACTTGGTCCTCCAGCTGTTTTGGGACTACAATTCCCATCATCCCTGACCACTGGTCCTGTTAGCTAGGGATGATGGGACTTGCAGTCCCAAAACAGCTGGAGGCAAGATTGCAGGCTCATTGTTCCTCCAGCCATCGTACCTCCCATCCTTCAATGTGAGACTGCAGCTGCTCAAGGGCTTCCAGCTTCTCCATCTGCCTCTTGGTCTCATTGATATTGGTGCAGACTGCTTTCATTGCCTGTAATGCATTCTGCACTGCCTGATAATCTGCATGTTTGCTGGGTGTCCTCTTGGCGAGCTCCTAGAAAGAAAGAGGGGGAGAAAGAAATCAACTTCCGACAGCACAAGGTAGCCTCAGGTGATATTATGGAGATGGGAAATGCAACTGTGGTGTTGAAGCAACATCAAGGAATGTGTTGAAGCAAAGTTGCGTACACATTCAGGGATGGGAAATCAGTAGCCCTGCATTTGCTGTTGGACTCCATCTCCCATCAGCCCCAGACAGCCCGGCCCTTAGTCAGGGATGATGGGAGCTGGAATCCAGCAATTCCTAGAGGACCACCAACTCCCCACTCCTGATGCTTTCAAAGGAAGATATTAGAATTGTGGAATCATAGAACTGTAGAGTTGGAAGGGACTACGAGGGTCATCTAGTCCAACCCACTGCAATGCAGGAGTCTTTTGCCCAAAGTGGGGCTCGAACCCACAAACCTTAGATTATGAGTCTCATGCTTTACCGACTGAGCTATTAGGCTCAAGACTGTCAAATGATGTCAAAGCACTGCAAGATAAGACCCTCCAACTTGTAAATGTCTCTTCTTGGAGGGCTGAAATGCTTATAATTCTGGAAGTGATACCTTTAGGGCAGGGATGGGGAACCTGTGGCCTCTCAGATGTTGGACTCTCCCTTCAGCCCCAGGCAACATGACCACCAGCAATGTGGAGGTCCAGCATTGTGTCATGTTTTAGCCAGGGGAGTCCTCAACAGAGGAAGACCAGGAGGCCTTACATCAAGCCCTAGGTCAGGCTCCATCTGGGGGAAAGGAACCAGGATCCTGTGACGAGGGTCCCAGAGTGAGCTCAGCCTCTGACATTAAGGCTGAATGGGTCCCAAGCCTGAGGGAAAGATGGCACCTTAAAACACCAGATGGAAACCCAACCAATCGGGAGAAGTGTCCAACTATATGAAAGCGTCTCCTTAGGAGTAAGACCTTCTTTTCAATGAGACCTCTGTAGAAAAGGGAGCTGATAGGAGTCCGCATTGGTTTGGGGATGATTCCAGCAGCTCCAGACCAAAAACCCCAAGGCTGGGCTGGAAGAGCTGCAGGAACAATGTCTATGTACCAGCTCTCTGCTCTGCTTGGGAATGGAAGTCCTGCCTGTGCCAAACCTGACCAAGGGTGACCATGGGCTGCTCTGCTCCCATTGTGCCTCTTGCATGACACTTTGTTGTGACTCTGCTGACTTAGACTCTGCCCTTGGACCAGCCTTGGGTACTGCTTTTGTTGCTGTACTATTACGATACGATACGATAATCTTTATTGTTGTTGTCCCATACAGAACAAAGAAATTGAAAAATCTAAATAATGATCATAATCATAATCAATAATAATAATAATACATTTATTTATACCCCGCCCTCCCCAGCCAAGACTGAGCTCAGGGCAGCTAACACCAGGTATAAAAACAATTGATTAAAATACAACTTAAAAACAAGACTAAGTACAACATTAAAATAATAAGACATTCAAAAACCAACAAGCCAGCTATCCCAACCTGGTTAGTCCCCTAAAAACTCTGATACCCCATTTTTAAATACAATATACTCCCATAGAGACTCCTTACACTGCGTTTAAAACCAAAATCGAATTTGGATAGAAACTGTTTCTCAGGCGGGTAGAGTTGTTGCTGGCAGGTCCACTGTTTTCTCAGAAGCCCAGGGAGAAGAGGACACTCTGCTTAAAGGCCTGCCAGTGAACACACCAGGTTCCTGCACCCTAGTCTTATTTCCCACCATTCATCCAAACTCACTCTCAAAAACAATAGTCTTGCATCAGCTTGAAGACCAATACATAGAATCATAGAATCATAAAACCATAGAGTTGGAATAGACCACAAGGGCCATCGAGTCCAACCCCCTGCCAAGCAGGAAACACCATCATTATGTATTAGTTTTCATAGACTAGAGTTCAGTTTATCAGGTGTGTGAAGTGTTATCCTAAGCTGCAGGTATATATGGCTAGAGAGGTGACGTCAAACTATTGACATCAGTCATGTACTGGCTGGACCACAAGCCTGGCACATGTGGTGGTGTTGGTGGCTAGTCCTGCATTTTCCCAATGGTTCCAAACACCAAAATAAGACTACAATTTGTGTGGTTCAGACCAGAGCAGAGAAACTAGGTTAGGTTTGCTATGAAAAGCAACTCTGGGAAGACTCTGGAAACAGATGGTAATCAACAATGACCTGGGTTTGGCAAAGAGCGTAGCCCGTGTCTACTTAAAATTAATCATCTTTTTCAGACCTTTTACAGCCAACCCCATTTGGATAAAAGATCCTTTCAATAAAGCCTTACTAAACTTGTTCGTTTCCTCCTGGTACATAATAGGGTGTTTAAAATGTGACATTTTTAGCCTGTCTGGAATGTTTCACATTCTTCCAATACTCCTATTTGCTTCTTATATTTAGCTCTGATAGCTTTTAGCTCTGTGACCCAATGGCAAAACCGCTGCACAGCTGCCTCCTTCCACGTTTCCAGAGAGGCAGCTTAAATGGAGTGAATTTCAATGCAACTGGAAATGCAGCACCAGATCTGTAACCAGGCTGGTGTATTTTCCGAGCATAAGTAAACAAAAGAAGGAGAGAGAAAAGGAATCTACGTTCTTTCTGAGTCACGATTATCAACTCCTGTCCCAAGAAACAGCAAATTCTGTCAACAAAACGCATGGTGATGACTGCATGTACAGGTTTTGCTTGTTTCATTTTGCTACTCTGATTCTATAAGCTTCTATAACAGACCTTTGTCAAGCAGACCATTAGTGTTGCTCTTTTACTTAAAGGTAAAGGTAAAGGTACCCCTGCCCGTCGGGGCCAGTCTTGACAGACTCTAGGGTTGTGCGCCCATCTCACTCTATAGGCCGGGGGCCAGCGCTGTCCGGAGACACTTCCGGGTCACGTGGCCAGCATGACATCGCTGCTCTGGCGAGCCAGAGCCGCACACGGAAACGCTGTTTACCTTCCCGCTAGTAAGCGGTCCCTATTTATCTACTTGCACCCGAGAGTGCTTTCGAACTGCTAGGTTGGCAGGTGCTGGGACCGAGCAGCGGGAGCGCACTCCGCCGCGGGGATTCGAACCGCCGACCTTTCGATCGGCAAGCCCTAGGCGCTGAGACTTTTACCCACAGCACCACCCGCGTCCCTCGCTCTTTTACTTATTGCTAGCAAAATGCATGTCTTTGTGATGGGTGTCAAGGTTTATTTCAGAGGTGGGAACCTATAGCCCTCCAGGTGTTGCTGGCCAGCAATTCCCATAATCAGTGACCACTAACCACATGCTGGCTGGGGCTGGAGGGAGCTAGAATCCAAAGGCACCCCAACCCTTTAGGGATGTGGACTCTGCAGAAAAGACACATGCACACACAACTGTGGTATTTCAGGTTTCAGTTGGCGCCCAGATACCATCAAAGCAAGTTGCTTACAATGAGCTCTCCTTGTCTGGATCAGGAGAAACTCTTCTTGAACATATATCACGTGATTATTATTAAACCTGCAAAACAACAACCTGGAATAGGCATGCAAAACTGCCTGAACCAATTTTTTAGGTTCCGGGAAAGAGCTGACAAAATGTGCCCGGAGTCAGATAAAGCTTCCCACCCCCAGCTTTTAAAATGCAACTAAATTTTGCTAGCACTTTAGAAAAGAAAATGAGCAACAGATTGCGAGGCCATGCAGGGTGAAGCGAAGCTACGACTGCCAGGGCATGGAAAAGGTATCACAATCCATCAACAGTACAGATGTGTCACACTTGGCATGTGACTATCCTGCTGCCTTAACAGCATTGATGACATGTTTTGTTTGGCCTGAGTCAACATGCATCCTGCACTGGGTCCTTCTACTTCACCCGAGAAACCCACTGTTCATGCCAGTAACCCAGAAGTGCTCACATAATCAGGTAAAAAACAACAACACGGCAACCACTGTCTATTGAGCCTCTAATTATATTCTTCCTCTTAATGCTTAAAAAGGAAAATTAAAAACCTAATGCCCTCCCCCCTCCTATAAGCACATTATAATTTTGATAATGGAAAGAAATAAACAACAACAACAAAAAATACAAACGAAGGACTGCATTAAAAAGGTTAAGGGTACTTTTGATTAGATGTTAGGAATGCTCTCTGCTTCCTCAGTGAGAACAAGAGCGCCCTCTTTTATCATGTCTGGTCAGAATCCACTGATTCTGCGGCAATGTAATTTTTACAAAGTGAAACTTGCAGGCTCCTGGAAGCTGCAACCCCATCGGCTAGTTTCTATGATAACCATTTCAGGGGGAAATTTCACCCAGCAGCTAAAATCTTGGAAAGTTTGCCTTACTGCTCAATCACACATTTCAAGCAGTGGTTATCAAAAGGTGTGGCGCACCACACAAGTATGGTAAGTTAAAGGTAAAGGGACCCCTGACCAATAGGTCCAGTCGTGACTGACTCTGGGGTTGCGGCGCTCATCTCGCTTTATTGGCCGAGGGAGCCGGCGTACAGCTTCTGGGTCATGTGGCCAGCATGACTAAGCCGCTTCTGGCAAACCAGAGCAGCACACGGAAACGCCGTTTACCTTCACGCCAGAGCGGTACCTATTTATCTACGTGCACTTTGACGTGCTGTCGAACTGCTAGGTTGGCAGGAGCAGGGACCGAGCAACAGGAGCTCACCCTGTCGCGGGGATTCCAACCAGCGACCTTCTGATTGGCAAGTCCTAGGCTCTGTGGTTTAACCCACAGTGCCACCCGTGTCCCACAAGTATGGTAGGAGAGGACAATTTAAACATTTTGGTGTAGTACAGTACAGTACAGTACAGTACAGTATAGTATAATCATTCATTCACTGCAGCATATGGCTAGATGTCTTTTCAAAATGAGAGCAAGACCATCAAGACAATCCTAGCTGTGATCCAGAATTGTCATTTAAAGCACAGAGGGACATTTCTTGCTACCAGCATGAATGGTTCAGCAACTCTGATTTGCAGTTTGAGTCAGGGGGTGTAGTGGACTAGCCCAGAACTCAGTTCCAGGGCAGGAACACAGAGCGACAGAATGACCGGGAGCTTTGCTCAATCTCTTTGGAGAGGCACATTGAAGTTTTCTGTGCAGTCCCGAAGATTGCTACAGAACTGAACCCTGAATCTGGAGGCCCTGATCCACAACCTAAGAAAAGACCAAAAAGAAAAACACCCAAGTACATTACAAAGGCTTAATTTCTGGATCTGGTTTGAGATTAATATACTGGTTGCTGTATCACCGTTTTGGTTTTATTATTTGTTTTCTTTGCCTGCTAAGGATGATAAGACTAAGAAATGTTTATTGGTTTTCAGGAATTATTTAGATAGTTTTTCTACATTGTTTTTTAAATTGCTTTTGTTTTCTCTGTATTGCTAAAGGCGAGACTGCTTTGCTATTTTTTTAGAGGTGCCCTCATAGCTTTCTGAAGGAGGATTAGGAATGTTTTAAGATTCACTGCAACACAAATGTTTAGGTTTTTTGAGGGTGAAGCTTAGAATGGCTTTGGGTTGAGAATTTTAAAGTGTCTGTGAGCACCAGGAAAGAAGAAGCCTAAGGTATGCTACTGAACTTTAGTTTTGACTTCTTCGTAATTTAAACTTTGGAGGTTTGAACAGGGATAGAGATTTCTGTTGGGGCTGATAAACACAGTTGTGCTGTGAGTGTGTACTTTTAATCATGTGAGATTCAATCTTGTACAGTGGTACCTTGGTTCTCAAATACCTTGGTTCCCAAATGCCAAAAACCGGTAAGTAAGTGTTCCGGTTTTCGAAAATTTTTCAGAAGCCGAACGTCTAATGCGACTGTCAGCTATTGTTTCCAGGTCACCTGCACCAATCAGAAGCTGCGCCTTGGTTTTCAAACATTTCAGAAGTCAAACGAACTTCCAGAATGGATTAAGTTTGGCGCTTTTGTTTTTGCTATTTATTTTGCGTTTTTTGTTTTTGAAGCTTTTTTGGTTAATTTGTTTTTCTGACTGGGTGGAACCCAGTTCAGCCACTGATTGATCGATTGTGTGACTGCAGAAATGGATAAAAGCCCCCCATCCAAACAATGACTATCATCAGTGCAGGTAAGAAAAAATAATAATCCATTTTGCATTGCTTTCTATGGGAAAGCGCACCTTGGTTTTGGAATGCTTTGGTTTTGGAACGGACTTCCAGAACAGATTTAGTTTGAGAAGCCAGGTACCACTGTAATCTGTTCAACTGTGTCTTACAGGAGCTGTTTTTAAAAAGGAGAACAATGAGCTTGGGGTAGATTAAAGGGCTTTGATATCCTGTGATTTTATACCTGCATACTGGGTTGTGCCAATAAAAAGACTGCTTAAGAGTCCAAACCCTCTCATTGCTCCGAGACTAAGGGTGCACATACCTACATACTTGAGAGAGGAGGTACTGCAAACAAGTATCTGCATCATTTGATGCAGACAACCTAAGAAATTATAGGTATGCATGCATATTCAAATGGATTCTACCCAAATCAATTTCAGTCCTGCATACGTCCAATTTTATAGTCAGGCCAAGGTCAGTATTATATGAAACGAGCAAGGGAAATGGTATGGAGATGATGGCCTAGCAAAACTGGTGTGTGGTTATGAGATAGGAGGGAAAGGCAAGATGAGAAAGCAGGCCAGTGGACAGGAGTGCGTGTGCAAACATTAAGCCCAGTATGGAGAATTAAGCCCAGAGTGACAAGCTGCTAGTCCGAGGGTTTAAGATGCAACTGAAGTATGCACACACGCACATAGGTTGAAATGTACCGAGGTCCAAACCTGACCTGCACCATCCCAAGTACAAAGCAATGTTCAGGTGGAATTCCTGACAGGGCAGATTCGAAGTGCAAAGAGGCCTTTTCTTGGTCATGCCAGGAGAACAGAAATGAGCACACAGCAGAATAGAGAGGATGGAAAGAAGAGAGCATCTTTACAAAACAACATCTTGAAACCAAACCCAGCTCTAGCATTTCCTCGAAGAAAGGATGTTGTTGTACAGAAACTGGTCTTGTTTTCGTCTCACCGCCCTGCCACCGCCCACTTCATTATCCTCCACACCAGATTAAACATCTTCGTTTGTATACTTAAAACAGGGAGCAAGGCACATACTTTTGCTGATGAAAATTACAACAATCCACATAAAAGTATTCCCTTGCTCCACCCTCTTGAATTTTCAGAACACTCCCTTCGAGGAAAGCCTGTGAGATACTTTATACAACAGAATGTTAACTCTTGACTTTTTTACTCTGCATGATGAAACGCGGTTTGTTCTTGCAGAACAGATTTATGGAAAACCTAGGACTAATAGCAGGCGAGAGATTGCACCAATCAATCCCGTTTCCTGTCATCCTCATGAGTGCAGTGGGATTTTTTAACAGCAAATTTAATGAGTCCGGCAGCAGAATGCAGATTCTGGAAATAAATCCAAGCAGGGCATAGCCAAACAAATCCTAGATAAGAGCCTGTAATTCAGTGATAAAATACATGCGTTGCATACACAAAGTCTGAGGTTCACTCCATGACCTCTGCAGTTAAAAGGATATCAGGTAGCACAGGTGAGAGATGCTATTAGAGGGCCCCTGTCAAGCTGGGCTAGATGAACAAATGGTCAAGACTCCAGATAAGGCAGCTTCAGATGTTCATAAACAGAGAGCCATGATAGCCAATGAATATGATTCGTGTTTCTTCCCATGCTTTGGATAACTTTTTTATATTTATCTTTTGCATTGCTTCATTACTATTTCAACAATACTGGTACATGGTGTTGTGAGCTCCTAATTGGTCATGTTTCCTTGTGATATACCAGATGATGCCTTCAGCTGGAATCATGTGAAAACTATTTATCCCCATTTTCAGGCTGAATCACCAGACCCTGCTTCATAGAGACTGCTTAAATTAGCCACCCCTGCCCTAAAGATTCACTGTAGGAACAGCTATGTCCCAGGGAGCTTTGCAAGTTGGGCAGGCTCATCCAGCTTTGCCCTGCGTGGCATTGAAATGCCCCACGTCAAAAGCCAACTGGAAAATGGTGCTGCTGTTGATGTTCCTAAACTGGCCCAAAACCAGTTCCTGCACCCAAAGGAGCCTAGAATGCCAGCACGTCTCTAGCCTGAATAGGTCAAATTATGCTCCTCAGATGTGATGACACAGTAGAAGCCCTGCTTCCCCTGTACTACCACAGTCCATGTCTCCTAAAATGGGAGGCAACAAGTTTCAAATTAGGGTCCCATAATTGCTTCAAAGTAAATGCAGCCAATTTAAGTACACTTTGAAGGAAGGAAGGAAGGAAGGAAGGAAGGAAGGAAGGAAGGAAGGAAGGAAGGAAGGAAGGAAGGAAGGACAACCTCAGGTTACATACGCTTCAAGTTACAGACTCCGCTAACACAGAAGTAATACCTAGGGTTAAGAACTTTGCTTCAGGATGCGAACAGAAATCGCGTGGCACCGGCATGGCAGCAGCAGGAGGCCCCATTAGCTAAAGTGGTGCTTCAGGTTAAGAACAGTTTCAGGTTAAGAATGTACCTCCGGAATGAATTAAGTTCTTAACCCGAGGTACCACTGTATATTCTGTAGATTGGCCTGCAAGCAGAGGTCTTTCCCATCATCAGCTTTCATCCTTGAAGAAGGAAGGAATGAAACCTGTCAGCTTCTGCATGCACAAAAATATTGCTCTCCCACTTAAGCTATTTTCAACAATAAGCCAGTATTATTTTAGGCTGAAAACTGATTTTTAAGAATGAAGAAGAAGCAGGTTTTAATTTTCCTATAGGGCTGTGAGCTCACACACAGACTTCACCATAAATCTTGAGTTGGGAAATATTTTAGCACCTTAACCTCTAGCTAATTAGCACTATCCTCTTTTAACAATCCCGAAGGGGGAATAAAGGGCACCTTGTCAGATTTCCATCACACTTCTTATAGGCACTGCTTTCCATTTCAAATTTCTGACACCTACCATCATTAAGGCTTGCAAAGCACCATGCTGTTTTGCATTACCTTTCAAGTGGATTTGGAGTCTGGCAACTCAGCTCCTGCCTCCAGGTTATCCTTTCTCAGAAGCACAGGAATCTCCCAACCAAGGATGCAGCCTATAATTATCAAATGTGGCTTTCAAGTGGCTCACATTGCTGCAAGGCATGGAAACCAAAATAATGCCGGCTTGAACTGTAGCCAGATACCTGCAAAATCCTGGGTGCAAGGGTCAAAAATCACAGCAAGCATCCATAATCCCCACACCACGAAGTCATCAATCAGGTGACTCTGAGGGTGTGCTGCTGTGACCTACATATGCCGATAATGTTAGGGGGCAAGAGAACAGAGGTAAGTGCATTTAATTCCCACCCTAAGGATATGATTAACACATGATCACTGCACCACTACAACCACCAGCCACCTGAGCTCATGGAAGCTGCCCTTTCTAAAGGGAAACAGTTCTTTTGGTGCTTGGGCTTCAATTTCCACTATGCATTAGCACAGTGTAGAAGGGACCAGGGCTGGATTAACACTTATGGCAGTAAACTACTGAAATCTTGACTACATAGCAAGATGCCTTATACAGTGGTACCTCTGGTTACGTACTTAATTCGTTCCGGAGGTCCGTTCTTAACCTGAAACTGTTCTTAACCTGAAGCACCACTTTAGCTAATGGGGCCTCCTGCTGCTGCCGCACCACCGCCACGCGATTTCTGTTCTCATCCTGAAGCAAAGTTCTTAATCCGAGGTACTATTTATGAGTTAGCGGAGTCTGTAACCTGAAGCGTATGTAACCTGAAGCGTATGTAACCTGAGGTACCACTATACAAAGTTAGACTATTGCTCCATCTAGCTTAATATCATCTACACTGATAGGGATTTTCAGTCTTTGAGACAGAGGGCAGTCCCAACCCTGCTTGGAGATGCCATGGACTGGGAGTGGGATGCAGGCAATGCAGATGCTCTACCATTGAGCTAGGGCCCTTCCCCACAGTTTGTGGTTTATCTGGAGCAAAGCAGCTGTGGCTTTCATTGATGCACTCTCATGTTAGTCCATATTTTGTCATGGTATGGCTTAGCACTGAACACAAACCAGGCCTTAGTAAATTTAGGTCACCTGACCCTGAAACCCTTGAGAAAGCTGGATTTGATAACTCAGCAATAAGTAATGTCACTCTGCTTGTGCTCAGGAGCACTCCTTTTTATTCTTAAAAAAAAAACCCCTGAATCCTAAGCATGGAAAATAGGTTCTAAGGCTGAGCCTTTGCTCAAATTAAGTCCTGAAGGGCATCTAGCCTAAAGCTGAATCCAGGTTTGGAAAACTCTTGGAGGGGGAGTTTACCTGTGACAGAACTGGTGGTTATGACCTTGGCTGAACAAACAAGGAAAATGTTGCCTGTGTATATAAGGCCCTGAAAATAATCTTCTTTATTTCCTTTGCAAGATGGAGGAATCGAATCCCAACTCATAGCTCTGGCCTAGTCTACACATACAGCAGAAAGTGGTAGCAGAATAGATTACGGGAGATCACATCGTTTCAGTGCTTTCCTCCACGCCAAAGAATTCTTTGCAAATGGAAAAGTAACATAGTTGAAACAGTGCTGGCCTAGAATCTCTCCCCCTGAGGTGGTAGATTTGGGGTCCCCATACCTGCAATCTCAAGTAACACAGGTCACGTCCCTACCTCAGAATTCTGCAACCTAATCAGGCTTCCATCTGTGGTCAGCACTAAGAATCTCCTTTCCCTCCTGTTTGCTCAACTTTGAGTTTCGACACTCCCATAAACGCCACAGAAAGCCAACTATGCAACCCAACCCAATGTGGATATATAAGGAAGCATAAACATTATAGAGGCCCTTGGAGAGGAATGTATACAAACCACATTTATCAAATCCCTATTTCCTCTGGTCTGTTGGCCCATCCTAGAGGTTTAAGAAGTCCTCCAAGTGTCACGCATAATCCCAATGCAAATCCACGGGACTGACAGGCTTCAACTTCCTCTCAAACGTTGAGCCAATGTAAATACACGGAGCGGGGTTATTTCGTACTTGTTGTGAAAGCTGACGCGGCATTTTAAGAAAAGCTAAATTTGTCACAGCCTGACTCCTAGACTTAGCTACGTCAGAACAGATAGGGCAAAATCCCGACTCAAGTATTGCTACTCATTAACATTAAGAAACACAGATTCATAGAAGTCCAGGACTACATCCAAAAAGGCAATTTTGCACACATCTCTTGTGTGTCTTATCTCCACCCAGCAGTGACGGACCTTGGAGTCTCAAATTTCAGTGGCACCCCGTGCAAAATTTGGTGCCCCCCACCCCAAGGCTCCACGCCACTCCCGTAAATCTGCCTCTGCATGCAGGACCAGTCTACTTGAGATAATACAAACTGATGAAATATTGCTAGCTCATAAGCTTTTCACTGTCAAAACAAAGAAAATTCCTTCCAGTAGCACCTTAAAGACCAACTAAGTTAGTTCTTGGTATGTGTATCTGAAGAAGTGTGCATGCATACGAAAGCTCATACCAAGAACTAACTTAGTTGGTCTTTAAGGTGCTACTGGAAGGAATTTTCTTTGTTTTGACTATGGCAGACCAACACGGCTACCTATCTGTAACTGGAAGCTTTTCACTGGTTATGCATCTGAAAGCCGACACTGCTCTAATGGCTGTCAAAGGGAGCTCATTTCTTCTTAAGGTGGGTTCTTGTGCCTTTATTTTTTTAAGAAAATGCATGTAAGTTATACATACTCATATTTAGAAATAACAGCTTCATTTTAAATAAAAATCACATTTCACCATAGTGGGAAAGGCTGTGACTGGTGCCCTATGTGCCTGCACCGTCTGCTATCCAGGTACCAACTTATCATCATAATTTTACTGCAGATTTCTCCTAATAAACACATTTTTGTATGCAGTTTTGACCCATGGACACATTTTTGCGAACAAATATTCCTTATATAAGGCACTTTTTATGTTATTTGGCCTAGAATATGGCATACTGTCTCCTCATTTTTATGAACATTATTTGGTTGGAGAACCGCATCACAAAATGTGGATAAGTGCAAAATTTGAAGGATAGATGTGTTTATGTACACCTATTTTGTAAACCTGTACACCTTTGGAACCGTGAATCTGACATACTCACTTTTAAATTTGAAATGAACTGAATTTCTCCCGCATTCCTACCACCTATACTAATTGTCCTAATTTTAATAATCTGTATTGGATTTCAATGATACACATATGGTATGAAGTCACACAGAAACTGAACATAACAAGAAATACAAAAACAAACAATAGCAACTTCCCCCTTCTATGCCAGAAGCCAGGTAAGCAATCATATTCATTCTTATGTGTAGTCACTGTTGCCTATTTATTACATTTTCTGTGCTGTTCTTGCAGGGGCCTTATAGACCTCTTTAAAAAATAATACTAATTAACCATACATGAGGAAATTATACTTTGAATGTCTGTCCCTAAAAGAAAAATACATATCATTTTTTATTGTCACATTTTAAAGTACAAACCTTTGTCTCTCCTCAAAAGAGGTGCAATTTAGGCTACAAAAATGATTTGTGCTGAGGGTTACATCAACTGAGAGGGATTTTCAGAATGGCCACTTACAGTATAACTTCCCAATCAAATCCAATTCAGAAGTAAACGTCAATGAACCAAGTGAGTCCTGGTTCGAGCACAAGACGTTACATGGAAAAATTGTCCTGTTGTGTCAGCTGACCAACTCAAATTACCCTTAAGGGCCCTTTAATTTCAATCAGATCAGAAGCTGAGTTCAAGTGCTCTGCTGCTTTGCACAAATGATGATTCCTCGCTTGGCCAATTATCAAACTACAGCGCATACACTCAGCTGCAGGCAGTGCTTCAGAAGCAGGGAAGAAGAGCAGCAGTCCCTCCCTCCATGAGGCAGATAACCTTCAATGTGATTTGGCCATGGGCATGGATAAAGGAAAAAGGGAAGAATCACAGAAATAAGGCTCCTGTGTGATCATGCTGAGAGGAGCTGCACCTCACCACTGATCATTTCTGTCCCAGGGCACAACGCATGTGAAATTTAATAAAACAAGTCAAGATCGCTCAGTAAGATCCATTGTCTGTTCCAGTGATAATGAACCTGTGGCTCTCCAGATGTTGATGAACTCCAACTCCCATCAGCCCCTGTCCTCATCGCCAATGGTCAAGAATGATAGGAATTGGTAGTCCAGCAGCTTCTGGATGGTCAAAGGTCACCTTTGGTCTTCTTGAGAACTCCAAGCAAGCATTATACAAGCACATCACAACGGACTAGTCTTCTTCCACCCAAACTTGCAAGAGTGTTAACGTTCCACAAACGCAAGTCGGAAACCACATGTGCAACAAACAATTCAGGACAAATGCTTTGTTACCTTCAGGAGCAGTGGGTATTTGCAAATCCTCTGGATTGGAGTTAGGAGATAACCCTCAAGTGGAATGTCTGTGGTCTTTCTGCCTCCCAAAAGCATGCAGCTCTGTAACCAGAAAATAAAAAGAATGTTACCCTTGACTCAAAGCTCCTAGGGACTTTCAGGGAGTTCAGAAAATGAGGATCAGTTCAATGTATGCGAGAAAATGAAGGAACATGTTATTCATTCATTTCCTTTCCTTAACAGACTTCAAGGAAGTCTCCCACCCAGGCACTGACCAAGCCTAAACCAGCTTGGCTTCATGGCATCATATGGCTTCTGCATTAAGAATTTCAAATTCTACACTGTAATCCTATGCATAACTAAAATAAGATGTGACTGGACAGACACATTAAACTACATGATATCACGCTAAATCATTGTTTAGAAGGCTGGGCAAGCCTCAAGTTCACATATCATGCAACTGCAAGGAGGAAGTTGGGCAGCTTTTGCTGCCATTTTGGCTTACTGCCTACACTGTCACTGAGGTTAATGTTACTATGGGTTTGTTTAAAACAAGCAAACTCCAAACCATGAATTCAATGACAGTGACTATGTGAGCTGTCTTTGGCATGGTTTACTATGCAAAAGTGGCATACAAATAAATGATGATGATGGCTTGTTTAAACAAACCATAGTTAGCATCTACCGTAGTTTAGGGTTCAGACAAAGCACTAAACTGCAGCTAATGGAAAAGAGAAGTGAAATCTTCTGAGCTCTTCCTCACAGCCAGGGCAAGGAATATGCAAGCCTGAGGATTGCCTAGGACTTTTCACCTAATGCTAAACTATGGTTTAAACTTTAGCACGATGCCTGAATGCAACCATAATGTCAGTGTATGGATCTATACTTTTCATGAAAAGGAACACCACCGCAAAGACCGCAACCCTTCTCCTCCCCTGCCCCACTCAACTTCACTGCACTCCATTGCTTTAAATACTCTTCTCCTCACCCAGTTCATTTCCAGTATCGAAGCCAGGCTTCTACTCTAAGCAATGGAGCAACGCCAGGTAATGCTGATGTAAAGGTGGTGTTTTCCTGGTTTCCATCACATGCTCCTTCGTATATGTGAACAGCAGAACCCACTCACTCATCCTTACAATGTGTCCCTGGGGTGGATGGGAAGGCAAAGATATCCTATCACATCCAATTAATCCCCTAATCTAAATAAATTAATAAATAAATGGCCCTTTTAGATTCAGTGATACTCTATTATGAGCATGCATGAATAGGATCAGACTGCAAGAAAGCCAAGATTCTGCGCAAACTGGTTGGATTTTTGCTAATTAGTTCAATTTGTCCCTTTGGAAGCAGACAACAATTTAAAAACTCTCAAGCTCAATATGCAAAAGAATTGACAGTGAGTAACATCCAATGCTAGTCATGTGCAGAGTAGACCCATTGAAATAATTCATTGCAATGGGTCTACTCTTGAGTGTGTGTAACAGTGGCTATCACCCAAGATTCCTGCGAGTACGAGGCCCCTGGAATGGAGCGTAACAGCAATCACAATTTATTTTCACTACTTGCACTCTATTCCATCTGGGTCAAGTTCTCCAGCTCCACTTGCCAAACCAGATTCTCCAGAGAGACACTAAAAGACTTGGTGAGGAAGATGAGGTTCCTGCACTGCTGTCTACTTCAGACAGCTAGCGGTCTAAGTGGAAGGTGGAGCACCTGTTGAGTAATAGATTTCTTCTAACTCCTAATTCCCTCTATCACTCAGATCCTCCTCCTCCTCTATGTGATCATCCTAGCCTTCCCCTGAAGCTCCACAGAACTTCAGAGTGATGCCAGAACCCATGCTTCATAAAATTGCACTTTTTGGCAAGTACCATAGTTTTTCAATCATGTGTTCATTTGGAACACAAAACAGGTCACCAAACCCTCTTTTCCTGCCAGAAGTAGTGTCAGAAGTGAATCAGCAGCACAGACTGAAATGCACCCAGACCAGATGCACATTCCAGAGCAGCCTGAACATCCTCATGGGCGCATGGCAAAGCTTCAGTTCCCAGAGTGGTTTTAATAATGGGGGTGGTGTTCCTCTTGAGAGCACCTAGTCCCCCATCTCTGCCACAGACTTCTTCTTACTTAGTAAGTACCTGTCAGGTAACAACTGGTGTTTCTCAAGTCCTGAGCCTGCCAGCTTTTGCCCATCTGGGGTTCTCATGAGATCTCCAGAGCATCATCTGACACAGCTGCCCAGAACTGCTTATGAGTTTTGCACAATGAACATTTTCACTCTTCAAAGATGTTTTCACCAGACACCAATAATTAGATTTCCTCTATAGACACAGAGTCTGGCTTCGATGCACACATTTTTCAGACTGTTTCAGGCTGGCAGTGCTGGCCACTACCTCCCAAAACTCTCGTTCCCATTTTCCAGGGTTCTTGTGTGAATCATAAACCATTCTTGTCCCCCTTGTTGTTTTCTCCAGTCTTGGCCTTTGAATTCAGCACAGAGTTTCCCCACATTTTCCAAGGCAGGTCTCTATTTCAGCCACTGTGAGAGCACCAGGGCCAATTCCACTCACACAAGAAACTCTTTTATTTTCTCATTTGACCTCATTAGATGGGGACATTATTATGCTGGGCAGGATTGGGGAAGGGGGCAGGGTGAAAAATGGGGGGAGGTTAACATAAGGAAATACCAGCCTTCCACATATTCCCTACATACAAATGTCTTACAAAATCTCATTTTTTGCAGAAACAAAACAGCACCACTGTCTACAAACCTTCCTGCCTAGTCAAAAGATGAGGTGACGTTGCTGAAGAGTTTTGTTTTCCGCCAGTCCAATTAGTTGATGCAGAGAACATTCTAGAATAATGTCTGCACTCAAAGTTTCTCTCTTTCTCTCTCTCTCTCTCTCTCTCTCTCTCTCTCTCTCAAAAATTGAACAGAGATGCTTATGTTTGCAAATGGAACAAGATGAACTTCTCTAGCTACGTGATAGCTTCCAAGGAAGGTTCTCTGAGGCACATTAGCATCAATCTACTACCTTCTTCTTAGGTATGCTAACTATCTAGATCAGGGGTAGGCAACCTAAGGCCCGGGGGCCGGATCAGGCCCAATCGCCTTCTAAATCCGGCCCGCGGATGGTCCAGGAATCAGTGTGCTTTTACATGAGTAGAATGTCTGCTTTTATTTAAAATGCATCTCTGGGTTATTTGTGGGGCATAGGAATTCGTTCATTATTTTTTTTCAAAATATAGTCCAGCCCACCACATGGTCTGAGGGATGATGGACCGGCCCACAACTGGATAAGGTTGCTGACCTCTGGTCTAGATATTCCAGCAATCTGGAGATAACTGTTGGGGGAATTAGACATGGGGAAAGGGGTTAATTTCTTTCATGGGCACAAATCACCCCATGTATGAGATATAGCCAGCAGGTGCAAGGTCAGCTAAGCCAGTTACTATGACAACGGCCCAGTGCCATCTATATAAGTGATTAAGGCATGCCAGCACATTAGTCAGTTGGTGAGTCTGTCCATGAGTCGGAGTATGTGTTAAGGCTTGAATCTGCTGGAGCAACAGAAATACTCCCTACTTGTATATATCTGTATCTGCAAAGCCTGCAAGCTGTATGTATCAACATCCATATCTGTATTACTGAAGCCTGATCTTCTGCAGCAGTAAACTATTTTGGACCTTAAGCTGTCTCTGTGTGGTGACTGGAACTGGGGCCAACTTCAGCTATGTGGTTATCTCACCTAAGATTCCCAACAATAATGTCATAGCAATTTACGGCAAGGAATTCTCCATCCATGCACAATACAATCACAGACCGCACACAAGGGCCAGAAGAAGTGACACGTTTTGGCAGATCAAATTAATCAGAAATGGGAAGTAAGGCTTTTCAGAAATAGGAACTGAAAAGAGGGTGGAGAGAAGGGATCAGCCTGTGAAACAAACAGAAGAGGATACCACAAAAGGTGCACACCAAACTTAGTAATAAATTACTAAGCCCCCAAACAGTTTAAAGACAACTGAATCAGTTAGTTTGTTTTCATTATTTATCTTCTAACTCTTAAGTAGCATAGAAAGGATGCCCAGACCTGGCAAGACTCAAACATGCTTACCTTCAACAAAGCTGCTATATCAATATGTCTTTGGACCAACAGGAGCTAACCTAATGTCCTTCAGATGCTGTGGTCCACCATTCCCATCATCCTCAGCCACCATTGGTAAGGGATCATGGGAGCTGTAGCACAACAGCGTCTGGAGGGCAGTGCATTTGCAACCCATTTTAGATCATAGCTCTTGAACAAGTTTCAACCAATGTATGTTTTCCTCTTGGCTTGAGAGAAGATTGGGAATGATTTTAAGGAGGAAAACCACTAAAAGGGGAAAGAATGAAGAAGCCCCTTCTCTGCTGGTGGTCTTCTGCTACAGACTGTAGTATTTATGACTATACTTTGCTTTGTGTGTTTTTTGTGTAGGGCATAGGAACTGCTTTATACAGACAGATCACTGATCCATCTAGATAAAAAAGTAAAGGTAAAGGACCCTTGGACGGTTGAGTCCAGTCAATAGCAACTATGAGGTCGCTCATCTCACTTCAGGCCGAGGGAGCCAGTGTTTGTCCACAGACAGCTTTCCGGGTCATGTGGCCAGCATGACTAAACAGCTTCTGGCGCACTGTGACGGAAACTAGAGTGCACAGAAATGCCATTTACCTTCCCGCCACAGCGGTACCTATTTATCTACTTGCACTGGTTTGCTTTTGAACTGCTAGGTTGGCAGGAGCTAGGACAGAGCAATGGGAGCTCAACCCATCACAGGGATTCGAACTGCCAACCTTCTGATCGGCAAGCGCAAGAGGCTCAGTGGTTTAAACCACAGCACCATCCATCTAGCTCCGTACTGACTACACTGATTGGCAGCAGCTCTCCAAGGTTTCAGGCAGAGGTCTGTCTCTGCCCTACCTGGATATGCCGGGGATTAAACCTGAGACCTTCTGCGTGAAAAGCACAGGTTCTTATCAGTAAGCATACAGCATTTTAAAACTTTCTATAACTGAGCATCATGTGCCGTTTGGGTACCACCAGTGCTTACCAATAGGAATGCTCTCACGGGTGGGATCTTGTTCAGTTCCATCAAGAGCCTGAGTGCTTTTTCATGGTTGCTGCAATATTCCTCGTATACAAAGAACTTGTCTTTCTGCAAGGTGAGGAAGAAAAAAAAAACACGTAAATGAAAGGCATCCCATTTACCTTTTGCATTTTACTTCAAATTAGTACAAATCAAATTTCCTTTTAAATGTGTACAGATGACATACACTGGAAATTATGAGATATGAGCAAATAGTTGGATGTGTCATCTATTGCGTTTTGAAGTTTATGTTGTCCTGCAGCAAGGTTTCTGGGTTGACTTCTTAAATATTACACATTTCAGTGAAAAACTTCTCAGTGAATATAGGTATGTTTTAAGACACTGCAATATTAGGGCCATGTGTTACAATAAACCCATTTTGCACATTGTTCCAAGTTGGCTTGTTTCATCCAAACCATAGTTAATGTTAGAAACAGTTTGTTGGCATGAATGATACAACAAACTATGGCTAAATAAAAACAGAAGCAAACGCTTCCAAACACCTCCAACCAGCTGCATGGGAAGAAAGGATGCATGAGTCTAAGCTGATTCACATTACACTAAACAAAGGTTCAGCATGATGTATGGAAATGGACAAAGGACAAACACAGGATGTAAATGAAAAAGAAAGAAAAAGCATGTGTAAGGGGTGGGAAACAAATTCTTTTTATGCAGCCACAACACACACATACACACAAAGTCAGACCCTCATAAATATATGCAAACTCTGTGAGAGATCCAGAGAAACGTAAGTGCATCTTAGTGCATCATACAGCCAAGATTCAAAGATGTTATGTGTACATGGGGCGGGGGGGACTACATTATCAGCTGCAGACACAGCCTTTTTGTTTTTGATGTTGCAGTTTCCAGCGCCAAAGAGACATGCCACAACTCAGTATAAAATACGGCTTGCCTCTTTGTAGGTAGGAACAAATGAAGAAAAAATGAAGCTGCCTTCTGGGTTCATTCTCTCTCTCTCTCTCTCTCTCTCTCTCTCTCTCTCTCTCTCTCACACACACACACACACACACACACACACACACACATGTCTGAGATATAAACAGCTTACAAGCACACACTCCAATTTTCCAGCTGAAATAAATTCTCTCTACATACTAACATCAAAAAGCGACTGCCATCACTGTTACATGATGTACTTTCTGTGTCACAGTTCAAGTTGGCTACCCCACCCCTGCTGAATGAAGATCAGACATGCTAAGCCCGTTACAAAACACAGTCATCTGCAGATTGGCACAGAGAGTTTTTCAGACAAGCAGTAAAACCGTCTCCATGCCAGAATCAATCAGACATGGAATAACAAACCCTTCCATGGCTGACTGAGATGAGCAAGATAGCTAGCAATCATGCTAGGAGACTTTCAGTAGAAAAATCAAGAGGTCGTCCCAGGTACTGAATATCCACCTAGTTCCTTGTCACCTGGCATTTGACTTTTATTTGTATGTTTTATTTTATTGCATTTATATTGCGCCTTTCTTCCATCATGGAGCCCAAGGCAGCAGCGTACACATGGTTCCCAGGCAGCCACCATTCCAGGCACTATGCAGACCCAGACCTGCAAGGTGGTAATTTCATGTGACTTCAAGCCGTACACATCCTAGGACCTAAGTGTGCACATTCTTCAAACGCTACTGAGTATAGCTCTATACCACTTTAGTACTATATACTACTTGCTTGGAGTTGTATCCCTCTTCCATCAATGGGCCTTACCTGGAGGTAGAAAGCAATAGTGCCCCTAACAGTGGCTGGGTCAGGTTTCTATTTCAATTACCCACAGTGCCCCAGAATTAAAATGGCTTGAGGGAGAGAACAGTGCTTGGGTCAACAATGGGCCCTGCTAGCATACTGGAGCTTTAGCAGTTGCCAAAGAATGCTGGTGTCTCAACACTGATCCTGAGTTCAGTTATAGTAGTAGTAGTAGTAGTAGTAGTAGTAAACCACCCTTCATCCAAAGATCTCAGGGCAGTTCTAATAATAATAATAATAATAATAATAATAATAATAATAATAATAATTCATTATGTATACCGCCTCCCCAGCCATTCTGGGTGGCTCCCAATCAAGTGTTAAAAACAATACAGCATTAAATATTAAAAACTTCCTTAAACAGGGCTGCCTTCAGATGTCTTTTAAAGATAAGATAGCTGCTTATTTCCTTCACATATGAAGGGAGGGCGTTCCACAGGGTGGGCGCCACTACCAAGAGGGCCCTCCGTCTGGTTCCCTGTAACCTCACTTCTCGCAATGAGGGAACCGCCAGAAGGCCCTCAGCACTGGATCTCAGTGTCCAGGCTGAATGATGGGGGTGGAGACGCTCCTTCAGGTATACAGCACCGAGGCCATTTAGGGCTTTAAAGGTCAGCACCAACACTTTGAATTGTGCTTGGAAACGTACTGGAAGTCAATGCAGATCTCTCAGGACCGGTGTTATGTGGTCCCAGCAGCCACTCCCAGTCACCAGTCTAGCTGCTGCATTCTGGATTAATTACAGTTTCCAGGTCACCTTCAAAGGTAGCCCCATGTAGAGTGCATTGCAGTAGTCCAAGCGGGAGATAACTAGAGCAGGCACCACTCTGGCAAGACAGTCTGCGGGCAAGTAGGGTCTCAGCCTGTGTACCAGATGGAGCTGGTAGACAGCCGCCCTGGACACAGAATTGACCTGTGCCTCCATGGACAGCTGTGAGTCCAAAATGACTCCCAGGCTGCGCACCTGGTCCTTCAGGGGCACAGTTGCCCCATTCAGGACCAGGGAGTCCTCCACACCAGCCCACCCCGTCCCCCAATGAAAATAAAAGATAGAAGCGCAAATAGCTAAAGCAGAAGCAACAAAACAATACTGCCCCTCCCACAAGCACATTTAAAAGACCAACAGCCAAAGGCCTGGTTGAAGAGGAACATTTCCGCCTGGTGCCTAAAGATATATAATGAAGGCGCCAGGTGAGCCTTCCTGGGGAGAGTTTATATGGGGAGAGGCAGCCCTTGAGGTATTGAAGTCCTGAGCAGTTAATCCAGGGATGGGTAATTTGCGGCCCTCTACATGTGGTCCGACAGCTCCCATCATCATTAGTCATGCTGGCTGGGGCCGATGGGAGTTGGAATCCAACATGCAAAGGTCCACACAGCTTTCCCATCCCTGGACTAGCGCAACATGGTATTTCAAGGCAGCCAGATGGCACCCAGGAACCCATAAAATTAGGAGTCAACTTCCGCTGCAGTCAGTCCCCATCAGAAGTATGCCGTCTCTGAATCTGGACGTTTCATTTCGCCACGGACAAACTGATCTTTCATGAATTTATCAAATCCCCTTTAAAGGCAGCAGACATCATTGCGCCTTGAGGCAGCAAATTCTGAAAGTAGACTACGTGGCTGCCTGACGTAGTACTTTCTTTTGTCTGTCCCGAAACGACTGCCAATCAATTTCATTAGAAGATCATACATTCCATGAACCGTGAATTCCTTTCCTGTTACCAAATGGAAGGGATCCGCTGTCTACAAAGGACAAGGCAGGATCCAGATAAGCAGCACTGGAGGCCACTTAAAAAGGGATGCTTTTGTTGTCCCTAAAGATTCTGTTTAGTATAATCTAATTACACATTTGTTTTTGCCTCTTCATTTATCATTATTTAACATTGTTTCTCCATCCAATCACAACCACCAGGGGAAATAAAAGTATCAGCCACAAAAAGATTAAGGAAAGAAGCTGGAGAGCGGCAGGCTCTCGGGTCTTATCCTTTGCTACACTACACACCTGGAATTGCAGCTGCTTATTCAGTTTCAGGCAAATTTGAGCAGTATAAAGGCAAAGGATCCTGGTGACCAGATGCAGGAAACTGTATGGCTTTGGGGCGGGGGGGTGACGCAACAGAACAGGACAGTTTTTGTTCTTAAAATACCACTTCATGAAGTATAGGGAGAGACAACAGTTCAGCGGCAAGAGGGCTGCTTTTGTATGTTTAGAGGCTGAAGGTTTCATTTCTGAGAATAGTAAAAAAAAAGGGGGGGAGCTACCTTGACCAAAGCTATTTACAGAATTGGCAGTTTATTAAGAAGTGTATGTCAGCAGCTTTACTGATGAGTAAGACTGCAATGCCAGCTACGCTTACCTAGGCATAAAGGTAAAGGGACCCCTGACCATTAGGTCCAGTCGTGGCCGACTCTGGGGTTGTGGCGCTCATCTCACTTTATTGGCCGAGGGGGATGGCGTACAGCTTCCGGGTCATGTGGCCAGAATGACTAAGCCGCTTCTGGCGAACCAGAGCAGCGCACGGAAATGCCGTTTACCTTCCCGCCGGAGCGGTACCTATTTGTCTACTTGCACTTTGACTTTGCTTTCGATCTCCTTGGTTGGCAGGAGCAGGGACTGAGCAATGGGAGCTCACTCCGTTGCGGGGATTCGAACCGCCAACCTTCTGCAGCCTAAAATATTGCTGAATAATATTCAACTATAGGTGGAGAGGGGGATCAGGGACATTCTTGGTAGCGGCACCCGCTCTGTGGAATGCCCTCCCATCAGTTGGAGGTAGTATAATTCTGGATACTAGTGTCTGGAAACCACAGGAGGGAAGGGTCTCTTGTGTCCTGCTTCCAGGTTTCCCCCAGGCATCTGGGTGGCTACTGTGAAAACAGGATGCTAGACTAGATGGGCCAGTGGTCTGATCCAGTAGGACTCTCCTTATGAGCATTATCAAATGCAGGTTCAATCTCAGCCTAGCTAAGGACCCATCCTCAAGGGCAACGTCTAGCTCTTCTTATGACTATGAGAACAAGAAGAAGAAGCATGTCTAGAAAGCTTTGGTCTGAACCAATGGGACTTGTCTTATGTTAACCCCAAATAACTCTTTAGACCAGGGGTGGGCAATACACAACCTGCAGACGCTGTTAAGACTACAGCTTAATCCCTGATCATTGGCCATGTTAGGTGGGGCTGAACCTGCTAAGTCCCAGTCTCAGCACAGTCAAGTCCCAGAACTCCAGACACTCCATGCACATCTTCTGGGTATACTTATGAGTAGGGCACCGGGAAACTGGTTTTTTAAATATCATCCTTCAGCATCACTGAACTCTTTCCATTTGAGAAGAGGTGACACTGGGGCGACAGGACCCAATGTCGATTTGTCGATTGTGATTGCAGCTCTGTGACTTTGGCAGCATTGTTGGAGGTTAAATTTAGACCATGACATCTCCTGGCAAAACTCAGCTCAATGTATTCAATAATTATATACACGCCAGAGGGTTTTCATCAAGACTTTCCCAGCTGCCCTTCATGCATAAGAGCCACAAGTATGAAAGCTATGCTTTCAAATTACCCGGTGCCTGAAGTGTTTAATTTCCTCTCTGGATGACATTGAGGTTCCTTCGCTGGATGAGGAAATTATCAGTTACATAATTGCAGGTGCAACCCTTGGAAATCTGAACCTGCACTTACCAAGTGTATCATGGTCACTAACCGTAGCCATCTAAAAACAGAATTTTTCTTATTCGGGAAATTCTCCCCCATTGATTTAGGGCCACTTCACATGTTGCCATATTTCCAAACAAACTGAAGGAATTACAGGATCACATGTGAGCAGTGGCGTAGCGTGGGGGGTGCAGGGGGGGCCGTCCGCACCGGGCGCAACATCTGGGGTTAGGGTAAATCCACGGGTTAGGGGGCGCAAATCCACAGGTTAGGGGGCGCAATCCACGGGTTAGGGGGCGCAAATTACTTGCCTTGCCCCGGGTGCTGACAACCCACGCTACGCCGCTGCATGTGAGCATATGACCACACAAACCTGGTGCCTTAAAATGGCCTGGACAATTTACACATCTGTTGCATTATAAATGGCCATCAAGGGCATGCAATATTTAATGCAATCTCAATCTTATCAACTGGATTGTGCTTTATAATTGCTCAGAAAGAGCATCCTGCAGAATGTCTTGAACAATGGGAAATATGCTTGCCAATTTATTTATGTTTCTGTCCGGCAGGGCTGCTTCTTAATGTGTGATTTTACCAACAGATTTGTTTGAATTTATCCCAAAGTGCTCTGGGGTTAAGAAGCATCTCTGGGATGAAAGACAGTCTGGGGGAAAAGTAGACTAAATCCTCTAAGGCCAGAGAGATCCAATTTTAAAAGAAACTAGAGTTTTCCCTTTTTGGTCATTTGCTTTGAACCCCTGTGAGTGTGGTGTGGGTGTGTGGGAGAAAGAAGAAGACATGAGAAAGTACCTTATCAAAATGATACATTTGCAAATAAGCATTTTAGCTCATACTCACAAATTTTAAGAAAACTTCTCCCAGTTCATGCTGAGACTGAGGTTCTGGATGCAAACAATATTCCAGAGCCGTCAGGAAGTCCTTGTGAACATCAAGTATATCTTCTATGTTGGAAAATAAAATCTGCAACATAAAGAAGTATCCATTAATAATAGCTAATGAAAGACATGATAGGGTCTTAAAATATTATTCTGATCCATCCATCCCAAACTATCTTTATTATCCTTACTATTTGATGATGGTGGTGGTGATGATGATGATATACAAGCCCAGTTGAGGCATCACACTAAACTGTACCTATTTAACTATGAGTTAGCACAAATGCTGAATTGACAAATTATGGATTGTGATTGCTCAGCAAACCACAAACAGAAACCATAGTTTGCAGCGGGTCTAAAAACCATGGTTTGTGATAGCTATGGTTCATTGTTCAGTGTGGCATCTGAGCGGAGTCACAGACCTTAAAACTCTTAACTGTCTGGACTCAGGGTACTTGAAAAATCACTTGTCCCCATATTCACCTGCCCAGCAGCTGAGATCATACTCAGAAGCCCTTTGTCAGGTGCCCTTGCAAAGCATAGCCTGATACTTCATCTGTTCTCTTATGCTTTATTATGGTTGTTTGCGTGTTTTGTTGTTTCTAAGTTGCTGTTTATCTTCCCTGAAAAAGTACCGGTAACACACAAATCTTTTAAACAAATGCACAGGATGTAATTCAATGTCACACTACTATGACAAACATTTCATTCTGAGCAAGTATTGCAGCTTGCCAGACAGAACTATACCACTCTCCTCCTCCTGTCCACTATTCTGGAGTTTATCTAGACCTCCTGACCTGATCCCGACCCCCCACAAAAAGCCACTAAGACATGGGAGGCAACGAGACATCAATTTTCAAACTTAAAAGGCAAGCAGAGCTATGAGCTAGACTTCTTGGTAAAACAAACCATGGTTTTGAGTTTCCACATGTAAAGCTGGCAAACCATGGCTTGGAGCATTTTTTCTGCTTTTGTTATTTATCCTCACAGCATTCATAAATTCAAAAATGCACCCCCTTCTTCATGCTACAGTGGCTCTGGAGGTGAAATCATGGTTGCCTCTCAATGCAGACATCCCAACAAACTAAAGTTAGCAATAAACCACGGTTTGCAAATCCATTTCATCCCATGATCTGAATCTGGGTTTGCCACCTGATCGCAAACAACCTTTTGTCAATTCAGCTTCCTTAAGCATGGTTTAGCAGGATGCCATGATTTGAGCAACTGTCCTCTCTAATGCTACTGTTTGTAATATCTGCAATCCCCTTCTCAGCATGTACTGGGCCACAGAGCAGAGGTCAGCTATGTTAATGGGTTCTGATGGGCCTTAATTATCTGTCTGGCACGCACTGCCTTCTGTCTTATCCTCAGCTGCTTGCTTCCTGCTGAAGGTGATCCTCAATCCAGCCAGCTGTCTCAAAGCCAGAGATGGCTTTGTGTTTACCAGGGTGGTTTTAATGAGGAGTTAAAACCTGTTCTGATTGCCCTAGGGAAATCTAATTTGTCATCCTTTATGTCATTAGTATTGTAACTGCTGGGCAGCAGAGATCTGCACTAAGCATTTTGTTCGCTTGTTTCAGTTTCAGATTATGAAATAACCAAGGCAGAAGACAGAATAAAGTGTTTGGTTGCCTATTTCAAAAGGCTATGTTCTGTCTGGCAAGCGACCACATTTATAGACCCTCTGGGAGCAGGAAAAGATCCAACACGTTGAGATGTTCCTCCATCATCAAACCCATTCAGCACTCTCAGTTCTGTCCGTGTTAATCATAAGAAGAAGAAGAGTTTGGATTTGATATCCCGCTTTATCACTACCCGAAGGAGTCTCAAAGCGGCTAACAATCTCCAAAGAGCATTAGGACGCAAAAAAAGTCCTACTGGCCAATTATTACCTAATAAAACATCCTGTGTCAAAGAGTGAACAGTCATATGTAGGTCACAAGCAGGGCACAAGAGTAACAGTCCCACACTATTTCTGCTATTAAGATATACACTGCCTTTGAACACTGAGGTTCCATTTAGTGATCATGGGTAACACTCACTGATGGACTTATCCCCCAAGAATGTGAGAACTTGTGTGGTTCAGAAACTGAACGAGGAGCAGAGAGATGCACTTTCAAATCTCTGCTCAGTTGTGAAGTTCACTGTGTGATCTTGACCCAAAAGCCATCTTACAGCCTTAAAGCTAGCTTAGAGGACTCTTCTGACAACAAAATGGGGATCTATGTGCAGTGAACTAAAAATGTAGGGTGGAATTCAATGTAGTGCCAAGTGCAGGTACGTACTCATGAAAGTCCTCATGCAGGACTTCCCACTTTACTCTCCCTGGTCACCCCCTACACTGCTTTTTGTAAACCACTTTGAGGGGCGAGGGTTCCATCAAGCACTATAGAAATTTTATGAAATAAAGAAATAAACTGTCCTGGTTGTTCCCCAAACCCTCCAGAGCAAATTTAGGGGGCACAAGGGGAGGAGAGAGGTGGACAGTCCTGCTGCCTGAGTGGACCTCATTCTGTGTATGCAACAACTGACTTGAATCTCACCCATAATAAATAAATGGAGAGGGAAAGTATAGTCTCCTTGTAAAGCTATCTAAACTTGATGTTTCAAAAGGATAAACTAGATACAGAATGGCAGATTCAATAGTAAATATGTACACAGTCATTAACGAAGAACTGGAACAAAGAATTCTGACTTTGACAGTTTTAAAATTGGTTATGAAAACTGGGGAAGCAAATCTTGTGGTCACAAAGCAGAGCTCACTGAAAATGTCAGCAATGAAAAAAGAAATAGCAATTTTTTTCATCGGCCAAAGAGCAAGGGGGATGGAGCCAAATGTAGTGTTAGATAGGATGAAGAAAGGGGATTGAAAGTAAAAAGCAAGTTTCATAAATCCATTTGATGAGTCTATGATGCGGGGATACTTAAGGAGTACAGTGTACTTTGATTCACTTCAAAGAAGATATTACAGACCTGGAAGAAAAGATATAGAAAAGGGCAACTGGGAGAAGAGAAGTTGCATTTGCCAAAAGGGCCAGCACAAGACATTTTGCCGCCTGAGACAAAAGTCAAGACAACAACACTGTCCCATTCTACATACAGAAGTCAACTGGACTGGTAGCTGATTATTATTTCAACACTGGCAAAGGGACAGCATCTTCTTCACTTCACTTGAGGTCAACAGGCTAGCTAGGAGTACAGAGGTATCTAAGAACCTCCCAGCAGGTGTCACCTGAGGAGGGTGCCTAACAGTAGAGCTGCCCCTCTTTGCAAAACCTTTTGCAATTGAAGCACTGGCCAAAGGAGTGGGGAGAGGGCCTTGATAACCTTGTATGGAATTGCAAAGGTTAGCTTCTTGCTTCAATGACCAAGTAGTGAAAAAGACCCTTTATTTTTACAAGAGCTTCTTAAATCCTCCCTGTGCTTTGGCAAAGAGATAAACCAAAAGCATCACTCTGCACCCACAAAGAGGCTGCAGGCAAAAAATGCATTCAATCAGTAGTGAACAGAAAATGAACTGATGTAATATGTGATTGCGGTGACAGATATATTTAGCACCTTTGGAGGTGATAAATCATTTGGAATAAAAGCAATGGAAATAATATCCATTAGCATTTTATCACCTGCTGCATCTGCAGACCAGAAAAAAAGCTTCACCTGCTGAACCTTTGCTTGTTCTCCAGGCAGCTGAATGAGGTCTGCAAGAAAAATGTTGCCCACCCGACCCAGATCTGACCCTAGAGAAAGAGCCATCAATGCCATGCACAGCTCCTCTCTCCAGGAGAGGAAGCAAGCATGAACTTCACTGGCTGCTGAGCAAAACAGCAACATCTAGCAGCATCTAAGGTTGAAATCCCAAGAGAGTCTGTGTGTGCCTTTAAATTATGCACACTGAATTTTGCTGCAATTCTCCCCTCCGTTTCCCCGGATCCTTTATTCTCCTCCCTAGTGAGTAGGACTCCAGGGGAGAGCACAGAGAAAGAGGATAGTTTTCCACCCTCTCTTGTAGCACTAGAACCCATGAAACTGAATGCTAGAAGATTCGAGATAAACAAGACAAAGCATTATAGAACTTACTCCGACAGGAGGCAATGATGGCCACCAACTTGGGCGGCTTTAAAGGAGGACAAATACATGGAGAATAATGCTAACAATGGCTACCTGCTAGCCATGATGGCTGTGTTCCACCTCCACAATCAGAAGCCTTATGCAAGTTGCTGGAAAGAGCAGGTGGGAAGAGTGCTGGTACATTCATGTCTGACTTGCAGGCTTCCCACAGGGATCTGGCTGGCCACTGTGAGAACAGCATGCTTAACTCAATGGGCTCTTGGCCTGCACCTGCAGGACTGCGCTTATGTATGCTTCAAAACATATGGTCAGAAGGGGCATACAATAGGACTGATGATCAAAAGAAGGAAACAAACCGCTAGATATGTAGTCAGGATTCACATCTCCCAGCTTGGAAATGCAGGCTTCTAATTTTTTGGTCAAAGAAGAGTGAGTGTTATGACCTCTGAAATTCTTCTCCAGCTCAGGTTTTTAATCCAAGCAGAAATGAATTCAACTCTTCTCCACGAGCCCCTGCACATTAGCATTCCTTCAAAAGCCATTCTACCTGCTCATTGACTGTATTTCCCAGGCATGTGGAGCTGCATACCAAGAAATGGAGGGCTGAGAGACCTCCCTTCCAAGTTGCCTTATTGTGATTTCTTAATGCCAGACTAGGAGGTGGGGGTGAGGGTTGGAGTCTCATAGTGGTAGGATAACTGGATCCTGTTGCATCCTTGATAGCATCAACATCAATTTGAATTGGCTGAGATCAAGCCAATAATTTTATCAATTTATCCAGAAATGGCTCATCCATCAGTAGAAACCCCAACACTTTGCCTACCAATTTAATATTGACAACTATAGGTACATCCAGTTAGACCTTCCCATTGGTCCCTGGGAGCAAATGTTTGCCTAGGGTTGCTACACATTATCATCATCATCATCCAGCCAGTTTTCAACAACTATGTAACAGGCAGAAAATAAGCTAAAGATTTCCCCACTGTTGCATCTCCATCCTAGGAAAAAAATTACCTGTTTCTTTCTACCTGCATCTTTCAAAGCTGAAAAATGCCTGTGCATTTAACATAACATGGAAGTCCTTCATCAGCAGTGGCTAACAACTCACTGACCAGTTGCCATGCTCTAAATAATTCACAAAGAGATTGGTACTCTGAGAGACTTACCTTGATGTTGTCCTCTGTTATGTATTTTTCAGCTTTGTCCACAGCACTCTGTCTAATTCGGTGGAGAAATGCCTATGGGGAACAAAAAGGGAAAAAGTGGGTTAGTGTCAGATAGATACTGGTGAATGGGATACTGTCCCACCAATCTCAGTCTGCCCTCAGCCAGCCTGCACCAACCTGCCTGCCTGCCTGCTTATACCCAGTGCTATTTTTCTAGAAAAGGGGGTGCCAGAACTCACCATGAACTCACCCTTGTTCTCTTAGAATGGCAATGGTGCCCACCTGAAAAGTGCCAGAACTGAGTTCCAGCGAGTACTGACTTTAAAAAAAGGCCTGCTTACACCCAATCCAGGGGGTAGATATGGTGGTCAATTCCTCCCCCATATTCTCAGCGTTGTCCTTGTAGAAGTCAGCAGGAAGGATAATGGGGACAAAACTCAAATTGGTTAGCTTTACCTGCCATTGGCTTTGAATCCACTTACTATTTGAGCTCCCCGATTCCTGTGGTACCTGTCATAATGAGCACCAGCAACCATGGACAGATATGGCTTCTATCTTTTGGGTTTTTTAATAACATCCAACCATCAAAATACAAATATGAGGCTTCTTGACACACAGGACAGATCATTTTGCATGCTCCAAACTATCAAAATAGGAAATCAGCCCTGAGTGCTCACTGGAAGGACAGATCGTGAAGCTGAGGCTCCAATACTTTGGCCACCTCATGAGAAGAGAAGACTCCCTGGAAAAGACCCTGGTGTTGGGAAAGATGGAGGACACAAGGAGAAGGGGATGACAGAGGACGAGATGGTTGGACAGTGTTCTCGAAGCTACCAGCATGAGTTTGACCAAACTGCGGGAGGCAGTGAAAGACAGGAGTGCCTGGCATGCTCTGGTCCTTGGGGTCACGAAGAGTCAGACACGACTAAACGACTAAACAACAACAACAACAATGCATAGCTTCACTAATGGGATGCTTTTCTTTAAAGCTGTTTGGGTTCCGACTGGCAAGAAGCAGCGCCCGTGTCTCTTTTCACTTAGATACCTAGTACCAGCACACCAAAAGACACAATTGTTTGTTTATTCTTTCCAAGGTTTCCCATTTCTTCCTCTAGACATGGAACTGCTCTGACTTGATTAGGCAAGCGAGAGGCCTGGCTCTCATCATGTAAAGAGATGTGTGTCAAGGAAGAAGGGCGAAAGGGCTCAACAGAGCAAGAGTGGGAAAGAGGAGGCACATCCCTGAAATAGAGGCACACTGAAGCTAAGAAGCAGTTGCCCGGTTTTACCCTGATGTTAGAGAGGTGACACCCGTGACCCATAAACAGCCACTTGATTGTAGTCTCTCCTCCGCAAACACTTCACTTTCAATGGTGCCTTTGTTTAATACGAGTTCATCCACACACTCTGAACATATGACTGCAATAAGTGCTGGGTTAGACCGCGGTCCCATCCAGTCCTGCATCCTGTTTTTCAAAAGCAGCAGCCAACCAGATGCTCCTGTGAACTCACAAGCGGAGGAGCATGAAGGAAACGGTCTTCCCTTGTCATTCATCCACATTACGGGGGCTCTCCTTTGCTTGTTCATAGTTCCTCCGAGGCCTGGGTCAAGTTCTTTTTGTGGGCGTCAATTATAGAAAATTATAACGATGACAACAACAAAAACCTGCCTCTCCTCGATCCTTCCTTCCACACCTGGACTGTTCTAATTGATCCCAGCAGATTTCCTCCCTGATGGCTGTCTGAGTCAGGCTCTTAACTTCTTTCCCCATAGAGAAGTGGGGATGGCATTGTTTGGAGCAGAAAAAGAACCCTTTTTCATGACCTTCCTCCTGAAATATCAGTGTATACATAAGAATACCAGGTGCTGTGTTATGCTGAGTCAGACCGTTGGTCTATCTAACTCAGTACACTGATTGGAAGCAGCTCTCCAGATTTTCAGAATGAGTTCTCTCCCACCCGTACCTGGAGATGCCCGAGATTAAACTTTGGTCCTTCTACCACTGAGATAAAAAGGTAAAGGGACCCCTGACCGTTAGGTCCAGTCGTGGCCGACTCTGGGGTTGCAGCGCTCATCTCGCTTTATTGGCCAAGGGAGCCGGCGTACAGCTTCCGGGTCATGTGGCCAGCAAGACTAAGCCGCTTCTGGCGAACCAGAGCAGCACATGGAAACACCGTTTACCTTCCCGCCGGAGCGGTACCTATTTATCTACTTGCACTTTGGCGTACTTTCGAACTGCTAGGTTGGCAGGAGCAGGGACCGAGCAACGGGCGCTCACCCCGTCGCCGGGATTTGAACCACCGACCTTCTGATCGGCTAGTCCTAGGCTCTGTGGTTTAACCCACAGCGCCACCCGCGTCCCACCACTGAGATACACCCCTTCTAGAAGCAAAAAAGGGTGGTGGTGGTGGTGGTGGTGGTGGTTGTTAACCTATTTCTCCACAAAAGATGCTTATTACAAGTTTTTAAGGGACTGTGTCAATTCCCTCTCTCCCCCTACCCTTAATTTTCCTTTCACACCAACTTACACGCTTTTTCATACTCAGTGAACCCCCCCCTTGAATACTCAGAAACTACTACATTACTAAATTAATAATACTGCCAGCTGACAGAACATTAAGTGACAGACTATTTCAGTGAGAATTAGTTTTTGATATTTTTACTTAAAATCTAGTGTTGGTTATTGGTTTCTTCTATTCTTGTTTTCTGTTACACAGTAAAAGGCGGGTCATGCTTAGGTCTCCCTTCAGATTTCTAGGCTCTGGATAGTTAATAATGAACAAACAAACAATAGCCAAAGGCATTGGACCAGCTGTGACATTCGAGAAGCTGGTTTGCAATGTCAAGATTAAACCCTAAATAGCATGTAGTGATTATGGGACTAAAACCAAGAAGATGAAATGTTACATCTCTCCTCTTCTCTCTGTAGGGAAGGGAGATAAGAGATAGCAAGTGAAAATGAAATCAGATAAACCCATCAAGGAGAAAATCCGCTAGGATCAATTAAAATAATCCAGGCATAACAGGAGGAGTGTCAGGTTTTTCTGTCTGTCATCACTAACTGCTTTGTATAATTGACTCCTACACAAAGAACTTGTACCAGGCCCTAGAGGAATTGTGTATGGGCAAAAGAGATTATTTACTCCCACGTGGGAAAGGTTTTGGGTGCAGTTGTTCTTTGGTGCAACCAACAATTGCAAAAGCGATTTTATTTGCAGCAAGTAAATCAAATTTAAGCCTTTTGCGTTTTGATGTGAGAACTTGTTTACGGATTGCAAAGAGCTCACACTACCTGGCCTGTGGGTCTATTCCCTCTTGCATCCCGTTGTCCTTTCTATATATACCCTTGACATTTTGCTACCTTTACATTTGACATGATGAAGAGTAGCATGAAAATCAAAAGCTTTACACACACACATTACATTTGAATTGTTTTAAAATACAGGGGGTGGGGGCGGGATTCAGGTGGCTGGTGCCAAGTTATGTAAGCATTTCTCCTCTGAAGCTGTCCCTATGCAGAAGCACCAAACCATTGTTTCTTACCCCTGTTCCTAGACAAACTCGCCTTTGCTCTGGCAACCACAACCAGCACTCATTGGCAGGGGACAGCTCCATGCAATGGCCTTTGATGTGCTTCTAATGAAAGCCCCTTGGGGATCCATCTGAATTGCAAGGTGGGAGAGATGTCAGATAGATATATATATAAATTCAGGTCCTGCGAATCATTGTGATATGGATATTTGTGTGTTCCACTGCCTTCTTCCTACACTATCGCATCCACTGCGGGGAATGCATTACAGTACAGTGGTACCTCGGGTTAAGTACTTAATTCGTTTCGAAGGTCCATTCTTTTTTTTTTTTAAATGATATTTATTAGAGGTTTGAAAATTACAGAAAAAGGAAAAAAGAAACAATAAAAAATTAAACAAAATAAAACAATACCTTACAATACATCAAAAAACTAAAGAAAAAACAAAAAACAATACAGCAAAACAACCAGAAAAAAAAAAACATTTAAAAACACATCCAATATTCCGTGTCTTTACCTTTCATTTACTTGTTTCATCGACCTCCTCACACCTCCCTTTCTAGTTCAATTAGCTATTTCGGCAAATCCTTTCCATCTTTCTCAATTTTCGTTCTGTAATTTAGCTTAAGACAATATAACCTTAAATTTTCCACTCGGAGGTCCGTTCTTAACCTGAAACTGTTCTTAGCCTGAAGCACCACTTTAGCTAATGGAGCCTCCTGCTGCCGCTGCACCGCCGCTGCATGATTTCTGTTCTCATCCTGAAGCAAAGTTCTTAACCCGAGGTAATATTTCTGGGTTAGCGGAGTCCGTAACGTGAAGCATATGTAACCTGAAGTGTATGTAACCTGAGGTACCACTGTACAGCGGTACCTTAGTTTACAACCATAATCTGTTCCAGAGCTCCATTTGTAAACCAAAACAGGTTGTAACCCAAGGCATGTTTTCACCAATGGGGCCTCCAAAAAAATTTGTTCGTAATCAAAAAAATAAATAAATGGGTTGTTATCCAAAAAAGGTTTGCAAACCAGGACACGCACTTCCGGGTTTGACATGCTTGAAATCCAAAACGTATGCAAACTAGACTGTTTGCAAACCAAGGTACCACTGTACTATGGCTAATGCATCTCAGTTCTCTGTCTTAGGTGAGACATGTCTTGAAGCCTGGAGTCAAGTCTTACTTAATAAAAGTGGTGGTGTGAGTGGCTGATTCTAAACTTAAGACAGTAGGTCTTCCTCTTATGTTAACTATGAAAGTATACATAAGACTCACTCAATCTGGAGAAATCCCATCAGCCTCGGCCAGCATACAGAAGGGCATGACCACATTGGCTACCCCTCCACTTTTGTGTGTATGCCCCAGTTGCAAGGCAAACAAGGAGGCTTGTTTTTCTTAAAAACCTGACTGACTCCTGTAATAATATAATATTTACTCGTGCATTACAACTTGCTCCGAAGTACAGGGAGTCTCCCAACTGACACAGACAGAGCTAACTCTCTCCCATGTCATGCATGTTTACACAAGGTGTAAATGCCTGAGAAGTCTCAGACGAGTCTTCAAAAAATCCAGGGACTAAGGGCAGGCACGGGGCTGGGGCGGGGAAGCCTGAGCTTCCCCGGACCCCAGCCCCCAGAACAGGCTGCTATCCACAAGCCTGGGGAGACCGGCGTGACTTCCCGCCGGTCTCCCCAGGCTTGCAGATATCTGCCCGAAGCCTGGGGTGCGCTGTTCAGCATGCCCCAGGCTTCGGGATGCAGGCTGCTATCCGCAAGCCTGGGGAGACGGGCGGGAAGTCGCGCCGGTCTCCCCAGGCTTGCGGATAGCTTCCTGAAGCCTGGAGAGCGAGAGGGGTCGTTGCGCACCGACCCCTCTCGCTCTCCAGGCTTCAGCGAAAGCCTGCATTTGCCCCATAGGACGCACACACATTTCCCCTTCATTTTTGGAGGGGGGAAAGTGTGTCCTATGGGGCGAAAAATACGGTAAATGCAGGATCTTGCCAAAATAAATAAAATAAAACAGTGCTTCTCAAAAGAAAAAGCAAATATCGCACACTAGAGTGAAAGTGAGAGAAATGAGAGAAAGTACTGGAATCAGTATGAGACACAGCAATGCGCTTTTAAAATACCGTACATAGTCAAATATGTAACAGTGCACAAGAAAAATACTACTGCAAATCTTGAGTAATGGCCTTTTGGGGCAGGGCAGAGAGAAAATAAGAAATAACTGATTGGGAAATGAAAGCAAACACTGAAAGAGCTTTTCCAATGCTTGGCAAAGTGTTGTCAATTTAAGTACCATAGCAAAAAAACCAAGAATACTTAGTAGGAATCTAAAATTTCGTAAGCATTTAAGGCTTTTCACAAGCATCATAGCAGTCATTATGATTTTGAAGTTGTTCAAAAGCTTTTTAGCTGTGCTAAGATGAAGGTATTTACCTGCCCTTGATTTCCAAAGCAACCCTATCAATGGTGGTGGAGAGGGGGAATTCGATGGCAGAGCTATCTCCACTGCCTAAGCACAGCTGGCTCGCTGTGCTCAGGGCAGGAGGAGAGCAGCTTTTCATTTTCCATTTCCATCCTTCCACTTTTTTTTCCTTCCCACGTTCCCTTCTGTTGCAGATAATGGGAAGGAACTAACTACACCAACTCCAGTGGCAGAGTTCATTTTAGGGCCTGTGGCTCCATCTTGGAACTGCTTCTTAACTTGAATACTTTAATCAAAAAATAAATCATTAAAAATAAATACAATACTCTTATAAGGTAGGTCAATCTGATCATTTCCACATTGGGTGTGTGCTTGTGCTGAACCTAAGCTACTTAATGAATTCATATGTCAAATGAAATTTGGGGTGGTAAGATTCCAATACGCAGAGCTTGTGCCATTGTGCAAGAGTCTGAAAAGACTTATTTTAGAATGAACACTATCACTATCTCCTCATCACTGGGATCACTGAAAGGGGCCCCCATTCTGCTCAAGGCATTGGCCCAAAGAAAAGCCATATCCATACACACTCATCTACCAAGAAAATAGATGATGGAACATACACAGAACTAAAAAAAGTATGTAAGTTGAAGCAAATTCAAAACACTTGAGAAATACTACTCCACTCCCCTGTGTATTGCATTAGAACTGAAATTTAGCCTGCTTACAGAAAATCTTTGATTTAATCCTCCAGGACAAAGCTTCCTTCTTGCTTTAAGTAGCTGAGCTACAATATAATTTCAAATTTGCACATATTGCAATGTATTAGCAGGTTCGAATAAGGTGAGCTCCCCCAACCTGCAACCACACACACACATATCTAAAAAAGCTTGCAATCCCCTTTGCATAGGATTAGCTTGGTAGAGTAGCATATTATTTACGTATTAAACCTGCTTTCCTCTCTACATATTAACTGTGCTTTCATCACCATACAATAAACAGACAGCATAGCACCACAACAGTGTTTTGTGCTCATCAACAAGCTTTGAGACTTTGCTTTGAAACTTTTCCGGCGGGGTGCCAATTCACACAGGAACTACAAAGGACTCCCGCTCCCCCCATTCTGGTCCTTCTCTCCTCTCCTGAAAGGCTAGAATCCTGCGCCTAGAAACTCTAATGCGCAAGCGGCAATGAAGCCAGAGGGATTTGCCAGCACATAACTGATGGCAGGCTTCCACCCATACCACCAACCCTGTTTTACTCTCCACAGAAGAAATCTAAAGCAGCCAAGATCAAACAATGGGTTTAAAATAAAATAAAAACTGTGAATTTACAGACTAAGGAGACTGCCAGACACAGATGGTTCCTGCTGTTTTCAAACGTCAATCTTCTTCAGCGTTTGCCAGCTATTGGGCCATCACTCCCTTTCATAACATCAGTTACATCACAATGAAAGCCGCACATGGCAGCGAAACTGGCAGTTCTCTGACTAGCACAGAGGGAAGAACCCCAGAGGATCCAAACAGCATCTACCCCTCCTTTCCATTGGGTGGTCTCAACAGCGACTGAAAGTATTCAGTAGATAGCTAAGCCCTTCTGAATCCAGCTGCCACGTCCCATCATCCAGGCAGGATATGCTAAGCATAGGGACTTCCTAATAGGTGGACATAAGAAGGACCTGCAACAAAATATTGCAATGTGGAATGGTCTTGTTCAGTTGTCGCTGGCTGCCATGCCTTCTTTCCAAACATCCCAGTCCCCCAACCTCTCAATTTTCCATCCCCTTCCCCAACAAACATTCTGTGGTCACCGAGCATGCGCAGTCTCCATTTGGCCATTTGGATGCACTTGAGTCCACTATTTGTATATATGACTTTCCCTAGCCCCAAGTTGTTGTTGTTGTTGTTGTTGTTGTTGTTGTTGTTGTTGTTGTTGTTGTTATGCTCTGCCCATCTGGTTGGGTTTCTCCAGCCACTCTAGGCAGCTTCCAGCAAAATATAAAAACATAATAATACACCAAACATTAAAAACTTCCTGAAATAATAAGAATAAGAATAAGAATAATCATGAGTTTGACCAAAATGCGGGAGGCAGTGGAAGACAGGAGTGCCTGGCGTGCTCTGGTCCATGGGGTCACGAAGAGTCAGACACGACTAAACAACAACAACAACAATAATAATTTGTATACCTCAGTGTGATCAGGCTATCACATAGAGGAAGGACAAAGCTCATACTGGAGTCTATGTTGTGGACAGGAAGGACTCATGCCATTCCTCCACTATATATTTATTCTTACTGTATTCTTATTCTTATTAGCTTTTTTCACAAACAGGGACCTAAAGCAACTTACAAAAACGAAACCGTTGTCTTTCATCACTGCCCACAGCTGGGGCAGTGAACTGGGGCCTACAGTTCTTTGTACATCATCATCAGAGAATGCAACATTGCTCTTAACAGAGTTAATTAGGAAAGATTAATCTGAAGCAACCCTGACTTTGTTTATTCACGGTCAATGCTAAGTGCATTGCTTTTCAGGTCTTCAGCAAAGTCATCTTTTGTTGTCTAGGTCCTGTCATCAAGGTCAACACAGAGCATGAGGGGGAGTGGGGAGGGGAGCACTTAAATGGTCCACTGACCTGGACATAACCTACAATCAGCTAACTTGCTGCAGGGAGCAGCCATGTATCTGTGAATCATGCATACCAAATGTACTTTTGAAATTGAGGTGAACCAAACCAAGGTATTGGGAGCATTTTCATCAGGTATGGAGTAGTATTTGCAGCCAAGCACCCCTGTTTGCTGTTAACTGCAAATTTCTGTCCAACTCCCACCCAAAGCAATGGCATATGATATTTTTATACACTAAAATAGGATTGAGGTATGGCTAAAGCCCCTGTTTGTTCTAAGTCTCATTCTGCCGCTGTTTCAACTGGGAAAGGGTTAATGGACATCCTCCCAGGTCTCAGAGGAAGAAGACGTTCATGGATACAAGAAATTAATTAGCAATGCAGCACAGATTTGCATCTGAGGAAGTCAGTGCTTGGGGTGGGGGTGATCTCCAGTGCACTTCAAGGGAGAAGTGTTAAGGCACTAGACTAGTCCAAAATTACTTCACTTTCATAACTGCAGTCTAGCAATATCTGCCCTGATTTGTTTTTTTAGTGTCCTGTGTTGGTATGATATTACTATTAGTATATATTTTACAATATAGTATATTGTAATATATATAAAATATATAGTATATATTTTACAACTACATAAACGTTAGGCAGGCACCCTTGTTCTACTGTTTTAGACAAAATCATTTCTATATAAACCAATCTATCTGCAAGGTTCCTGTGGAAAAAAACAGGCTTGCTGCCAAGTAAATTATGTTCAGGATTGTAAGTATGTTCAGCGTGGACTCAATTACCCAGCTTCTTGCAACTTGGTACCCTCCAGATATTGTTAGACTACAACTCCCATCACCCTTCACTACTGGCTATGCCGGCTGGGGCTTATGGGAGTTGGAGTCCAACAACATCTGGAGGGCCCCAGGTTGCAAAAGGCTAGGTAATTTATGACAGGAAACAGAATGAGAACCCTTGCTTCCTGTGCATCATATTACTTTCAAAGAACAGCTATAGTGGCTTATCTTTATAAAGAGCTGATCCACCCTCTGAAAAGGAAATGAAATGCTCGATTACTAAGAATTTGATGGCAGAAGTAGAGGACGGACGGACAGACGGACACACACACACACACACACACACACAATATTATGTGGAAACCATTATATTCCACCAAGATTTATTGGTCAACATTCAGATAGGGGCTTGCCCACCATCTTATGTTCAGCAAAATGTTGACACAATCCCACAAGTTTAGTTCTCTTGGGCAAGCTCTGCTGAAATGAACGGGACCTGCTCTAATGCACATCCCATACATTTCAGTGGGGCTTCGGCATCAATGCTTCGCATAGGGTGGTTTCGTTTGTTCTTGAATTAGTGACTGTGGTTTGTTGGAACAAAAAAACCCACCATAATCCTCGGTACAGCTGTAGCATTAAGGCAGGGCATCATGGATTGTTGCCTCTGTGCACTAGTAGGAAGGAAACAAAAAGTCCATAAAGGGGCATTCACAGTAATTCATTCACTGTGCTATGTGATCTGGACCACTGGAGTGGGTAACTCAATGTCTGGGTAGCACATCTTCAGAATGGAGGCAAGGCAGACCTCCTTTAGCTGAGAAGTCTTTCAACTCCTGTAAATTCCCCTCATACGAAAAAATTTGCATGTTAGGGAAAGGATAGCTAGAACCCTTTTTTATGAACCTCAAATGCACTAAAGCCAGCCTTGCTCCAAATAACAGCATCTGATTCTAACCAAGCTGGCCAAAGGGTATTCTCAATGGTGCCATCCTTTTTATGGAGCTTGGAGGCGAGAGTGGCTGGTAGGCGGTGTACAAGGCACCATCCAACCATCTTAGGGATTCCACTCCAGATCTGTGTAGGGTTTACTCCTTAGCCATTTATTCTCCCAAAGATATGCCACAAAGCAGCAGGGAACTTTCTTAATGTGGACACAAAGATTTATTTTCTCAATGCTGGGATTATGGAGCATCCTCTATCTGGTTGAAGGGAGAAAATCTAGAACCTGATACATTCCTTTCCCCCTCTCTCTATTAGATAATGTATCCTTAATATGGTTCATTTGGCTGCAGTCCAAATGCATACTGAGATCGCCCTGCTGTGGATTCTTCCACCTCAGAAAACTGGCAGACAACAGCAATCAGTTTATGTATGAGTGTCTGAAAGCTAAAAGATCGACCCATTAAGTGTAAATGGGAAAGCAATCAAAATCCAGGCTACTGTGCAAAAGAAGCTATTATATGAACCTCTTCATTCACTGGTAATATATATATATTTCCTTGCGTTGGGAAAGGAGCTTTTCTTGTTGTATATATATAAACACTAGAAAGAAACATTCACCACCCGGTACAGCCTTGGTGCACAAAAACTAACACTCAGGGATTTTCAACACAACCAGACAGACAGAAATACATAATTTTATTTGTATGTTGCTTTTCCACAGTTCGGGGACGCGGGTGGCGCTGTGGGTAAAAGCCTCAGTGCCTAGGGCTTGCCGATCAAAAGGTCGGCAGTTCGAATCCCCGCGGCGGGGTGCGCTCCCGTTGCTCGGTCCCAGCGCCTGCCAACCTAGCAGTTCGAAAGCACCCCTGGGTGCAAGTAGATAAATAGGGACCGCTTACTAGCGGGAAGGTAAACGGCGTTCCGTGTGCTGCACTGGCTCACCAGATGCAGCTTGTCACGCTGGCCACATGACCCGGAAGTGTCTCCGGACAGCGCTGGCCCCCGGCCTCTTAAGTGAGATGGGCGCACAACCCTAGAGTCTGTCAAGACTGGCCCGTACGGGCAGGGGTACCTTTACCTTTACCTTTCCATAGTTCAAGCAATGCTCAAGGCAGCTTACAACACCCGGCGTGGGGGGCTGGGAAGATACATAACTGCAATATGGCAAAAGTAGTCACAAACAATAAATAAAACATTTTGTAAAAAATACAGAACCAAGCTGAACCATTTCCACGTAAATCACAAGATCTAAAATGACCAAAAACCAACAACAGCAACAACCACCCCCCCCAAAAAAAACCCCCAAGCACCCCCGCAACCCAAGAGTCTGTTCAGCAGGCTCAAGTTTTTGAAGCTGGAATAAGTCCTAGGCCTAGTCAGGATCCTACAGCCTACATCTTTGCTCTTAGCCAGGTGATGTAATGACTACAATGCCAGTCCAGAACTGAGGAGATTCCTCTTCCAATTTCTGCTCATCCTTCAAGCTCACTGGCTGATCCTGGGCCTGTCTCTCCACTCACCTCACCCTAAGCTACATCTCAGGAGCTCCCTTGAACTCCTGGGAGATATGGAAGGGTAATGTGAATGAATGAATGAATGAATGAATGAATAAGAACAAGGTGCCTGGGCATCTTCAGAGTCTGTGGGGCTCAATTAAGTCTGACTGTGCTGTTGTGCATTATAGCTCAGGTCCTCAGAATCAAGACAATTCTACCTGCTCCTTGGTATAAACTCCGAGATCTGCAGGCCCTCAACTGAGCAATGCCATCAGGGACTCACCAGGATTGCAGACAACAGTCTCTCCCAGCCCTTCCTGGAGACTGAACCTGGAATGCTCTACCACTGAGCTACAGCCCTTTTTCTTTTACCAGATACTTTATTTATTTATCTACAGTGGTACCTCGGGTTAAGTACTTAATTCGTTCCGGAGGTCCGTACTTAACCTGAAACTGTTCTTAACCAGAAGCACCACTTTAGCTAATGGGGCCTCCTGCTGCCGCCGCGCCGCCGGAGCACGATTTCTGTTCTCATCCTGAAGCAAAGTTCTTAACCTGAAGCACTATTTCTGGGTTAGCGGAGTCTGTAACCTGAAGCGTATGTAACCTGAAGCATATGTATTATATTTATATCCCACCCTTCCTCCCAAAGGAGATCAAGGCAGCAAATAGCAAGTGAGAAAACATCTTCAAAAACCTTACTAACAGCCTGTTGTGCTTGACAAGAATACAGTATGCTACTGAAATTTCAAAAAACAAGCACTTTGAGTTTCAAATTAATGCCTGGTTCAATGGCCAGACAATTCTGTACGACAGGAATTTGCAAGGCACATGAATGGCAGGCTGCAGGTCCCTTGGCTTTGCTATCTTTGGCTGGTGACAACGGTAGCTAAGTACCATTCAGAAACCCTAGTACAACCAGAAGGTGAGAAAAGGATCAAAGCCAACTGCCATACTGTAGATCCTCTGAGTCTAAATGGGCTGTAGGAAGCCATTGACTGGCTGGGACAACCATTGCAATTTGGGTGGAAAAGGGTCACCAAACAAATGCACAGCTTAGCTCTGGCTTCCACATTGCTCCTCCTTGTTTAAATCGTTCAAATCATTTCCCGGTACCCTCCACTGCTTTTGTTTCAAGGGATTAAAGCAAAGCTATCCTCCCTCTCTTCATTTCTTTCCCAAGTGCCTGCTCTTGCAAAAACACAATCGTATCACATGCTGCCTCAAATGCCAGTTTCCTCTGGGTCAGGGAAAAGAATCAGGCCATTCTTTTTTAAAACATGAAGAGGAAGTTGAAGAGGAAAGAAGCCCGGTAGTGTACATTACAATGAAATGCTAATCAAGAATCTACCCTCTCCAGCATTCCCATAGATTTGGCCTCATTCTGGGAACTCCTGTTGGTCGCTTACTCTGATGTCTTGGCAGGGAGCCCAGCGTTCCTTTTGTGACTTCACAGGCTTTGTGATTCACTGGAGCCAGTCTGGAATCCAAGTCTCATACACCCTATGGGATGCATGCGCAAATTACTGATTCAGAATAACACCAGCGCTTCTTCGGAGCTTCATTTGAATCAGCACATGCTTCACACCACTGCAGTAAATGCAACCACAATTGTACTCATAGGAACACAGGAAGCTGCCTTATGCCTGAGTCAGATCATGGGTCCATCGACTATCTACACGGACAGGCAGTGGCTCTTCAGGTCTCTTCCAGCCCCACCTGGAGATGGTGGGGATTGAACTTGAGACTTTCTGCATGCAAAGCAGGTGCTATATCACTGAGCTATGGTTATCTGATGCCAGGCACTTCACCCATGCAATTGCAATATATGAATGAATGTGAAAAAAAGACATTAATCTGCATCACAAAATAAACATAAGGCGAAATGCTGGGGTGAGAGTCTACTTCATAATGTTAAACCGGAGTTGAGGCTGTAGAACTTCAGACTGCAAGTTGGGACTCACATGACAGAACAATCCTCCATGCAAAAAAAAGATTTCCACAATGAAAACTGGGAGGGGGGAAAGGTTCTTATCTAGCCTTGTCCCTGAAATGCCAATTTTCTATATCAAGAGAATCTTCTCTGCGTCTGGGAACATGCAATCATGGAAGTCCTGCCTGCATTCTAGCAGAATGATACTAGAAGCCTTGAAGATTAGAGAGACTCAATCTGGGTGAGCAGTTCTTCTAAAGCTACAATAGGTAACTGGGAAAGAAAAATACCAACACCCATTTTAGGCACTTCTCCAATTCTGGGGGACTCAAAGGCACACCATTTTGTCACATTTTGGTTGGCCAAATAAACATATTGCCCTAATGTGGATTCTGGAATTATTATTCTGAGTCAATATAGCTATCTTTACAAAAAGTTATTAGGCCTTGACTGGAATGCACAGTCAAGTACTCCTTCCCCTTCCCACTGTAAAGGTATGGCAACTTTTCTGCTCTGCCAAACCTACGGCACTCTTTTCTGAACAGTAAGCATAGCAGCTGTTCAGGGCCTCTCTGTTTTTAGGTCTCTAGAAACCGAAATCTTTTGCCATGAAAACAGGCTACTTGACAGCCACGGATTTTAAAAAGGTAGGGCTATTATCCCACTTCCCCAACTTCAGCATAGAGAACAGCCCCTTCTGCAAAAAGCACATTAACTGTGCAGTCTAATAATGTGGCACTGAGCTGACTTGCTGTGCTAAGCTGCCTATTCATTTAGCTTTCTATTCTGTGTTCTTTCTGGCTGTCCTTCCATTAGCTCCTGACAAGTAGCACCTACTTTCTGGCCAAGAAATGAACACAAGGAGTCCCCTTTGATGCTGACGATCCTAGAATTCAGACTACCTCTCCAGCTATCAGCTTCCCCCAATCTTCTCCCAAATGCCGCCCACAGTACATTCCCCCTGAGCTACCCTTTCTTCACCTGGCCTCCCAGCCTCAAAGAAACTCCAGATAGCCTTGCCAGCCCCAGATCTCCCACCAGAGCTTCCCAGGCCAAGGCAAATAGCTGATTTAACACTTCACTCCCCAATTTGCACACTGGATTGAATGTAGCCTTTGCAAGCCTCCTAATCGCAGCTGTGAGCTCAGCCGAGTGCCAGCCACAGCAAATTCACACACAGCGGTGCTTTTATTTGTAATGAAATATTTAGGGTGGAAAAATGCCCCTGAATTTAATAAAAGCAACACTCTGGGATTGCCAGGGATGTGTGGTATAGCCACCAAACCCCTTTCAGAATTCCCTACATCAAACTAAGCTTTCAGCCATAGCCAGCTAAATAAATGGTTTCATAATGAAAATAATAATGATGATGATGATGCATTCTGGGCATCAGCAAATTTCAGGACTGCACAGTCAGATTACGTTATATGAAACCAAGTAATCAAAATATTTTGATCTAATCATACGTTGCATTTGATTGATTAACTAGCAGATTTGGAGGAAGGTATTCTAATTGTATCTGGTATAAGAATGCAAAAGAATGACATGTTTGTGATGCCAACTTCAAAGAGGCATTACACTCCTTTCTCACACTCTTGGGGACATGCCAAACACTACATGACTATTCTGGGTGGTCCAACATGCAGCCTAAGGACCACATGGACATTTGAAACCCCTGCCAGCCCATGCACTGCCTTCCCAAAGCCGGGCCTTTGGGAAGGAAGTGGGAGGGCTCTAGGATCTCCTTCCCAAACCCTGACAACTCACTTCCCCAGAGCAGGGGCCAGGGATGGGGAGCTCATCTAATTTTTGCCTTGCTCCCCGCCCCATGTGACAAGGCAGAGGGCAGCCTGCAGGTTCTGTGTCGAAGAACTCACACTCAGAATGAAAAGTTGTGCCACCCTGCTGTAGAAACTGGCAGAATAGAATTGTAGAGTTGGAAGGGACCACGATGGCCATCTGGCCCAACCAATACAGGAATCTTTTGCCCTATGTGCTCTATACATTATCACTTGTCGGGCTGCGTGCACCCTTATGGAACTGTCCAAGGTCAGCATCTGATGCCTGCTCTCTAGTGCATAGCTGTCAGGTGAGTACCATAAACAGGGCCTTTTTTGTGGTGGCTCCACATCTCTGGAATACTCTTCCCAGGAAATACATATGACCCATTCTTTCTTGGCTGTTAGAAAAGCTTTATAGGTGTTGGTGTTGGTGTTGTTCCAGCCTACATTTGGTTAATACTATTGTGCCAAATTTTTTTACCAAAAATGCTATCTCCTGCTGCTATCTTTTAAAGTCCTTTTTTACCCATTATTTTATAGTTATTTAATGACTTGGAATTTTAGTGTGCTGCTATTTGCTATATTTGAGGCTATAAACCCTAATGGTCCTGTTTAAGTTCTTGAGTTGAAGTTCTTGGGAAGTAGCAGGCATTGGAGGGAATGAGGATCAAAACCACAGTGTACTGGAAAAGTGGAGTTAACCTCTTCCTTCCTCCCCACCACCCTCCCAATGAAAACAACCCCCCAGGACGGATGTTCCCATTGGTGTAAGTAAGAGGTTTTATTTACCCTGGGACTCACAGCACCTTCAGGAGGGCAATTTTTGTTAGGGCAGGAAAGCCTGCTGTTGTCCCAACCCAGATCCCCACCTCACCCCACCCCGCCCCAGTGCCTACTATTGTTATTTTAAAAAACATTTGCAAAACAGAAAATGACACAATTAATGTTGCATATACTTTGGCCCCAAGATGCTGCTTACTGAAAGCCAGTCTGTGGTAGCAGCTAGAGGACCTGGGAGATTAAAATTCCTGCTCAGCCATGAAGTTTACTAGGTGGCCTTGAGACAGTCACCCTTGACTTACCTCACTAGATTGTTGTGATAATAAAATGGGGGGGGGGGGGAGAGAAGTTTAAACTCCTTAGAAGAACTTTGGGATATAAATGTACTAATAAAAAATAATAATGTTTCCATCATCTAAAAACAAAAGCATTCATTGTCCCATTGTCCCTTAGGATTATTTGTATTTCTTTAACTGATCAGCTCATTAATTAATATTCACACGATTAATCAAATAAGATTCCTCTAAAAGAAAGCTAACAACTTGGTCTGAGCTAATTTGTAATTCACAAGCAGCAGCAATCCAAGCTGGAGCAATTTCACAGGTCCCCAGTCTGGACCGAATATATTAATGATTCTGTAGCGAGAAGAATTTTGGAGTGATGAATGATGCTATAAAACTTGTTTGCCCCTGAGCCGTCAGCACTGTGGAAGCTTTCCCAGTGGACAGCTCCAATTAAGTCCCGACATTTTCAGTGTAATGCCTGAATTAATTTGTTCAACTGACTGAAACACATTTGAAGGTGTAGGAATATGCAGAGGTTAGACCTGACACTGGACTACGAGGGAAACATGTTCCATGACACCAGTGTTGTGGAAGGGTGCCAGGAATTGGGAGGGCAGTAGAATGGTACCTCGGGTTAAGTACTTAATTTGTTCCAGAGGTCCGTACTTAACCTGAAACTGTTCTTAACCTGAAGCACCACTTTAGCTAATAGGGCCTCCTGCTGCCGCCGCACCGCCAGAGCACGATTTCTGTTCTCATCCTGAAGCAAAGTTCTTAACCTGAAGCACTATTTCTGGGTTAGCGGAGTCTGTAACCTGAAGCGTATGTAACCTGAAGCCTATGTAACCCGAGGTACCACTGTATATAGTTGCTTCTCTGATAGACTTTGAAAAAGAACTTCACATAGGGGCCTGGGAAGCTCCTTTGTATAGACTTGTATAGACCACTGCTCCACCTAGCTCATTACTGTCCACACTGACTGGCAGCAGCTCTCCTTACCAGCCATACCTGGAGATGCCAGGAATTGAACCTGGAAACTTTTGCATGCAAAGCAGATGCTCTATACCACTAAGCCACTGCCCTTCCCCAACTCAGCTGAGCAATAAATAATAATAATAATAATAATAATAATAATAATAATAATTTCATAGAATCACAGAACTTTTGAGTTGTAAAAGGACCAAGTGCAGGACCCTTTTGCCAATGTGGGGCTCGAACCCATGCTCTACTACTGAGCTATCCCAGCCGTCTGCTGGATGGCTCACACATGCAGCAAGTGTACACACAGAACCTACACAGGTCACAATTCCAGAACAGGGTGTCTCTGTTTTGAGAGGATGCAAGAGGAATGGGTAGCTGCCTTTGCAACCACTAGATGAGCTCTTCAGCCACTTCCAGGTTGTTAGGGAGCTTACCAATCGCTTCCTTTTTTCGAATTGAAAACAGGGCCAAAGCACAGCAGAAGCAGAGGGAAGGCAGAACTAGAGCCCAAAGCAGGGTCCTTAAAACTGCATTTGTGCAGGATGGAGGGGAGTGGGTACATGTCTAGGGATCAAGGAACTCTTTGAAAAGTTATCTCTCTTTTGCTCTTCCTTTTGATTAAAGGTCCCAACTGTATATAGATTTTTAATCTCTTTCAGAGAACGCTGCTTACTGATTCTTAATTTCAGAGAATGTCATTACTACTTGATTGCCGATAAGACAGAAGTTATATTTTTGCAATGGAAACTTCAGCTAGCTTAGAAAAATGGCAAAAATGGCATGTTAACGGAGCCAGCTAGAACTGATCCTATTTTGCCAGTGCTCTGCTGTCTGTACCATATTTTCCCCACTCCATGTGCAATCCAAAGCGCTATTTTTAACCTATAAAGTCATAAAAAGACATTCATCCTTATATCTGAAGGAGTACCTGTTTCCATGCAAGCCTTCCCACAGTTACGATTTTGAACTAAGCCCCTGCTCTAGGTGCTCCTTTTGAGGAAAGGTGAGTGGCAGCCAGCAGCAGGGGCTTCTCAGTGGTGGTGCCCCATCTATGGAACTGTGTGGGGTGGTGGGCAGAGTACCAGGCTAGGATGCACCTGCACTCAGTTACAAACTCACTGGGTGGCCTTGGGCCAGTCACTATCTCTCAGCCTAACAGGCTGGTTGTGAGGATAAACTGAAGACAGAGGTAGAACTGCATACCGTGGGCTCCTTGCAGAAAAGGCAGGCAACAAAAGTAGAAAATAAATTAACTCCCTTTCCGAGTCCTGACACCTAGGCATGGAGGAGGAGAGGGAGGAAGGGAGCATTTAATAGTATTTTAAAGGAATACCTTGGAGATGTTGTGGGTTCGGTTCCAGACCACAGCAATAAATTGAATACTGCAAATAAAGTGAGTCACACAAATATTTTTGTTTCCCAGTGCATATAAAAGTTATGTTTGCAGTATACTGCAGTCTATTAAGCCAGGCACTCCTGCCTCCAGGAGGGGGAAAACCCGGCTTTAGACCTAGCCAGCTCCTCTCCCGTTGCTAGAAAAGGGGTGGCGGCGGCAGGGTTGCCTGTATCCTCATAAGGTGCAATATCTGCGGTGTGATAAAACAAAGTATGCCTGCATTTGACTGCAGCCGCTTTCTGCGCTGCCTTTTGCTACATGATCTTTAAAAACAATACGTCATTATTTTTATGATAATCCTGTTTAAACAATTATTCTAAGCTTCCTTTTGACTCATATGGTCAAAAGGAAGGATGGCTTTAAAAAATAAAATCACAGTGTGTTTTCAGGGGGAGAGGAATGCATTGTATACGATGCAGCTAGTCTGAAGATCTAACCAGTAGGCTCAAATGACAACTAAGGTGATTTTTTTTATTTAAAAAAAATGGAACAGCCCTCCTACAATATTAAGAGAAATCTACCATGCTGTCTGAATGACTCTTACATAAACACAGTATTGGTAGCCTGGAACTGCTTTTGCCTGTGCTATTGCAGGAAATCCTGGCAGGTCAGTTTAGATAAGACCTGGAGCCAGGAATGGTCTAGATGCTTCCCTTCAAAAGGACACAGACTTATTTTCCATTTTGCAGGTACAGCTGCCCAAGAGGAGTCCTTTCATCATGATCAACCCTTTTTCCTATTTCCTGTGTGCCTGAACAGCCTTGATTTGCTGAAGTCGTTCCTTACCATGCTTTACTGCAAGGCAGTTGGAAGAGGAGGGGGGAGATAAAAAGTTGTAGAAAAAGAGTGCATCCTATCACAGAGCCTCTATAAAAAGGTTTTGCAATGTTCATATTTTAAACCCAAACAAGGTCTCCCTCCCACAAATATCCCCTTCACACACATCGGCTTTTTTTCTTTGGCTTGGTTCACACATCACAGTTCTGCTAAGATTCCAGAATAGATGGAAGCAATGAACTGCTTCTAATTGCAATAGAGGCCAGCTATCAATTGAGTGTAATAGTGTTTTCAAAGAGCTTGGTGTGTGTGTGTTTGCATGGGGGATTTAACGATTTTAAAGCTGGGCTGAACTTACTGCCGACTGCAAGCCCCGCTTTCTGCAGGAATCAGCTCCACTCAAGAGCTCTGTTCTGGAGCTTCCAAGTGGAACCAATTCTAGCAGGGCTTGCACTCCCTTAACTGTAAAGAAGGAGGACATATGGTCAGTGGGGTTCTGCTTCATTTGCAGAACAGAGGATTCTAATTTAAGCGCAGGGCATTAATTCCTGGAGGTGCGGCTGCAGCTAGAACTAGACTTCTAGTTAATTTACAGCAGCTATCTAAGTTATTCTAAGAACCCATTTTCAGTACTTTTTCTAGGAAAGACATCTGACTGTAATACATTTCCTGCAAGGCACAGTTGCTAGTCTATAGGCCAAAAAAAAAGTGCTAACTGAAAGGGAAGACCACACATTCAAGGAGTAAGTGGCTGGGGATTGATGCCATAATTAGAAAAATGCTTAGCCAGTGTGGAATTCTTTAGGGAATTTTATATTCCCTACCCACCAATACTTGAGGTCAAATGCACATGGCTTTCTGCTGAATGAAAGCTTTTGTGTTTCTGTTCTTTAAGTTTGATCTATTCCAGTCTGCGGAAGACAATTTATCTTTTTTAAAAAATCAGTGTAATTACTGGGAAATCCTAATGTTTGAATTCTAACTGTGGTGTAGGAGTCCTAATTATTTCTGATATAATACACTTTGCATACTAAATATTCCTTTTACCCAGTCTTATGGTATAAAAAGGAGGAGGATGTTTTTAAACCTCTGCTAATAGAGTGGAGGGACCTGTGATCTTAAAAAAATGTTGCTAGACTTCAATTCCCAGCATCCCTGCCCATTGGCTAAGCTGGCTGGTGCTGATGTGAACTAGAGTCCAACTACATCCAGAGAGTCACATATTCCTCCTCCCTGGTCTATGAGGTTCAGAGAGCAGTGTATAGATTGATTTAATATCACTTCCCACAATTAAACTGGAAACGTACTGGCTATCTCACGGATTTGTGAAATCTGCCATCAGTGAGCAACTACTGCAAGTCAATGTGCAATCTACCAATTATTTGCACTCTCAGATCAAAACCAGAACTTTATCTGCAGCGCAAAGGACCAGCCAAGGACAGGAACTGTGGAGAAATGTCTACATCCACTTTCCCATTGTCATCTCCTTAGTGACTAAGGTGGACACAGAAGAACTGTTTGCCTCTAAAAGCTACCTGAGTCATGACTGATCATTTTAGCTGAGAAACTGGAAGTTCTCTTCTCCATATCTTTCCTTTACTCCAATAACCATTCATTCATTTTTACTACTACAGTGGTGCCTCGCAAGACGAAATTAATTCGTTCCGTGAGTTTTGTCGTCTTGCGATTTTTTTTTCGTCTTGCGAAGCACGGTGTCGGAAAAGTTTTGGAAAAGCTTCAAAAATCACCAAAGTCTTCAAAAACCTCAAAAAAGGCTACCACACCACGTGCTATGAGTTGCTCCTCAAAGTCAAGTCGCAACTGTATTAACGGTGTTAAGAAAAAGGAAACAAACTTGCAAGACGTTTCCGTCTTGCGAAGTAAGCCCATAGGAAATATTGTCTTGCGAAGCAGCTCAAAAAACAAAAAACCCTTTCGTCTTGCGAGTTTTCCGTCTTGCGAGGCATTTGTCTTGCGAGGCACCACTGTACTACTACTATTATTATTAATTCAATTTATATACCACCCTTCCTCCTGAAAGAGCCTAGGGTGGCAAGCACATCAGTACTACAACATTTTAAAAAGCAAGGATAGAAACAACGATTTGATGGTTGGCAAGAACTGCATCTTTCTGCCGTCAAAAGACTGGGTTTACAGGAATGTTTTAAAATTCCTCCTCAAAGTCAACAACAGAGGAGACAGACACACCCCGCAAGGGAGGGCATTCCACAAGTGAGGAACTGCCACTTAAAAGGCATTGTCACAAAGCAATGCCGATCAAGCAGTCTCCTGCTGCAGCACAACCAACAAGGCCTCACCTGCTGATCACAGGGTCAGAGATGGTTAATACTGGGGAAGGTGCTCTTTTCGATATTTAAATGCTTTTAGGGCTTTATATGCTAGTGCTAACACCTTGAACTCAGGCCCAGTAGCTCACTGGCAGCCTGCATAGCACTTTCAGGACACCTGGTCACATCAGGCTCCCCTACCATCATACCAGCTTGCAACTGGTTGCCACAACATCCAGGTGTGACACAGGTAAGTCAACAATCATGGAGGCAGGAGGTTTGGTCACGAACAGGCTGGTGGTCAGATGCCAGACTGGACAGATAAACCATGGGAAGGCTAGGCACTGAGGCTGCCACACTAGCCTAGAAGAAAGGATGTTATAGGGTATGACATCCTTGTTGTTTTGTGAGGTCAGCTGATCGCCTTCCACTAGGTCATTCCACACTACTCAGGGCACCAGCGCACCTGGGAGGGTCAAATGTTTAATTTACCTCAGACTTTGTTGCAACTGGAAGGTGCAAGTCCTGAAAGAATTCCACACTTGATGAGTATTTTTCCAAGTATAGCATTAATCCCTAGCCACTTACTCCTTGTTTGTGTGACCTTCTCTTTCAATTAGCACCTTCTTTTGTCATATAGATTAGCAATGGTGCCTTACCAGAGAAGGTATTACAACGAAGATTAAACACGTGTTGTTAGAACAGCTTAGCTACTGTAAATTAACTACAAGTCTAAATCTATGGATCACCTTCACACTTGGCAACCATGCAGTTAAGTCAGCACCCTCTATTTGTCAAACAGGGCAGGACCTCACTGACCTATAGAACCTAGCCTGGTCAAAGACTCAGAGCTCTTGTGCAAGAGACAACACACTAAAGGCTGGCTGCTGGAGCCCCTTGTTCAGGAGGACACATGCACTCAAACCATAGTTGGTTTGGTTTACTTTATTTAAAGAATGTATAAGCCATCTACCATTCAGAAACATCGTGGCAGTGTACAAAAAAAAAGAAAGAAAGAAAGAAATAGAATACAGTGGTACCTCAGGTTAAGTATTTAATTCATTCTGGAGGTCCGTACTTAACCTGAAACTGTTCTTAACCTGAAGCACCACTTTAGCTAATGGGGACTCCTGCTGCTGCTGCCGCGACGCCAGAGCCTGATTTCTATTCTCATCCTGAAGCAAAGTTCTTAACCTGAAGCACTATTTCTGGGTTAGCGGAGTCTGTAACCTGAAGCGTATGTAACCTGAAGCGTATGTAACCTGAGGTGCCACTGTACAAGGTTAAGACGGTGAAAGTGCATTAAATCCATCAGTAAAAGCAGCATAAACAATAACAAAAAAATGCTAAGCTGAAAAAGCCTGGCTGAATAATAGTTTTAAAAAGACTTAAGGAGGTGATTAAAATAACAAATTGCTAGCACCTTCCTAATTTCATGGGGGTTGTATTTCAACTCTCTGCTTATTTATCCTGCCTGTGATGAGCTGAATAGTTATCTAGGACAGGGGTCAGCAAGTTTATCTTGCCTGGGCCGGATCGGTCCCACGGAGATCCCTCCGTGGGCTGGATTGTGTGAGCGTGGGCGCCTGAGATTTTCGTCATATGCGCATATGCAGACGCGATTTCCAGCGCCACAAAAGCGAGTCCCCATGCCACGCTGCGCTGGTTTAGCACAGCGCGCGAGCAGGCCGCTCAGTTCGGGAGCGGCTTGTGGGCCGGTCAAACGACCTCTGTGGGCCGCTTCTGGCCCATGGGCCTTAGGTTGCTGACCCCTGATCTAGGATAAGCTACAGTGATACAAATGATATAGGCTCAGTTGAATAGGTGCACTGCATTGAAGGAAGCCCTGCCAAACAGAAGCAGGCGGAAGATTGGGAAAAGGGTGGAGGAATCTCAGAAAGCAAGACTTGCTCAGGCCTTTGCTCTACAGAACAGATACCACGCCACAAATATGCAAACAAAAGCTTGCTGTTATCTACCACTGAGTGACCACAAACCAGACACCGGAAATTGGCATCCCAAAGCAGAGAGGAAACAGGGCAGAAACAAACAATGCTTTGAAGCTGCAACAAATGAGCAAAAAGATGCTATCCCCAACTCCTGCTTGCTGCATGCACATCTGGCATCGCATTGCAGCACTCGAGGGACCCTTCTGCACCAGCTGGTTCCCCTCCCACCTCCCAAAGTCAGCATGAAGCAGGACCAAGGCTGGACAATTAGAGCAGAGCTTGATTTATAGCTCACGTATTTCATTCTATGCCTCGCGACAGGCAAGACGGGAAAGAATAAAACCTAAGCTGAATTACCTGCTCTGTTTTGCTGTGGCTTCCTCACCTCCTTTGGAAAGTTTCCCCATGACTATGCTCCTCTCTAGAGGACTCTCAGTGAACCTATTGGTTAAAGTATTAGAGGTTTTACTTAGAGGTTTTATTACAATCAAGTGGTGTATAATTTTGGGGGATAAATAAGTTCCAGCAGATTTCAGGTACAGCAGCTAGCAGCTAGTTCACGTATATCAAAGGTGGAGGACCTTCTTTGTGGGCAGTCTCTGAGCCTATGTGCCAGAGACTGGGAGGCCCAGAGGCATAAAATGGATGGTGACATTCTAGCCATGCAAAAGCTGGGTGCCTCTCTCGCGTGCCTCTCTCTGTCTCCCCATACTTCATTCAGGGGGATGCGGGTGGCGCTGTGGTCTAAACGACTGAGCCTCTTGGGCTTGCCGATCAGAAGGTTGGTGGTTCGAATCCCCGCAACAGGTGAGCTCCCCTTGCTCTGTCCCAGCTCCTGCCAACCTAGCAGTTCAAAAGCACACCAGTGCAAGTAGATAAATGGGTGGGAAGGTAAACGGCGTTTCCGTGCGCTCTGGTTTCCGTCACTGTGTTCCATTGCACTAGAAGCAGTTTAGTTATGCTGACCATATGACCCAGAAAGCTGTCTGTGGACAAACGCCAGCTCCCTCAGCCTGTAAGCGAGATGAGTGCCGCAACCCCATAGTCACCTTTGACTGGACTTAACCGACCAGGGGTCCTTTACCTTTACCCCATTCAGGCAGGTAAAGAGGCTGGGCTGGACACATTTCAGCCAGACAAAAGTACTTGAGGAGGGTGCAGATCAGGGCTAGTGAGGGATGTGGCCGAGGGCAAGTCCTAAGATTGTCAAAAGAGGCGAGGAGGAGCACTTCAACCGTTGGAACTACGCTTCCCCACACTGACCCCACACAAGGCCTCTTCAGTGGCAGTTTTCCAGTTGTGGAATGTCTTCCCTAGTGAGTTGCGCCTGTCTCCATCATTTTCAACTTTCAGGAGGAATTTGAAAATATTTCTGTTTACCCAGGGGTTTAGTGGTTGACGAATACCATTCCTGGCAACCTCGAGATCATTGGATGGAAGTGTGTTTTTAACTGTAACTGCTTTTTGTTGGTTTGTTTAATTGTAATTGTTTTTAAAGCATTTTAAATATTTTTTTGCATTGTTTTTGTTTCATATTGTATATCTGCTCCTTGGGGAGGAAGGGCAGGATATAATAAATCCCTTTACAGGCATATATGACAGAATCATAGAATGGTAGAGTTGGAAGGGAACCCCAAGGGTTGTCTAGTCCAACCCCCTGCAATGCAGGAATCTCAACTAAAGCTTCCAAGACAGATGGTCAACCAGTCTCTGCTTTAAAACCTCCAAGGAAGGAAAGTCCACAACCTCCCAAAGGAGACCATTCCACTGTTGAACAGCTCTTACTGTCAGAAAGTTCTTCCTGATGTTTAGTCAGAATCTCCATTCTTGTAACTTGAAGCTATTGGTTCGAATCCTACACTCCAGAGCAGGAGAAAACAAGATTGTTCCCTTTTCCATGACACACCCCTTGAGATATTTGAAGATGGCAATCATATCTCCTCTCAATCTCCGCTTTTCCAAGCTAAACATACCCCGCCCCTTCAACTGTTCCTCACAAGGCTTGGTTTCCAGATCCTTGATAATCTTTGTTGTCCTCTTCTGCACACATTCCAGCTTCTCAGTATCCTTCTTCTGTGTGCATGTGTGTTTCAGCACACTGGTTTGTATCAGTTAAGGCATTTTGTTTTGTAGAACCCACCTCTTTTGCTGAATTTAATTTGTCCCAATCCATTCTGAGTGGTTTTACTTGTTTTCTAATTGTAATGGTTTTAACTGTATTTGCCACTCTATATTCTATTGTTGTAACCCACTGTGATAATAAACAAGTAACTTACACTTTGGATGCAAGGTCTCAAATATGTATATATAATCATTTGCTAGAAAACATTTCCCATTTACAGTGGTACCTCGGCTTAAGTACTTAATTCATTCCAGAGGTCCGTACTTAACCTGAAACTGTTCTTAACCTGAAGCACCACTTTAGCTAATGGGGCCTCCTGCTGTTGCTGCCACGCCGCCAGAGCCCGATTTCTGTTCTTATCCTGAAGCAAAGTTCTTAACCTGAAGCACTATTTCTGGGTTAGCGGAGTCTGTAACCTGAAGCGTATGTAACCCGAGGTACCACTGTACTTCCACTGAGGAGCATAGTGCCATTTTCTTGGTCAGATATAAAGCTTCTGAAATCAAACCATGGCACAGCAATGATCACTTTCAGAAGATGACCACATGCACCCTTATAAATTTCAGCAACTGGAGCAGAAAGAGTACTTTAAACTGTAGACCCTTTTGTCCCTCTTTGCGAGATGCACAAATAGCCCTATAGTGCTTCTTTATTTATTAAAGAGAGTGGAGTTTGCAAGGCGATGCAATGCCACACAATCTTAAAGGTCAGTGCAGGCTTGACTGGTTCTCGTTACAGACCTGTAACGAACGTCCTGGAGGAGATAACTTGTTCCACCCTGCCAACATCTGAAAGCTATAAATAGGGATCCGAGGGAGGAAAAAAAAAAAAAAAAGATCACACTTACTGACCCTGTTATGAAGTTTCAAACTTGGAGAACATTTCAAAGCGAACCAAAAAATAAAAAATAAAGGCCACCCTATTTTCTCCCCCTTTAAAAATATATTCCCTTTGAAAATTCCACCACCCTCCATCTGACTTTCTCTAATTATGTCGAGGAATAAAATTAATCTTCCCCTAGTTGTGTATGCGTGTATATCAAAGCAGAAACAGAATGAAAACAAAAAGTTTACAAGCAAACAAAACAATAGCCAGACCCATTTTTCTCTGGAGGCTATCGGAAGCCTTGACTGAGTATGTACAGCGACAATGACACGATGCTCCCTGTTCTAGTTGCAGACTTCCACCTATGAACTCTGCAAAAGCTGTTTCATAACAGCATCCTGCACACAGTTTCTGCCACTTTGAAACCTTCCTGTCTCCGATTGCCTTATCTCTCCCGGTAATTCTAGAGCGCAATGGTTAAGGTGGAAAATGCAGGTATGCTATAACCAGTGCTTTTTTTCAAAATAAAAATAAATGTTTGGGGGTACTCTCATTTTGACTCGATAAAAGTCAAAATAGTTTATAGTTCAAGTCAGAGGGAAATAAATAAAGTAAATGGACAAAAGTACAAAGATTCACAAAATGTTTAGGGGTATGCGTACCCCTGCATCCCCCCAGGAAAAAAAAGCACTGGCTATAACTCTTGTTGGGAGGCTCATTAGCTCAGTGGAAGGTCACCTGTTTCTCATACAGCCAGTGCCAGGCTCTATCCCTTGCATCACAGGTTAAAAGGATCTGGTTGCAGATTATGGGGAAGACCTTTACTTGAGACCCTGGGGAGTCATATAGTAGTAAACACTGGGATAGGAGGATGAATAGCCTGCATGTTATATGCTCAGCTCCCTATTTCTGGCATTATGTTCAGGGCTGAGCTAGATGGGACGGTGGTAAATATGTGCTTATTTTCACGTGCTACTCTGTTCAGATATAAAGCAGGATTGAGTGTGTCTTACTTTAGCAGTTAAAGAAGTATGCAGAGGACACTTCCCCAGTTATCGCATACACAACATGGCAAGCGATGAGAGATCCCTTATTGCCTTTGCCAGTTCATGACTTGTTCTTCCCCTCCCCTCTCTTTTAAGAAATTGCAGGTTATTAAGAAGTTTCAGAGTGAAAAGAGCTTCTCCATATTTTCCCTGAATACCTTTTTTCATGGCAGCCAGTTCTGCAGCAGAAATTGAAACCATCCGCATTACTTAAATTCTCTTACGTAGGAAGGCAAAATTGGGGCGGTGGGAGGTGAAAGACATATTCTTGGGTTCCCTTGTACAACCCCCCCACCCCATTTAAGAGGCTTCTCCAGATTTTTTTTCCACCGTACAGATGTGTGCAAAGAGCCCTGTCACTCTACTTCCCTACTTTTGATAGCAGAAGTGAAATTGAACAAGGTCCCTATAAGACAGGAAATGAAAGTCATGCTATCCCTCTCTGTGTCTGGTGTGTATATATAGTCTTTCAAAAAAGAAGAAAAAAGTGCGGGTGAGGACAGCACACTTTTGCTTTTCTCTCCCATCCCTCCTCCATCTATATAGCCTGTGTCGATTGGCTACGCGGAACTCGTAGGATCACAACAGAAATAAAATGACTATGCTGCACTCTGCAGAATTATGCATCAGGCTTTATGTTGCAAGGGATTGGAATAAATGACCTGCAGGATCCTTTCCAACTCTGCCATTTTATGATTCTGTGAAAAGAAACCAAAACACTGCATTCCTCCGAATTACAGAATCTGGCATGAAAACTTATTAGAAACAAGAGGTACTTCTAAGCAGTCGATTAAGTCTTGTTAGACTTCTGAAAGCCCTATTTTTGTTTTATGTTTCTGGCTCTCAAGAGTTGCAGAAGTTTGAGTATGTGAGAGCAACAAATGCTGCAGGATCGAAAACAGGAATTTTTGTAGCAGACATTTCCAAATGTGTGCTTTTCACATGTAATCTCTATATGCACAATTCAGCATTTTTAAAGAGTGTTTTAAAGAACTCACTTAATTTGTCACTATCCATTTGTTACATGCTCACCCAATTATATAATTACACACAGCTGCAATTATACAAAGTAATTACTGGGCTCTTCTTAACAAATACAGTTTTGTTTTTGTAATGCTGAAATTACTCTCAATTGGATTCATTTTTGCCTTCCCCAATGGTTACCTATGCAAATGTTTATCCAACACAGAAGTCCTCCTATCAATATTGGTCACTAGCCTGGATGTTCTCTCTTTCTACCAATAATTAAATGCTGGATCAATATTTAAAACCTGCAGAGTGAACTAGGCCAGTGTTGGAGATCTCAGACAGCTTTGACCTCAAACCGCAGAGGTAACTGTTCCTTCCCCTTTGACAGTGCCAGATGCTTATTATCATAGTGTTAATTTACACAGCGTTTCATCGTGTCGCTTCCGCTACTTAGTCAATTATTGAACATTTCAGGTAGGCTAGGAGCTGCTCTTTGCTATTCGATCCCTTACAACTGAGGCTGCTGAAAGGCCTTATAAGTTAACGTAATAGCAAAACTCCAAATTTTAGGATTTTTAAATCAAGAACAAAAGAGGGACAGATTTCAACGATGCTATTTTGCCACAGCTCTTAACCCAATAGAGCTTCCCTGCAGCTAGGTACACCTCTAAGCAAGAAATAAGGAAATCGGCAGCCTTTAGGGAGCTTCACATTTACAGCCAATCTTTTGTTTTTAATTGTATACAATGACTTTAATTAGGGACTAAAACGTACAGAGAATGTCAGGGATTTGGTGTCTCCTCATGAACCCCCCCCCACACCAATATTCTCAAATCAAGATCGCTTACTTATAGACCCCATTTCTTTATTTCGTACTGCTTCCTGAAACCATCTCTCCCAAGTACATAAATCCGCATGCCAAAACCACTTGAAACGAATTACTCATCAGTTATTGGAATACCCCCAGGCTGTTCAGACAGTATTTTCGACTACATTAGAATTTTATTGTATTTTGGCGCTACGGTGTGGTCTTTAGTTTTCTTCCGGTCAAATCTAGTTATTGTTGCCTTTCCCATTTGTATGATTGCTGGGAACCAAGCATCACCCAAATTCCCGTCAACCCCATTATGATTTGTCAGTGGCATACCCTAGGAGGTATTTGCTGAACTGATCCTATCATGACTGTCACCAGGAGAAAAGCAGACAAGAGGGTCATCCCTACATCCTGTCCCATTTCAAAATTTCAGCCCTAAAAAGTCTCCAGATGATGAGATCACAGGTCCCCTTTTTCAGAAAGGCAAAGCACCGCAACGATGAAGAATTTATTTTATCATTCTCCAAGATATGTCTGCCTCCTCTTCAGGTTAGCATGTAAGGCCTTCCTCATTTACTGAGGTGATAATTGCAATGGAACAGGTCAGAGCCTTTTCAGTTCAGCCATTTTAGGTATTAAAATGGTGCCATCATTTTAAGCATTTCAGTACCAACTAAACACTATTTTTTGAGGGGGAGGCTTTTCGAAATACAGTACAGAGGAGGTCATACTGTTAGGCAGCCTGAAAAATCCAGCGTCAATCCACCAGCTGGGGACTCCATCAGGGGAAAATAAATAGTCAACTACAGTAACTGTAATCTGTTGATTCTATATTTACAGAACCTGGAGGGTGGCCATTTTGATTTCCTGCCTCAGGTCTTGGGCCCTCTCCAGTGATGAGGTTTCTTTTTTCTTGTGGTATTTCGGCTCTTGGTTTGTGATTGTTTTTCGTTGACTACTTGAGTCCTGTAGGTATCTCTTTTATCTTTGGTTCATAGATTCAGATATTTCTCAAAGAGAAGCAGCTTGGACATTTTAAAGATAAATAAGTCAAGTCCCATATTCTAAAATTTTGAAGAAAAAAAAGAGCTGATGCTTTGCTCCTGTGCTGGCTCCACCACTGACAGAGATTTGGCAGGCCTCTGTGCATTCCTGGATGAAACACAATTCAACTCCCCTCCACACACAAAAATAAAAATAAAAAAAATCCCACCCTAGACAATGTCATCACAAGCAACCAAGATTTATGGGCCCAGAGAACACAAAAGATACTAAAGCCACTAATTCATATTCATTACTCAAGTCTATAATTCTTAACTTACTGGATTTCCAAAAGCATCTGGGTCTGTTTGTATTGCAACCTTTTCAATGGGACAACAGAAGTTTTTCTAAACCTGCACAATATTAGGTTCATGGTAGTAGTACACTGAATTAATTAGTTCAGTTAATTAATTGGCTGAAATATGACTTTGAAAAAGAATTTAGAAGGGGGAAATTCTTTGTTTTTCAGCAATGCTTGCATATATCACTGCGGGCGCCATCTTGGAGTAGGAAGAATTCCTCTTCTAAAACAGCACTGCTTCAATTAATCTAACTCTTATAATTGTAAGAAGTTGGCAGTGAAGCCAAACAGGCCTCATAGAGTCCATCCCCTCTCTAACAAGAAAGAAAATATTTTAAGATATAGTATAAAGCTTTCATAATGTTTAAAGGATTGAATTTCATAACTTCTAAACAGTTTAAATTTTCTCCCCAATGTCAAGATACAGCTTTTAAAAAAAATAAAAAATAAAAAATGAAAATGTACAATCTCTTTTATGAGCTTAGAGCGGGGAAATAACCTCTGATGTAGCTTTAATAACGCCAAAAAGAAACCAACATGTCAGGAAAACAAACTTTGCTTACAACTGCACTTTAGCCAAGAACTGGCGAGAGCTACAAAGGGAGGTTCCCTAGCCCAGCAAAACAGAGAAATGCTTGAAACGGGATAAAATAATAAAATGATGACGATGACACAAAGTCAGAGCCCTTTAACCAAATCTCATAGCAAACCTTTATTTTATAAAATGTGCAAGATGTGTGCATCAGGGTGGGGGCTGGGAGTTCTCCTTTCCAAGGGCGAGTTATGCAGAAAAAGAACCCCCAAAAAACACTTCTGCAGTTTTGGGCCAAAAGCTGCAGTTTGTGCATGGAATTGGCTGTCACCAAGAATTGGTGCATGGAATTGGCTCTCCTTCTACCACCACCACCCCAAAAAAAATCCCTGAAGCAGTTTTGAGCTTTAAACACAACTGTTCTTTAAAATGAAATGAGTGAAAGGGAAAATAACATGTAGTATGTTTGCAATTAAAAATATAAAAAGTAGACGACTGAGGCACAGTCTTTTTATGATTCAACAGTAAAAGAAGTAGGGGCTATACATCTTGTTGAATTAATAAAGTTGGGTCAGGGTTTTCTTTGGGGGGGGGGGTTGGGTTTAAAGTAGATTCTACCTCCAACTGATCCTAGGGCGTCACTTGTACAAACCTCAATCACTTAAGTTCAACAGACGTTTAAAACTTTATCACTCCCTTCTGCATCATTACTGCCTGTCCTTTCAATGTATGATCTGAGTCAAACTCAGTGTTTCGTTATGGCATTCTCTGATGGTAACTCAATTTTTATTTAGGGTAGATGGGAATGAGAAAGAGGTTCACCAACAGCTCTTGTATATGAGTCACTAATTGATAAAGAAGGGGTGTTGTTTTATTGGCCAATGTGTCCACATGAAACACCATCAAGGAAGGCTTTCCTTCCTACAGAGCCCAGGAAAACGCAGGCCTGCTTTCCCTGTCCTCAGCTGACCAGGAGATGCTTGAGATGCACTGAGCTACAGCTCTTCCCCAAACATGTCTCCAAGTGGGGCAATTCCACCACTGACAGATACTTCCAACAGTAAAATATTATGCATCTTTACTCAGATACAAGTCTCACTCGGTTTAACGGGGCTTACTACAAAGTAAATGTGCAAAGAAAGGATTGCAGCCAATGAGATCCAGACAATCAGATTCCCGAAGCACTGGAGAGGACAACTATGAGCTTTTTTAAAAGATCTGCCAGGTGAAGGAATGAGCCTAACTACTCCACTCCTGCAAAGTATCCACCGGCTTAGGGGAATGCCAGAAGCTCATATCCTCTTGACAGAGAAAGAAATGCTTTTTTGCCAAAGGAACATTAACTTTAAGTGACCCGGAAGCATCAATTTTTGCAAAACAGTAACCATACAGCTCTAAAGAGAGTCTCCCAAAGCTGGAAAATATTATTATCTGCATGTTCGCTCAAAAACTTTGAGAAAGGCCACTCAGGCTGAAGACCACTGTAATATAAAAAGAAAGAGCTCAAAGCCCTGAGAACAAGCTGTCAGCTTCTTCTTTTCCAGAGACAACACTGAACACAAGTGGGTGAGCCTTGCCATCTCGACTTACATCTTCTCCTGCCTCTTCTCCCAGGTGGGCAACCCTGCAGTCATGGCAGCAGAGACCAAATGGGCAAGCATAGAAGGTCAAGAATGATAAATCAGCTTTTGGTCTGTTGGTTCACACTACGGTCATATCTCTTTTCATAATACATCTGTCGATGCTGATAATGACTGGGTGGGCTTTGAACCCATTCATCCAATACAGTATCCAATACACTCACTTTCTCTCAAGAGATTCCTTGTCTGGTTGTTGGCAGGCTCTTTTTACTCATTCTAGGTAAATGGACTAGAAAGCTAGGCAGACTCATGTAGCGCTAGGGAAAGATTTAAAAAGTAGCTTATCTTTTATTGCTTGAATTTTATTATCATTTCTGCAGCTGTGTTTTTATTATAAGTTGCTTGATTTTATAGTTAGTGATTTAACTATAAAAGGGTTTTTGTTTGTTTTTGTTTTTTTTTTTTTTTTGCTTTGTTCTAAACTGTTACTGTGATTTGGGGGGTTTAATCCATTTTCAATCAATCAATTTTCCCCCATGTTGTACATTGTTTATTGGCAGAGAATGGAGTATTATAAATCTCAAAAAAAAAGAAGCAAACTTGAAAGGAGAATCAATCACTCACATCAGCTCAAGCCCGATAACATCCCTCACGCATGCCAGCTGTAAATTGAATTCTGGGGGAGGGGGATTAGAAGACTCACAGCAATTAGATTACAACTAGGGATTAGCACAAACACTTTCTACCTTACTAGAGCTTTTAATGTTGGCCTCCTATCATGCTTTGTCATATATGTCTTCCAAGACTGAGTGAACAAAACTGGTCATAGATCACCACTACAGTAACGTTTGCTCAAAATAGTTATTTTATTAGTTATCTTTACATTTTATTTTTCACTTTTATAACCCACCTTTCTTCCATCATGGAACTCAAGGCAGTATTCATACGGTTCTTTCCCAGGAAGTCTCCCATCCAGGCTCTGACCAGACCCAGACCTGCTTAGCTTCAGCAAGGTGGTAGCCCCATGTGTCTCCAGACCATACCCTGGTCAAGCACATGAGCGAGGGCCAAACCAATCAACTCCTACAAATACAGTTCTGAATTCTCTGCATTTGTAAGCAAATGCTCTGCTTGCGACTCTTTTCAAGGTCTTTTCAAGGTCGTCACCAGGGCTCACCACGGTGAATCTAATCAAAACGCACGAGGCAGCACTTGAGATGACAAGATGCATGTGAGAGGCTTAATCACTGCAGCCTAGTATAATGAAAAGATCCTTGGAATTAATATGAAATGTTACAGGGAGTGGATATAAACATTTCAGATGGCAGGTCCTCAAGGTCCAGAGGAAAGCCATCGCCCTAAGTAGTTCCTGAAACACTTGCTTTTCCAGAAAACTCAGCCCGGGATCACTCCACTTAAAAGAGAAATCACAGTAGTGTGCCTGGTGAAGATAGAGCCAGCGCTAGCTCTCCTCTTACCTGTTTTATCTGTGAGTGTACATCCTGGAAAGATGGAGAGAACCAGTCAAATTTCCTTCCTAAGTAATGGCCGCTAGGAGGACAGGCCTCCTGTAGGAATGGGCAGCGCCACGTTGCTCCCCTCCCAACAACACTATTACTGCCACTTACCAGGATAGTGATGTATTGTTGTGGTAAGGGCAGGGCTGCACTGATGGGGGCACTGAATTGGCTCTGCCAGTTTGCCTGTGTTCAGCCCCAATTCTGCTGTGTGGAGGGTCGTGTCACCACCTCACTGTGCCAGCTGCCCCTTCAACTTCAATAATTGTGTGGAACAGGAAATTTCAGCATAGCGAGCTACCCCTGCTGAGATTTCCCCTTTTACCGAATTATGAAATGCATAGGAACCTTGTCCTCTTTCACATTTGGCCACCCAAACACCCACAACTGCTTGCTCCCAGACAATCACTGAAATTTCCAGGGGGTGTTTTCAGGGTATTCCTTTTCTTAAATGGCTTTTAATTGCTAACTGCTGCTTTAAATATTGTGTCGTAATTGTGTTTTGATTATTTTAATTGTCAAGGCATTGCTGTTTGATTTAACGTTTTTACGGTTTGTAAGTTTCCTTAGCTGTGCTGCAAATGGAAAAGTATGGCAGAAATACTGGAAATAATGGGTTGGATCCAAGCTTAGCCATGCTCAGAGTAGACCTTTTAAAATCAAACGGAGAACAGTCAGTCATCAATAACTTATAAATCCATTGATCTCACTGGGTTGACTCTAAGCACGGCTTAGCATAAATTGATCATATGCCAAGCGCCATCAAGCTTTTTGTGTAACATATTGTAGCTACCAAGCTGGAATACATGCTCTTATTATTATAGTTTTATTTATTAATTTGTAACTCATCTTCCAAAGTAATTTACAAACATATCCTTATAAACAGCTAAATAATTTTAGGAACAGTACAAAAACAAGTGTAGGCTTAATAACAATGCAGAATGAACATGTAGACAGATACTTTTTGCTGCCAACTTTTTTAGCAGGCTCTGCTCCTCTGCCTTAAACAGCAGCTCAATCGGCAGTCTTCAGCTGATTATGATGTTTGTTTATGGCCATGTCATGGAGAGCTGCTGATCAAGCTCCTTTGAAAAGCCCAAGGACAGGCCAAAGTGGGGATTTATTGCTGCTCAGTTTTTCAGTTCCTAAAAATAAACAAAACCTACACTTTAAAGAGTTGGTACTGGTGTGCTTTAATTTTGGGGTTGCTCATTCTCTCAGACTCAAGTATATAAATATACTTAACTGCAAAGATTTCTACATATAAAACTCACTAAGAATATCTCCAGACTGGTTACTGTTTTGCAGAAGAGATTAAAACTCACACCATAAATTTAGGTTTCTGCAATTAAAGGGGATTAAAGCAAGCTGTTGCTCTAGCACAAGAAATCCACTCTAAAATAAGAATTAGACTCTATATGGTTTGGAAAGTGTGGAGTGGACAAGTGACTACCAGGAAGATGTATAAAAAGATGTATAAACACCCTGCCAGAAAATCAGGATGAACACAGGACAAACACTCATTGTTGTATAACCTCCCCATGAACAAATGTTCAAAAAAGACTGGACACAGTCTAACCACTGCATAAGCTTTGTGCAAGCAAATGAGGATGACTGCTCAGTCAATAGGTTGTCTGAAGGAAATCAAATAATTCCACGGGAAGCAGCGGGTTAAAACACGTATTTCATAGTTTTGCTTTATTTGGCGCTGAAAACCCTTAATTGGAAAGATGTGCAATCTTGCCACAGTTTAGCCTGAAAAAAACGAGTACAGTACTGTAGTGCTTTTTGAGAGCAGGGGAGGGTGGGGGGGTGGAGAAAAAATGCTGTTACAAATATATTCATTGACTGGAAGCCACAGCATCCCCTCCGGGCGAATACACCCAGGCGAGTTGTGCTGCAGTTTCACTTGAAAAGATATTTAGATTGATTTATAATTGCGAACTAGGGATTGTATTAAGAGCTTTGAATTGATGCACTAATGACTGGGGTTCTTGTAATGAGCAAATGCAGCTGCCCTTGACAATGGCCCACAGGTCTCAGTAGGCTACAAGCGGAGCTGAACAATGAGGTTAGTCTTGAACACTTACGTGTATTAAAAAAGAAGAAGAAGCAGAGATTTGTTGCCAAGCCTGTTCCAGAACAGGAAACTGTCCCCCAAAAGATACACAAAGGGAGGAGGGGTGTTGCACAGAGGTAAAGAGAACAGAATCCTCTTTTATGCAACATGATCATGCCAGTGGAGAATCAGGGAAAGAACCAAAAACTGGTTGTGGCATTAAACATGCTAATGCAATTAACGGGCGCATGGTTTTTATTTTTTTTAATGTTAAAAAACAAACAAACCCAGCTTTGGGGAGTCCAAGCAGTATCCAAAATGCAAGGGGTGACAAAGGAGAATTTAACCCTTTCCCCCTTACTGTAGTCCCATTAAAAATCCTTATTCCGACCTGCAATTACATCAGTAGAGAAGCTTGCATTGGTGGCGGGGAAGAGTATGTAAAGGGAACAAATAGCTGCTTTATACTGAGCCATACCATTGATCTATCTAGCACAGTATTGCCTGACTGGCAGAAGCTCTCCAGGATTTCAGACAGGAGTCTCTCCCAATTTTCCTGGAGACCCCAGGGATTAAACCTGGGATCTTTCATTTGCAAAGCAGATGCTCTTCCACTGAATTCCTTTGCCTGGGAATATGTTCTGGGAATGTCACTATAGACATGAAGTATTTCTCTTATTATTATTCCTAGGAAACTACAGTTCAGAGAAGGGGAAGGTACCTAGGTATCTCTTGCTCTCGGTGCCTAGAAGGCCAGGGCAATTAAACTGGTATGATATAGATATAAATTGTTATTTAGAAGTGTAGATTGGCCCACCATTTCAAATCACTGCAGACCACTTCTTCAAATGGCACCCAAGACACTTTGGTGCTAACCTCCTGCTACTTTGTTCCTCCGGAGGGGATGCGGGTGGCACTGCGGTCTAAACCACTGAGCCTCTTGGGCTTGCCGATCGGAAGGACGGCGGTTTGAATCCCTGTGGCGGGGTGAGCTCCCATTGTTCTGTCCCAGCTCCTGCCAACCTACCAGTTCGAAAGCACACCAGTACAAGTAGATAAATAGGTACCGCTGTGGTGGGAAGGTAAACGGCGTTTCCATGCGCTCTGGTTTCCGTCACAGTGTTCCATTGCACCAGAAGTGGTTTTGTCATGCTGGCCACATGACCTGGAGAGCTGTCTGCAGACAAACACCAGCTCCCTCGGCCTGAAAAGCAAGATGAGCGCCGTAACCCCATAGTCACGTTTGACTGGACTTAATCATCCAGGGGTCCTTTACCTTTTTTTTTACCTCGCTCCTCCTTCTCTCTCTCTCTCTCTCCCTCTCTCTCTCTCTCTCTCTCTCTCCCCCAGTAAACAGTAGTGACTCCACTTCCGAGAGGTCACATTAGCTCCATGCAGTCTGTTTTCATTCATTCTCAACAATCTTTGGAAATGGCCTCCCAAACAAAAATCCAGTGCTACTAAAAAGTTAAGAAAACCTTGTAGAAACACTTGAGACAGCACTCTCATTTGCCTGCATCATCTCATAATTTTGTTTTACTCCTGTTTCACTTATCCATTTCATAAGCATTTCTTTTCTGGACCTTCTCTCCAGTTTAGCTAGCGGCAGCAGGCTGAGCGTGGGAACTCGTTTCCAGAGGAAGCTGGGGAAACCACGAAGGGCAAGATGCCACCCCACAGAAAGGATGGAGGTGAAAACTATCGTGCTTTGGATCAAAGGTGCTGAAAGTGCTGCGCACACAAATTCGCCCAGAGTGGCTTCTTGGTTCCGTCACCCTAACAACAACTGAGTGACTTGCCTTTCTGGTTAGCCAAGAGATACCACAGTGGCATGGATAGAGAAAGGGAAGCTGCCTTAAACTGAGTCAAGTCACTGGCCCATTTGGATCAATGGGAGATCTTGAGTCAGTCTAACCTAACTCACAGAGTGGCTGTGATGACAGAAAGGGAGGAAGAACCATGCATGTTGCCTTGAGTTTCTAAGGAAGAAAAATTGGCAAGAAATAAATGGCAAAACCACATTATGCCCAGAGCCATTGCCGACATGTTCCCTTGGTGCCAATTTACACATTGCCCCCGTACAGACACAGTCTTGGCATCTTACAGAGGGCAACCACCACAATCTGTGAAATCCACAGTCTACTTAAAAAATTGCACTTCCTATACAGTGGTACCTCGGGTTACAGACGCTTCAGGTTACATACGCTTCAGGTTACAGACTCCACTAACCCAGAAATAGTGCTTCAGGTTAAGAACTTTGCTTCAGGATGAGAACAGAAATCGTGCTCCGGTGGCGTGGCAGCAGTGGGAGGCCCCATTAGCTAAAGTGGTGCTTCAGGTTAAGAACAGTTTCAGGTTAAGTACGGACCTCCGGAACGAATTAAGTACTTAACCCAAGGTACCACTGTATTAGAAAGCATTCGCACACCTCCTTGTTGTCTCTGGTTTGCATATTTTATGCAGGCACGACTGGTGGTATCCCGTATAGTACTACTAAGGCATTCCTTTCCCCTGGAAATGGTTCTGCAATGTTTTGGAAGCTGCCACACCTCTAATTTAAGGTTAGCTCCAGAGGCTCTCTTGGCACCAGAACCCCTTCTATTTACGACTGAGCTTTTGACGTGGCCTTAAATATACTCATGAGTGCCCAAAGCACAAGCACATTTGAGGACAGCACAAGCCACTACATCTGCTTCGGCAATTAGACCTGCTCCGCTTTGTGCTGCATGCTTACGTAAGGAATAGGGGGGCAAAGGTCCTGGTGGAGAGCCCGGGGCCTTGGCTCCAGTCCCATCCTTGGAGCAGCTCTGAGATCTGTGAAATTTAATGGCAATTAAATTCTACCTGTGGCAATAGCAGTCTGGGCGACAGGAAGAGCTGATCTAAGAAAGTGAGCCAGACAACTCCTACATGCATACATGCACTTGGGGGGTAAAAAATGGCTTCAACGTTATTAGTTCAGATCTTAAAGGATAACCCTGCCCCTTTTATACCAGCTGCAGAAATGACAAAAATGAGAGCATTATTATTCCTGTTCATCCCATACACCAAGAATCCCTCTGCGGCATGTTAGAAACACACACAACTCTAAGAATACTTTGGGTGTAAGGCTGCCTCCTAGGCACCATTACTTGGTGGTATGCTGCATTTATTATGTTTAGACTGATTTCCAAATAAATATTTTAATTTTAAAGTTTTCTGTTCTGCCACTTCCTGCAAGGATGCTCAAGGCAAGCAATAAAAACAGAATAAAACAAACATAATCCCTAAAAAAACTCGCAATATACAGTCAAATTGATAAATTAACCATTTTCTGCCTGTTTAACAGATCCAACAGACGCAAAAGTAACAAAGGACTTAGCTAGTCGGGGGGGGATGCGATTAATCTAGGGCCTTTTTTAAAGAGCGCAGTCTTCACCAACCACCTGAAGCAGCATCAGGATACTAGGCAAGGTATTTCATAGGTTGGGTGCCACCACAGAAAAGTACCCATCACACCATGAAGCTTCCGAGGTGGTAACACATACCTCTTCTTTCCTTCCTTCTGTTTTTCCTAGCTCACGGGGGATTACGTTCTGAGGCACCGCACGTTTAAGTGAAATCGCATATACTGGAAACACCCATTTCAAAAGCCTGAAAACAACCTCTGTACCTCTGAAACCCCTTTTAAAAAACCAGCAGTGCTTACCAGATGGGCATAAATGGTAGCAATCACTACCTCCAGGCCTCAATGGCCGGTGCAATGGCTCCTGAGATTGCACTTGCAAAGGCTTGTGGGATTGCTAGGCGCTGTTTTCACGCTGCTTTTGCCCTTTCTGCACTCTTTTAGGGCCGTTTTTGCCCATTTTTCTAGTCACTTCTGGGTTTGTGGCTGTGCGCAGCTGTGCACATACTGAATGCGCGTAAAATGGTTGTTGCCTGCACGAAATCATGATGTAGCAGGACCAGGGGCATTCTGGGGAAATGAAGCCCTTGCAGGGGTGGGGTATTGTGCTGTAGCCTCAGGCAGCACATTGCTATACACTTTAACCACCATGCAAAAAAACAAAGGAAAAGGTGATGTCAGGAACTGGCAATAGCCTGGATAAGCCATAGCATTCGTCTAACCATGCCAAGCACTGGCTCCAGGCCTGCTGAAAATAAGCCCTGCCACAAGGTAAGCAGCCAGAGGAAGGGGTTGTTGAGGGCAGCAAAAAGGTTCGGTCCTCCCCTTCCCTCTGCTTCTCTGTGCAAAATTATCTCCCTGCTTCAGCTTCAAAACTAAGTTACATTCTATTGCACGGTCTATTATGAAGCGCATTCTAATACAGATCTGCTGTAGTAACTTGTAGTTTAGACTCTTTACATAGCACCTTTGAGGGTTAAGCAAGGGCTTCAAACAAGTAATATCAGTAATCCTTACGACAGCCCCTAAAGTAGGTCGATACCATTATCCCTGCATTGTAGATGATGGAACAAATTAGTTTGTGCTAAGGGTACTTCAGTGACTTCATAACAGAGGGTGAAACTTTAACCAGGGACCTCGCGCATTTGGCCATTACACTGCGCCACTTCTCAAGAAAGAAGATGATTTTTTTTCCCCTACCTTGTCTTTTAAAAACCTCCTTGTACACAGTGGTACCTCTGGATGTGAACAGGATCCATTCCGGAGCCCCATTCACATCCAGAGCAGAACGCAACCCGCATCTGCGTGTGCCACAATTTGCCGCTACTGTGCATGCGTGTGATGTCATTTTGAGTGTCTGCACATGCGTGAGCGGTGAAACCCGGAAGTAATGTGTTCTGTTACTTCTGGGTTGCGCGGAGCGCAACCTGAAAACGCTCAACCTGAAGCGACTTTAACCCAAGGTATGACTGTATTTTGGGTCTAGTGAGTGGGCTCCTCTTCAATTGGCATGGCTGGTGCATCTGTTTCATGCCAAATGTGGTCAGCAGAGATTTCTTTACATTACATTAGACCCGGGTAGGCAAACTAAGGCCCGTGGGCCGGATCAGGCCCAATTGCCTTCTGGATCTGGCACGCGGATGGTCCGGGAATCGCCGCATGGATCGCCAGCATGCGCATTCTTTCCCTCTCCCTCCCTCTCCCTCACACGGCACCAGTGCCTCCTCCCTCCCTCCTCCTGGCTTCTCCCCTCCCTGCCTAAGACACAGGTAAGCAGCCACCGGGGCTCATGGTGCTCTTGCATCATTTTATTTTATTTTTTCAAAATATAGTCCGGCCCCCCACAAGGTCTGAGGGACAGTGGACCGGCCCCCTGCTGGAAAAGTTTGCTGACCCCTGCATTAGAACAGTTAAGAACTTTGCAGCTTGGAAGCAGTTTTAAAAAACCTTCTTATTCTGAACAGCCCCAGCAAGACGGACCAGATAAAGATCAACCCCTTTCCTGTGATGGGCAGAGCAGTTGTCTAAAATGTAAAATACAGCATAGCAACAGAAGAACACACACCAATTTCTAGCCACCACTGCATCCTTGCAACCAAGTTATGTTCACTAGTAAACACCTTTTGTGTAACCTAGTTTAGCAATTCTGACTGGTACTGATTGGTTCCTTGAAAGAGACAACACCTTCTTCCTCCTGCCAATCTGTACCACTTTATTCATTTTCACTGGCTGCGAGTGTAGGTGTGTGCGGGGCGGGGGGGGGGTTCTCCTTTCAGATGATTTGAAAGCAGATGGGCATATATCTGACTATATTCAACAAGACTTGCGTGTCACTCTAAAATCTAGAGCATTAGAACTACACAGAGGTTTTACATGAAAGGCTTGAATAATCAAATTTTGCATTCCTAAGAAAAATGTGCCAACAATATCCAGTCTGCAACCCTTTTTTAAGCTGTGGAAAGATGGAAAAATAACACGGCTTTCACAAGCCGCTCAAGGCTCATTTGGTCTTCTCTGCTTCTCCCTCACACACACCCTTCCCCACCCCAATCCTCTCACATTAGTCATTTTCCTCCATATCCATGCTTGTATATATTTAATTAGCTGCTTCGTGGGCACGTTTGGGATGAATTTGCAAGGCTTGAAACCAAAGCCGTGATCTTCTAACTCATTTATTCTTATGCAGCACCACTGGATTCCTAAATTCTTCTGCTCAGTACCTTGCAACACCTTTGCCAGAATATCTAGGAAAGGTTAGCGCTTGCTTTCTAGGCTTCCATAATCACAGCTCTGTTCCTGCAAAACCAGTTTTTTGTTTTTTTTAAAGGGGGGCAAGTGCTTTACCGTGCAGGTAGGTCTAATAGCAACTTCAGGAGAAGGTGGAGTTGGAGCAACAATGCAGGGCTAAAGGTTAACCTCATGCTTCCTCAACATTGCTGCTGTGATTAAATTAACATAAGCCTCCTCAGTTACCTTGGGGCAGCAGAAGAATATTGGGGTATCCAATCTCTATGTCACATTGACTTGAGCCCTACATTGATATACACCCACTGAAATCAACTTAGGGGTGGTGGTCAAAGATCTAGCCCAGGCGTCAGTAAACTTTTCCAGCAGGGGGCCGGTCCACTGTCTCTCAGACTTTGTGGGGGGGCCGACTATTTTTTTTTTGGGGGGGGGGTAATGAACAAATTCCTATGCTCCACAAATAACCCAGAGATGCATTTTAAATAAAAGCACACATTCTACTCATGTAAAAACACATCAATTCCTGGGCCGTCCGTGGGCCAGATTTAGAAGCCGATTGGGTGGGATCCAGCCCCCGGGCCTTAGTTTGCCTACCCATGATCTAGCCTCCAAAGACTGCATTTCCTCTTGGGTGTTTCCAGGGGATGTGTTCAGGTAATAGATGTTGGGAGTAGACAACACACAGTGCACAAACAGATCACATTCAAGCCATACATTTCAAATACTCTCATACCACATTGAATGAATGAATGAATGAAATCTTTATCGCTAAAAGCTGTAAGCCGTCACAACTGGTCACAATGCGTAGCATACCACATTAACAGTCATGGTTTCCCCCAAAGAATCCTGGGAACTGTAGTTGATTATTGGTGCTAGGAATGGTAGCTCTGTGCGGGATCTCCTAACATTTCTCCAAAATATAGCCAACCGGTTAGAGAAATTCGCACAGCTTCGATTTCGGTCATGCAGAGTGGAATGTGTTTAAGTTGGGGGGGGTGCCTGTCCTAATGCAGAACTACAAAAGTAAATGAACATGCTTCTTATCTAATGGATTTGCATATCCAGGAATACTAGCAGTCATCTCACAGTACATGTGAGGCATGTGGAGGAGCCGGTGTGGTGTAGTGGTTAGGAGCGGTAGTCTCGTAATCTGGGGAACCGGGTTCGCGTCTCCGCTCCTCCACATGCAGCTGCTGGGTGACCTGGGGCCAGTCGCACTTCTCTGAAGTCTCTCAGCCCCACTCACCTCACAGAGTGTTTGTTGTGGGGGAAGAAGGGAAAGGAGAATGTTAGCTGCTTTGAGACTCCTTCAGGTAGTGATAAAGCGGGATATCAAATCCAAGCTCCTCCTCCTCCTCCTCCTCCTCCTCCTCCTCCTCCTCCTCCTCCTCCTCCTCTTCTTCTTCTTCTTCTTCTACAGTGGTACCTCGGGTTAAGAACTTAAGTCGCTCTGGAGGTCTGTTCTTAACCTGAAACTGTTCTTAACCTGAGGTACCACTTTAGCTAATGGGGCCTCCTGCTGCCACCACACTGCCGCTGAACGATTTCTGTTCTCATCCTGAAGCAAAGTTCTTAACCCGAGGTACTATTTCTGGGTTAGCGGAGTCTGTAACCTGAAGCGTCTGTAACCTGAGGTACCACAGTACACTATTGAGCATACAGTTTGGGAATGACTGGTTCAGATCTTCAAGTAACACCATTTGCATAGTTCCTAGTCAGGAGAGGGCAGGAGGATAGGGTATGTGTTGCAGTTGCACAGTTGTCTGTCAAAGACAAGCCATACGAAATAATTACTACTTTGCTTCACAACGGAGGTAACGCTGGCATCGTCACAGCCTCAAGTGACAGCAGCTATGCCAAACGTAGGACTTCTTAAACAAAAAAACAAAAAAACCAACACCAACCTGCAATCAAGCTTTCTCTACAGTGACAGGATTGCATAATGAGAACTCTCCTAATTGTGCAAAATCTGCCAATAAGCACAGGGGCCATTAATTCATCAGACGCACAAAGGATGTGATGTGCGGTTATGAATTTCTATAAGCCACCGGAGGAGGTAAAACGATATAGCCTCACTTCTGCTGAGGATGCGTGACCACCTGTCACTGCCCAGGCACAGTGAGGTCAAATTCGCCCCTGGAGTAGGCTAGATAAGGCTACTTCCAGGATGAATGTGGACCTGGATTAAGAAATTATATGGAGAAGCAATGCAGGATATGCAAGCTGCTAACAGCAGCAAATGCCATATTAAGGGACAAATAGCAGCTTTGGAGGGGTGGTTTTAAAGGAAAGTAGTACAAGGGTAAACACCTCATCTTCCACCCCACAGTCTCAGTCTGGATCAAGTCCTTCTGGCAGCTGTTATTTTTAAAAAGAAAAAGGGAATCCCAAACACTGGGTTTAAAATGCATTTAGCATCTCATATAGCTTAACCCTTAATTTTCTCCTAACATGTACAGTTGTTTATGCAAATTCTGTGTAACATGCACATTTCTGCAAAGCAATTTGCTCCAATATTTTTGCATGTTATTTTCAACAATATGTGCATTTTTATGCATACTTTACCCTACTATATGCACTTTTGCAGGTTACTTAGCTGGAGAACAGAACTGCAAAATCTGGAGGGTACAAATTTTGGAGGGTGGCTGTGTTTCAATTCATGTACAGTGGTAACTCGTTTTACGAATTTAATCCGTTCCGGAAGTCCGTTCTTAAACCAAAGCCATTCTTAAACCGAGGTGAGCTTTCCCTAATGAGGCCTCCCACCGCTGGTTGCCCTTCTACTACTCAGCTTCTGTTCGTAGAACAAAGTAAATTTTGCTAACCAGAATACCTACTTCTGGTTTTGCGGAGTTCGTATACCGAATAGTTCGTTAACAGGGCTGTTCGTAGACCGAGGTACTACTGTGTTGTTTCAAAAAGTGCAAAAAAGATAAAAAGTGCCATTAAATGCGAACTGATTTCTCCCACCCACAGTCCCTGACCATGATTCCTCTTTGACTGGGACTAATGTGAGCTGGACTCCGAACATCTGGAGAGCCAGAAGTTTCCCACCACTGATCTATGAAGCTAACCAGATTATGGAGACAGTGGATTCTGTTGCAAACCCACCAAACATAAAAGGCTGCTTTGAAATATTGCCCTGGTTTGTATACATTGTTCCCATATGGATTTAGTGGCAGAGATATTGAAACTATTCAGCTATGAGGTTTCCCATCAACAAGCTTATTTTCGTTGAGAACTCTGTAAGGGATGGCATAATACTCTGTCCTTGCGAGGCAGATCTCCTGGACTGCAGCAAACACCAGGGGCGATTGTGATGGCTTTGTAATTGCTTGGCACCAGCGTCAAAACAAAAGTGGCCTTTGAAAAAACAGCAGTAAAAGGCTGGGGAGGCCTTTTCCAATGCCTACCTTGATATGGTGCTTGAGTGGCCAGCAATGCAAGTTAAGAACGTTAAGAGCAGCCTTCCTTAGTGAAACAGATCAAAATTCTATGCTAACATACTGGTCAACCATTGCATTTATACCACTGCTATACCACAGTCATTGACAATTTAAGGAAGCTGGCCTTAGAGCTACAATTCCCAGCAGTGTTAACATACTACAGTTCCCGGATTCTCCATCACTTTTGAAGTGATATAATAGCACTTTGGAGACCACCGTCTCCAGCAGCAGCGGCCATCTAGATGCTTCTGGGAAGACCACAAGAAAGGCAAAAGGCAACAGCAGCAGGTATTCATTGGTACCAAGTGGTTGGAACTCTTCACTTCCACTTTTCAGAGAAAGAAGTGGATTCGCTGTCACCTTCCTTCCTCCACTATCTCTTCCTTCTTTGATAGAGTTTCAGGCTCTGGTTTCATAACAACTTGCTCAGCTGTGACTGACCAGTGACGTGGGAGGGCGGGCGTCTCAATGGGACAACTCAGGATGCAGTTCAGTGTGTGACTTGCTGACAATATCCCGAAGCACATGATGAATTGTTTTACTAGGCTTACGAAGCTACTAACATGAGTTTGACCAAACTGCAGGAGGCAGTGGAAGACAGGAGTGTCTGGCGTGCTCTGGTCCATGGGGTCACGAAGAGTCGGACACGACTAAACGACTAAACAACAACAAGAACTGTTCAGTGCTTTTGCCTTAGCACTATAAACACACACACACACATTGTTAACTTTATCCGGCCATCCTCTTATCCTTCATTGTAATTTGCTTCAGCAATCACATTACATTTTGAAGCAGACTATCTAATACTGTACTGTCGGCTCTCGCTGGCTGTGGTTATCCAGGATCTCAGGTAGAGGTCTTTGCCATCACCTGCAAGGTGCTTCCTTCAACTAGCGATGCCAAAGACTAGCAATTTTTGGACATTCAAAGCATTGGACATTCATCCACCACTGAGTGGGTTTCCCCCCAGAAATGCATTCATTAAATTTCCAAATTGCTTACAGGGCTTAGTAGGAAATTGCAATGGGATATGTATATCCAGCAACGGTGCAGTCCTAAATGTTTGTTTGTTTTACACTCCAGCATCATTTAATCAACAACTAAGCTCTCATCTCCTTTAATATAATTTTCTAACCATTTGGTATGCTTGCTTTGATGATGGAAGCTAGTTTTTTTATTTTAAAAAAATTAACTGCAGATTGCATGCTTTGGCTCCATCACAAGTTAGCAACACTGACAGACAGCAGCTTACATTATGCAAATAACTCACTGACAATTGTTAACAGGCAGCTAAGAGTCTCCTTCTCAGCCATGAGTACTCAAAGCAGGGAGTCTCCTTTGCAGCAATGAGTAACCTAAATGGGACTGTCACAGCAAAAATCCTATTGATAAGGCAGCTCCTTCCTGCAACTCCTCTCTGGAACAAGGACATTGACCACCTCAAAAGCAAAAACAGCAGAACACTATTTCCTTATTGCAGTTTGAAAGGCAAACAGGGAAAATAAGCCACCTGCTAAATTCTACCTCCGCTACACCCCACAAAGGGAACAAGGTAGGGTTAAGAGGGGTTATTTGACAGGAAAACTGATAAAGTGGATAATGGAAACCAGAGATAAAAGCCAGGGAAATAGTGCCTTTGCTCCTCTTCAACAAATCTCATGCAATTTTGGTGATAGCAGTGGGACTTATTTCTGAGTTAACAGGCAAAGGATTGTGCTGTAAGGATACTACAGAACACAAGGCGAAGTTGATGAATTTTCATATTATTAATAGTTGTTCCCATAGATACTAATGTCGGGGAGACAGGATTACCCTGAAATTGAAAAATCTATTTCTAAATTTCCTAGAAAAAAGTACTTAAAAACTTGGCAGAGAATTATAACCCTGGATGTTAGATTTTTAACACTTTCGTTCCATTTTGAACAAATTATGTTTTGCAAGACACAGGATAAATCTAAAATTCTTCTTTGTCCAGAGTTTTGGGAAATTCAGAACATGGTTGACAAAGGCCTGAAGTGCATATAGTGCCTTTTCACCCCAATGAATTGTGAGAAGGAGAAGAAGAAGAAGAAGAAGAAGAAGAAGAAGAAGAAGAAGAAGAAGAAGAAGAAGAAGAAGAAGAAGAAGCTGTGCCCATTTTTGCCCAATGGAAAAACAATGAACGTATCTGTTCTGGTAGGCAGAGCCTGAAGAAAATGCTTGAGAATTTCACCCCACTCCCCATCAGCAGAAGTTACTATGGACACATACAGTGTTGAGCCAATTGCGATGGGAGGCAGAAACCCTGAACTTTCACCCTCTGACCTAAATCAAAATACAACATTGAAGGGGGCCTGTGGCAACCCTGCTAAGAAACAAGACTGATTATTTCCAAGTGTCTCCATCACATGGGGGGTGGGGGGAGAATGGGGGTGGGGGATCAGTGATGGGGGGGGGAGGGGAGAGAACAACCCACATCACATTGTGCACGTAATTTTCAATTTAAAAAAATTAATAAAAAGAACCAGCTGAGCCTATCTAGGCAAGAGATCAAGAAAAATTCAAGCGGCAGACAATGCACTTCCAAGCCAAACAACAATCAGACTTCACAGAGGCTCTCTCTCAAAGAGTTTGGCCTGGGGAAGTAACCCCCTCTGGTAGAAAAAAGGTCGGCCGGCTTGGCAGCATGGAAACCGAATAAAGCTTCCCTTTGTGGCCCTGTCCAGCAGGGAAGGACAAAAGGGCCTCTGCGGCTGCTGCAAGTTTCTGAATGGCAAGAGTCCTCTGACTCCCCCACCCCCAAATCTCATCAACAGTAAATCCCAGAAAAACTGAGTGTTTATTCATGACTCTGGCTCTGCAGATTCCCTCCTAGTTTCTGCCTGCATCCTCAGCTACAGAGCATTTGACAATATCTTCTTTTACCTCGTCTCTTGTCTGCTACTTCCGCATTTAATTGCAAGTTCATGGGTATTAACTGCCCTGTATAGCTGAACTTAGTAATCTTCACTTGAAGGCTTCCTTTCCTTAGAAAGGCAAACAGCTCTTCCTCTGTCCACATTTCGACTCCCTGTCTATTTCTCTGGGCATGGAGGCAAGCGTCCCCCATCTTCTCTCTCCAATCTCTTTATCCCCTCCCTTGTCCCTCTTTCTCTCCCTGCCCCCTTCAAATGCCCGTTATTGATTTAATCTGTCTTGTTAAGGCAAAAGATGCATTTGCTGAAACTGTCGATTATACAAGGCATATCGGGGCTTAGAAAGTTAACCACTTGTCTCAAAAAAGAGAGAGAGAGAGAGAGGAACAAAAAGCTTTGTTCCAGGTTTCTGCTGGAATGCTCTTCCCCCCTGTGCAGAGATTTGGAACAAAGCAATTATCAAACATTGCCCCAGTGCATGCTTATGTGCCAAACAGTAATTCAGTGGTTCGGCAGCTCAGACTTGAATTGGACAACAATACATTCCCCACAAAGGAGCAGAGATCAAGGAAAGGACTTTTGCGCCTTCAGAGAGGTGGGAGACTCTGCACTGTTGCCCAAGGAATGCTAAGTTAAGAGTAAGAAGGAGGGAAACTTCTAAAGGGATGCATCTCACATTGCAATTTCAAGAGTACTGTTGCAAGATACTCCCACCCATACAGAAAAATAAATGCAGATATACTGCCTAAAACACAGCACATGCAAGTGGTTTGAAGACAAGCCCCATGAATTCATTGCAAGGATCGTTTTGTAGGAAAATGGGCCATTATTGAGGCAGACCACTAGCTCACCTTGCTCAGTATTGTCTACACCAGCTTTCAGCACCCTGGTGCCTTCCAACTGTTTTGGACGACAGCTCCCATCAGCTGCAGCCAGCATTGCAAATTGTCATGATGGAAAATTGTTGTCCGAAATATCTGGAGGACAGCACATTGTGGCCAGCTGTGGCCTGTGCTGACTGGCTGCAGCTCAGACAAGGGTCTTTCCCAGGCCTTCCTGGAGATGCCAGGGTTTTTGAACCTGGGTTGTTTTTCATATAAAGCAGGTGCTATGCCACTGATAATGTCTATGTCTATGACAAACCTAGACAGCATCTTAAAAAGCAGAGACATCACCTTGCCAACAAAGGTCCGTACAGTAAAAGCTATGGTTTTCCCAGTAGTGATGTATGGAAGTGAAAGCTGGACCATAAAGAAGGCTGATCACCGAAGAATTGATGCTTTTGAATTATGGTGCTGGAGGAGACTCTTGAGAGTCCCATGGACTGCAAGAAGATCAAACCTATCCATTCATAAGGAAATCAGCCCTGAGTGCTCACTGGAAGGACAGATAGTGAAGCTGAGGCTCCAATACTTTGGCCACCTCATGAGAAGAGAAGACTCCCTGGAAAAGACCCTGATGTGTGGAAAGATGGAGGGCACAAGGAGAAGGGGACGACAGAGGACGAGATGGTTGGATAGTGTTCTCGAAGCTACCAGCATGAGTCTGACCAAACTGCGGGAGGCAGTGGAAGACAGGAGTGCCTGGAATGCTCTGGTCCATGGGGTCACGAAGAGTTGGACACGACTAAACGACTAAACAACAACAACAACATGCCACTGATGAGATTTGTCTTTGGTCTGGATGAACAGAGGATCTTTCAGGCAATACGTCTCCTAGACAGTTATACAGAATTCAGAGTGCCGAAATCATAATATGAAAAGTAGCTTTCAGAAACTGATGTAGGACTGTCCTACCAAGAGCATTACAGGAGATACTTCATGGCGTTGCTTTACGTGTCACTAAAGAAATGAGGAATTCTGCAAAAATTCTCACTCCTGGAACATTTGCTATTGAATGCTCTCTAGTGCACAAAAGCTCTTCTACCAGCAAAGAATCATAATAAATAACGAAAACTATATAGGGGAGCATCTCTCATAAAGCACAGCACCAGTATTCAGGCTGGAACATTCTTGAACTGGCTCCAAGCGTATTTCCAGGCCCAATTCAGTGTTGGTTTTAGCCAATCTTGAAATGGCTTAGAATTTCAGTAAACATATGTTCCTGTATGTGCTTACCCAGACCCTAAGATCACCCACAAAGGCCCTTTTAAAGGTGCTTCCTTTTACTAAAGTATGGGAGAGGCAACAAGAGAGGACCTTTTTCAGTAATGGCTTCTTGCTTGTGAAATGCTCTCCCAAAGAGGTTCATCTGGTTCCCCACCACCACCAATATCTATTTGTTGCCTGGTGAAGGCCCTTCTTTCCCCCCAGGATCTTTAATTTAATTAATTTGGCATCATTTACTTGTTTGTGATTAACCTGAAGGTAATTTGTCGGGGGTTTTGCCTGCTGGAGGGAAGACTCTCTAGCTTTTTTAGTTTTGTTTGGTCATGATTGCAGGTTTGCACATACATTTATTAGCTATACATGACTACAGCAGGTATTTTAATTGAATTATTCTTGTGTGGCACCTAGAGGCTTTGGCATAGGGCAACTAATAATTTTCATAATTGTAGCAATAATAGTAGGAAGCAGACGTCTGGGATACATTCCAACACCATCTATCCTCTCTGGTTATTTTTCTTCTTTTTCTCCCACTGAAATAAACCAGGCAGATTATATATATCCTCCAACCATAATGCATAGAAATATTTTAAACATAGAAGTAACATTTGTCTTTTCTCCTGCATCCTTCCTTGGCAAATCCATTATTTGCAACTGACAGTCTCAGGAGGTGTAAAGCCCAGGAAGGCACCGCAATTACTTGGTCAATCTGGAGCTCTCCACGCCACCAGAAATATGGCTACAGTCGTAAATGGCATGCCCTGTTCCTGTCTGGCTCATGTTCCTTGCTTCCAAATTTATATGGCTGAAATCTTGATACAGATAAAATATGCTTCCAGGAAGAACTTATAGCAGAGGCATGTACTGCCCTGAAGAATCTACTTAACTTCAATATATACTGTACTTTTCAGTCCCCATGTATATGACCCCCACCCCATTTTGGGGGACTCAATTTTAAGAAAATAAGGGGAGATTGCCCAAAGTTGTTGAGCCTCTCCCCTCATGCAGCTGCGGGCAGGAAACACTCCCTAAATAGTTTCGCTCTCGTCAGTCATCCGGTTGGCAGAAACACAACTTCCCCCGATGCCGCTGCACATGGGAAACGACCCAGGAAGTGCCCCCCATGTGCAGCGATATCGGGGGAAGTTGCGCTCCCGCCAACGAGCTGGCTGGCGGCGCGCAGCTCCCCCCCCCCCCCCGCAAAAAAACAAGACTTTTTCTTCTGCGTAACTCCAAAGATTTCGCAAATGCATCCTTTTTCACTGCCCAGGGCTTTACCATTTAGTTGAGCAATCCTGCAGATGTTTTCTCAAAAGTACGTCCCATTGGGATTAATGGGGCTTGCTTTCTACTAGGATTACAATTTAAAAGAGACTGGACGAAAGCAAAGCAAAAGCTCAAGGAATGACCCAAGAGCAGTGAGGATTGGTATAGGATGGTGGAGGATGCTTAAGAAAGGGGCCCAAAGCTCAGAATCAGAGGCAGCATAACCTCTGAATGCCGCCCATTGGGGAGCAACAATGAATGAGTCGCTGCCTTGCTGGCTTCTGGTTGACCGCTTTGGAAAAACGGGATGCTGGTCTAGTAGATAATTCTTTAGCTTGATACAGAAGGGACCTTATGCTCTTATGGAGTGTACATGCTTTGTATGCCCAAAGTCTCTGATTCGATCTCTGGCATCTCCAGGGTTAGGAAGCATCTGATGGGGAAGTCCTCTGCCTGAGACCTTGCAGAGTCACGGCCAGTCAGAGCAGATGATACCAGGGTAAAACAACAAATAGTCAGCACTTGTCTAAGACAGCTTCCTACGTTTCTATCAAGGAAAGCCAAACCTGGTGGCTGGGAGCTGCCAAGTGAACTAAGCACTCTTCCAGAATAAAATAAGCGTGACAGCAGGAACAAAACAAGAGAGCTGGATGGGATATTGAGAATGGCAAAGAGACACCGAGTTGGCTTTGGAGAGAGGTTGGCGTAGGGGACTGAAATGGATATGGTGTGAGCTGATAGCAGGCACAGAGAGTCCAGGGCAAGAGATCTCAGAGTGACATAATGACATCCAGCCCCAGTGCATGCATTGTTAAAGAAATTACTTTCATTTTGGAAGTGACATTCAAGACAGCTACACTGTCTGAAAATCGAGATTCTATTTGTTTCTCTATATAGCTTGCAAAAGCCCTTTGGTGCAATTGGTTTATTGACTGCACAGTGCCTTCTTGTTTGTTGTGCAAAACCTGCCCATCTTCCCTCGGGGCTGCGTTCCTCCTGTGGGGGTGTCCTGTTTTCCTAGCTCCGAAATTCTGCACCTGGGAATGTGCAATTCTTCCTCCAGCAAATGGGTTCATTGCTATGGTGACTGCTGTACTGTGACTATAAGGAAACAGAATGTTGCTTGTGATGCAACTAGTGGCATGTGACACATGGACATATATTTGAAAAATGCTGAAATGCTCTCCTCTAAAGCACCAGCCTGCCATTTTGTGTACCTTTTGTTTTAAAACAAACACACAAACTTTGCGGGCTGTTGTCCCCCACTCCATTCTCCTGTGGTATAGAATGCACATCTAGGCAAATTTAAACAGGAGAATAACAGAAGCACAGTGATCCCTCACACCTAATACGTATGCATGGGATACCTGGACCTGGACCTTTCCCCTACAATCTGTGATTGGATTAAAGGCTTTCTGAGGGATCGCACACAAATGGTGAGGATTGGGCCTGTTACATCTACCTCTCTGAAGCTCAGCACTGGCACCCCACAGAGATGCGTGCTGAGTCCCTACCTGTACTCGTTGTATACATATGACTGCATTTCATCTGATCCATCCACTGCAATTATTAAGTTTGCAGATGATACCACCATAATGGGTCTAATTACAGGTGGAAATGATTCAGCGTATAGGGAGGAGGTTCAAAAAGTCTCCACATGGGTGCCTAGAGAACAACTTGCACGTAAATATCAGCAAGACAAAGGAGATGGTGTTGGACTTTCGGAGGAAGAGAGGAGAACTAGCCCCGTTGTATATCAGGAGGGGCTATGTAGAGAGAGTCTCTTCCTTTAAATTCCTGGGAGTTTACCTTAGTAAAGATCTCACTTGGAAAATCAATACAACCCAGGTGGTTAGGAAGGCCCAACAGAGACTCCATTTCCTTAGGGTCTTGCGAAAGAACAATGTCAAACAAAAATTGATGACCACCTTCTACCAGGCCACAATAGAAAGTGTCCTTTCATACCGTATTACAGTGTGGTACGCTGGTTTGACAGCCACAGACAGGAAGCCCCTACAGAGGGTGGTGAATACAGCACATGATATCATGGGCTGTCCCCAGAGTTTGCTAGATGACATCGCAGGAGACGGCTGCCTTAGGAGAGCGAGGAAAATTCTTAGGGACAACTCTCACCCTGGTCAGCACCTCTTTAATCTCCTACCTTCAGGCAGGAGATACAGAAGTATAGTCAGCCTCACCAACAGGTTAAAGAACAGTTTTTATCCGTGGGCTGTTGGGCTGCTGAATGGGAAAAAATAGTGGTGCAATTGACTTCCAACAAGCACACAGAGCGCGAACAAGACTGAGTGTATAGGGGGGGGGCTCGTTTAATTTCACTGCACACAGGTGGTATAGTGAAAATAAAGGTTTATATTTATTATTTATTATATCAAGATACTGACATTGAAAAAGAGGCTTACTAAAATTCAGATTGACCAACTGCACAGGGGATTTCTTGGAATCACAGGATTCTGAGAAGTACGGATAGCTACTCATTCCTATTTCCAATAATTCCAGTGAGTATCATTTTGAAAACACTTGAAAATTATTGTGGGCAAATGCATCAGTAAAGGAATTCTGGAAAATAACAAAGCAATCAAAGTAGATGTAATAATAATAATAATAATAATAATAATAATAATAATATATTTATACCCCACCCTTCCTGGTTCTAAAACTGGGCTCAGGGCAGCTAACAACAAATTTAAAACACTTAATTGTAAAAGCAGCATAAAATACAGTATAAAAAACATGAATAACAAGGAGGATCCTACCCTGAAGAAGTGTGAATTTGACAATGTACCACTACCCACAGGTCCGAAATGTGAGATGCTCTCAAAAGCCAATGACCAGGCATCTGCTGCACCAGATCATATCATGCTAGCAGATTTCAGAAACAGACTGCAGAAAGCAGCACCATCTGGATCAGCTTTGCAACCCCATCCAGGAAGGCTGGCTGATGGAAATGCTACAGATGTATTTATAAAGTTGGTGGGGGTATCAGACAGAGGGAAAACAGTGTGTAAGGGGGGGGGGAATGCAATTTGTGGTTTTCCTGTTCGTGGAGCAGAAGGGGCGATCTTGTGTGAGCTTGCTCTCCTGACAAAACATCGCTCACATGAGCAGACCACTTGCAGGAACTATTATTTATTCTCCTAAATAGTCAGTTGCGGTAACATCCCTGCCAGCTCTGGGAAGTTTGAGAATGCAGGACTTCTAGCCAGGCTTTGGGTGGACATCAAAGTGTTGGTTCATTAATTTTATTCTACTGCAATGTAACCCTATAACCTTTCCCTCCCCTGCTGTCACCCCCTCCCACCCATAAGACTCCCCAGTGACAATTCAGGTTAGAAGAAAAGACTGATCTGCACAAATAGAACTTTCTTTCCTAACAGTTCTGGGAGAGAGAGAGAGAGAGAGAGAGAGAGAGAGAGAGAGAGAGAGAAAGAGAAAGAAGGAAAAGAAAAGAAAAGAAAAGAAAAGAAAAGAAAAGAAAAGAAAAGAAAAGAAAAGAAAATAGGTGGCCCACCACCACTAGGCTCTGTCCCCACTCACTTTAGCCATGTGGCCCCTGAGAATTTTTCCTGATGAAATGTGGCCCTTGACGCGAAAAAGGTCCTGCACTCCTGCCCTATGGCAAAGCAAAAGTACAGCAGAGTTTTTGTCGAACAGCAGGTTCCATTAACAGGCATTATTAACCAGGTGGCATCCCTCTTTTCACTGATATTTAAGAAATAATTGCTAAAGAAAAATAATGGTGTCATCCTTACTCATATAGCACTCAGGTGGCTCCAGAAATGGATAAAAATCACGGTGAACTCTGAGGTTTGCATAATTAAAAAGTGTTTACATAAACAAAGCAACCGAGGGGCAATAAGTTCCAAAACAAGACAATGAGGAGTGGACAAGCCAATGAATACTGAGCATCAGTTGGAGGGGAAAAACAAATGGTCAGTCATGAAGATGGAGTGGGATGCCCTACTTGAGCTCCTTACAGGTCACAGCTGGATTAGCCAACACGGTGTCCTCCAGATGTTGCTGAACTACAACTCCCAGCATCCCTGACCATTGTCTTTACTATCTTGGACTGGTGGGTATTGCCAGCTAACATCTGGAGAGCACCGCATTGGCTACCCCTGGCTTATAGTATCCTGGAGGAAAGAGGGACAACTGCTAGCTGACTCCAGCTAGGAGGCAAGGGTGCACTGCATCATTTAGTTGCAGGTTCCACTTGCACTTGCTAATGCAGAAAATGCAGTACACATCAGCTATAGTGCATGCATGGGAAAAAAATGGCACTTCATCATTTGAGAGGTTTGCAAGCACATAGAATGCCTACTTCATAACAGTAGCTTTGTGGGTCCCTGAGAAAGGGAGGGGAGGGAGGTGACTGTCTTCTGTCAGAGCAGAGCCAAGTTTGACGGCTTTGCAAACCATAATCACAAACACAGAAGCTGTGGAGCCCACTAAAAGTTGTAAACAACATATTACTCCAGGAGTATTTGGGTCACTGAAAGAGAATCAGCCTACCTATTTTGTTCTGCAATGGCATGTACATTCAAATGGCTCAGCAACAGTTGGTGGGGCATGGAATTCTGTATGCCTCTAGTAAACAAAGCAAGGTATTGCAGTACAGATTACTTTCCCTGCATTGTGGAAATGCGTCATGATAAAATCCTTTATATGGCAGCAAGAAAAACATCTATTTTTAATTGCTATTTAATAATGCATGGAATATAAAATTATGCCTAAATATGGGAGTATTAAATCAAAGCCTTATGGCCCTAGAGCAAATTCCCACCATAAGCTAGAAATACTTTTGCATCAGTACCAACCAAAGCAAAATAAGCCCCTTATACCACCTTGCCTGACCTAATTAAACTATCACTTCCAAGCAATTCTTCCAAGTACCTTATCTAACCTCCTCTTCACTAGCTTGTAATATGTTGGCTCAGCATCTGAATCACCATTCAACTCTTTACAGAGGCAATCAGAATATCTCCTAAACTAATGCTTAATAAATCAAGAAAACAGAGTCTAAAACATTTCCTTCATCCTTCACCAATATCTGTTGTGACACTTACCAGATTTAGCATTGGGATCCTACGCATGCTTACTCAAAAGTTAAAACTTATGAGTTAAATGGGATTTACTCCCAAGCAAATGTGTACAGTGGTACCTCAGGTTAAGTACTTAATTCGTTCCGGAGGTCCGTTCTTAACCTGAAACTGTTCTTAACCTTAAGCACCACTTTAGCTAATGGGGCCTCCAGCTGCCGCCGCGCCGCCGGAGCACGATTTCTGTTCTTATCCTGAAGCAAAGTTCTTAACCTGAAACACTATTTCTGGGTTAGCAGAGTCTGTAACCTGAAGCGTATGTAACCTGAGGTACCACTGTATAATACTGCAGACTTGGAAAACTGATACGCTGAATCAATCAACTGGAACCAAACAGAGACTTAAATCTTTCCAAATATTCAGTAAAACCCATAGCCTGATTTGAACCAACACCTGCCTAGTTCTACACCTGATGTTTAGATCACACTGATTTTCCATAAAATAATACTTTATGGCAGGGCTGGGAAACCTACAGCCCTTCAAATGTTCATTGACTCCAACTACCATCAACCTTAAAGTTCGTCAACACATGCTCCCCATTTCTGCTTTATGGTATGCACTGATTTGCAATTTGATTTTTACCAGATTATCATCATGAGCCAACCGGTCAGTGAAGGAGGACTGTGTAATAAAGTAAAATATAATCCATCGATCAAATCAAAAAGGAGTAGTATTCTAAAGAGAACATGTTCCTCCTGCAACTGGTTAGCAACCAATTATAGGGTTGTGGTCTTTTATAGGAAATGCCTGTGGTTGACATAAGTGGACTGGTGGGTATCAACACTGCAAAAGAAAAAGAAAAAAGAAAGAAAGAAATGTCCCTAGCAGGAAAATGAGAGTTCTCATGGCGTTAGCTAATATTTTCAAGGTGTTCAACTTCCCTCTAATGTAGTAGTTTTCAAAATGTGGTGGCTACAGGACACCTGGTGCAGGGATCACAAAGATCTAGGGAAAGATATGATCTCTCAGCAGGTGAAGTACTTCCCCTCTTCGTCTGACAAGACTTGGATGGGTTGGTGGATGTCTCCGTCAGAAGGCCAAACTACACATTACATTAGCATGTACCTGTGCCTTTAAGAGGATGCTGATATCCTCCAATATATCAGTACATGCCGCAAACTGTCTGGGAAACCCAGGCCTCATATTAAGGCAGGTAAGAACATAGGTATGGGAAGTGCATGGGAAGTGCAAGGTATGGGAACTAACAGCAGGACAATAAATCAAAATATGAAGAAATGCACCAAGGGGCGAAGGTAGACCCAAACTCATGGTCTGCTAACTCAGCATTAGCAGAAGCGCCTGTTCAGAGGAGGAAAACAAGCACTTCTGTATTAGTAGTTAACCAACAGTTCCCTAAAATAAATGGCCTCTGTTACTACCAATTAGAACGGAATAGATAATATATGCTGGCTAGCGTGACCCACTTAGCTGTGTGTGCAACACATCTCCCTTCAAAGAACATTAAGAGGGTCTCTCTCTTTTCCCGTAACAGCACTAATCAGCCTCCACACTCCCTGCTCAATCTATCTGTAGTATCTCTCCGGTCATGTGGTCCAAAGTCAGAGGAATCTTACAAGGACACACACACAAAATATAAACTGGTATAAGAGCAAAATTATGTGAATGGAATTATGGCATATTCCCTTGACAGAAGGCAGGGTTGTTAATTTAAAAAGGAACAACAACCAAAAAACCTTGTGTCGTTTGGCTGAGCAATTTTGCAACATAATAAAAATTGATTTTATCAGACAGATGAGCCATATTTGGGGGTTCTAATTCCCCCGTGTGATTAGAACAGCATGATAAAGAGCAAGCGCAAGGAGTAGCTCTGTCCCCAATCACTATTTTTTTTTAGCTCTGCACAACTTGGAGTCTGCAGCGGGGAGCCTGTTGCACTCTTGATTTAGAACCCCTTCAAGATCAGGATTCTAAAATGGCATAGGCAGCCTAGCAAGTGATCTTCAGCCTTGGGTCCCCAGATACTGATGGATTCCAACTCCCATCATCTCCAGTCTGGTCAAGGTTGATGGGAGCTGGGAGTCCGGCGACGACTAGAAAAGGCTCCCAACTTCAGTGGTTATAACGTGAGGGATTACAATGCTTGAACGGAGCTACAACAGCTGATCTTGCTGCTGTGTAGACCAATTCATTGATAACATGCAGATCTTCTACAACATGGGTAGACAAACTAAGGCCCAGGGGCCAGATGCAGCCCAATCGCCTTCTAAATCCAGCCCATGGACGGTCGAGGAATCAGCATGTTTTTACATGAGTAGGATGTGTACTTTTATTTAAAATGCATCTCTGGGTTATTTGTGGGGCATAGGAATTCGTTCGTTTCCCCCAAAAAATATAGTCTGGTCCCCACTAGGTCTGAGGGACAGTGGACCAGCCCCCTGCTGAAAATGTTTGCTGATCCCTGTTCTACATCTTCAAACCATGCTTAAGTTTCAAACTGCAAATGTAACTCACAGAAAGCCTATTCTGAATACTTAGTAGAAACACAGTTTTTCAGTTCCCACCTTCACCGAGAACCCTCCTTTTTCAACATTTGATCCATCGGGCAGCCATTCATCATCCAAAAAGATCAGAGCATAGGTGGAAACTGGAAATTACCGGGCTTCAAGATGAAACGGAGGCACAGGTGTAGTCTGGCAGGGAAGCAAGGATTTGTTCCTGGCAATTTCTAGTACAGCTACACTGCAACGGCCCAAAAGAGCTGTGTAGAAATTTCCAAGTGATGGGAGGAACTGGTAGTTTCACCTTGGGCCTCTCTATAAAATGGGGGTGGGGATGATTGAGCCACTCCAGGTTGAAGTACGAGACTCAAGACAAGCAGTCTGCCAGGCTTGTGCTTTTCAGTGATCCCTAAACTGCCGGACCAAGCAAATCAAAGGAAGATTCCTTCCATTGCAGGGGGTTGGGATTGGATGACCCTTGCGGTCCCTCCCAACGATGCTATGATTCTATAAATGAGCAGGCACAACTCTTGTGTGGTGCACTTTATAGACCTCATGGAAGGATTAAGGGAAGTGTGGAGGGGGAGCCTGCAAAAAAAAAAAGTGGTTTGCCACATAATTAATATGGTGAAAGACAGGAAGAAGCAGCATATGGCAGCATTTTGTGGCAACACATGAAGCAGACACAGCCAACCATTTATTACTAAATAACGTATTACAGGCGGCTAGATGGGGCTGATGGGAATCCTAGCCCAAACATCTGGGGGGCACCAGGTTGGTGAGGGCTGATGTTTTACATGTGTTAGCAAGGTGATTAGTTTTATTAATGCCACAAGTTTTTGTTCTAACAAAAACAACACCAAGGCAGGTGTCCAATTAACTTAAGAGGGTTAGATTTAGGTTATTATTGGATTTTGTGGTTTATTTGCCAACAACATCAGCGCAGTTTTCCTGTTTGTTTTGAGAAATTGCTGCGTGCTCTTTGGGTCTCCTCATTTTCCTCTAGTTAAAAGAGCAGTGGGACACCTCAAACACCTGTCCAAAGAATGTCCATGGGTGACACCAGGATGCATCAGGACATCTTCAGCCACTGCTGGGAGGGGAGAAGGGGAAGAAATACACTGGGTGACAAATAGTGGTTTGCTATTGAAGCTACAGGGTAAGCCCTACAGATCTGCCACCTCGCCTCCCCATATGGAATCGACAGCTGAGGGAAATGCAGTGAAGATCCTACAAGATCCAGAATTCCTTATAAACACTCTGCTCCACCCCCAGGGGTGTGGGACAGGTCAAGGCATTTTACTAACAACTGTAAATTGGGACAATGTGGTAATACCTTATCCATCTTAAAAGGGAACTGATAGCTCAGTTGGTAAGAGCATGGTGCTGATAAATGACAAGGTTGCAGGTTCAATCCCCATATGGGGCAGCTGCATATTCCTGCATTGCAGGGGGTTGGACTAGAAGATCCTTTACATCCCTTCCAACAATACAATTGCACAAATCTATGATCTGACATGGGGACGCGGGTGGCGCTGTGGGTTAAACCGCAGAGCCTAGGGCTGGCTGATCAGAAGGTCCGCAGTTTGAATCCCTGCGATGGAGTGAGCTCCCATTGCTCGGCCCCAGCTCCTGCCAACCTAGCAGTTCGAAAGCACGCCCAAAAGTGCAAGTAGATAAATAGGTACCGCTCTGGCGGGAAGGTAAATGGTGTTTCCATGCGCTGCTCTGGTTTCAGTGTTCCGTTGTGCCAGAAACAGCTTAGTCATGCTGGCCACATGACCTGGAAAAACTGTCTGTGGACAAATGCCAGCTCCCTCAGCCTATAAAGCGAGTGCCACAACCCCAGAGTCATCTGCAACTGGACTTAACTGTCAGGGGTCCTTCACCTTCATGATCGATCATTGGTGGCTGAGGGCAGGCTGGTTGAAGTGGCGCAAGTCAAGTCCCAAGTAAGACCGAGAGCTTAAAAGCTCTTTGGTTCTGGGTTCACTTGGTGTGAAAAGAGCTTTTAAAGCTCTCAGCTTTGCTTGCACTGGCTCTCGGAGGGCTAGAGATGCTCTCATGAGAATCTGCAGGAAGTCAGACTGTTGGAAGATAGATTAGTAATGAAGACAGTGGTAATGCAATAGCTGTTATATATGCTTTCCTCATCTTGGAATTATTTTTATATAGCCTGTCTCTTAAAAATGCAAAAATGGTATAGTAGTTAGCCATGTCAGATTAGAACCTGGGAGACCAGCACTCAGATCCCCTCCTCAGCTGTAAAGCTCACTCCACAACTTGGGGCCAGTCACTGTCCCTTAGCCTAGTCTACCTCACAGGGTCACTGTGAGGATAAAATGGGAAGGGGGAGACCCATAAACACCACTGCAACCTCTTTGAAGGAAAGGTGGGATGTCAGCTGCTTCAGCAAAACAGCACTCTACCCAATAACACCTCTCCAACTGTGTTGGCCATGTCCCACCCAAGACACTCCCTTGCCTGTGCACACAAGACTAAGAGACATCTTAACTCTGGATGGGGCACATGATTGAATTCAAAGCTTCCCTGCACATGCAGAGCAGGATCCTAAGAAAATAAGTAAGAAGTGGCTGAGTTGTAGCATGATGTATATTATTAGCTCCAGACAAAGTACGCATGGTTGCCCTTCATAATTCGTTCCAGGACCAGGAAACTAGCCTCTGCTTTCATAGTTGGAGCTGCACATCAATGGACTATACATCTAAAGCTATGGCGACAATGTAAACCCAGGAGAGACGAATATTAATAGCTGGCAAAAGTCCCGAGTAATTCAGTACCTTAGTAATGGATATTCCTATAGAACCTAAGCCATAAAGTTGGAGAAGGGAAAAAAACAGGAATTTAAACAGAATATATGTTTACAGATTGAGAAATCTTAAATAAGTTCTGGGATCTACTGCGGGCTTGAGGCAGTGACTGGGGCAGCAATATATCATGGAACCAGCTGCAGGCAAATTGTAATACATCCCAGTGTACAGATACCCATAAATCTACAGCCACCTGAAATGACTTCACTCATTTCCCCTTGTTGTCCCTTGTGACTGGAACAGCCTCCTGGTGCAACTCCATGCAACCAGCTCCCTTGTTCACTTATGCCCCTCCTCAAAACCTACCTCACCCAGGAAGCCTTTGAATCATTTTCCTAGGCCCTACACCTTACTGCAGGGGTCTCCAACATGGAGCCTGCAGGTGTTAATATCTCCATCAGTACCTCCATAAAAGGTCTCAGTAAATATCCCCTCAAAAATCCACAATCAGCTGGGAGAGACCTTGTATCTGAAATTCTGGGCAGCTGCTGCCAGTCAGATGAACCAAATGGTCTAAGTTGGTATAAGGCAGATTGCTAGTACAGCCATACCTCAGGTCACAGACGCTTCAGGTTGCGCGTTTTCAGGTTACAGACACGCCGAAACCTGGAAGTACCGGAACAGGTTACTTCCGGGTTTTGGCACTTGCGCATGCGCAGAAGCGCTAAATCACGCTTTGCACATGCGCAGAAGCGCCGAATCGCAACCCACGCGTGCACAGATACGACGCTGAGGATTGCGAACGTGCCTCCCGCATGGATCACATTCGCAACCCGAGCATCCACTGTATGTCCCTGAACAACATCTGCTAGGGTGCAATAGTGGAAAAGGGCAGTGTCCTAGTTTTCCAGTGGCATCTGGTTGGCATCTGTAGGAAACAAGATCCCTGGCTGGATGAACCTTTGGTCTGATCCAGCAGGTCTCTTGTTATGACCCCATGTTCCGTTAGTTTCATCCTGGTAGCAAACAACACACTATGAGCTTGTCAGCAGGATATTACTACACTTCCTTTTAACAGTTTGTCTTTCTCTCTTCTGTTAATACGGGGTGGGAGGGGTGGGAGAAACAGAGTTTGGTTACCCAGCTGTTGGAAAATGCAGGTATACTTCAGGCCCCTTGTAATTCAGAGCTGACCTTTGAGTATTACCGCATCTGGAATCACGCGAGTTGAAAAATACATGTATGACGTTAGGTATCTTTCCAAAACCGAAAGAAATCATCCAGCCTAAAACAGCAGCTATTTCTCAGCTTTATAGTTTCCTCACTCCTGACTTGTTTTGCTTCAGACTAGTTGAGAGTGTGTTGGCTAAGTTGGGAGGTCTGGAATGCAGGAATATGCCCATCTAACGAAGATCTCATTTCAGCGCTGATTAAAGAAAGATGTGGTAAGAGAACTTGCTGTAAAGTTGTGCTTCTCATCAGAATCTGAGACAGTCTTTTTAAGAGAGAGAGAGAGAGAGAGAGAGAGGAGTTTGAATATTTATTTCAATTATAAACATTCTGGCCTCGCCCAATGAAAATTTCTCCACTGAGGAGAGCAGTAAGAATAAGCAGCATTACTAATTTGTCGCAGCAGACAAGATCCTAGCAGGAGAGAGAAAGAAGCATGTTGAGATCATCAGCGCAGGAGTGGGTCTGAGTGCTCTTGTTGATTTATTATTTGCTTTATAGTCTTACGTACCCATCCTTCAGCCAAAATGGTTCCCCAGCTAGTTGTGCAACCCAATCCTACCTGTGGTTTCCTGGAGGTAAGTCCCACTGATCCGAGTGGGAGTTATTGCCCAGTAATTTCACACGGGGTTGCAGCCAAAGTGACTTTAGGGCATCTCTGTCCTGCCAAAATCCCAAGGGAAGTTTCTTACACCTAGGCCCAAGGACCAAAAACTAAATGACCTATCAAAACTTGTTCTTTAAAAATAACTGTTCTGGGAAGCCCTCGATCAGCAAAAGGAATGCGGCATGCAGGGAGAAAAGGGTTAGCCTTTCTCCCTGCAGCACAGTCTTTTATTTGATCCCACTCTGTAGCACATCACGTTTTGGAGTGTTTTCCCAGGCAGCACACACTTTAAGGAACTGACCCTTCAGTGTAGCAGCACCTGCAGTTTGGAGCTCCATAACCATTGATATTGGGCAGGAGCTTTTGCTTTTTTCAGCACCCAATGAAAACTCTTTCATCTTATTTAAGCAAGCCGACCAAGACAGGTACATTTGACATGCACATTCTAATATGTAGCTTTATTTATAATGTATCAGTACGACACCCGATCTTTGCCAAAAGGCTGAGAAGCAATACATTTATAATGTATATTTTTTTAAAAAAAAAATGTCAATTTTGGTGAAAAGAACAAGCTAGCATTTATTTATTTTTTACACCTGGTAAAAAATACTGGTAGCTTTAAATGTATATTTTATGTAAACGACTTAATATATTTTGATTATAAAGTGTTATATGAGCACGGTTAAATAAAACAAAAGTAAAATCACCCATGTTAGATAATCTGAGCCAAGGATAGGTCCATTTTTGGTGTGAAATATATCTGGTTAAAAAAAAAAACCAACTAGCATAGCCACTCTTGTGTGTTATGAGATAGAAGTAGGTACAGGTGCGTTTTTTAAAAATGTGATCCTGCATTTAAAGTACTGTGCAGGAGCATTTCACGTATTCGTGAGCTGTGTTCTGACGCTGAGAGCAGGATCCTTGACTAAGAGAACTTCCAGCCTTGCGTTGCACTCTGCAACATGTTCTTGACACAATAACAGTGATTTATTTGGCTTTAATGTGTTCTGCGATGCTTCCCTAATGCAATACTGTATGTTGTTGCAGTCCGGAGAGACTACAGCACAACAAAAGCAGGACAAACCAAACCAGAACATTTGCGGTACGAAAACTTAACAGGATTTCATCAGGAAATATATATGCACTGACTGGAGCATCATGAGCCCAAATCATCATGATTTTGCAATAAAACGGACCTAAAAGGACCTAAGCTATGGAAAGTCTCCTACTCAAAGATCTTCAGTCAAGATGTGATACCTTTGGGAGGAAGAGTGGGATATAAATTTAATAACTAACTAACAGTAACTCCCTTAGGTGTGCCTAGGCGCCACTTTAAGCAATTACCTTGATGCGGCTGTGCAGTTGGGCCCCTCTCTTAAAATCAGACCTATCCCCCAGAGAGGCAGAGAAGATTGAAAGGATTGCATCAAGAACAGTAACAGGATCAGAGAGAAGAGCTGCAGAAAGGTTGCAAGCATTGATTGATGTGTAAATGTGGAGGGAAAAGAAGATGTTTTCAACACCCTTTTCCAGAGGGAAGGAAAGCTTCATTAAAAAGAAAGGGTGGTTGGGAGTAGCTATAATCCATTTTCTTAAAAGTTCACTTCAGTTCTTACTGGAGGGCTACAAAGAGGCATTTGTAAGTCGGTTGTTTTCTTTTAGTTAAACCTGCAAGTTTCCTGAACCTATTAGGTTCATTTCTGAGGTCGTTGTGAAAAGGGTTCAAAGAGCACTTTGTTCCATTTTTGTGAAATTTCTCATGAAAGTTTTCAAGTGATGAAATTTGGGGCGGTATTCCAACATACAGTTTCTTCATGGGTGATTCATGTGCATAAAGGGGGAGGACATGTCCATGCCACACCCAACATTGTGAATGAAATTTCGCATGCATTGTAACCAGGAAAACCAACACAATAATCCCCTTGATGAATTCACCTTTAGCCTCTCCTACCTCACAGGATCATTGTGAGGATAAACTTGGCTAAGGGGAACCACGTGTCTGAATTCCTTGGAGAAAGGGTGTGATTAAAAAATAGTAAATATATTTTTTGAATGCAACAGAGAAATGAACATGCTCACTTCAGCAAACTTCTGCAAAACCTGTATGCACGATTTGCAGGGGCAGGCATGGAAATGGATGCTCACACCAGCAAAAGAAAGCAAACCTCAGGCATTGTGGTACTCTTCAACATTCCACATTCTAAGTTGGAATTGGGAAACCATAACTCTTGAGACCGGATAGGGGGCAGAAGGAAAGAAACACAACACTATTGTCCAAGCAAGCTTTAACAACTCTGAACAAGGACAAACCATTCCAAGAAGAGTGTGTGTGTGTGTGTGTGTGTGTGTGTGTGTGTGTGTATTCCAATCATTTGTTGGCCTCTTTACTGCAAACGCAATCAAGTCTCTGTCATTTAATGCCAACAGTTATATCCACACATAGCCCATGGGAATTTGGCAGAGACCACCAATTTGTTTCTCACAGACTGCCAAACAGCTGTCAGAATTAAGGCTGCAATCCTATACACACATATATGGGAATAAGTCCCGTTGAACCCAGTGGGGCTTACCTCTGAGTAGACACGTATAAAGCTACCCTTTGTACTTCCCCTTCTGCTAAATAAGACTTTGCCTGCATACAATGCCATTTCCTTGGTTTCGTTTTCCATGAATGGGAGCAGCGCCAATGGCCTTGAGCCATTGGTTCAATCTCTAGAAGATGAATTAGGCCCCCAGGCTTCTCTCCTGCCGGCCATGTTCCCTCACCGGCCCTGCTCTGCATCCTCCTCAGATGCCTTTGCCTTCCTGGAATGTGTCCTTCAGCTATGATAATGCCTCTTCCTTCGATGAAGAGGTTGGGGGGTGTACAAACCTCCAACTCTTGCATGGCTGGAATTTATTTATCTATTTTATTTCACAAAACTGATGCACCGCTGGATTGTAACAAAACCTCAAAACGGTTTACAAAACCAATGTGGGCTGCTGTACCAAAGGAAAGGTCACACCTGTTATTCCACCCACTTTTTGCCTTTCCAGCTTGCAGAGCTGCACATATAATTCATTCACTAGATTTATATACCAGTTTCCTGCCAAGGCACTCAAAGTGGTTTGCAAAGTGGTAATGCTCTCTGAAGTTCATGTCAAGTCCAAGAAATCCCAAGGTTTTGTTTTCCAGCAGAATTAAACTGCTTCCTGGCACCACATGCTGATTCAATGGCCACATACCAGACCCACCTGGACACTGAGACTTCCAAGTGCTGCTGCAGCAAGTAGATTTCCGCAAGCTTGCTGCAAATTTCACTTCCTCTGACAGCATCCAGTAAAGCTTTGATTCCTGCTTTGCAGACCAAAGGTTGGGGCTCTCATTGTGCAATGGCTTGAGAAAGATGCAAAGTTTCTTTGTCGAGCAAAAGATTAACTCCACCCAGCCTCCTTCCAGGATAGGAGCAGAGCCCAGGAGACAATCTCATTCAAATAGCCTTCTATAGTCTTGCTGCAAGGTCAAGAGTCACAATAAGCCATTTAAAATTAAAAATAAGAATGAAGAAACAAATGGGAACAGAGCAAACCTAAGTGTAAATTTCATTAAGTTTCTTCAACATCCGGTTAAGCATATACTAGTTGATAAATATTTTTCCCCCAGAATTATAAATAGAGGCACATTTCACTGCTACAACACAAAAAAAGGTTTACTTACAGAGTTTAGGAAAGCAGCAACAACCAGCTTTCAGAAGAGCTTTTTCCTGCATAATCTGGGCATGCCTCCAGTTGTTTATGCAAGGATGCGATGGCATCCTCCTAACTATGCAGCATCCCTCCATTCGATGCCACATTTGGTGCAGAGCAGGGCGGGGGCAGTCAGTGCCTCAGTTTATTTGAAAAAAGCAAAAGCAGAACAAATAATCATGCAGGGATGCAGCAGACTACCTCTTCATAGACAGGTGGGTAGTGGTTCTGAATATACGTGAGTGCATCCCGGCACTTCATGTGGGAAATGCTGGCCTAGGTAAAAATTGGGTAGCAGATCTGGCAGGTCTCAGAGATAAGCAGAGGCATGGAAAGGAGCCTCTGCGAGCCATGAGCAAGAAGACAGCTCCTCTTTTCCAGGGGGCTGTGTTGCGGGAGGAGATCTGGGACCTCCCAGTGACCCAGCAGTGGGCGGAGGGATGCTGCCCATGTCACTGGACTCCCAGCCGCATCACGCTCCCCCCGGTTGACCAATCGGGTTAGCCAGGGGGCGTGGCAACTTGTCGTTTAAACCAGTGTTCTTCAACCACTGTTCCGCGGCACACTAGTGTGCCGCGAGATGTTGCCTGGTGTGCCGTGGGGAAAATTGAAAAATTGAAATTTGAAAATTGAAAAGTTTTTTTTTTTAAATGTCAAATTTTCGCCCACTAGGCAGGCGCCGGACTGTGTCCTGGGTATGGGGGGGTGGGGTTTTTGACCCCACCCTTGGCCAGCAGGGGCGCCGATTGGCGCTCCTCAGGGGGACACCCTCCACTTTTCTGATGTCCGGGCTGTGATTGGTCCAGACTCCAGCCTGGACCTATCACAGTAGGACATCATCTTCCGACTTCCTTCCTGCCCGAACACAGTGTGCGCAGCAGCGGAGAGAAGAAGACGTTGCGACTCGAGTCACCAGGAGGACTGGAGCAGGAGGAGACGGACGGAGACCAGGACTCGGCGGGAGTCGGCACTACAGAGAGACCGCATCCGGAACCAGACCAGGCCGCAGGTGCAGCGTGAGGTGAGGAGGTCATCTGGAACCAGTCGGTCATGGTCGGGTCTCGGGAGAGAGACGAGTGAGTCCAGCCCTGTGCAGCAGCAGCAGCCCGGTAAGTTTATATAAAGTCAATATAGGCACAGAGTTAAATTTTTTAACATTTTCTAATGGTGGTGTGCCTCGTGATTTTTTTCATGAAACAAGTGTGCCTTTGCCCCCAAAAGGTTGAAAAACACTGGTTTAAACTGCAGCACAGCTGAGGAGTGGCCTCCATTTGTCTCCTTCGTTGGATCTCCCAGCCCACCCACCCTCTTTGCTTGTGTTGCTTGACTATGGCCTTGCTATGACTAATGTCGGTCACCTGGTTGTTGGGGCCAAGTTGGAATTTTTCCACTTGGCAAATTGGCACCAGCCATTTGGTTTTCGCCTACCTAGTAGCAATCATCACAACTTTGTAAGGTTAGGTAAGCCTTGTTATGGGAGGAGAGGCTGTTGCCTCCACCTGCCCCTCCACGCTAAGGGTATCTCGTTAAAGGGATCCGGGGGTGTGGTTCTTATCCGAAGCCTGGGCGTGAGCTAGGGCCATGCCATGACCCTATCGGTGACCCTGGGGGAGCTCTTAATTGATGGATATCATAGGGCTCCCCCTATCGGTGGTGGACCCTTTTGAGACTTCCTGCGGGTGGGCAGGAGTCAGAATATAGTCTTGCTTCACCCAATTACCTAAGCCAAACCACTCACATTTGTAATCAATAAAGTTGCGGCCTTATTTATCCCATTAACCCAACATATTCATGTCTCTGTGTTTATTTCTGTGGGAACTGCGGGGCCCGGGGCCTCGCCACACAAACATCAGAGTGACTTTGTAAAACAGTCAGATTATGTATCCTGGCTTAATCATGCTTTCCCCATTCCAAAGATCTATATTGATCCAGGATAAAAGTACTCATAGTTTCCTGAGCCAGCTTAAGTCAGCCTTGTACTTAAACACTAGGTTAGTAGCCATAGTTAACAAGGTATTGCATACAGGCGTGTGAGTGGGCTGGCAAAGGAGGAATTAAGTGCTTTCTCTCTTCTCTGCACCCAGCACAGAAGTGAGCTACCAGAGGACGGCCCAGCACAGAATGATGCTGTGGGGAAAATCCTTTCTCTACCAACAATTAGCAGAACAAAAAAAAATCCTTCCAGTAGCACCTTAAAGACCAACTAAGTTAGTTCTTGGTATGAGCTTTCGTGTGCATGCACACTTCTTCAGATACATGTACACGAAAGCTCACGAAAGCACACGAAAAGCACACGAAAGCTCATACCAAGAACTAACTTAGTTGGTCTTTAAGGTGCTACTGGAAGGAATTTTTTTTGTTTTGACTATGGCAGACCAACACGGCTACCTATCTGTAACTGGAACAATTAGCAGGTAATTAAAAAAAAAAAGGCAGGCTAGTAACTTTTGTGGACTTATTTACAAGGCTGCCTTAACAGCCCCAGTTCCCTCTTTGAAAACTGCAGTCATAGTTTCTAAAGGCCAAGCAACCCAAATCCAGACAGTAAAACCAAGACAGGCGTTGAACCTCTTTGTAGGACATATTCAGCAGGTATGGGTGTTTAGCAATAGATGCATACAGGTGACACCTAGGAACCATTGAGCTGCCTCATATGCTTCTGTTTGTGTGTGCAATATACTTCAGGACTCAAATCAAATAGCTGGTTCACATACTACTTGACTTATCATCACCAGCTGGCTCTCAGCTGAATGTCTGAACTGTCTTCAGTGTGTTTGGGATGATACGCTTGATATGAAAGCTCTCTGCAGTCTTTGATCTTTAGTGTCTCATTCACCCCTTGAAACTGCAGTCATAAAGTGATGAGCATCTATGTGTGAACTGGCCGAGAAAGAAAGCAGAGTAGGTCAGAGCAACTCTGTCCCAGAAGGCTAAAGCAAACTGTGCTCTAACTCTTCCCCCTGTACTGCTCGCAAGACAACCTTAACGGAAGTCATGAAATGTACAGCAAAAGCTTTGGATGCAGGTTGAATATTCCAGTATCTCCAAGACCTCACTGCACAGGGCTAGGAAAGACTGTTCGTGGTTTGTTCTTGGTTACAGTTCATGGATGATGCCCTATGCTAAGCCTTGACTTAGCTCAGCAGAGCATGGCAGTAAAAAGGACGGAGTGGCCATGAGCTCCTCTCTGGGACTTTACATGTTTATGTGGTCCCGGGAAGCCACAGTTTGGCTTACTGTACCCTGACAACCAGGCCTGTGCCTGAGACTTTGGAAAGTCAGTGCTGATCAACAGGAAACATTCTTCCTCAATGGACTTTTCCTTCCTAACATGTGAAGATGGTGGCAGGCTTTCAAAGCAAGACAAATGGGTCTCTGTCATGAGCATCTATTTTGCATTGTTTGGTTTCTGAAATGTATCTGGGGAGTTTTGTGTTGGTTTCATTATGTATCTCCTTGAGTCACTTGTGTAGAAGGTGATTAATAAAATAATAATAATAATAATAATAATAATAATAATAATAATAATAAACAACTGCCAGTTTTATCCATTGTTTTAACATTTAATTTTTGTATTATTGCATTGTGGTGTTATTTATTCTTTATTATTTAACTATTATCTCCACAAGCTGCCTTGAGAGTATTTATCCTGAACGGTAGCTGAAACACCAGTATAAGAGCAATCTAAGAAGCAGCTTATCTTCGACAAAACATTGCTAATTCCTGCTCAGTGCCCAGGAATCTCCTATCTGATTGAGTGTTCCTATATATCAAGGTGTATTCCTTGGTATCATTCAACTCATTCATTTGGTATGCTGCCGCTTCCTGGGTCATTTTGCTAGTCCTGATGCTATACGTGACACTAAGTGTCTCACTTTTCAGTTCCATGCATGCTTTTACAAATGTAAACAACAGCTTGGGGAGGGGGCTGATCAGGACTAAGGACGGGGCTTTATCCCTTCCACCCACACCCTGGTCCTCATGGGGGACACCACACATTGCTATTTGCATCCTACTGCAAATATCAGCTTCCAATGGGAGATAGCCATCAGGAATACAACACAATAGAGCATTTTGGATCAGGGCCAAAACCCCATCTAGTCCAGATAGCTTTCAGGATCCAGCTGCAATGGGGAGGAAGCAGTGAACATTCTCCGCAACACACACAACCCCACACCACCCCAATCCTGACAGGAATTCCCCACATCTGCTATTTTCAGTTTTCAAGAATCTCCAGGGAACTTAAAGAGATGTGCTAAACATCATGTGTTGCTTGAAGCTTGAGAAAGAATCTTCATGACTATCTCATTCCCATTGACTTCACTGGAACCGAAACAGGGCAAACTTGCACTGGATTGAATGATTGGGAAATATTGTTAAGGAATTTGATAAGATATGGTGGGGAGGGAAGCATGATAGGCCTGTTATTCTTCAGGACCCACAGCTGAATAAGAGAAAATGAGCAGGGCGGTAGGCCTTTTCTCCAACACTACTGGGAAAAGATGAGATGTTGCCAAGAAATACATGGGAGGGGATAGTTGCAATGAGTTGCAATGTTTTCATAACTACTCAGAAGCAAGGACTTTGCAAGGGGAAGTCAGGGGAAATCCAGGCATCAGATGCACCAAAAAAGATCTGAAGATTTAAAGAGGCAGTTCTTTTCTTTTTTTCAGTTTCCTGATTGGGGTCCTCCTGGATGTGAATCTACCATTATAAGGTTCAACATTCCCCAGTGATACTTGCACGTTAAATCAAACCTGTAGACTGATCCTTACTCAGAATCAAGTTCCTTCGATTTCAATAGAGCACAGATGGCAAACCTCACACCCAGGGGGCTGAATGTGGCCCTCCAGCCCTTTCTATCTGGACCTCAGGACTCTCCCTGAGCCACACGCCCTTCAGAAGCCACACTCCTCACCAGACCTGCTTTACTTCGGTGTTTTTGCATGGCTAGAAAATCTCATTGAACTCTAGTAATGCTTCTCGCTTGTCTGGGTGGAGGATAGAAAGGGGTGTATATGCGCGGGGAAATGCTGTGCACTGCACAACAGTAAAGTTAACATTCACTGCTCTGCCAACATTTGCTTCTGGCTTGACCACCACAGTGATTTATTTATTGCATTTATACACTACAGTGGTACCTCGGGTTGCATACGCTTCAGGTTACACACTCCACTAAGCCAGAAATAGTGCTTCAGGTTAAGAACTTTGCTTTAGGATATGAACAGAAAAGCCGGCGGCACGACAGCAACAGGAGGCCCCATTAGCTAAAGTGATGCTTCAGGTTAAGAACAGTTTCAGGTTAAGTACGGACCTCCAGAATGAATTAAGTACTTAACCCGAGGTACCACTGTACTTTTTCTCCAAGGAGCTCAAGGCAGCATGTAGGGTTCTCCTCTGACTCATTTAATCCCCACAAGAACCGTTTGCAGCAGGTTAGGCTGGGGAGGAGTGAATCGCCCAAGGTCACCCCAGGAGCTTCATGGCCAAATGGGGATTTGAATCCTGTTCTCCCAGGTCCTAGTCCAACACTCTTACCACTACGCTGGCTCTCCTGTGGCCCCTAGCAAGTTGTTTAGAAAAGAATGAAGCCCTTGAGCTGAGGAAAGACCAACTGCAGAGCTAGGGAGCCTACATACTTTTGTGTGTTTGTGTGTGTGTGTGTGTGTGTGTGTGTGTGTGTGTGTGTGTATATATATATATATATAGTACATTCTACCCAACTCTTTGGCAATGCAATCAGGGTATGTAGGGTAGAATGTCTAGTACTGCAATAGATACTTAGCTGATATTAGATGTTACATAGGATGTGTGGCTTCTACTCAAAACAGCAAGGTCCTACCTCCTGCTCAGCTCCCCATATAACTTCCAGCCAAAGATACTTGTTATGTTGTGACCTCCATGCACCAAGAGTTTCCCCGCCCACTTCACTTTGTCTGCTGCTTCTCCTCGAGAAGTGGAAAGTCACAACATGGTGTCATCATCACCTTCACATATTTTTGCAGGAGGAAGAGGAGACTGGGAGGTGTTAGTTTCGGAGACAACCATACACCTTCTGTGCTAGCCTAGGTCTTCCTGGAGTCAACGAGGTTCACTTATTTGCAAGCGTGGCAACAAGCATCAAAGAGATACCATGAACGGTTCAAGGTTTCATAATAGCAGCTTCAGACAGAATTATTCATTTAGGACATTTTATAAAATTACTTTTCTGTCCCGTCCCACCCCCATTGAAACACATATGATAAAACTTTAGACAGCTACAATTTTCCAGTGTGCAACGACTAACCATCAGTGATGGGTCCTCATCTTCTTTACTCTTTAAGCAATAAAGATTCTATGTCAAACAGTAAGATACAGATAAGCTGCGGTTAGGACTGAAACTGCCTCTTGTATACAGCATTGCTTATAATATTTGTGGTTTACATAAACAAACGTGGTGGCCATAAGTGCTAAATGAAACTTTGCACAAGCCCTAAAACTAAAACAAAAAAAATGCCAGTTAATGCAAGCTTCAGAAAAGCTGCAAACAGTTCCAAGCTTCACTAACGAATTAGAGCACATTCTGATAATATTTTTAAAGTGCTTCGTTTCATTGCACAAATATCCGTGCCTTACAGGAGAGATACATACCCAAATGGTGTCTGGAAATTGCAAAATGTGAATTAACTGCAGGGATGGATAAGAGGCCAGTTAAGGCTGCCTTGTTCTGCATATCGCAGTGGTGTGTGCCACAAAAGACAAAGTGTCTTAGAATCATAGAAGGGACCCAGGGGTTATCTAGTCCAATCGCCTGCAATGCAGGAACCTTGGCTAAAGCATCCATGACAGATGGCCATCCAACCGCTGCTTAAAAACCTCCAAGGAAGGAGAGTCCGCAGCCTCCCGAGGGAGACTGTTCCACTATATTGTCATATAGTGAATGCCATTTATCATGCTCTTTGGTGCCGTGATAGTCCACAGCAAGGGACAACCATTGTGGATAAGGGTTATCAATTGAACCAAATGGCATTTGGGAACATGCATCTTTCCAGCCTGGCAAAGATACTCCAGTCATGACAGCTGAAGTGGACCCAAGTATTCAATTAAAGCGGAAATGGAAATATAAATAGCTACTTTCGTTCAGGTAGGTGGGGGCAAGCTCCAAGAGAAATTTGCAGGCACAAATTTGTGTTTCTTTGACAGTACAATCCTAGATTCAGGTAGGTAGCCGTGTTGGTCTGACACAGTCAAAATAAATTGTCCAGTAGCACCTTAGAGACCAACTAAGTATGTTCTGAGTATAAGCTTTTGTGTTCATGCACAGGAAAGCTTATACCCAGAACATACATAGTTGGTCTCTAATGTGCTAATGAACAATTTTTTTATTTAGCACAATCCTACACACGTCCACTCAGAAGTAAGACCAGGTACCGTAATTTTTGCTCTATAAGACTCACTTTTCCCCTCCTAAAAAGTAAGCGAATGCAGGCTGCACAGCTATCCCAGAAGCCAGAACAGCAAGAGGGATTGCTGCTTTCACTGCGTAGCGATCCCTCTTGTTGTTCTGGCTTCTGAGATTCAGAATATTTTTTTTCTTGTTTTCCTCCTCCAAAAACTAGGTGCGTCTTGTAGAGCGAAAAATACGGTAATTGTCCATACATATGACTGCCACCTTAGGCTTCAATCCTTTACTACCTACCTGCCAAGCTGCTCAGAGTTATGCTACCTGCTTGTGTCTTAGGGGAAAGATGGGGACAGCAGGCTGCCCCAGCCTTTAGAGACAAGAAGATGCTAATGGGGGCTACCTTGCCCGGGTTCTGGATTCCCTTCCTGGCCAGAGTTAGAGAGGAAAAGTGGTTGCACAAATAATAATGACTGGCCTCCTTCGCAAAGGCAGTTGTGTACAGGTGATCATTATCCTATAGTTTGGCCATGGCAGCTCAACTAAGCCAAAGAGCCTGGAGGAAAGTTTCACTAAAGCAATTTGCCTATCCACTACTATTATCGATTTCATTTATGGATTTAACTCTCCACCGTCCTCCGAATTCTTTCTAAAAGACATTTTTGATAAAGAGAAGAACATAAAAAGAGCTTTTAAAAATCAATTGTGGCACAAGCTTTAGGGCAAAGAGCAGCGTTTTAACAAACCTGACAATTTCACATTGCTGTTTTCAAAGGAAAAGAGATGGAACCTCAAAGTAAAATATATATATATATACATCTTAAATGAATGCCTCCAAAGAGGTGGTGAGGAAATAAGCTCCATGAATTCACAGCCTCTTAGTTTTTCAGATGAGAGGGAAACTGCAAGAACAGCTTACACATAAAACGCCAGTGGCTGGAAGCATGGCTGCATGTGGTTTTAAAGCAAAGGTGGGGAAGCTCCACATGTCACTGGACCGCAACTCCCACCATCCCTGACCACTAGCCGTGCTGGCTGGAGCTGATGAAGCCCAACACCATCTGAAAGGCCAGAGGCTCCCCATCCCTGCTTTAGGGGGTGGAAGAAGATTGGATGCAAAGGAGGTCTGTTTATTGTGTGAACTAGTCGGCGGAGAGGTGACATGAGGCCACAGCAACTCCAGTCTCCAGCATGGGAGCTCCAAAGCTTAACTACTCAGTCATGCTACTAATTCTGCTCCAGCTGCCTGGTAAAACAGCTGTTGAACTCATTGAGCATAGCACAAAACGCCGTCTCTAGCAGGTGGAGCAGACAGATGCCAAGCAGAGCTCAAGCGCTGGCATGCCAAAGCAGAGAATTGTGACAAAGGTTCAAGGGAAAGGTTATTGGGCCGGATGCTAAGGACCAGGCGTTTCCTTTCTGTTTAAAACCCATGCACAACCCTCATCTCAGCTTTAATATTAGGTGCTGTTGACAATACTTACTATTTGCATAGTTTTTCTAGGGGTGCTATGAATGTTTCATATACGTTATCTCAGTAATGCTTACGGCAAACCTGTAAAGAATATTTCCCCTACTGCAAAGATAGGGCAGCTGAAGCTAAGAGAACCGTTTGTCAAAGATCAAAAATTCATGGCTGAATCAGTGTTTGGACCCAGGACTTCCTGGCTCATAGCTCACACTCATGCAAACGAATCCTAAGCTCAGAAGGAACTACAAGAACCTTGAAGGGTCGTAGCTCAGTGGTAGCACATCTGATCAGTATGCAGAAGGTCCCAGGTCCAAACCCTGGCATCTCCAGGTAGGTCTGAGAGAGACTTCCTGCCTGAAACCCTGGAGAGCCACTTCCAGTCAGTGTAGACAATACTAAGCTAGATAGACCAGTAGGTCTGGTTCAGTATAAGGCAGATTCCTATACTCCTATGTTCCTATAAGCTCTACTCAATTAAGTGTGCTAAGGGTTCCAACCTTAGACATTGCGCTATACCAGCTCTTATTAAATTTGCCTACAGAAAGATAGGGATGCGGGTGGCGCTTTGGGTTAAACCACTGAGCCTAGGACTTGCCGATCAGAAGGTCGGCGGTTCAAATCCCCGCGACGGGGTGAGCTCCCGTTCCTCGGTCCCTGCTCCTGCCAACCTAGCAGTTCGAAAGCATGTCAAAGTGCAAGTAGATAAATAGGTTCCGCTCTGGTGGGAAGGTAAAAGGCGTTTCTGTGCACTGCTCTGGTTCACCAGAAGTGGCTTAGTTATGCTGGCCACATGACCCGGAAGCTGTACGCCGGCTCCCTCGGCCAATAAAGCGAGATGAGCGCCGCAACCCCAGAGTCGGCCACGACTGGACCTAATGGTCAAGGGTCCCTTTACCTTTTTACAGAAAGATATATGTTGACATACAATTCAGGCATCTGCATTTGAACTTTTCTACCTGGAGATTCTAAGCTTCACTTCGGCTGCACATGCACACACGCGCATGCACACACAGCCTCTGTAAGACTGTGAAATGCATTGCCATTCCAGGCCCTGCAGCATCCTTGCACCACAGTGCTGCTGCTGCATTGCTCCCCAAACCTGGAACATAGAAGCATAGGAAACTGCCTTATTCCAGGTCACACCTGTGGCCCATCTAGCCCAATATGATCTGCTCTGACTGGCAGCAGCTCTCCTTGATCTCAGGCAGGGATGTTACTCATCATCTGCTACCTGACCCTTTTAACTAGAAAGGTCCATGCTGGACTGTTCCTAGCAGCTCCTGTGCCAAAGCATGACATCAGCTGGCATCTGCATTGGCCATGAAATCAGCACAGTTGACTTCACTGTCATACAAGGAAGGGGGAGTGCCTTGTTGAACAGAAGTCTCTTCCTGTGCACCTTCCTGTTCTTAATAAACACTAGAACAGGCAAACAGCTGCCTGAAGCATATGCAAGCTCCACATCCCCAAAGGTCCAAGGTTCTATTCCTGGCATCTCTGGTTAAATGATCCCACGTACCACAGGTACAAAGGCCTCTACCAGAGACCCTGTGATGAACCACTGCAGCAAGATGGACCACTGGCCAGACTCAAAACAAGACAAATTCATATGCATGCCAAGTGCTAATCCCCCTCCCCAACCTAACCACACTTCTGGCTGTCAGTCAGGATTGCAAAACCTGCCACAGCTTAGCCTATCCCACACTCATCTACAAGTCAGGACTCTGCTTGTGCTGCTGTGAACACAAGTTGTTCCACAGAACTGGCATTCCCAATGTCCCCTTAGCCACCCAAACACCTAGAAGGCTTTTGCTTTTCTCTGAAGCTCAAGGGATACAGAAACTAAAAGCCGAGCCCAGCACTACCTCCCAATGGATTGAGCTTCCAGATGGCTTGTAAACGCTGCAGAGGTGTGTGCAGTTTTCACACATGGACAAGTGCAAAGGCCAGATTGGTCCACCCCCTATTTCTTTGCCATCCAAAAAGCTGCCCATCAGCTGCTATCAGCATCTTGACATCTGGCCATCAGCTGTGGGGTGGGAGGGATTGGTTCCTACTTATGAAAGCTTCTCATTTCCCAGAGGAGGGAGCCCTGGCGCTGTTCCCCCGCCCCTCACTTCTGCATCAGTCACTCCACTGCAGCTTCTAGCTCAGTATCAGCTTGTATCTCCAGCCCTAGAACGAGAGCCTAGTGAGAGACTGTACGTACAGCCTATGGAAAGAGCTGCCCGCTTTTGCCTCTAGTCCTGCCCATCCCTGAACGTAGCACCCAGGGTTGCCCCAGAAAGAATATGTCCCTTAGGTAGAAAAGGGTTCCCCACCCTTGTGATCAAGTCTCTTAGCAACGAGACATGCAACAGCCACAGCTTGCCCAAGCCAGACTTTCGCCTTGTTTACACTCAACTAGCAAAAGCCAGGTTTTGGAGATGCATGCACATCTCTGCAAGTGATGGGGAGGAGACGTGAATCACAGGAAGAAGTTGCAAAGGGGAGAGAAGGGGGAAGGAACACCGTGACCGCCAAAGGGGAGGAAACAGTGTAAAGCTTGAGGTGGCATTTCAGCATTTTAAACCTCTCGTGTGCCCTGAAATAGTACCAACCAGAAGACTACATCCGTCAAGAGATCCTCAGCCAATTCAGGGCACAGAACAGAAAAGACTGCTGTGCAAACACGGATTAAGTGTCCAACCCCAATACAAAAGTGGTTGGAAGTAAATGACCAGCACTAATGAACTGCACATTCTTTCCTGTCATCCAAAGCCCCAAACAAAAGGCTCTGGATTTTGCACTGCTAAAAAGGCAGCAGTGGAGGAACCTGACAAGCCTCCAATAGGAGGGCGGGAAATGGCCTCAGCCAGAGTTTTAGCATCATGACAGTCAATGGTTTCGTAGCAAGAAATAATGACACTTTGCAAATATGCTCAGGGAATAAAAGGAAATCGACAAGGAGGGGAGCTGTATATTTGGTGATATATTTTGAAAGCTTCTTAAGAAGGGGACTAAATATTGTATATGGACAGCTGAACCTGAAGACCCTACTTAATAAAGGACCCAGAATATGCCTTAGACCAGGTCAGATTATCTGTTCCTGTAGGCCAGTGTTGTCTCATATTACTGGCAATGGGTTGCCAGTCTAAGGTCACCTGATCCTTGACTCCTTTAACAGGAGATCCCAGGGACTGAACCTGGGAACCTTGTGCAGGCAAAATAGCTGTCCTAACCAGTGAGTTGTGGTCCCTTCCCCAAAGCACACAGGTGTCATATGGCTTCCCAAACCTTTTATTTGCCTTTAACATTGTAAAATAATAAATAATAGATGGCACCTATCGTTTAACATACCTGCTGTGAATGTGTGGGTAAGAACAACTACCCAAGTGTTAGGACATTCATGAAATGGAAGCATAAACTCTGTATTTGTGCGTAAAGGGGGGGGGGGCGTTAGAAAAAGAGACTGTATAGAACAGGTAAATGCTTTTAGGGTTACATCCTATCTGTAAGTACTTTTAGAATGTGCACTTTAAGGGTATAAAGATTTTGTTATTCTATATAAAACCAGATGGGTACTGGATAACATGGAGGAAGTCTTAGGATAGCTCTCTGGATACAAAAAGTTGCATCATTAATTTCCATGGGTCTACTCTAAGTAGGGCAAACGTTGGCTACCACCCAAATTATTTAGTTTTTCTATATGCTGTGGGCCCTTATTTTAGTGTTAGAAAGTTTGTGTATTAGTGTATATTCCTGCCAATGTGTATTAGTGTATATTCCTGCCAATGTTGAGATTGGCTGGAAGTTTCTTTTATGTTTGTAGTAATTTGATTCCAGAACGCAAATCAAAACAAGGCAAGGGGAAAGTGTGGAAAAAGAGAATGGTGACACCTGCTGATGGAGGGAAGGGCTCGAAGAACACACAGACCATACAAGCAGCACAGTTTCTTACTTTTTTTTAGCCAAAACCCTAGCAGTCTCTCTGTTTAGATGAACACACTCAGTACCAAATTCTACCCTTTGGATCTCTCTGTTTTGGAATCCCACAGAAATCCATGCACTTAAAACTAAATGTTATTGGTCTGCCAAGCTGTAATACTGTTGAAATGGAGCACATTAGCCAATACTTTATTGCAAAAAAGAAAGGCCACAGTTCCACACTGTTCTTTTAGGCTTCCCTTCCACATTTTACCACACTCAGCAATGCTAACCAATTTAACACACCAAGTTATGCACTCTGCAAAGTGCACTCAGTGACAACAATAGGGAGGGTTTTATCGTTGCTTACGACAGATTAAAAATGCTACTTAAATTCAGGACTGTGTGTGAGTACTGCATTTCAGTGAACTGTCAGGAACTGTCAAGCCACTGTGCAGGAACTGTGCAAAAACTACAGAGGAGTCTTTCAAATCATTTCCCTAGGAAAGGAGCCAGCAGCACCCTTGGTTCAGTGTTTCTGCCTGTTTTTGTTCTCTTAACTCTGTAAAGGTTCTTTAATGTGGGTCTTTGCACTTCCTTTGCACTCCCTCCAGCTGCTGCAAGGCTTCTGCAAAGGAGATCAGCCGCAAAGGCACCAGAGAGCCTGCAAAAGAACCGCACACAAACTCACACCCTGCTCCACCAATCCCTTGCCAGAGTCAAAGCTGATGATGACACATGGTCAGACAACTGGCACTCCTGAGGTACTTAGAGGTGGCCGGGCTGCTGCAGGAGCAGCAGGAACAAATGGCAAAAGGCAGGCTGCTATTGAAAATGAGTTGCCTCAGCAGTTCAAGACTTCCTAATGGGCATTGGAGGAGCTCCTGATCAGATACAGAGGAGGAACTGGGGTAGAGGGCTTACAAATAGTCTTGATTCTTATACAGTGGTACCTCGGGTAACATACTCTTCAGGTTACATACGCTTCAGGTTACAGACTCCTCTAACCCAGAAATAGTACCTCGGGTTAAGAACTTTGCTTCAGGATGAGAACAGAAATCGTGCAGCGGCGGTGCAGCAGCAGTGGGAGGCCCCATTAGCTAAAGTGGTGCTTCAGGTTAAGAACAGTTTCAGGTTAAGAATGAACCAAGTACGTAACCAGAGGTACCACTGTATGTCACCTGCAAAGATAAAAAAGGTAAAGGACCCCTGGACGGTTAAGTCCAGTTAAAGGCAACTATGGGGTGCGGCGCTCATCTTGCTTTTCAGGCCGAGGGAGTCGGTGTTTGTCCACAGACAGCTTTCCAGGTCATGTGGCCAGCATGACTAAACAGCTACTCGCGCAATGGAACACAGTGATGGAAACCAGAGCGCAGTGGTTTAGACCACAATGCCACCTGTGTCCCCTGTCACCTGTGCCAGGTCTGAGCCCTGATATCCCAGGCAAATTTTGGAGTGGCTTTCCCCAACCTGGCAACTCCCAGGTGTTTTGGACTTAGGCTGATGGGAGTTGTAGTCCAAAACATTGGGAGGGTGCCAGATTGAGAAAGGCTTTTCTACCATTAAGTCTTTGGGGAGCTCTGTTTCAAACTGAACCTGAGCCAGTGAAAAGGCCAAGCAAATAGCCATGCTGCAAAACAAGAAAGAAACAAACAGATGCTGCAGTCTAGCAACTTGGCCAAGGAAAATTGACACGTGAGACAACACTATACTGGTGCAAGTACTCATGATCAACGTCCAACTTCACCATGAATTGTGCTCTTGTTGGTTTATTTATTGGCCAAGCGAAGGTAAGGAGGGGCTTTGTATCAACTACTGGCGCCTTTGAGATTCCATTTCTAAGTTTGTAAAGTGGTTTAACAGCCTTAAGCATGACCCTAGATGTCTAATTCAAGCAACCAGCTCAAGCCTTGCAATGTGAGGTAAGAGGATTCAAAATACAGAATACAAAATACAGAATACTTCTAAGTCAAGCCCTCTCAAGGGAAGTTCACAAAAAAACCTGAAATGAAAGATTGAAGGATGAACCTCAGGTTGCCCCTGTCCTGTACCCAATTTCACTGGGGCCATAAATAATGAAAAACACAACACAATGTATTTGGTTGTATCTACCTAAGCTGCATCCAACTGAAAGAAGACTTGAGGACTGAAATTAACGAACATAAGTTAGTCATGTCCATTAATTTCAATGATTCTACTCTGAGCAGAACTAACACTGGATCCCACCCACTATCTCCAATCACAGCTGTCCACTTTAATATTGGCATCACATCTCATTTCTCTTTGGTCATGATGCTAGGCCTCAACATCCGTTTCCTCTTTGGTTCTACTGTAGCATGGTTCTTTCTTCCCATGAAGACTGAAATACTGGAATGAATGCTTAAATGCACACTCCGGACAAAATTATACTTTCCCCCCTGTTCTTCTCAAGAAAACTAGGACAAGGAATGGCATTTCAAACTCAGTGCTTTAGTCATATTTATCTATTTTTCGTGGCTCCATGTAGACCTGAAGGAACCTTACAAGAACTCAAATTTAAAACAATAACATAATCCTTGTAAAACAACTGACCAAACTGATTTGTAGTATTGGGGTGAGGGAGATGGGAGAGTGAGCATTTCTGCCAAAATAAAACATCTGAACTGGACCAGCCCCGCCAAGAGAAAATTGTAGAATTTCTCTACATGGCTCCCGTCCTCGTTGCCATTGTTAAACACAAAAACAATTAAGCTGAAGCTCAGTGTCCCTCATTTCAATCTTAACTGGGGAGGGGGGGCACTCTATGTGGTTTGGGGAGGGTACACACAAGAGGTCTCCTGAGGCACGAGCTGAACAGCCCAATATCAGCTCTGAGCAGGCGACCGTAAAAACCACAGGACGCATCACACAGCAACACTGATCATTATCTCCCTTTCGAAAGCGGGCCTTTGCTTTTATAGCCATCGAGACGAGAGGCCGTTAGAGCCGACTTTATTACAGAGCAGTCATTACTCAGCTCCCCTTTAATCTGAGAAACCTGCAGCCCTTTTTTTCACAAAAACTTAATTAACAAAAGCTCGTAACACGGCATGAGGTAGGGATTATTATCTGCCCCATTTGGCAGGTGGGGAGGGGGAAATCTAGCCTAGGCCCTTGGCAACACCACCCAGGAGTCCAAAGTTGCACATCCTTCCATGATCAAAGCACTCCTGTGCCCTTTTGGGCCAATGTGGTGAATGGAAGAGCATTGAAAACATCATAAACTAGGCCTGTGGTGGTTATTATAAAGCTAAGGATGCCTTATCAGTCCCCAAAACACAGAGCTCTGCAAGCTCTATGGGGCTTGAGAGGTCAGGGCTATTAACATCCACAGACACTATTTGCTGCATAAAGGAAAATTAAAGCCATCGTGCTCGGAACTGCAAAGGATGATTACCCTAGCAGGGAGAATCCAAAAAATAAAAGGAATAAAAATATGAAGGGGAAGGAACCATTTCCACTCTGGGAACTAGAGGTGGTCTGCAGCTGGTAGGCCTTGGGTAGGGGGAAATGCTAGATTTTATAAAGTTCTCACACTTGCTTTTTCTTTGACTTCCTCATTCACGCCCTCCTTTAAAAATAAAATATCTGTGCATCTGGTTGTTTTTGCACGATTCCCTAACCTTCGCCTGTAGCTCAATCCAAACAGCATAAAAATCCAGCTGGAGCCCATTTAGTCCAGCATCCCGTTCGTACTGTGGCCATAGGACCCGGGCACAACTTCCCAAGCTATGATTTGACAGCAACTGGTATTCAGAGCCATGCCGCCTCTGATAGTGGAGGTATAGCCACTGTGGCTAGCAGCAATTGTAGCTAGTAGCCTTATCCTCCAGGAATTTCTCTAAACCTCTTTTAAAGCCACCCAATCTGGCGGCCATCGCATCACTGTTTCTGGTGGAATCGAATGCCGTTGTTTAATTATGAGCACTTACTCGGAACTCACGTTTACTTGGACGTTAACCCCATCATGTTCACGGGGACCCGCTTCCCGGTAAGTGTGTGGCACCCCTAGTCTTTTGTGGATTTCTGCTCAAAAAAACAAATAGGATCCAAATGCTCAGCGAGCACAGAGTTATGCAGCCACGGCCATCATCTGCATGTGCAGGAATGAATTAGCTTTGGGGCTGATTGAAGAATAGCAATCAGATGTTTCAAAGGAGTAAATTGCCTGCTTTTTTCCCTTCATTTCCTACATCCAGGTTGCTTTCCGCAAGGGAAATGTATGACTGGCCTCCCATGGCTAAACTGCTTCCTAGAGACATTCCCTCCCTTTGGCTGTGTCTCTTTCCCCGTGCCGCTAGACACAAGGGAGCGCTGGAAGGGAGGAGGATGCTGTTGCAGAAGGAAACATCTTGAACTAAGAAAACAAGCACCGGCTTTCAGAATGAGAATACACCAGCCCAGCTGCCTTTCAGACAGACACCTTGTGGCAATTGCCAAGCAAATGCATCTGACCGACAACAGCGACGAAAACAGGAAGGCTCGTTTAGGTCTGCCCTTCTCTTTCTTTCACCACCTCCCTCCCTTCCTCCGCCTTGCAGGAAAAGAAACAACTTGTTTTTACACAAAACAGATGGTTCAACCTTCCCCGGGCAAGCTGAAGCTTTATTATCAGCACCTCCGGAACCTAAAAAGAGGCACAGGGCAGAGCAAGGCCCAGGAAACCATCGCCCAGAAGCAGCCGGGCCAAAGATTTCTTTTAGCAGCCACAGGAACCAATCACAGACCCGGGTGAAGTTTCTGAAAAGAGATTCAAACATGCAGATGTTGTCACAGATACCAAGAAGCTAAATATTTAGCAGGGTGCCTGGAGATAGATAGATAGAAAGATAGATATATGCCAAAAGGATGTGGGTATATTTTATCTGATGACAGCATGTGTGCTACACAATAGGTAGTGAAAGAACGGCAGATTCCACCACAAAAAGACGCCCCACCATAATAATTAGACAAGGATGCACCTACAACTAAAACACTCTTCCTGTGGATACTAGCCTAAGCATTGTTCGACTCAGCTTTTAAGAAAACAATACTATTATTTATTTATTTATTTATTTATTTATTTATTTATTTATTTGTTGTTGTTGTTTATATGTATTAGTCGCCTCACAATATAGATTCTCTAGTCAACATACAGCAAGTCGCCAGGGAGGTGAGGAACAAGCGACAAGCCTGAGTTTGGACATTATGCTAAGCCAAACCACAGCTTAGCTCCCAGTGGTACAACAGGTGAGGGAGTCAGCAAACCAACTGCAGTTTTCTCCCTGTGCACCAGCACGCTTGCTCTTTCATGGCAAGTCACAGTTTGGCAGCATGACGTGCAAACAAGGCCCCTGACAACACAATCCTATACATGTCTAACTCAAAAGTAGTTCAACGGGACTCCCTCCTAGGGAAGCACATCCTAAGTCAGGGTTGCAAAGATCACAGTAAAATGTAAGAGACGTCCAGAAACCTTAATTTTAAACAATGTGGTAAACTCAATCCTGGTTGATTGTCCAAAAAAAAAAAGGTAAGAGGTTCGTAACATTCTCTAGGCTTTGTGATTTAGGATGTCACCAGATGTTTCCTAATTACTATCCCACATCTAACTGAAAAGCATCTTATTTCCCCGCTAATGTTGACATTAAGACGTTTGTCTTGTTTTCTTTTTTATCTCTTCCTTGTTTCACAGATTTCTTTATCTGCGTCAGCATCTGGGGCTGCTGCTTCTCCTTCAGTATTTTAAACCGACTATATAAAAGATTTTGGTGTGTTAATGGAACGTTTTCAACCAGAAGCATCACCTATAGGGCTATGCTCAGGCTTAATAATAAAGTTCTTCCCACACATGTTTTGTATTATAGAGGAAAGGGGCCTTAGCTGAAATCCTCATGAATGTAATATCTCCTCTCTTCTTGTAGGAATGGGGCTGACAAAGAGGTCTGCATGTACCATTCAGGGCAAAAATGCTTAGCCGGCTTGACTTGGGGCAGAAAAATCCTTTTCTGATTTTTCCAAATGTGCTATTACAATAAAACTTGTCTTTCTAGCCCACTGTACAGTACTTTCTATCTGACATGCTGAGCCCCAGGATACACAAAACACATTTGGGTCACGATCCTAAACATGCCTACTTGGAAGGAGATCCCACTGTAATCAAAAGGCCCCCTCCCAAGTAAACAGGGCTAAAATGGGGCTGTTAAGCTGCAGTCCTAGCCATGCACAGCATGTTAACAATTGGGGGGGGGGGTTAAAAATGGTGTGTTTTTTTAAAAAAAAATTATTCAGTAAAATAAGCTTTAAAGTATAATTTCTATCAAGTCCTATATACTGATTGTGCACTTATTTGTATGCACTATGTATCCTTACATCGCCTAAACTGAACCATACATGGACAAGAGAGAGGTGAACAGCAGGGCTGGGAAACCCCAATATTAGCAGATTTAAAAATAATAATGAAAGAGGGCAAGGCGGTACAAAAAAATAGATCGATGAGGACTGTATGAATTGAAAAACATTGAGAGAGAGAGAGAGAGAGAGAGAGAAATGGAGTATCCAGGAAGAGAGCATAACTGGCTGGCACCAAGAACAGGAGCACCTCCACACCGCAGCATTTTTGTTGCATGTTCTGCTTTCACTGAGTAACATGCAATGTTTTGGTTAGAACAAAATTTCCCTTTCTGACTTACGGGCTAGGATTCACAGAGTCCTTCCATCCCTATGGAGAGCTTTCCTCACCCTTCCTTTCACTGCAGCCTTGCACCTGCTGAAAAGCTCCTCCCAAGAGTCAGGAGACCCCTCTGAAGCAACAGACAGTGCAGCCTGAGAAGACTGGAGCGCGTATGGAGGGGGATCAGCAGGAACCCCCTGCCTTCCCAAGAGCACCCAGAACTGAATCTCACTCATGCATCCTTCTGTTTGGATGCCATCCATCCAGATGCTGAGAATTCAGCAACAGGCATTCAGTGAAGCACGTCAAGGATAAAAACCACGATACAGCCTTTCAAAACTCAAAATTTTACAGTCCAAAACAATCCAGCACGGACCTGCTTCTCAGCACAGTAAATTGTTGATCGCTCTGCAAATAAGCCTATAAAATATTTTATTGTAAATAAAACAAAAGAGGCTTTAATAGCATTTCACTGCACTGTTCAGGAAAGCATTGTGACAAGTATTGTAGCTTGTGGGGGGGGGGGGTAAAAAAAATGTCCTATTCTGTAATTTCCAAGATGCTCTCTCTCCTCCAGCCCCTCCTCTCTCACTCCCCCCTTTTGACCCACAGAAGTAAAATAAAGGCTGTGGAATCCTTTATACAAAGCAAATAAAAAACGGGGCCTCTGTGTGTGAGGGGGAGAACCCCCACCAAGCACGGGGGGGGGGGAGGTCTCTAGGCACACACAAAAGAAAACCTTTCCCTTAACTTCTCCATAACCACATGCTAGTCTTCCAAGGAAAGTTCCCTCCTTAAAAAAGAAAGAAAAGGAAAATGCTCTCAGTAACACAGTCTGATTTATAAGCAAGCCTACAGCATCAAACACAGAAGAGGATTCTTTTACATTACCACGGAAGCCCGGAAGCCCCTGCAAAGCTCTTGCCTCACTACGCATTGAATTTGGCTGTTTGCTTCTTTTAGCATTATTTATGGAGAGCACTAAGTGAAGTCTGGAGCTTGAATGGTAAATATTTAACAAGGGGGCACCAGCCCAAACCACAAAATCCAGACACACATCACCAGCACTTACACGGAAAGCCTGCATTTCACACGAGGATGGCAATCTTGCACGAGTAAAGAAAAGCTTCCTTGCACTCTGTTCATATATGAGCTTTACGTTAAGCAGTGCTTTAAAAAAAATGTTTAGAGGTACTCTCATTTTTACTCAAGAAAATCACCATTTTATAGTTCAAATTGGGAAAAATAAACACAGCAAATGAACAAAAGTACAAAAATTCACAAAATGTTTAGGGGGGAAAGCACTGACGTTAAGAGATTTAAACTGAGTACAATAGGACTGGGGGGAAAAGAATCCAGCTATGCACAAGGTTTATGTCCGACCGAGTTGTAATGTAGGATGGAGCATCGTTCCCCAACCATCTGTCTTCCAGCCACTAAACCACGGCTCCAGCCAGCACAGGACGGTGGAAGATGTGGCCCAACAGCATTTGAAGGCCACCTTAGTGAAGGCTTCAGTAGAGTTATTTATTACCTTTGTCTCCTAGCCTTTTTCCAAAAATGGCACACATGTGGTTATCACATTTTATCAACACAACAACTCTGTAATGTAGGGGTTGTGCTGAGAGACAGCAACTGGCCTAAGGGCACCCAACAGACTTATGGCTCAGTGGAGTCTGAATCCAGGGAGCTCTAGTCAAAGTCTGGCACTCTATATAGCTATTTGGACCTCATTGATGCTCTTGTACAGTTGTATGCAGGTATCCAGAAGCTGCTTTGAAATACAAATGGTCCTTTTCCAATGGTCCACTCTATGTGTTACACCACATTTCTTCTATCAGATGCTTACCAAAAGACTCGGCCTATGTAAATAAAACACTCAGAGATGTTGACTAGAGTGTTGTGGGGGACACACACCCCAGTCCTGTTCCTACACTAGTACACTCCAGGGAGTTAGCCAAGTTGGTTAGAGCATTTTTCTGATAATGCCAAAGTTGCAGGTTCGATCCCCATATGGGCCAGCTGCATATTCCTGCATTGCAAGCAGTTGGACTTAGATGATCCTCAGGGCCTCTTCCAACTCTACAATTCCCGAAAGTTGACAGGAGATTGTGGGCTGTTCACAACTATACTTTTCCCACTTAAGGCAATAGGGTAGCCCTCCTAAGCCAAGTTGCCTAAGAGCAGTTTGAAATCCCCCAGGTGCAGGGCATGTTTACTATGGACATGGGTTCAATTTCAACTACATGGAAATTCCTGGGTGTCAGGCTGGCAGCCACAGTTTAAAAACCTCTGCCTTAGTCCATAGTTAATTCCATTTCCACGGCGTGTGTTTCTCCTTCTTGCACACTGGGACAAGTGAATCGTTGTAACACCACCAAGCTACAGTCAAGCAATGTAGCTGAGATCAAAAAATCATAAAATCCCCTGAAGGGGATCCCCATGGGTCAGTTACTCCAACCCTCGGTGAATAGACATTCCATTGTGATGACTGTAACTTAGGTTTAAGATGAACCATTCAGGCTGCAGGTGGAGCCTCACAGGAACGAATGCTAAGGTGAGATGTTCAGAGCAGAAACCAGCACAACAGTACTTGTCTATGAAACTGTTCTGCATGCACATCATTATGCATAAACCCACTTGCCACAAGAGCTGGTCCTCTGCATGTAGAGTTAGCAAGTCATCAGTACAACAACCAAGACACTGATTTCTGACACGGTCGTCCTACATGTGAATCAGCCGGCTCATGTAGTAAGTGTGGCATTTTTATATATCCTATATCCATAAGAATACCTACGCAGGTACATAGGAACTTTCTTTATACCATATCAGACCATTGCTCCATCTAGTTAAGCACTGTTGACCCAATAAACATCCAGATTATTTAACAACTCTCTCCCAAGATGTCCTAGCATGAGCATACACACACAGATGAACACGAGAAGCATCCTCTCAGTTAGAAGAATGATCCTACAAGTATCTATCAAACTGTGACATGTCAAAGTTAAATGTGCTCAGCTCATTCCTGGCAAACAACCAATAACCAGTAGCCTAGCCTGCGGATGACAAAAACCACTCAATACTTGGGACAGAAAAACTTGGGTTTGGTTTGTCTGGGGTGGGACAGCAGTCTTGGTGGTTGAGCGACATGCGCTTTTTATAGCAGCACATTCCACAAAAACAGAACTTCAAGAACACAAAGCCAGCAGCCTCTGTAATTGGGAGGTTTGGAAGATTACATACTCTTTGTGTTCAACCATAGATAGAGAGAGAGAAACCAGGACTGAAGTTGGTGTCAGTCCTTAAAGCAACTATAACTTTTCCAATCAACTGTTATGTCAGTGAGTTCATGGTGGTAGACAGTGGGGACAGAGAGGAAGAAAATCCTTTTCTGCACAGCAACCCGCAGCAGACGTGGTCTTACAAACAATCTGAGGAAAACAGAAGGGGCAACTTCATCCAATATCAAATGTATTACTCTTTCCCTGTTAGTGTGCATGTGTGAATGGCATTAATGCAGTTTTAAATGTACTGGCCCCATTTCGAAATTGACTGAGGCCATAAAGCAGAAGTAGGAACTTGTGGCCCTCCAGATGTTGGCAGGAATACAACTCCCAACATTCCTGACCATTTTGCATGCTGGCTGGGTGTGATGGGAGTTGGGATCCCAACAACCCCACCCCTACCAAGAAGGTGGACTTACAACTGCTTTTCAGCCTTCCTGCAATTTTGTTTTCTGTTTCCTTCATAGTGTGTCACGACCTTATTTCTCTTCAATGACCACGGCCATCTAGCAAGGCTATTTTCTCCACCACCCTACCAAGACCAGCTCAAGACATTTTGCAGCCTGAAGCAAAGGGGATATCATGTCCACCATTCCCTGTACAAAAGCTGACTGGTCTGGCACTTGAATGTTATCTGAACGTTGGGGATGGGTTAGCATCCTCCGCTACATCCAAGGGTGATGGTTAGCTCAGAGAGTGCAGAACAGGCTGCGGCTGACACACGTGGTCCTGTCTTCCAGATGTCAAAGAAATAAACAACTATCAGACTTTTAGAAGACAACTGAAGGCAGCCCTGTTTAGGGAAGCTTTTAATTTTTGATGAATCAAAATATTCTTCTGGAAGCCACCCAGAGTGGCTAGGGAAACCCAGCCAGATGGGCGGGTATAAATTATTATTATTATTATTACCGTATTATTATTATCCACCCTGAGTCAGCTACCTCACTTTGACTAATGAAAGGGCCGGCCCTGTATTGCATGTGTATTGCATGTGCAATGCATGTGTATCAGAAAGAACAGTACTATGTTTTATATGTACCTGTATTAATTTTTAAAGTAACACCCTGATGCACTTACAAAATTGGCATGCCTTTCCCTACCTCCAGGCTGTCAGTTTCACTGAGACACATGAAAGATGTTGGAAAAGTAAATGGACTGTAGCAGGGTGGCACCACGTGTACCATGATGTGGTAGTATCTACGTTTTGTCACAGGGCAGGATCCATGGTAGACAAGTGAGGAAGTGGTGTCTTCAGACTACTAGCTAGTAAAGGTGTTTTTTAGGGCACTGGTGGGGGATCTACGGCCTTTCAGATGTTGCTGGACTAAAACACCCATCATCCCTGACCACTGGCTATGCTGGCTGGGACTGATGGGAGTTGGAGTCCAACAACAGCTAAACGGCCACAGATCCCCATCTCTGTTTTAAGGAGTGAAAAGCAGAACTTGTGAACAATGGTTATACGTGTTACCTGAAGCAAGAACAGTCTGCAGAGATCACTAAAGAACTCTGTAAAGAAGTACCAGTGGCTGAATTTACTTTTCTCCTCTTTCCTACTTCCTTTTCCTTTCGTGTCATGCTTTTTAGACTGTCAGCCTGAGGGCAGGGACTGTCTTATGACTTTGCATGCCCCTCTAGTAAATTTTATTATCATTATTACTGCTGAAAAGCAGAGTAAAAATGCTTCCAATAAACAATAACCCTCTAAAAGATGCACATTTCCTGATGTTACTTAAGTCCATTGATTTCAGTGGGTGTACCTTCAGTATGTTGCATATAACCCAGAATATTTTATTTCTACCCCACAGCATTGCAGTGAAAATATTCAAAACAAAACAATGGGATACTAAACACGTACAGTAGTTAAAAAATTAAACATATAGCGATAGAAGTGAAAAAAGCCTTGGCAGAATAAACAAATCTTTACCATCCGGTTGCAAGAAACAGTGCCAGCCAAGGTTCCCAGCAGAGGGAATTGTGGTGCCACTACTGAACAGGCCCTGTTCCCTGGCACCAATCAGCTCCAGTGGTATTTAGAGCCCAGGCAAATTCATATGGCAATATGTGGTTCTTCAAATACACTGGGTTCTAAGGCACCCAAGGATGGGGAATCTCAGGGCATCCAGATGTTCTTGAAGTGCCACTCCCATCAGACCCAGGATGCCCAAAGATCAGGGATTATGGGAGTTGTAATCCAGCGCTATCTGGAAGGTCACAGAGTCTCCATCCCTACACCAAAAATTAGCACTAGCACTTAAAATGAAACAAACGGGTAACAAATGCAACTGATCCAAATCAGTGCAATCTGGTCAAACTGCCAAGCCTCGCTGACGTTGAATTCTGGCAGCCAAATTTTGCACTGCTTTAAAGTTTCCCAACTGTGTTTGAAGGCAACCCTACGTAGAAAACAATACAATTGTCTTATCTAGATGTGGCCATTGTGCATAAACACACCAGGGTACTGACTCTTCAAGCCTGAACAGCATATGATGTCAGTGCAGAATGGGCACGATGCACTCACAGAAAGGCTATCCCAGTGCATGCTTGCTGTGCTACTAACAAAGAAGCTAGAAAGCTAGCACAACTGCGGATGTTTGCAGGCAATGCTCACAATCAACTGTTCTTTCTCAGAGCTTTGGAACAGTGGGAGGATAGTGTTAGCCACAAAGGGGTTGTGTTTTGTGCAAAGGGAGAAGTGTGGTGTAATGCTAATGAGTTCCAAGTGCCATGGCAGCAAAATAAATGAGAACTACCCAGATGGGAAAGTCATTTCCTGAAACTTTTCAATTTGCATGGGGAAACGAATTACCCCCACATGGGCAGACAGCCTCCCACGGCAATAACATATCTATATTTACTATTATGAAGCAATAGATATACGTTCTCAGGGAGAAACCACACTCAAGTAAGGAAGGCTGCTGGAAGCCAGGTTGCAAGAGTGAGAAGAAAAAATAACTTTCAAATTAAAAGCAAAAGGGTCTCTGAGAGAGCCAATTATTGTTTGGTGGGGGAATACAGAAAATGCAAAATATAAAGCGCACACAACATCCTATTCAACATCTTCCAAGTGAATGATGTCAATAGAAGCTTCAAAAAACAGCAGCCACCCTTAGGCTTAAGCTTAAGACAGGAAGTAATTTTATCACTTTGTTCTTTTAAAAAAAATCGTACTAGTACTAGGTCACTGTTGTTTGCAAAGGGCTCCCTCTTTTGCCAGCTCAGGCACCTTCTGAACTATCTCAGGAACGATCATCTGTGTAAACATCTTGAAAGCCTTTGGATATTGAAAGGGAGGATTTAAAAACCACACCTAGCGTCTGCCAACAAGGCTCAGTTTTCCCAGCATGGGCTGTTGCCACTAGCCACCCACCGGGAACCCCACGGCTAGCAAGCAACCACCTCAGTTCCCGTTCCGCGGGACGGAAGCGCTCTCCCGTCTTTGACAAGCTCAGCTTGCAAAAACATCCACTCGTTTTCCACTAGCGCAGGAAGGCTCCGCTGCGTCCTCTAGTTGCATGCCGGTATCCACCACAGTTCCCAACACTCAGCTCCTTCTCAAAACAGAACATGCAACCCCCATCTCAGTGCGCAAAAGCAGTGGGGGCGTGCATACGGTACTGCCTTCGGGCAATGTGACTGTCCAAGGCACGGCACCCTCCCCCCCCCAAAAAAAAAACACCAATCCTGAGCTGGGTCCCCCCCTCCGCGCGCGCCTGAACCCACTACCCCCGCCTCCAAGCCACCGGTGTGCAGGATGGGGCCAACTCTCAACACTCCCAACTCCTTGGGGAGCCACAGATCCCTTCTGCCCACCCAGAGGGAGTCGATCCTCCAACTCGCGAGGCAGCAACGCAACCCTGCAAAGTTCCAATCCTCACGGAGACTCTTCTCAAGTGTGTCCGCGCCGTGCAGGGTGGAAACGACCCTTTCCACGACCTAAGCGTCCGGTTCGGCCCGAGCGCGTCCACGGCGCGCCGCAGTCGCTCAGCTGACCCTCGTCCTCGCGCCCCTCGGCGCGACCTTTCCTCTGCCCCCGATGCCCCCCTCCCGCCCTTGCCCGCGCCCGTGCCACTCACCGACTGCAAGAAGCGCAGGGTGCACACGTAGTCCCTCTCCGTGCCCAGGATCTCGTTGAGGACGCAGAGCCGAAGGCGCAGCTGCCGGTCCGTATCCTTGGCAGGCTCCGAGGGCGCCGCGCCGGGGGCCGCCGCGACCTGGGGAGCCGCTGCCGCGGGGGCCGCGGCCGGCTGCGCTTCCATGGCGGGGTGGCTGCCTCCTCGCCTGCCTGCCTGCCCGACTGACTTGACGGACTTTCCGAGCCGGCTGCTGCTGCTGCTCCCCGGCACACCACGCTCTCCTCACGCTCGGCGCCCGCCTCCGGCGCCCTCCATCCCCGAGGCACGCGAGACGCACGGCAAGGCGAGGGCTTCCCCAGCCCGCCGCCTACGAGCTCCCACTGGCAGCCGGAGCGCCGCTCAGGGACATGCCGAGGACAGCGGCAGCGGCGGCGACAAGCGCAGCGCCAGGGGCACTGAATGGAGCGCGAGTGGGGAAGGGAAGTCCCGGCGCCCGAGAGGGGGGGGGGGGAGAGCGCGAGGGCTGGGGGCGTGGCGAGGGCAGCAGCAGGAGGGGCGGGGGGTCGCGCGGCCAGGCGACGCCGGCCCCCGAGGCGAGGGCGGCGCTCCGAGGCAGGGGGCGGGGCGGGGCGCCTTGGCGGGACAAGCCCAAGTGCAAAAACAGGAGTTGGGAGACTGCGGCAGGCGGCGCGGGAGAAACAAAGGCAGCGAGGAAGACTCCCCGAGCGTGGCCTGCGCGCGTCACCCGGAGCCGCTTTGCACGCAGCCAGCCCGTTCCCAAATCCCTGCAGCAAGAGCGAGCGAGCGGCGCGCAAACTTGGGCTGTGATCAAGCGCCCTGTTGCTGCTCTGCCACCTCGGGGAAACGGCTGCTGGATGCAACCCGTCGGGGAGAGATTCCCACATCCACCCCACTCCCCGATTGAGCCCGTGCGCGCTTGTTTGGTTGGGTTTTGTTTGTTTCTGCCCACGCATCGTGAGAAGCAGCGGCCAACAGCCGGCGCTTGCTCCTGCGGCAGAATCCCATTTTGCGATGCGAAAACACTGCCTGGCCTGCTGCACGAGGTGGGGGGGGGGGAGCCCTTCCCGACCCGGGTGTTCCCACGGGTGGGTGTGCGCAAGCCGCGGAATTGTACGCCAGCCAGCCATGGTGTGTGCCAAGAACTCGCTACGCAGAAAGAATATTCCTGGAGGTGCTCCCAGGTGGAGTTTGTTGTTGCTTTACGAAGTCAGGCGTAGCGATTCGGCACACCGGCAACCCACAGAGATCTTTTATTATGGCTGGCAGAAGGGGTTGGAGATGGAGTCTCCAGCACCATTGACATACGACAGTGCTGGACTACAACTCCCATCACCCCTTGGCTCTTGGCGGTGCTGGTTGCGGCTGATGGGCGTTGGAGTCCAACAGCAAGTACTTTCGCACATAGTTGAACTATGGAGCTTGCTTTCACTGGGGCAGTGATGTCCACCAACTTGGATGGCTTTAAAAGAGGACTGGGCAAACTCATGAAGGATAAGGCTGTCAGTGGCTACTGGCTCTGCCTCACTTCTGAATACCAGTTGCTGGGAGCCACAGGAGGGCAGTGCTCTTGTGCTCAGGTCCTTTGCAGGTAGGGCATCTGGGTGGCCACTGTGAGAACCTGGTGCTAGACTAGGTGGGCCATTGCCCTGATCCAGCAGGCTCTTCCTAGGTTCTTAACAACTGGAAGGCCACAAGTCCCCCATTAAGGGCGCCATCAAGCATGAGTCAGCTTCTTGCTTTGTACCTGGGCCAGACACATTAGAGGCAGCACACACTCATTATCAAGCAACCCAGTCCCTCCACCAACAGACAGAGCTCCAGAGCCTCCTTAGATGGTAATGCCTCCATTCCCCTACCCAGATCATGCTCCCTTCTCAGAGCTACAATTTCCAGAGTGGTAGATGACACAACCTTGATGGCAGAAAGTGAGGAGGAATTAAAGAACCTTTTAACGAGGGTGAAAGAGGAGAGCGCAGAATGTGGTCTGAAGCTCAACATCAAAAAAACGAAGATCATGGCCACTGGGCCCATCACCTCCTGGCAAATAGAGGGGGAAGAAATGGTGGCAGTGAGAGATTTTACTTTCTTGGGCTCCATGATCACTGCAGATATTGACAGCAGCCACGAAATTAAAAGACACCTGCTTCTTGGGAGAAAAGCAATGACAAACCTAGACAGCATCTTAAAAAGCAGAGACATCACCTTGCTAACAAAGGTCTGTATAGTTAAAGCTATGGTTTTACCAGTAGTGATGTATGGAAGTGAGAGCTGGACCATAAAGAAGGCTGATCGCCAAAGAATTGATGCTTTTGAATTATGGTGCTGGAGGAGACTCTTGAGAGTCCCATGGACTGCAAGAAGATCAAACTTATCCATTCTGAAGGAAATCAGCCCTGAGTGCTCACTGGAAGGACAGGTCGTGAAGCTGAGACTACAATACTTTGGCCACCTCATGAGAAGACTCCCTGGAAAAGACCCTGATGTTGGGAAAGATAGAGGGCAGAAGGAGAAGGGGACGATAGAGGATGAGATGGTTGGATACTGTTCTCGAAGCTACAAACATGAGTCTGACCAAACTATGGGAGGCAGTGGAAGATAGGAGTCCCTGGCGTGCTCTGGTCCATGGGGTCACGAAGAGTCGGACACAACTAAATGACTAAACAACAACAACAACATAAACATGTCAATCCCTCTTTCCATTGGGAATAGTAGCTTTCCAGGGCAATAGCGGTTTCCTCTCTACTCCTACCGTTCCCAGGATGCTTTGCGGGGTGCCATGGCTGTTCAAAGTGGTATGATACTGCTTTAAATGTACAGTGGTACCTCTGTTTGTTTGTTTTTTAAAAAAAGATATTTATTGGCATTTTCACAGATTTTATAAAACATAAAAGTCGCAAAAAACACAAGAAAGAAAAACAAAAATACATACAAAAAAAGCAAAAAAACCACATGTATAACTTCATTCCCTTATGTTCATGAAACTTACTTTCCCGACCTCCTCATACCTCTCCTTACTGCATTCCATTCTCTAATTAATTCTCTTCAACAAATCCTTCCCTTAATTTCTATTAAATTTTTAAACTTTCTTTTCATATTTACATAATAATTATAGCTAGCAACCCCTTAATTTCAGAATCAACATCGTCTTAACATTCAGCAATTTTACAGTATTTCTTAAGATAGTCTTTAAATTTCTTCCAATCTTCCGCCGTCTCTTTCCCCTGGTCTCGGATTCTGCCAGTCATCTCTGCCAGTCCCATATAGTCTATAACTTTCATCTGCCATTCTTCCACGGTGGGTAGTTCTTCTGTCTTCCAATACTTTGCGATAAGTATTCTTGCTGCTGTTGTAGCATACATAAAAAAAGTTCTATCCTTCTTTAGCACCAATTGGCCGACCATACCCAGGAGAAAGGCCTCTGGTTTCTTCAAGAAGGTATATTTAAATACCTTTTTTATTTCATTATAGATCATATCCCAGAAAGCCTTAATCCTTGGGCACGTCCACCAAAGGTGAAAGAATGTACCTTCAGTCTCTTTACATTTCCAACACTTATTATCAGGCAAGTGGTAAATTTTTGCAAGCTTGACTGGGGTCATGTACCACCTATAAATCATTTTCATAATATTTTATTTTAAGGCATTACATGCCGTAAATTTTATACCGGTGGTCCATAACCGTTCCCAGTCTTCAAACATGATGTTATGACCAATATCTTGTGCCCACTTAATCATAGCTGATTTAACTGTTTCATCCTGTACTGTAAATGTACAGTGGTACCTCTGGTTGCAAACGGGATCCATTCCGGAGGCCCATTCGCAACATGAAAAGAGCGCAACCTGCAGCATCGCTTCTGCGCATGCACAAGCGGTGAAACCCGGAAGTAACCCTTTCCGGTACTTCCGGGCCACAACGGGACGCAATCTGAAAGAACGTAACTTGAAGCGCACGTAACATGAGGTATGACTGTACATATAGCAAAAATGGGGCCTGTTTTTTTTCGTTCTCCACACCTAATTTTGCCTTTACTACTGCACTATAAACACCTGTCAGGTACTTGGGAGAGTGTTTTGGCAGCAGGCCCAAGCAAGTAGGAGAAGGCTATGAGTAAACCCTGAAGAACAGGTCTAATTGGGCTCTCGATGTAATTGTTCATTTCCTTTGCATTTGATTTCATGTAACTTTTTGTTGCATTCTCAGTGACGCTGCAGCATTCAGAATTAATTCATTTCATCTTTGCCTCGGGTTAAAAAACAAAGCAGGCACCCAGATTTGTTTTTCTCCCCTATTTGGGCCAAATGCCAGGTATCAGCTGCTGTGAGATTCTGGCATAATTTCAGACAGAGCCTTTGCAGATTTGGCTTCTGTTTCTAAGATCCATCCACCCCAGAGTATACCTCCACCCTGTTACTGAACCAGAAACCTGTGTCTTCTAAAGCAGATGTAGCTTACTTTATCAGCTTTGCCTTGATGAAAGCAGGGTAGGGGGAGAGATGCAACTTGTAATTTAGGAAATGATGATGCAGGAATAAAGCCACTCAGTCAATGCTTCTTGAGCAACCCGTACACTACCATTTCATGTGGATACCTTTTCTGTTAACGTTGCTGCTGAGTAGCTCCCAAAAAAGACCTTTTATGATTTTCAGTTCCAAAATTAGGAGTGGTGTCCTGGCACTATGGTGGTTTCGTCTTGGGAATCCATTAATATTGCTGAAGTGCTGTCATCGGTGTCTGGAAGTGTCAAGTGTCAGCAAAAGTATGCTTTCATTCTGGAATTTATATTAACTTATAACAAAAAAAAGTCCTTAAGTGTAAGTTTCTGTGGAAAAGTACTTGCACTGTCCTTTTTCTCTTTCTAATCCTTTCTCCAAAGACCTGAGGGTGACATACATTGTGCCCCCCCCCTTTTATCCTTATTATTATTATTTATTTCTACCCCATCCATCTGGCTGGGTTTCCCCAGCCACTCTAGGCGGCTTTCAACAGAACATTAAAAACAGAATAAAACTTCAAACATTAAAAACTTCACTAAACAGGGCTGCCTTCAGATGTCTTCTAAAAGTCGGATAGTTGTTTATTTCCTTGACGTCTGACGGGAGGGCGTTCCATAGGGCGCCACTACCAAGAAGGCCCTATGAGGTAGGTTAAACTGAGAGATATTGATTGGGCCAAGGTCAGTGAACTTCATGCTCATCGTAGGGATGCAAAAGCAAGTCTCCTTGGGTTGCTCACCTTAGATAAGAGCATGGAACTAGGAGGGGTATAAATGCAGCACCCCCTCCCACAACCCCTCCATTCTCTGTTTATGCTGAGAAGTGGGAAACTGAGCAAATGAAAGCAATTGAAAGAGGACAGTGGTTACAGCAGAGATGGGGCAGATCCCAAGAAGTTTAGGGATCCTTTTCGTAGTGCCTACTTTACACTGAGGGACGTGGGTAGCGTTGTGGGTTAAACCACAGAGCCTAGGGCTTGCCGATCACAAGGTTGGCGGTTCAAATCCCTGTGACGGGGTGAGCTCCCGTTGCTCTGTCCCTGCTCCTGCCAACCTAGCAGTTCGAAAGCACGTCCAAGTGCAAGTAGATAAATAGGTACCGCTCCGGCGGGAAGGTAAATGGCATTTCCGCGCGCTGCTCTGGTTCGCCAGAAGCGGCTTAGTCATGCTGGCCACATGACCTGGAAGCTGTACGCCGGCTCCCTCGGCCAGTAAAGCGAGATGAGCGCCACAACCCCAGAGTCGTCCGCGACTGGACCTAACGGTCAGGGGTCCCTTTACCTTTACACTTGCTGGGTGACCAGATGCAAAGCGGAACAGGGCTCTTTTGCACCTTTTGTGAGCTGTGTAGAAGAGTACATGTTGGCTACTGCTGCTTCACATGCAGGGATAACAAGCTGGACACTTGACACCTTCCTCCCGCATCCTGTTATGTCTTTGATCTACATAAAATGTGGGAGCAATAAACTTGCATGTTGTACTTGTTTATGAGGAAGGGTTCTTAGGGTAGCAACAGCATAGGAACTTGCCAAATTTGAACCTGAGGAAGAAGCACACACGGAGGCAGGTTTCTGTCTGTACATTTATTTATGGTCTGCATAAAAAATAAAAAATAAATTGTAAGCATCAGTCTTTTCAGATGAGCATGATTAACCTGGTGAATGCTCCCCATAGTTCCCCTAGTTAATCTACATTCCTCAAAGCTGCAAGAATGATTCCCTCCTCCCCTTAAATACAATAAATTTAGCTTAAGGACCCACTTAATCCTTTCTTTAGTCTGGAAATTTTATAGCTTGCGCAAAAGGTATTTCGCTTTAAAACGGAAAATGTTTAATTTGCCAACATGAGGTTTTCAGCTGTGAAAGTGTCTGCGGCCAGCATCGTTCTCTGCTGTTGAAGTGCACAGTTCATTGCAACTGGCAAGTCAGCTTGTTTTCACTTCTGTTTGCTGGGTTAAAACCGACGTTTTGTACATTTTTAGGTATTGGTTGCAGTGCTGCCAGAAAGTGAGAGTGATAAAGCAAAGCCTTTTATAGGACCAATGTCTTTTGACGAGACTATGAAGAATTTCAAGAAAACGTATCCAATGAAAATATTGTCATCTTGCCGTGCAGCTCTCGTTTCAGTTTTCCAGAATTGCTCCTCTTTCTTATAGGGGGGAAAGTGGTTGCCAAATAACTTATTCCACTGAAAATATTGCTTTTGAAAGAGCAGTTGTTTGAGAGCCATTCTACAAAGTGGCCGTCCTGTCTGTTACAACTCTGAATCAGGAAAACCATAAATTTCATTGGACCAAGTTATCAGATTGGAAGTGTACATTTTTGAACATAACGAACCAGCACACTGTGTTTTATGAAAACACTAGAAAAATGACCCCCAAATATATGGAATTTGAATTGCTGTGCCAATTGCTACTCTTCTCTGTATGCCATTAGCTCTTGGCCCTTTGCCTCCTGGTGTGATAGCCCCTTTCCTTAGTGTAAGGTTTTTGTAAGCATTGGAACACCTGTGATCCTCCAGGTTTTGTTGGACTCCAACACCCATAAGCCCTTGCCACAATGGCCAATGATCAGGGGTGATGGGAGCTGTAGCGTAACAACATCTGGAGTGCCTCAGGGCCCTCGCCCCTAGTCTACTACTTGCTAGACATGCAAATAGAACTGGGGGAGGTGGGGATTTGCGCTGCGGGTTAAACCACAGAGCCTAGGACTTGCCGATCAGAAGGTCGGTGGTTTGAATCCCCGCAATGGGGTGAGCTCCGGTTGCTCGGTCCCTGCTCCTGCAAACCTAGCAGTTCCAATGCACGTCAAAGTGCAAGTAGATAAATAGGTACCGCTGCAGCGGGAAGGTAAATAGCATTTCCATGCGCTGCTCTGGTTCACCAGAAGCAGCTTAGTCATGCTGGCCACATGACCCGGAAGCTGTACGCCAGCTCCCTTGGCCAATAAAGCGAGATGAGCGCCGCAGCACCAGAGTCGGTCACGACTGGACCTAATGGTCAGGGGTCCCTTTACCTTTACCTTTAATGTCACAGAGGCTGCGATACCTCAACAGTGATGGCCAAACTTGGCCCTCCAGCTGTTTTGGAACTACAATTCCCATCATCCCTGACCACTGGCCCTGTTAGCTAGGGATGATGGGAGTTGTAGTCCCAAAACAGCTGGAGGGCCAAGTTTGGCCATCATTGCTCCTAGAAGTAAGAAACAGCAGTGGTATGTATTCTTACATGCAGCTCCCAGGCAAAAAGGTCATAGGGAATGGGACATGTTTTTTTCAGGAAAGGCTGCAGGTTCCCCCAAGCAGCTTATTAGCTTCACTTCCTTCTCATCTTTCTCTTTTCCACCCATGCTGGCAAAGCAGTTTTGGAGGAGAGGGTGAACTGAGGGCACTTCCAGAGTGACCAGCTTATTGAGCATTCATCCCGACTTGTTTGCAGGGAGATTAGGCAACTGGCTGTATAATGAGCATTCACCCCGATCTGTTTTCGAAGAGGTTAGGCAAAATCGCATCAAAGCAAATGTTGACCCATCGCTTTCCTTATCAGAAAGGAACCCCTTTTGGGGGAAGCAGGTCTGTTGTGCAAGAGCTCCCAATCAACCATAATTGTACAACATGAATTTTTTAGCATGTGATTAAATCCAACCCAAAAATAATGACAGTCTGGAAGTGCCTGGACAGTCTAAGACACCGAGTATGAACTTGCATGAAACACTCAATTATTTGAGGGCAGCAGCCTTCTTTGAACTATGCTGGAGAAGTACCTAGCACAGATTAAGGTAGGGCCTTTATGCAGTACACTGGTACCTCGGGTTAAGAACTTAAATCATTCTGGAGGTCTGTTCTTAACCTGAGGTACCACTCTAGCTAATGGGGGCTCCTGCTGCTGCTGTGCCACCACCGCACGATTTGTGTTCTCATCCTGAAGCAAAGTTCTTAACCCGAGGTACTACTTCTGGGTTAGTGGAGTCTGTAACCTGAAGTGTCTGTAACCTGAAGCGTCTGTAACCCAAGGTACCACTGTAAAACCAAATAAGGAACAATTAAAGTACCAACAATAACCTAATTACTTGCATGTTTATATGAGTGACTCACATCATGCCCCTTGGGGAAAGTATTATTGTTATAGAGTGTTATTCAATAAACATTAATGAATAAACATTAATGTTAGAGGCCTTGAGAATTTATTGTTCAAAGTGAAGACAAGCTGAGCTACAGGACCAGTTAGAAGCCAGTCCATTTCAGCTTGACCTACGGTTGCATAATAGGGCAGGACTGCAGAGAGATATATATAACCTTATGAAAGAGGCAGGTATGTAGCCAATTCACATGACCAAACTGGCATGTCATACTGGCAAGAGAGATTTACAGAGATATTGCTGTATGTATACACTGTCTTAGATTTATGTCATGATTTTAAGCTTTCGTCCACTGAATGGAAATACTTCTATGAACTGGCTCCCTCTAGAGTTCCTGGATCTTGAATTTGGAGGGCAGTAAGCACACAACTTACATGGGTTTGTGTTTTGGGGGTCATCATTGTGCCAAAAGGCAAAACTGTGTACAGTGGTACCTTGGTTTACAAACTTAATCCGTTCCGGAAGTCCGTTCTTAAACCAAATCATTCTTAAACCAAGGCGTGCTTTCCAATAGCAGCGGGGGACTCGATTTACAAATGGAACACACTTGACAGGAAGCAAAACATGTTCTGCTTCCAAGGCAAAGTTCACAAACCAAAACACCTACTTCCGGGTTTGCAGCGTTCTTAATCCAAGTTGTTCATAAACTAAGCTGTTCTTAAACCAAGGTATTGCTGTATAGTAAAAACCCACTGGGTTCAGTGGTGGGTGGGATTGCCAAAGTCATTTTTCCCAGAACCCTGCCCTTCCGCCCTTTTAAACATATTTTTTGCAGCACTCTTAAAGCTGAATGTGGACAAGTTAAATGTGTGTAAGTTGCAGGGTTACTGTACATAAACTGAGCTCAAGCAGTGCAGTTACTCTTGTTCCCTTCCATTTTGAAATGTAGAACTGAACTTTGGGTGGAAATCAGACTAATGATAACAAAACTTAGCTGAAAGTATGGGAATAGGGAATCCTATTGAATTCACTAGGACCTACTTTTTGGTAGTCCTGGTTAATATTGCAGCCTAAGCTGCACTTAATTTCCATTTAAATCAATGGGTTGTATTCAACTAATAACTTCTACTTGAGGTAAACCCATTGAAATTAATGGAGTTAAGTTAGCCACGTCCATTAATTTCAATAGGTCTACTCACGTGAGTATGACTTAACTTAATACAACTCAGTGGGAGTTAAGTCAGGCATTGATTTTCACTAACCATTATTCAAGGCAAAATGGTGTATGCGTAAGTTTGTATGTATGAGCGGCATCCAACTAAGGTATGCCTTGATTGCAAGGATTTCTGCTTACACGGTGGAACTCCCATCTCCTCCTACTGTGCATCTGTTTTAGGGGTTCTGCCAACACTCCGGATCAGATTTGGGGAGGGTTCAAGGCATGCACAGGGAGGAGGAGGAATTTCCCATTGCACAAGTGTAAATCCTTCCACTGAGTGGATGCATTACATGGCTGCTGCCTCATGGGGTTTCTTTTTGACTATAAGTTTTTTTCTTGAGAATGCTAGTGATCTGCAGATCAGTGCAGAGTCTGGCGTATAATGAAGTGGAAAGAGCATAATTGCAAGTGTGCTCATTAATTTGAATGTTTATTTAAAACCTCTCTCTGGAGCAAATCTGAAGGAAAGTGAGGAGCTGGTTGATAAAACAGAAAGAACGGGTTTCATAAATGGAAGTCCTGCTAGATCAGTAACATGTAGTGAAACCAAAGCAGTTCCTCACAGGAAGGATGCTTCTTTGGCTGAAGCAGAAGTTAGGCAGCATATGCATCCTGCCTGAAGTCACGTGGGATGCTCAGACCCAGATAAACTTGAAAAGAAGTAAAAATAATAATAACAAAAAGGACCCGTGGAACATTAAAATATTCTAAACCTGTCTCCTGGCTTTTATCTTTCATTTTCACTTGGCTTCAAACTGAGGAGGGCTGAGCAAGAAAAATGTTAATTCTGCCTTGGTAGCATGGGGGTCTGCAGGGGAGCTTGCCCCCCACCCCAGGAATCCTAAATGTATTTGTTTATTTTAATGTATACAGGCACACACAAACGCAGCTAGCCAACAAGAGACTCCCTGCTCTGCAGAGTCTTCTGGAGGGGAGACTTCCTAGACCAGCAGGCAGCTCAGACATATGCTGCTTGCTCTGACCTAATGATCCCACTTCTGCAAATGTTACGAGATCTGGAAACCGTAGAAATACAGTGACAATATATACACAATGGAGCTTGGGTGCCCTCTGTGATGAGGTGAGGATGTTGGGGGTGCTGCTGGCACTGGCCGTGTTTTTCGAGAGGATCGGGGGCGGGCCGCAGTGGTCAAAAACAGAAACCCAAAGGAACCTGGCAGAATAGAAACCAAAAGGATTTGAGTAACAACAATACTCTTACTGGGAAACAGAAAGTTGGACACCACCTTCTTTTCCTGCCATGGTTGAACAACCGTCATAGCCTTGTCCAGATAACTTATTGTTGGGAGTAATGGAATAATACAAGGAAGCTAGTGAAGAGACCTTTTTAGCACGCTAGTAGAGAAGTATGAGAAACCGGCAGATGAAGTGGTTGCAGAACTTAAAGCAGCTCGACCAACCGTACTACAGAAAAGCCATGCCAGTCATCCCAACCAATCCACAGAAGAGTTGTGTCAGTGGCCCATCTACATTCAGTGATGAAAACCAATCAGTTTACGGTTTACGGAAACTACATCCATTTCACATGTACCGCATTGAAGAAAAATACTTCCAATGCCATGGAGATTCCATTCAATAACTCAACACATTTGAAATATTAGAGGATAAATCTGTTACAGCTGTACCTCGGGTTACAGATGCTTCAGGTTACAAACGCTTCAGGTTGCAGACTCCGCTAACCCAGAAATAGTACCTCGGGTTAAGAACTTTGCTTCAGGATGAGAACAGAAATCGCGTGGTGGCAGCGGGAGGCCCCATTAGCTAAAGTGGTACCTCAGGTTAAGAACAGTTTCAGGTTAAGAACGGACCTCTAGAACGAATTAAGTTCTTAAGGTACCACAGTACTTGGTATGAGTTTTGGACAAAAAGATATTCATTTCAGATGTTCTGCTCTAAGTATGGCCAACTCCAGATAAAACCCAGTGTGAAAACTTCTTACAGAGGTTTATCTTCAAGTATACTGTGTGAACTTGCTATAGGTTGCTTGCTGTGGACAGCCATTATATCAGAACTGTATGTTTGCCATGTACACTGCCTATCTGCTGCACCAGCCAAGGCGAGCTAGTTTCAATGCATAAAAGGAGCATACTATTTTTCTTGGGCTCCTCCACATACAGCTTCATTGTCCTCTTCCATAGCCACACCCTTTTAAGGGAGACCTTGATATTGGAAAGTAAATCCATACATTTTAATCTAGCTGTGTGAATGTATTCGATTTAATCCTGAAATCTGTTGCTTTGAACTCGGCACATTTTCACTATGAAAAAACATTTACTTGAACCATTTGCCAACCTCACAAGAGGCAGTCTAATAAGGCATTCTGCCTTATTAACTGATTTCCAACTTTCCTTCTGCAGATATTGCCCTTCAGAAAAATGAAAGCAATGCTGTTAAATTTACGATATCACTCAGAACACGACAAAGCTTTATCAAACCTGTCGTGCTCTTAAATGTCACACAAGCCTTAACAAGATAAGTCACAGATAATAAATTAAATCGTGTACAGGAGGCTTGGAAAATCTGCCGCAGAAGGAAGCATATAAACACATACCGAGCAAAGCAGGACATTAGATATTGTTAAGCAGTATAAGGAATAAAGCATAGCAGATCTGTCATTCTTAAAGCTTTTTGCAAGTCCCCCTGAGGACTAGGCACCCCTGCATAATGCATATCTATAATGCAGGGGTGCCTAGTCCTCAGAGGGGCCAATTCATTCCCCACCTAGCAAATTTTCCTGCCTTCCCCCAACTCCCCACTGATTTTAGCAGCAGCAAAAATAATCCTGATGGCAATGCGAACCATTCACTCCCCAACAATCAGATTGATCATTTGCTAAGAAAGTTGAAATAATTTAAATCTGTTTTAACTTTTCTATGTTTCAAAGTATGGTTGTGACAACTCTTTCTTGATTTTACTGTTATAAAATTTGTTAACGAAATAAGTAAAATATAAATACAATAGGTCTTCCTTTTATAAATGAAAGCATTCGTTTTCATAATTCTTAGGGCTCCTGCTTTCTGGCAATTTCAAGAGATATTCAAACCAAAAATCTAATATTTTTGTATGGTTTTCTGAAGGTGAAAACATAGCAGGATGTTTTCACTGGTGGCATTCAGGATGTAAGCATTTCCTCTCATCGGCTGAAATCAGTGTGAGCTATCACCTCATTCACACTAATCAGGAAGCAGGAGTTACCCAAAGAATCTGACACCAAACCCACTTTGTTGTGTCAAAACTGGACCACCTGTCTGTCTCTTTCTGTTGTCCCTGATCTTAAAACTTAAATCTGTCCCAACTTGATCAGGCAAAGTCTCACTCCAATAGCTGAACATGATCACATAACAAGCTGAAGATGAGTTGGCGCCATTTTCAGGATGTTTATTTTCGTCGGATTGCACAACCGCTGCTCACATGCGTGATAGTGACACTTGCATAAGAGGTTTGCGCAACCCTTGCCCTACTACAGAAATCAGCCCAAGGTGTAATAGCTGCATTCACACTCAGCTGTAGATACTGCTCTGCACTACTGATAAGCAGATACATCAGATAAGCAGACCCACCCTCCGAGAGTAGGGTTTTGATCCCAGCAGCACAGAGGAGATCTTCTGTAAATCTCTTAAAGTTCATTCAGGTTTCTTAAGCAAATAAGGAAAGCAAAACTCTTTCTCTTGCATCGTGGTACTGCTAAAAGCTATGTGGTCATGGAAAAACACCATTATGTAGTGCAGGAATAACCAACGGGTTGCCCTCCCATCATTCCCAGCCAGCATGGTGCTATGCTGCCTAGGGCTGATGGGGGTTAAAGGTAAGGTAAAGGGACCCCTGACCATTAGGTCCAGTCATGACAGACTCTGGGGTTGCGGCGCTCATCTCATTTTATTGGCCGAGGGAGCCGGCGTACAGCTTCCGGGTCATGTGGCCAGCATGACTAAGCCGCTTCTGGCGAACCAGAGCAGCGCACGGAAACGCTGTTTACCTTCCCCCCAGAGTGGTACCTATTTATCTACTTGCACTTTGATGTGCTTTCGAACTGCTAGGTTGGCAGGAGCAGGGACCGAGCAACGGGAGCTCACCCCGTCGCGGGGTTTCAAACCGCCAACCTTCTGATCGGCAAGTCCTAGGCTCTGTGGTTTAACCCACAGCGCCACCCGCGTCCCATGGGGGTTATAGTTCAACAAATCTGGAGGGCACCACACATTGGCTACCCCCAATAGTCAGCCTCCACATTCTTCAGGCATTTCTGGTGTCCACTGGCATGCGGGGATTTCACATGTGGCAAATAGTGCCATATATATTATAGCCACGGACTTCAGCACTCCCAGAAAAATGCTCTTTACAGCAGCCTTCCCACAGCAAGCGTAACACGTGTGCCGACATTTTGCAGCTCTTTGTTCAGGTGTAAACCCTAATTTTAAAAAATTATCCCAAAGCCTATGCGAACTCTCGTACTGCTACCTATGAGGCTAGAAATGGACCAAGTGGTGAAAGTGATAAGTGATCAAGTTTAGGGGCTGGGATTCAACCAAGATCCGCTTGTGCAATGGGACTTTCCTCCCTCCTTCCCCCAGTTGCCCCCTAAATCTGTTCCGGAGGGTTGGAGGGAGGAGCGGGGAGAGGGAGGAAAAGTCCTGCTGCGCGGGCAGACCTCATTCTGCTTCTAGAGACCCCACTTAGCACCACACCAAATTCCAGTCTAATATATGAGCATGACAACCCAGATTGCCATGTCCCCAAAGAGAGTCAGTTGTGGTGATCTACAACTGTTATACACACAGAAAGACCAGAGCAATGCATAGTGTAAATACCTAGTTTATTAGGATGCATAGTTTCTTGGGAGTAAGCACAATTCAGTAGTTCTTACTACTGAAGGCACTAGTTTGACATGTAAAACACATTGAGCTTTAATAAAAGGATCTTTAGCCAGCTGAAATGCAACCTTTAGTTAGTTTCTTCTTTATTATTATTATTATTATTATTATTATTATTATTATTATTATTATTAAAATACATATATTGTCCTTCCTCCCAAAGGCCCAGGGCAGCAAATACAGTAATAAGCAGTAAAAACATCCTATCTGTTATGTACTGAAGTTCTCACCCTGGGCCAGCAGGGGGATACTGTAGATAGTTTTCACTCAGGTCCACATATGCAAATAAGGGGTTGAAAGTGATGTTCAGTGATTGGCTAGTTACAGAAAGTGGTTACTGTTGTGTTGTAGTGGAGCTCTGTATAAGCAGGCTGGCTGAACCCTTCAGTTCAGTTCAGTTCTGGCCTGTGAATAAGCAAGAGCTGTTTGAAGAATCGCTGTGTCGTCTGATATGTTCACCCACTACTTAACACTATCAATCTCTTGAGGAAGAGGCAGCAAGCAAGCAAGCAAGCAAGCAAGCAAGCAAGCAAGCAAATAAATAAATAAATAAATGATAATAATGCAAACAATATTGCAAAGAAGTGTCGCCATTTAAACTGCTAGCATGAAGTAGGAACCCCATCAAAGGAAAGACGTATCCAGACCCTGGTTTATTGTTTTCTCATTCTCTGAATTCTTCTACTCTAATATGTCACAAACCTGAAAGCCTCCTTATCACCTTGTTCACTTGCCCCAGCAAGGAGCATCCACAAATTGCCTTGGCTCTCTGGCAGATGATGTCATCATTCACGCTCTGAAAAAAGCCCCAGCACTGTGCTGCACTTCACTCCGCTCCCCATTACGTCACTGAATTGCAATTGAGCCACCGCAGAAAGTCAAGGAGACTCTTGAACCAACCACTTTCCTTCCTTCCTTGCCCTCATGTGGCAACAGCATCCTGAGGTTGTGCCTGTCTTTCAGCCAGCCTGTGTTAGTGCACTGAAACATTAAATCAACTTCCTGGGACTCTTTAGATTTCAAAGCCGATTCACACTTCTAGGCAGTGGTATGGCAGCCTCTTCCCTATGGCTGCACACATTGGCTACATAAGCACCATACAGTTAAAGTTCAATTTCTGGGAAATGCAGCTCTGCAACTACATCTTGGGGCGGGGGGAGAGAAATGTGCTTCAGATTTCAAACATATTGTGTAAACACACAGCCATTGTCTTTCTTTGGCGATCACTCATAGCCAAATAAGATGGTCTTCCATAAACACAATTTTAACAATGAGTCCGTAAGTGACTGTGGAGGCCATTCTAGATCCACACGTCCTTCCACAGTGGGGACATTGGTTTCTGTGCAGGAGTTGATCACAGTGTGGATTTGCCAAGCGTGCCTTCCTCTTAGCATGTTTCTCCCTAGCGTCCTGAGTTCGAGTGTCTTCAAAGCCCATGACACCTTTGGTAAAGGCTGCTCTCCAACTGGAGCACTCGCAGGCCAGTGTTTCCCAGTTGTCAGTGTTTATACTACATTTTTAAAGATTTGCCTTGAGACAGTCTTTAAACCTCTTTTGTTGACCACCAGAATTATGCTTTCCAGTTTAAAGTTTGGAATAGAGTAGTTGCTTTGGAAGACGATCATCAGGCATCCACACAACATGACCAGTCCAACGAAGTTGATGTTGAAGAATCATTGCTTTGACACTGGTGATCTTTGCTTCTTCCAGTACACTGATATTAGTTTGCCTGTCTTCCCAAGTGATGTATAAAATTTTTCGGAGACACCGTTGATGAAATCTTTCGAGGAGTTGCAGATGGCGTTTATAAGTGGTTTATAAGCCATTATACCTCTGGTAAGGTGGGACGTGGGTGGCGCTGTTGGTTCAACCACAGAGCCTAGGACTTGCTGATCAGAAGGTTGGCGGTTCAAATCCCTGCGACGGGGTGAGCTCCCATTGCTCAGTCCCCCCTCCTACCAACCTAGCAGTTCAAAAGCACGTCCAAGTGCAAGTAGATAAATAGGTACTACTCTGGCGGGAAGGTAAACGGCGTTTCCGTGCGCTGCTCTGTTTCTCCAGAAGTGGCTTAGTCATGCTGGCCACATGACCTGGAAGCTGTACGCCGGCTCCCTTGGCCAATAAAGCGAGATGAGCGCCGCAACCCCAGAGTCGGTCATGACTGGACCTAATGGTCAGGGGTCCCTTTACCTTACCTTTAAACCCCATCAGCCCTAGGCAGCATAGCACCATGCTGCCTGGGAATGATGGGAAGGCACCCCGTTTGCCAGTTCCCTTGGCCAATAAAGCGAAATGAGTGCCGCAACCCCAGAGTTGATCACACCTGGACCTAATGGTCAGGGGTCCCTTTACCCTTTACCTCTGGTAAGATGTGCTTGAAGGATCTAAATGGGCAGGGCAAGGGACATAATTGTTTCCAATGAAACTTTCTCCTCCCTCCCAACCTCATGACTGTTGGGGGGGGGGGTTCTTTACCTAAAGACTCCCTTCCATATGCTGACAGTCGTCTAGCTTTGCTTGCTTCTGACTTTGCCGCTCGCCTAACTTGCAGAACTGCGTGTCATCTCATCCAGAAAATCTCCATCACCTTTATACCTTTAAAGCCCCTTCACAACCGATCCTTCCCCAGCACGGAGAAAGTAACTGGCCATAGCTTTTCAAGTTGAGACTGTCCACATTCAATTGTCACACTTACTCATAAGTGCTTTTTCTGTGGAGATAGAAGCACAACACAAGAAACAAGCTCTGGGACACATGAATATTAATGGCTGCACTGGTCCAGAAGTCTGCAAATGAAAAGAGAATTTACATCCATTAGGAATTTACACCTTCCTGCAATTCTGGCCCTCTGGATGGGGCTGGATTAATTAAGCAAACATCACCGACATCATTATCACCATTTTGAATTATGAAAATTTAATTAAAAAAATTAAGGGGAGAAAGTGGTTATCACCATTTCCCCCCTCCCCATAACTAAATGCTGTATATAAATATTCTGACATGTAAAATATGTGTATGAGAGGAGAAAAGAAAAGATGAAACAAAACCAATCTTTTCTAAAATGCACATGTTGAGACAAGTGGGTGGTTGATAATCAAAGGCATGAGGGTCTATCAAGTATTTGCCAGAAAATCTCATTATCACCCTCTTCGGAAGCAGGAAGGAATGCAAAGTGAGTTGATGCCCCTCTTGTTGGTCTCTCACATCTGGAGCTACTTGTTTTCCTTGGTCTCCTGTGTTCTACATTTTGTGCCTCTCTCCCATAAGGGGCGCAGGTGGCGCTGTGGGTTAAACCACAGAGCTAGGGCTTGCCGATCAGAAGGTACTGCTCCGGCGGGAAGGTAAACGGCGTTTCCGTGTGCTGCTCTGGTTCGCCAGAAGCGGCTTAGTCATGCTGGCCACATGACCCGGAAGCTGTACGCCAGCTCCCTCGGCCAGTAAAGCGAGATGAGTGCTGCAACCCCAGAGTCGTCCGCGACTGGACCTAACGGTCAGGGGTCTCTTTACCTTTTACTCATAAGGCTACCTTTAGAAACAGGTATCTATTCTTCCAGAACAACATACTATTAGTACACTTATTTAACTGCCAACTTGGAAGTTCCATCAGTCCCATTTCAAGCTACAACTCAGCATTTTAGGGTGACCCCACACACACCAAAAATGACCAAAAAAAAAAAATACGCTTAGTGAACACAGGCAACACAGCTCACATGCTGAGCAAGGGCTTTGCCTACCAATTGAGCAAGTTTCACTCCAGGTACTGAATATGTATCAAACAACTTGCTTTCATGTGCATAGTGAGCTTTTCCATTTAAAAAAAGTATCTTGTGCAAATATTTATTTATTTGCAGCACACTTTATATTACCATGGAGGCAGGGATGCCATCTTCCGTACTGGGAATTTAGGCAGGTGCAGTCTGTCAGGCTGGTGTAGAAGATTTTGCCTCCAACTCATAAGACTTGGACGGGGACTTTTAGGTCACCTTGGTTTCATTCTTTGTGGGTGGATGGTGGACTCAGTTCACTCCTGGTGCTCAAAACAAGTTCCTTGGCTCAGAATTCTTCGATTCAAATTGTTTCCCTTTCACACTAGGCTCTGGTTGGTGGATCTTGGTGTTCTAATAAAAAGCAAAGTCCTTCCTCAAGCCTCTGCCTCTAGGTGCTTAGCTTTATTGTCAAATCGATCTTACCACCAATATTTCCCCTGTTCTTTACAACTATTACTAAGTAAAGTAAGGTAAAGAACCCCTGGACGGTTAAGTCCAGTCAAAGGTGACTATGGGGTTGCGGCGCTCATCTCGCTTTTCAGGCCGAGGGAGCTGGTGTTTGTCTGCAGACAGCTCTCCAGGTCATGTGGCCAGCATGACAAAACCACTTCTGGCACAACCAAACACTGTGATGGAAACCAGAGTGCACAGAAATGATGTTTACCTTCCCGCCACAGTGGTACCTATTTATCTACTTGCACTGGAAATGAGTTCTGTCCTCCTCTACATTTTATTGTGCGCTCTCTCTCTGTCTTACAATATTATTTCTCAAATGCTGGTGGCACCACTCACATATGGCAACCCAGATCAGTGGCAGAGCATCTGTTTTTCATGCAGGAGGTCCTTGGTTCAAGGCCAATGTCTCAAGGTAGAGCTGGTAGAGATCCCATTAGAAACCCCACACCAGTAAGTGTGGATGATACTAAGCTAGATGGACGCCTTCTTCTCTTCCTCTTTCTAGGATCCCAACAACTAGCTGAAGGCCAGTGTCTTAATACAATTACCTCTGATCACGTGACGCTGACGTTTCCCCTTCCAAGCACTCATGCAGAAGAAAGGGTTTCTCCATCCTTCCTGTAAAAGCTGTTGCATGGAGGGGGAGTTTTTGATGACAGGATGCTTCCTCTGCATTTTATTTTTTTTATTAATGGTTGCTGTCGTTTACTTAATTAGTTTTCCTTTGGAAAACAATAGCTACAAAAAGAAGAAGAAGATTTTACACCAGGTGGTTGCCTATGGCTAAAATAGAATACATTTCCTTTTTGATAGGATGATAAAAAAAAAAGCTTTTGCTAAGTATGCCATACATGGGGAATTATAATAGGAATGCTCTTCTCTCGTTGGGCAGCCCTGACATCATATTGACTTCCCGAACACTTCAGATTAAAGGTGTTTCCTGTTTTCTTATCTAAGAGCAAAGGTATTAAATGATTGAAGGTAGGTGATCCACACTGTGCTTTCACCTGGCTTCTTTATATGAGCTCATGAAGAAAAATTACTTTTTAAAAATATGTATTTTGTTGCAAATGTAACAGAAATGAAGAAGGAATAAACATTGCCAACTCACATCAACAATACAAATACTCTCCCAATACTAATTTACACATATCTTCCTATATACATAAGAATGTGAGGCTGTTGACACCCTGCAGTTTGTGTGGCCACCAACAGGGACATCCAATAAAGCTGGAGAATTTAGGACAGGCAAGTACTTCATCACATAGAACACAGTAAACTATGGAATTCACTTCCACAACAGGCAGTGGTGGCCACCACACTGCTTGTTTAGAGAGAGAGAGAGAATGGAGGATAAGGCTAACCATGGCTACTAGTCACAATGGCTCTTTTCTACCTCCACTGTTGGATCCATTATGCCTCTGAATAAAGCTCTTCAATCTGAGTAGGCTGAAAGAAAATAATAAGGTTACCGTAACTTCCATCATAGAGCTTCAATACGCTGATAACAACGTAGTGTGTGCACACTCAAAGGATGATCTCCAAACCATCCTAAATATCTTTGCAGAAGCTTGAAAAAAGCTTGGCCTATCGCTCAACATCCAAAAAATTCTTCCAGATTAAACAGAATGGAGAGCAGGGGAGAGACAACCCAAGCACACTTGACAAATGTGAGGAGCGTCATATGCCAGAATCCCTCCTGTTCAATGCCTTACGTTTCAGCCTACAGCTGATTTCTTCACAGGAAGCGCATAAGCAGGGAGATTTACTTGAGCTGAAGCGAAACACGGAGAATGCAAATTACAAGGCCTTCTTGGATCAGCTGTTGGGGGAAAGGGAGCCTGCTGTGCTGTAAAAGTTGTGGGGCAAAAGAACACTTCCCTGTGTGATGTAGGAGGGTTCTACTTTTTTGTGAAACTGCCCAGCACATTTTGTCTTGCAATACTGGAAGTAATTCAGGGCAGCTTTAGCAACCAGCGTGGGGTGTGATGCCACAAACTCAACTACAGAAAAACAAATCAAACCCCTCATGTTAAACCCCCTTTCCTGGCGAGGATAGGACCAAGATGAAGGCCAGCATGCCTTCATCTTGTTGGGTGTCAGCTGTAGAAAGGAATGCATACTTTCATTTTTCTTTCTCCAATTTCTTTTTCTTTTTAAAAATAAATCTGGTACCAGTAGCGTTCGTGCTTCCTTAAAAAAACCAAAAACAGCACTTTTGTTTCAGCACTGTGTGTTTTTTAAAAAACCCTTATCTTGTCTGAAAACCATTTTTTAAAAAAATTCAGCAGTAGCCTCCCATACATCAACAACAAGAAACGGATTTGAAACTTCCCCAAATTTCATAACCAGCTTTCCATGCAGCATCAAGTGTGCTGATGTCTGAAGGAAAAATACAAGTTTAAAAGCACCACTGGGCATGCAGAGCGGGTTATGCAATTGGGGCCAGTGTAAAGATTCTGGCATGATAGACAAGAATGCCCCCAGATGTGGGCCAAGAGGTGGTAGTTGAATAAAACCAGGAGGAAATAGCTTGCTATCAAATTGCAAGTTTGGAGTTAATGATCTATTTGTTTAGGGATGGGAACAAAGTGGCCCTTTAGATGTTCTTGGACTCCAACCCCCATCAGTCTCAGCCATCATGGACAATGGTCAGGAATAATGGGGCTTGTAGTCTAAAACATCTGGAGGGCCACAGATTTCTCATCCTTGATTTTGGGTAAGTAGGCTCAATGTCCAAAGAAGCAGTTGGAGAGAATGGGCAACAGAAATAGTATCAAGGAGCTTAGAATATCCAGAAAAGTGGGTGCTACCACCACAACATTTGAACATTCCCCCAAATATAGGAAGCTTTGTATAGTACTTCCAACCCATCAGGGAGCAAGTCTAATGAAGAATGGAGTAACTTGTTCGAATTGTGAAATATGAGATGTTTCTACTGTTTCTCAGGTATTGCTCAGTGCAATCCAAGACATGTCTTCTCAGAAAGACACCCAACAGCGTTCAGTAGGGTTTACTCTCAAATACACGTGCAAAGGATTACAGTCTTAGGATGTTTGTGTAATTCAATCTTCAATCTTGAACAGAAATAACTTGGATCCTAAGGCAATGCTACCACCATACGTTTTCTAGACAGATTTTTAGAGGCGTCGTTTTTAGGTTTTAAATAGTTCCATGGACTGATTGAGTGGCTCCAAATGCTCCCTAGATTTCTCCACAGCATTTCCATTGCCTAAGAAGTCCTAACCCAAATATTTACTGCAAATCTTCAGGTCAGTCTATCCCAGCCTAGCCAAATCTCTCCATGGTGAAGCTCAGTTGTTAAATACAGTTTAAAATAATTTTACTGGTAGAGAACACCCATCTCAGCACTGTATAGGCAAGATCCTTCATAGCTTTGGCTCCTCTGTTGAGGGGGATCACCTGCAGAGAGGAGAATGACTTGAGAGAGAGAGAAAATATATGTGAAAGAGAATTCGCCATTCAAGTAATGTCTTAGATTAAGACATAAGCACCCAAGGAAGTGAAAAAGCAGAAATGGGCTCATCTCTGCAAACTCGAAATAAAAAGATCACTTCCTCACAATCCAGGCCATACTGACAAAGCGGTGAGAGGCTTCTGGCAACTAATGTCAACTTTGCAGAATAAAACTGAGAGTCTTTTGGGGAGAAGGAAAGGCAAAGTCTGCTAAGCTGCATGAATGAGCTACAAAAAGTTATCAGAGAGAAAAGAATGTCTGGAAGCATTAAAGGTCATAAAGGTAGTGAATTATAGCTTTGGCCCCTACTAAATAGTTAAAGCCATGGTTTTCCCAGTAGTGATGTATGGAAGTGAGAGCTGGACCATCAAGAAGGCTGATCACCGAAGAATTGATGCTTTTGAATTATGGTGCTGGAGGAGACTCTTGAGAGTCCCATGGACTGCAAGAAGATCAAACACATCCATTCTTAAGGAAATTAGCCCTGAGTGCTCACTGGAAGGACAGATGGTGAAGCTGAGACTCCAATACTTTGGCCACCTCATGAGAAGAGAAGACTCCCTGGAAAAGACCCTGATGTTGGGAAAGATTGAGGGCACAAGGGGGCGGCAGAGGACGAGATGGTTGGACAGTGTTCTCGAAGCTACAAACATGAGTCTGACCAAACTGCGGGAGGCAGTGGAAGACAGGAGTGCCTGGCGTGCTCTGGTCCATGGGGTCATGAAGAGTCGGACATGACTAAATGACTAAACAACAACAACAACGAGCAATTAGTGATTTATTTTTTAAAAATCCTCCTGAAAATTCACCAGCATTTTGCGCTAATGTCCTCATATGTCCTAATAAACATATTTTTGTAAGGAATTTTCTCAAATATAATGCATTCATGTATGTTATTTCCATCAATACAGTGGTGCCTCGCAAGACGAAATTAATTCGTTCCGCAAGTTTTGTCGTCTTGCGATTTTTCCGTCTTGCGAAGCACGGTTTCCCATAGGAATGCATTGAAAATCAATTAATGCGTTCCTATGGAAACCGACTTCAGACCAGGTCCGGGGACAGCCAAGGGCTTTTCTTCCCACCCCCAACATTTTAAAAAACCCCGGGACAGCGGGGGACTTCTCCGCTGTCCGGGGTGATCTTAAAATGCTAGCGGGCGGGAGCGAAGCCTCCGCTGCCGCCCACCAGCATTTTAAAAAGCCCCGGGACAGCGGGGGACTTCTCTGCTGTCCCGGGGCGATTTAAAAGCCCCCGGGAAGGCAGGCAGGGGGGGGGACAAAGACTTTTGCCCCCCGCCAGCCTTCAGAAGAGGTCCAGGACCTCTTCTGAAGGCGGGCAGGGGGCGAAAGTCTTTGCTCCCCCCCCCCGCCTGCCTTCAAAGCCGTCCGGGACAGCGGAGAAACACGCTGCGTTTCTCTGCTCTCCCGGGAAGGCAGGCAGGGGGGAGCAAAGACTTTCGCCCCCCGCCTGCCTTCAGAAGAGGTCCAAGACCTCTGTTCAGGGAAGTTTTTAACCTGTGATATTTTACTGTATTTGTGGTTTTTATGGAAGCCGCCCAGAGTGGCTGGGGAGGCCCAGCGAGATGGGCGGGGTATAAATAATAAATTATTATTATTATTATTATTATTATTGCAAAATTCAGAGAAGTGTGAATTTCAAAAGATCGCTGTTTCAGTTTGCTTAGTTCAATAAGTGAAAATTGGGTAGTTTCTCACCAGAATGCAGACAACATTGAATTTCCTCGCCATCCCTAGTGACAGGACATCAGCTTTGCATGCAGAACGTCCCATGCTCAAACTCCAGCATCTCCTGGTAGGATCAGTAAAAGACTCTCTGCCTGAAACCCTGGAAAGCCACAGCCAGTTATAATGTAGACCAGTGGTATCCAAAAATTTTTCAAGGAGGGCCAGATGTGATGAAGTGAAGGGCCGTGAGTGCCGACCAAAGGCCAACCTTTGTTTTTGTATTTTAGAATTTTACCCTGGGAAATAAACTGTCACAGGGGCCAGATTAAAATGACCAGCAGGCCGGATTAGGCCCCCAAGACGGACTTTGGGCATGGCTGGTGTAGACACTACTAAGCTAAATGGAATGATGTTCTGACTCGCTATAATGTAGATCCCTATGTTCTTAACAAATGGGCTTTCGAACCTGTCATGCATTTCAAACATGAAGTGGGAAAACAAAACCACTGCATTAAAACAGATTAGATTTGTATAAAATTCCCTTGTATATGACATCAAACGAACACTCAGTTGCCTGTCGTGTCCGTGAATTGGATTTAGCTATGTGTCTTCCATGCAGATGCAGCTGTGAAGAGAGATGAAGGAAGTGGTTGTCCAATACTTACAAAAGGCTGCTAAATCATGCCTCTGTTCAAAGACCTTTGTGGAAATACCTGCGGAAACGAAGGCTAAAGACAAATTCCAGACAAGCCATTTTAATTTGCAGCTGCAAAAACAAAAGCCTGTTGCACCATCAAGTCTTAGGGTGCATTTGCAGACTGAAATTTTGAAGGGTAAATCTGATGTACATCCTGTTTACCTCCCCACCCACCCTATGCATCTATAACTTCATCCAGAGCTGTTCCTTGACTTCCTGCTGTTCACACACGATAGATGGCACTGGGCGCATATAGCATTATGGAAGAATTTGCAGTACTGTACATATTGTACCTGTATAACTTCTAAAGCAGAATGTGCTCCTTTGTTTTCTAAGAAGATACACAATTTCACAGGAGTTACTTACTTCTTGTTATCTGAAATTGCAAATTATTGTTATTTGTTTATTGCTCAGGTCATAGCAGGCTTGGTATTTGTGCAAACACAAGAATGCATGTTGCAATCTTAAGCGCATTTTACTTAAGAATGTAATCCTGCTGCTGTTAGTGGGTCTTTATCGCACTATTTATTCTTGAATGGGTGATCACTCTTTACAAATTACTGAGGTCAGTGGAAATTTATGGGTTAAAGCACTTAAAACTCAGTTGCATAAAGTAGAAGCAGCAACATGCCTCACTTTAACATATTTAACTAGATCAATGCTGCCCTCAAGTGGAGAAAAGCCATTTAAAGCACAGCTAGAATCTCTCCAAAAATTCAGACACCACATCCACATCATACATTTTTAAGCACCGTTATACCATTTTAACAGTCATGGCTTCCTACAAAGAATCTTAGAAACTTTAATGGTGTTGAGACCAACTCTAAGGACTCTTAACAAACTATAGATCCCGGCCCCCCTTTTGCCTTCATCTCTTCCTCTCCTTGTGACATCACAAGCAGTTTGCAGCCAATGGCAACAGCTGGGGAGACATCATAGTTATCTATTCAGACCTCATAATGGTACGTGGACCTTAGTGGTGATTTAAATGAGTGGTGTTGTTGTTTGAAAAATAGCCCTCTATACAGTGGGTGGAGAAACATCACAAACAGTTGTAGGGGGTGTTCTCCAGCACAAGATCTGCATTCTCTTGTAGGGAACCTTCCATGAGTTGCATGCTAGTGTAGAGCAGGGTCAGAGGCATAGAGAAGTGGAACAGCAAGTGTGACTCTTATCTTCGTACTGTGGGCTCCATTTCAGCTGTGCAGAAGCCATAGTTTTCTATGCTCCCACTCATCTCTCTCAACCCAGTTAAGCAAGAAGCACCATCACAGTTTATGGAAAACAGACAAAAGTACCTCAGAAGTGTGTGGAACAAGTCTGTTTAGGAAAATGATATGAGGAACTGGAGAGGTGCATTTGGCCCACATTGTAGAGGTTTCCTACTCCTGTCACACCAGGTTGCATCCTTGCTTCCCTTTGGGCTCCTATTCTGCCTCTCATGGGGTTCCACATGAAAACATCTACTGGTAGGTCCCCTCTTTGAGGCATGTCTAGTCACTGCTTGAAGCAGAACTGCAACTAAAGGTTTGGCTTTTGTGTGTCACCAAGAGGGAAAGTTGGTTGTCTTCCAGTACATCAGATTTCACAGCAAGATGACAGGTCAGGGATGTTGGTCCTTGGCATTTGATTGGCATTAAACTGACAAGCATGATGCTGGCAAGCCAATAAAGGTTAATTATACAAAGCTGTGACTGTCAGGACAATTTATGTCCAAGTTGGTAACATTTCATTGGGTTTTGGCATCACAAGAGCATCCCTAAAATGCTGCTGCCCCCAAAATTTCTATTCTAATCTTGTTCCACTACTTGTGAAGAAAGATCAAATCCTGCTCTACAAGTTCAAGAACAGTTTCAATGAACTTACAACCTATAGTAGACATTTTGTGCACTAAAGCATGCTAATCTATCAGGCAAAAAAAGAAAGGGTTTGCTTAATTTGGTCACATACACACCTGACCCTAGTCTTATTAAGAAGTTGTTATTGTCAAAACATGTTTAGCATACAGCATGCATTACATTCCTTGTTCTGTTCTTTAGACTAACACTTGGGATGATCACCAGTATTCCCGTTTCGCAACACAGAAACTCACATTACAAAAATTTGTTCCATATAGTAATTAACATATGACCAACATGTAATTTCCATGCATGATGGTAATCTCTTCAGATGTGTTGGGTTGCATGTGTACATCAGGCATGAAAAAAAAAACCTGAAGTGTGGGAATGTCCTCTTACTATTTTGGGGCTGCAGAATCTGCAGAATCTTCTCATCAGCTCTGCTGAGAGACCAGCAGGAACATTTGGCCCTTCATCTCCAAATCTCTCCATCCTTTGTTGTTGTTGTTGTTTAGTCGTTTAGTCGTGTCCGACTCTTCGTGACCCCATGGACCAGAGCACGCCAGGCACCTCTGTCCTCCACTACCTCCCGCAGTTTGGTCAAACTCATGCTGGTAACCTCAAAAACGCTATCCAACCATCTCGTCCTCTGTCGCCCCCTTCTCCTTGTGCCCTCCATCTTTCCCAGCATCAGTGTCTTCTCCAGGGAGTCTTCTCTTCTCATGAGGTGGCCAAAGTACTGGAGCCTCAGCTTCACGATCTGTCCTTCCAGTGAGCACTCAGGTCTGATTTCCTTAAGAATGGATGCATTTGATCTTCTTGCCGTCCATGGGACTCTCAAGAGTCTTCTCCAGCACCATAATTCAAAAGCATCAATTCTTCGGCGATCAGCCTTCTTTATGGTCCAGCTCTCACTTCCATACATCACTACTGGGAAGACCATGGCTTTAACTATACGGACCTTTGTTGGCAAGGTGACATCTCTACTTCTCAAGATGCTGTCTAGGCCTGTCATTGCCCTTCTCCCAAGAAGCAGGCGTCTTTTAATTTCGTGGCTGCTGTCACCATCTGCAGTGATCATGGCGCCCAAGTAAGTAAAATCTCTCACTGCCTCCATTTCTTCCCCTTCTATTTGCCAGGAGGTGATGGGACCAGTGGCCATGATCTTCGTTTTTTTGATGTTGAGCTTCAGACCATATTTTGCGCTCTCCTCTTTCACCCTCATTAAAAGGTTCTTTAATTCCTCCTCACTTTCTGCCATCAAGGTTGTGTCATCTGCATATCTGAGGTTGTTGATATTTCTTCCGGCAATCTTAATTCCAGCTTGGGATTCATCCAGCCCAGCCTTTCGCATGATGTATTCTGCATATAAATTAAATAAGCAGGGAGACAAAATACAGCCTTGTCGTACTCCTTTCCCAATTTTGAACCAATCAGTTGTTCCATATCCAGTTCTAACTGTAGCTTCTTGTCCCACATAGAGATTTCTACCAATCCCTATCTGAGCTTACTTTTTTTCCTTCTCCCTCTTTTTTTTCTTTTGTCTCTCTTTCTTTTGTGTCCTGTCTCTCAGATTGTGAGCCAGAGGGCAGGGTTTGTGTTACAAATCATTACTATTTGTAAGCTGCTCTGGGGCCCTGTTTTGGGTTAAAAATGTTTTTAATCATCATCTTTACCTAAAGGATATCATCAGGTACCAGAGTCAGGAGAAAAGAACATAAGGAGAGCCCTGCTGGATCAGAGCTAAAGTCCCCTTAGACTTCAGTTATAAATACACTTACAGTACTTGGGAGTCAATCTTGTGTAATTACTTCTGAGTAGATCACACTGCTAGTCAAGCATCCTGTTTCCCCCAGTGCTAAGACAGATTCTAGGAAGTCCTCAAACAGGGGTGGAAGGCAATTATTGCCCTACAGCAACTGGTACTCAGCAGTCTTCTGACTATAGTGGTTCTGACCATAAACTTTCAATTTAGCCACATGACCCATTGGCCTACATTCTACTTTAAAAGCCACCTAAACCAGCAGCTATCATTCACATCCTGTGGCAGTGAATTGAATTCCATAAATAAATTGTGTGAAGACGTCCTTTGCTGTAATTCTTCCCACGCCATTCAGTTTCACCAGAAGACTCTTTAATTCTAACATTATGTGAGCAGCGGAAGAAGAGCTCTTTCTATTTTGATTGCTCCAGGCAAGCCTTACTATTAGACAGAGATGCCAGATGAGAAAAGGGGGGAGAAGTTGGTGGGGTGTTGGAGGATAGAGCAATGTAGGCCATGCAGGCCTTGCACCCCCTGAGCTAGACTGCTGCCCTCAGGAACTTATGGCCCCATCACTGATGTTGAAATAAGATTCAACTGCCAGGATGATGAGCACCTGTATTTTCTAGGGGAGGGAGGTGGGGGCCGCACCATGTTGTGTTCCTCAGGCAGCAAAATGCTTTGGCACAACCTTACACCCTGTTCAGGGAAGTTTTTAATATGTGACATTTTAGTGTATTTTTTATCTTTGTTGGAAGCCGCCCAGAGTGGCTGGGGAAACCCAGCCAGATGGGCGGGGTACAAATAATAAATTATTATTATTATTATTATTATTATTATTATTATTATTATTATTATTATTTTCCACGCTGTACATAATTTTATAAACCTCTTAGCACAGCAGTAGCAAAACTGGTGACCTCCAGATGTTTTTAGAACAACTCCAACCAGAATGGCCAATGGTTATGGATGATGGAAGCATGGATGATTATGGCTAACTGCTGCTCTCTCATCTTCTCCCGGCATTATTTGAATTTTTGTTTATTTAAAAGGTGTGTATGCGAGATATCATGTATCTCGTGAGATATAATGTATAATTTCATAGGTCTGTATCTCTCTGGTTCAGAATCCAAACCCACATCTTCCTCATTTTCCTAAACCTCTGCCTGGTGTTTCATGCCACTTGAAAGGTAAAGGTAAAGAACCCCTGACAGTTAAGTCCAGTCGCGAACGACTCTGGGGTTGCGGCGCTCATCTCGCTTTACTGGCTGAGGGCGCCAGCATTTGACAGTTTTTTCGGGTCATGTGTCCAGAATCACTAAGCCGCTTCTGGCGAATCAGAGCAGCGCACGGAAATGCCGTTTACCTTCCCGCTGGAGTGGTACCTATTTATCTACTTGCACTTTGATGTGCTTTCGAACTGCTAGGTTGGCAGGAGCAGGGACTGAGCAACGGGAGCTCACCCCATCGCGGGGCTTCGAACCCCCGACCTTCTGATCGGCAAGTCCTAGGCTCTGTGGTTTAGAGTTTAGACCACAGCGCCACCCACGTCCCCTTAATCCTCAGCAAAGCCTCTCTGGGAACTTTTGATGCCATTTTAAATCTTTCTTCCTTTATTGCGTTTTATTAATTTAATCGCTTTTTCGGAATCCTGGAAATCTTGGAACTGAATGGAACCCGTACGGAAATGTTTTAAACAAACGAACATTTCAAAACACGTCCAAGGTGTTTATTTTATAAGCCTCCCCCCTGTAATCTCGCGAGCTGAGAGTTAAAAGGCAACGCGAAGTGCGACACATCATCGGCTGGGATCCCTGGCCCCGCCCATCGAACCTCCCATCACCACCTCGAAGTTAAGCCCCGCCCTCTCGCGTCACCGCCTCTGACAGGGCAGCGAGAGCCGTTCCCCAAGGTGGCCGTGAGAGAGAAGAGGGGGGGGGCTAGGTCACGTGACGGTTCCAATATGGCGGCGCCGTGCCGCTGTCCATCACCACCACCGCCAGCGTTACCTCTGAGGGAGCCGCGTCTCTTCCGGATCGTGGAGCCCAGCTGCGGCCGAGCCCCGTGAGCGCCGCTTCCCGCCCCGCTTGGGATAGACGGCGACGGGAGAGCCTTCAAGCCTCGCGGCGGCCATGCAGCCCCCGGCCCGCGAGGAAGACACCCGCACCAAGAGCATGTTCGTCTCGCGGGCCCTGGAAAAGATCCTCTCTGAGAAGGAGGCGAAGCGGCCCCCTCACGGGCAGCTGCGGAGGGCCTGCCAAGTGGCGCTCGGTGAGTGCAGAGGCCCCCGCAGGCGCCCGGCTACGAAGCTCGGGGCCCTCCCCTCACAGAGGCGCAGCTCCAGGGAGCCCTGTCAAAAGCCCCAGGCGGCGGAGCCCAGGGCCGCTGGCGCTCCCAGCCCGGCCGCCTCGCCCGGAGCTTCGCTATCCTCCTGCGTACATTCCGCCCCGCGCATAATGCCGCCGAGGGGGAAACTGCTGAAGGTCGCCGAGAGGGCTGCTTCGGAGTGTTTATATCCGACCGTCTCCCAGGCGGTTTAAAGCCCCGCGTCTTCTGCCCACATGGAGATGAGGTCGGCCGGGGAGGGGGGGAACGACGACACCTGCCAGATATCTCTGAAACACAAATGCGAACCCCTCTTCTCGGATATAAAAGTTGGGTTCTTTCTCCACTCCCGCCCCCCTCAAATGAGCTGTCTTCTTTAAAATGTTTTGCCACGTGCATTTGGGAGCCTACCAGCTTCTCTCAAGCTTGAACCCTTGATCTTATTACATGCTTGTTAGTTCCAGTGAGTCCAGCGGAGTTGGCTCCCATTGAGCCTGCCCTCTGTGATTACACAGCTGTGTGAAAAGCAGTGCGATTCCTCTGATTGCAGCCTAGGATCTGGGTTAAAAATTCTCTTCCTTGCTTCCTCTTATTGTGTGTGTGGGGTAGGTGGTTCCCTGAATGAAGTGTGATCTGGGATCTTACTAGGCATGTGCTCTCTGCGTTTCTTCATCTCCCCTCCCTTTAGGCTGTGATCGAGATCCAGTGCCTACAGGACACTCCTGTCAGATCTCCTGGGGACTCCTATCTGTCTTCCCTAGCTGATAATTTTCTGTTTTTAAAGCCTCTCTAGATTTTTTACATGATGAAATAAATTAGAAAAAGTATTTCTGGGAAGTGTCTAATGAATGACTTTGTACACACATGAGTGTAGTTGGTGACAGGGCTTGGCATCAGGTATGCTCGGTAGATTAATTTGCCACGTTGGATACTCCCCTGCTTGTGAACAGGTGACCACGCTCCAGATCTTCTAACAGGAAGTGTCATAATAAATTTTGTGGTCAAGTTTGGTTGTCAAGGGAAAGAGGGAGGTTCCTTTCATTCAGGAAGAGAGAACAAGGTTCACTTTGCTTATCTGATTGTAACATGCAGTACTAATTGCTGTAGATTTCTCTGAGCAATTTGCAAGTCTTTTTACTTATCAGATGGGCAGATTGTGTGCACGTGAAACACTTTTCTATAATATTTTCTTGAATTGTTTATAATTGGTAAATAATGAAATTTGTTGTGAGACTTAAGTACAAAATAGTAGATCAATACTGCCTCACTGAATGGTTATACAGGATGAAAGAAATTAGATAAATGTTTCTTAGACGTATCTAATGAATGTGACCTTTCTTTAAAAGAAAAGTTAAGAAACATCAACTTGCATTACAAGCAGAGACAGTTTCATTTTGGCTCTATACTTTTTTCTGTGCCAATAAGTCCAGATGGGGGGGGGGGGGACAGTTTGACAGCTGCCTTCTCTGTTAGTGTCTTAACTGCATGTTCTATACAAATAGGACATTGGGACTTGTGTCTATTTTTTCTTGGCAAAAATTTAGATGTTTTTAAGTAGGCTGAGATGGGATTAAGACTATAATCCTATAACCCTTACCTGGGAGTAAGTACCACTGAATTTGATGAGACTTATTTCTTGAGTAGACATAGGAATGTTCTTTGGCATATCACTGTCTGAATTTAAGTGGCCCATTTGTAAAATAGACATTATTTTGGTCTAATATTTTGAGGATCAAGAAGTGTATTACAAAGCATTCTGTATGTTCAGTCCACCAGTGGTGAAGTACTTAACACTTCAGCCCTATGAAGATCTAAATAATTATTTTTAGGTTTAGGGAATGACAACAAGGGAAGCAGATGTGAGATTGCAGCCTTAACCATTCTTACAGTACAACGTGAATTCTAGCAATACCACATGAAATATTTTTCACAGCCCCCAGCTTTCAAAGAATAAAATGAATCTGATATTCAGCCAAAAACAAAAGCATAACCTGAAAAATAATTATATTATGATATAATATACAACATAATTCCTGTGTTTGTTGCATTCATGCAACAATTCAACTCATGTATAAATGTTAAGTATAATACTTTGTTTTGTTCTTTATATGGCTGGTGGTGGGAAGGGAGACAATATGTATTTCCCTACTGTATAAGAGGTATCCAGATTATCATAAGGAGAAAAATGGAAAGGGGGAATTAAGATGATAATGGCAGGAATGCATGTACCACAGCACAGCATGCTTCTGTTGTTTACTATAGCCTCCTCAATGTTCATTGTACATTTTTAATTGAAGCCTCTGCTATACAGAGCTTATGTTCATTGTGATGATATATGGGCTGGGATACACCAGACAGGAACGTTATTTACAAATTAACTGACAAAACCCTCTATTGACCTGACAGTAGAGTTTTGTCTAAGGGGGGTGGAAATGAGACCTGACCTGAAAATGGGTATGTAAGCCCAGGCAGATCTCACTGTGGGTAAGAGACAGAACAAAATAAGACATAAAATCACCATAGTGAAGGTCTAACATTTAACATACAGTGGTACCTCGGGTTACATACGCTTCAGGTTACATACGCTTCAGGTGACACACTCCGCTAACCTAGAAATGGCGCGGCGGCAGCAGGAGGCCCCATTAGCTAAAGTGGTCTTCAGGTTAAGACCAGTTTCAGGTTAACTACGGACCTCCGGAACGAATTAAGTACTTAACCTGAGGTATCGTAAGAGACAAGAAAGTTGCTGGGGCACAATTTAGTAGAACATTCTAAGATAGTGAAGAGGCTTAAACTCTGTTTAGTGCAGGAAGGGAGAAAGATGTGGATTATAAAAGTTTAAGGGTATAAGAGTGACTGAATACAAATTCTGCATTGGGGTGTAGGCAAAAGATAGGTCAGTATCTACTGGTAGATTTGTGCACATTTTGCAGTAGCTTGGCAAGTGTTTCCAAGCTCTAATTGTTTAAAAATAGCAGCAACAGAATGACTTTTGCCACCTAAATTAAGATGAAATGAAGAAAGCTAACCAGGTGTGGACTTTTGTGCTAAAGTACTGTGGAGTCAGTTCCATTCTCTTACTGAAAACAGTGTTGTGGCCTCAGAATGCTCAGAGCATCAGGTTCTTTAATTCTAACTCTGTGCTTATTGCACAACCTTCTGGTTGGTTCTAGTAAAAAAACAAAGTGGATCCAACAAGCTTGTCTGTCTACCCCCGTTTGACCTGATCAACTGGTTTGTCTGACCTGAAACATACATGTATTTGCCAGGAAATTAATAAGAAAACATCTGAAGGGTTATTTGCATGGTTGTGATACAGCAGTCCATTTTTATTTTTATTTTTTTACACTGATGAGGAGGTGACTAGATATGGACAGGTGCCACTTTGATAGGTACCATATTTTTCGCCCTATAGGACGCACTTTTTCCCCTCCAAAAATGAAGGGGAAATCTGTGTGCGTCCTATGGGGCGAATACAGGCTTTCGCTGAAGCTTGGAGAGGGAGAGGGGTCAGATAGCAGCCTGCCGCCCGGCGCACAAGACGCCCTGAAGCAGAGCGCCCCGCGCGCCGGGCAGACATCTGCAGCCTGGGGAGCCCTGCGGGAGTTCCCGCAGGGCTCCCCATGCTGCGGATAGCAGCCTGCTGTCTGGCGTGTGGGCGCCCTGAAGCAGAGCGCCCCTCGCGCCGGACAGACATCGGCCAGCCCCACAAGCTCGTGGGACAGCGGGGAGGCGCAGCGCCGCCATCCCGCTGTTCCCTGACCTGGTTTGGGGGGGCAATTAAGGAAAACATTTTTTCCTTTATTTCCCCCCCAAAAAACTAGGTGTGTCCTATGGGACGGAGCGTCCTAGAGGATGAAAAATACGGTATTTGTTTCAGGTTTATTGAATACATACAAAAATTAATTATTAGTTTAAAGAGACTCTAATTTCTAGCCTATTATATAAAGAAAGGGAGCATAACAACTTTATACCGTATGTTAATAACCTCTGCTCATTACACTGAAGAATAGTATGCTGATTGTCCAGAATAGGTAGCAGGGCAAGACTCATTTCCAGTAAATAATTTTCACCAACATTTAAGAAGTCAATCATAAAGTTTCCCACATCAGCTGCACTGTACACTTTATGCTGTAGGTTAATTTATTGTTGATTTAATTTTGTACTGCCTAATATATAAATGATATACAAAAACTGAAGCAACAATATACAACTTAAACAAAATATTGCAAAAGCACACAGTTACATATTTCAACATATTTTTCCTAAATATTTGTTTTTACTTACTGGAACCTTTACAGGATATAAAATGTCTTTTAAAATGTACCAAAAAATGCTAGCTAGTTCACAGTCACTGAATGGCATTTTCATATAACTTACAGTTTTCAGTCATAGCCACTTTAAACTTTTTATTTTATTATGTTAAAGGATATAGCTACTAGGGATTACCACTGAAATTGTTATAGGTTTTTCAAATAACAACTTGTGCTATTAACGCCTTACTTGGTTATGGGTGTTTCTTGAAAAGAATTGCTCTTTACAATTTGTTTCAACGGCATATGCTGTATTTAAAATTGCTTACCCCAAATGCTGCCACGTAATGTTATCCTGTACTATGGCTATGGCAGATCACTCCTGGTTAAGAAATTAATTGTAGGTGAGATTGCAGTTTTCTTATCTACGGTTCCGCAGATTCGGGAAGGAAGATTTTAGGGAGTTTTGCTTAAGTTTGTTGTTGCAGTAACTTTTTCCTTCTTTGCAGTTCATCATTCTTTCCTCATGAAATACTTTTCTGTGAATACATTCTACTTACCCGGTACACTGTAGAAGCTCCCCAGTTTCCCAGTAGCAACTGGAATTGAATCAGGGGCAGGAAGAGATAACAATTTTTGTTCCAAAGTAAATCCTGATTTAGAACTATTGGACCTGGGGCCACAAAAAAAGTTTGTGTCTTATTTTTAAAATTTGTCAGTAGCCTCACAGATCTTTATTTCATAAGGAACAGGAGGTTTTGCTCTCATTTAGAAGCAGTCATTATGTAGAACCTCTAATTTCTCCAATTAACAGTTGCTACTGGATATAATAATTATTTCTGCAAAGGACTGCTTGTTGTGGCCTGTAACCGAACCCAGTAAATTTACAAGTGTTTGACAATGTATAATTAGCTTCCTGTTCCTTCCCCTGTAACGGGGCTGGGGAATATCAGACCTGAGGGCCATTCAGCCCTTCAAGTCATATCCCTCACTAGTTCTGCTCTACACTCTGCCTGAGTCCTTTTGCTGGGCTGGATTGTGCCTTTGAGTGATGCTAATGTCCCTTGCTTCCCTCTATGGAGGATGCAGAGATGCAGGTCAGTGTGTAGAAACTGCTGAGTTTTGCACGTTTGGAATACCCTACTGTACAGTCTCATCTGCTCCTCCACCCACTCTTGACTCTGCCCACCAGTAGCAGGTATTCCCCAGGACGTTGTCAAGGAGGCTTCAGTCTGAAAAACATTCCCAGCTGCTTCCTATAGATCTCCACAGTTTTTCACAAATCTTCCTTTTTGTCTCCCGTTCTTTCCTTGCAAATATCACATGGTATTTAATAAAACGTCTGCATATAGAAGTGGGCTATAGCAATCTCTTCTTCTTTTTTTTATAATATTTTTATTGATTTTCCAACACATATTAAACACAATACAACAAACAAACAAACACATAAACACGTATAATTTCAAAACCTTCTTTTCATAAATCTTACTTCTCCGACTTCCCCATACCTCCCCTTTCTGCATCCCTATTTCAAAATTTCTTCAGCAAATCCTCAATTAATTTAACTGAATACTCCTTTTTTCCCTTCTCTCTTACCTAATCATTTACAGCTGTAATCCTCCTTTTTTCTCTAACCTCGACATTTTAGCACTCATTAATTTTATAATAGTCCTTAAGGTAAACTTTAAATTTCTTCCAATCTTCCTCCACCGTCTCTCTTCCTTGGTCACGGATTCTGCCAGTCATCTCAGCCAGTCCCATGTAGTCAGTCACCTTCGTCTGCCATTCTTCCAGCGTGGGTAGTTCTTGTGTCTTCCAATACTTTGCTATAAGTACCCTTGCTGCTGTAGTAGCATACATAAAAAACGTCCTGTCTCTCTTTAACACCAATTGGCCGACCATACCCAGGAGAAAAGCCTCTGGTTTCTTATGGAAAGTACGCAATCTCTTCTTCTTAGCCAAGTTGTATGTCTAAAAGGGGTTGTTTCTGATAACACTTAATTTTGAACGTCTAATGGTACCCTGAGAAGTGGGCATTGAGCAGAATAGAAAACAGGTGGAAGAAAAATGTTTTGTTTCTGAATTTTCTTTCTTCCCCTTTTGTCGTAGGATTTCCTTCATTGGAGCATGTGTATGGGATTTTTATCAGGAAAAAGGAGGGAAATATTTAAATCACACCCAGCTGTTCCAAACAAATTGACCTCCCAACAAGTTAAAGTTTGGAGAGCAGTCTGACCTGCCAAACTGGCTTGTCTGTTAGAGGAGGGATTTTGATATAATTTATAACTTTTTTCTTGTGGGAGTAGAAGCCAGCAGGAGAAGACAAGGCGTTTGTAGTTCCCTGCCTGCATTAATATTAACTGCCTTGCACAACTGGATGGAGTGTTTTGTGTGTGTGAATAAAACTGTTGAAGCCTGGAGGAAACCAACATTTAGTAAAGGGAATCTTGTGTAATGCTTTCCCCATTATGGCAGATACGTTTTTTCCCAAGCTGCTGATATCTCAGGTTTCCTAGCTTCAGTTCTGACTTAAATGTTACTGTGTAATCTCTTGCAAAGTACTGTAGTTTGCTCAGAGATTTCTTACTGGACTTTCAATGTACTCTTCCCCTGCCCCTCATCAAAATTATATTTTATTGATTTGTTAGCAAAAAAAAAAAAAAGGTGCAAGCTTAACAAAAAGAAAGAAAACAAAGTCCATTTTTGTAAAGCATCGCAACCTGGAAGGACAAAAGTACAAAGATACAGCACAGCTCCAAAGGGATAATAAAGTACTAATGTAGACAATTCTGACAGACAATTCCCTTTACAAAACAGTAAAGATATGTAAAAATAGAGGTATTCTCCACCTTTTTGTGATTATTGAGTCTAAAGGGTCTATAAAGTCATGGGTGATCCAAACATTTAAATATACTGGTCAGTAATCATGTTCCTCCTCTGTACCTACAGTTAATCACCCAGAGTTCAGTTCTGGAGGGTGACAGTTAGCACTGCTGTATCATTTCTGCCCACCTAGCAGTTCGAAAGTACTTCAAATGCAAGTAGATAAATAGGTACCGCTCCAGCAGGAAGGTAAACGGTGTTTCCGTGCACTGCTCTGGTTCGCCAGAAGCGGCTTAGTCATGCTGGCCACATGACCCAGAAGCTGTCTATGGACAAACGCCGGCTCCCTCGGCCTATAGAGCGAGATGAGCACCACAACCCTGGAGTCGTCTGCGACTGGACCTAATAGTCAGGAGTACCTTTACTATCATTTTTGAGGTGAACAGCAGCAGAAAAAGTGTCAGTAAAAGTTGATGTAGCCAGCAGTACTACTTATTTAATAATTTTTTTTGCAGATAGTTTTGAAATTCCCCACAATTAAATAGTTTTTGGGTTGTGTTATCTGCATGTCTGGAACAGTATTTAAATTACAACATAAATGGGAAAGGAAAATTATTTTGGGCAAACATGGGCACTGAATCACAACACTAGGGGAATATTTGCTAAGCTTTCGTTTAAGTGACACAAGTGGTTTATAAAAAATAAAATGTATTTGGAGCAGATACTATTCTAACCAATATTTTGCTTCAAGAGGAAAATACAAAACATTTAGTTTTTTAACTCACTGTTTCTGCAGTAACTGTCATTAGTTTTTCCATAAGGAATATAAGGGCAGTGTGGCAGGATAAGTGCTAGTAAACTTGGCTCTCTCCACATATTTTTGACTACAACTCCCATTATGCCTGAGCATTGGGCCATGCTGACTGGGGCTGATGGCTGTTATAGTCTGCAACATCTGGAGACCACCACATTGGCTATCCGCATTGGCAAAGTTAATGAGAGAAGTAAATTCAGATATCCGTTTAGTATAAATAGTACTTTGTTATTGATTCTCAAAAGTGCATCCGGCAAAATTTGTCTATTATACATGACATAAAAATGTGTTTTGAGAGAGAATGGTAATACATATATCATTGCTGGTATCATCCACTTTTTTACCAAGTTATTGGCTTTTGTCTTATATTGGCATCTGTGTATAGTGTAAGTCTGCAACATAAACCATTTGTTCTGTTTTTCTCCCCAGATGAAATAAAAGCAGAATTAGAAAAGCAAAGGTGAGTAAGTGCTGGTGACCACACGTATAATATAAAAACACCTAATATGCAGGTGTATGTATAATTTATCTGGCTCCTTCAGGTAACACTCTTTAAGGTAACGCATCACAGCAACACAACGAATGTCCCTCTAGCTGTAGAACATTTTCTTTTGGATGAACATGTTTCCGGCTCGCTTCTAGGCAAGAGTTGAGTGGCAGGGACAAAAAAAAAGTGGCTTTGGATGTGGTAAGACCTTCTGAAGCTGCCCTCAGTACAGTTATTTGCAACTGTGTCTCTAGGGGGAAAATGGGGAATTTGGAAGAAAATGAACAAGTTTAGGTAATCCCTGTGGCTATGAATAGCCTAAGTGGAATTAATTGTATTTCAGTTGCAAGTAACGACTTCCCAAAGATATTGTTTTACCACTTCCTTTCTTCTCAACTGGATTTTTCTTTCATTGCTTATGACATGGCAGTTCTCTGCTAACAGAACCTTCACTTCCTCTCTTTAGATCTCTTTTGCATATGTTCCATAATGTATGTGTGTAATTGGCTTGGTCAGAGATACCAATCTGCATGATTAATGAAACCCAGCTCTAATCTGTTGGTGTTCAGATGTCTCTCTGATGTTATCGGATTAGAAAATTACTGTAGTTCTGTTTTCTGGATCTCTGTTTCTTCAGTGGCATGCTGTGCCTGGTGCAAACACAAGTTCATTATACTTTGGGAAGAATCCTAATGATTTTCTTCTATTGTTCTGTGTTAGTTTTCCAAGCCACTGTTGGTCATTTTCCACACTGGATTTCTGTTGTGATGTAGGCTGGGGTGGGGGCTTCTGTTTGTATTACCCCAACACAATCTAGAAATTCAGTGCTGAGTCATGTACCTATCGCCAAAGAAAGAAGTTACAGTGGTACCTCGGTTTAAGAACAACCCTGTTTAAGAATGATTTCATTTACTAACTACGCAAAACTGGAAATAGTATCCTGGTTTGAGAACTTTACCTTGGTCTAAGAATGAAATCTGAACGGTGGAAGGGCACTGGTGGCGGGAGGCCTCATTAGGGAAAGCATGCCTCAGTTTAAGAACAGTTTCGGTTTAAGAACGGACTTCCGGAACAGATTAAGTTTGTAAACTGAGGTACCACTGTACTGTTTTGGAGGTAGCTTGACATGACTTTCATCATCTTTTATTCTGCAGAAAAACATTAATAAGCATTTCCACTATATTTTTCTAGATAGATACGTGTGCTAACCATTCCCTCCTTATGTTTCAAAAGAAGCTTAGACACTGCATGCTATGTGGGAATATTCCAGTGCTTCTTAAACATACTGTGAGAAGTAGCTCTTAGCAAGATTTGATGGTTAGCCTTGCAGTAGCAGGATCCATTGACATTTTCTGCCTCCTGAAACTTAATAATCTTGAACCCAATGGTTAAAAATACTTAAATATAAAGATATCTTAACTTTTTATATGCATTTTTTTAAAAAAAATGCTATACAAAAACATACAAACAAATATGTCATTCCTATGTAACATATGACCTATTAGGGGTTAAATTTCATTCCTTATAAGCTATATTTGATCTTGGTGCTGAAAAAGCATTAAATTATTGAATCTTTTAATTTTGCTCCATATATGTCATAAAAGGAGACCATAATCTTTCAAATTGTTCTTGTTTTTATCTCCCTTCCTTCATTTTAACTTTTAAGCCAAAAGGGAATGAATCCATGAGAAAACTTCGCATGCTCAAAAATTTCCACACTGATATATTTAAAAAGTACCATACTTAATTTTATTAGCTACTACTTCTTGACACATCCATTCATGCAGTGCAATTGGATGTTGTTTTTCCAATTATTTAGGCTGTGATCTTGAAGTACATGCATGCAAGAATGACTTCCTCAATAGTCTTTCATCAACCGAAAAATAAAGTGGCTTTGTACTTGAGGGAGGAGTTAAACCAAGTTGCTGTTAAGAGTGAGACTATAGAGAGAGCGTGTCTGCATATATATAATTGTGTGCTGATTTTTGACAAGCATGGATATTGGAGACTGTGGTCCTAGGTTTCAATACTTTACGTGCTTGCTGACAAACTTGCTGCCAGTTAGGTATGGTGGATATTAGCCCTTGCCATCTTGTTGTAAGAGGTGTGCAGCAAGGCCAACTACTCAGAGTTGGAAATAGTTATATATGTTTGGAGATAGGACATGCATTGCTTTCCATGCCTTAGAAAGGAATGTATCAATGGCTTTTATGTTGTGTGTTCTACGTGGATAGGAAATTAAAATGAAAGCCATTGCTCAGTTCATAACACTGAGTGATTTTGTTGTTGTTTTCAATTTTTCTAACTAGCCAAGGCAATGAAACCACTTCAAAAGCAAACTTCATTGAAGCTGATAAATATTTCCTCCCATTTGAGTTGGCCTGCCAGTCGAAGTCCCCACGGATTGTCAGCACCTCATTGGACTGCTTGCAGGTATCCTTTTTAAATTAAGTATTTATCAACCTTGGCTGTGTTTATTTTGACAGTGTCCTCTAAATTTTATGTTGAAGCAGATGCATGTATGTATGTGTATATATTGTTAGACTGCAGACAGAATTGAGAAGCTACTTTATTTTGTCATCCTTTCCCTGCCTCCAAAGTTCTTTAAAACATCTGTTACAGGTTTTATTAGTAATTGTTCCACGCTCACCCCTCCTTCAGCTTTGACATATTTTAAGACATTCCTTACACTTACCATCAGCCTCTTTGGAACCTGCTAATGAAGCTGTCCTGCATTTTGAATCCTCCAAATGACATGGAAAGTGTTTCATGTGTGAAAGTGATTATAATACAATTTTCTCTCTCTCTCTGTAGAAACTTATTGCATATGGACATATCACTGGCAATGCTCCAGACAGTGGAGCTCCTGGAAAACGCCTGATTGACCGCATTGTTGAAACAATCTGCAATTGCTTTCAGGGTCCTCAGACTGACGAGGGAGTGCAGTTACAAATTATAAAGGTATTTTATTTTGATTTATATTTTAGAAAGGCTGTTTGTTAATAAGACTTTTGCTTAGTCTATGCTTTCTAAATGGAGGAGGCTCTTCCTTTTATCTTCCAGTTAGAGAATCCCCAAATCTAATTTTAAAAGGCTGTACAATTTACCCCTTCCTGCACCATACTATGAAAATTAAATTAACTACCTCTTGGTAAATATGAACTCATATCTTATTTAAGTAGCCATTTCTTCCTAGACCACAGAGCTCTGTTAATGGATTTGAAATGTTTTTCTGCCAAATGCTGCCCATTTCTCCCTCTCCTTCACCCAACTTAGCTTTCTGCAAATTGCATGTTGTGTACTAGCTAAAGATTATTTACTGAAGCTCCAGTACCTTATTTCTCATTTGAGATCTAATTTTCTTAATAACTCGTGGCTATTGACTGACAGGGCTTAGCTTGTAAGTAAATTTGTATTGCATTTGATTGTAGTAGTAGTGGCGGCAGCAGCAAATATTCATTCATTCGTTGTACCCCTCCCATCTGACTGGGTTAACTCAGCCACTATGGGTGGCTTCCAACAAAATATAATGAAACACAGCAAAACATCAAAGATTAAAAGCTTCCCAAAACAGGACTGCCTTCAGATGAAAAGTTATATGATTGTTTATCTCTTTGACATCTGATGGGAGGGCGTCCCACAGGGTGGGCACAACTACCAAGAAGGCCCTCTATGTGGTTCCCTGTAACTTCACGTCTTGCAGTGAGGGAACCACCAGAAGGTCCTTGGAACTGGGCTTCATTGTCCAGGCTGAATGATGGGAGTGCTGGTGCTCCTTCAGGTGTATAGGGCCTACAACATAGGATATGGCATTTACATTTTGCAATCATTCTTTTTGCTGATTGTAGCAATGTAACAGGTCTCTCCAAAACTTATTGACAATAAAAGGTTTTACTGTAAACAGTCAATTGATTTGAAATCCCTCTGTCTTTTAAATCGGCAGGATGATGTACTGCAGTAAAATTTAGTTTTAAACACTTAACACATGAGGCCTGTGTTATTATGCTGTTGTATGCATTTTTATGTGTGAGGAAAACATCTGGGAGCGCTAAGAGGAAAAATGGCTGGAGCAGAAGCAAACAGCTCCCCCTCCCATTCTATCACATTCATTCTTTCTGCAGCTGCTTTTGATTTAAAAGAGAGAAACTCCTCATGAATGAGACATACACATGACTGTGTGTCACATGTTCTGGCATCTTGGATATTCCTTGGATATTCCTTGGTAAACTTCCAGATTCTGTAACAACTATTAGCAAAGAGATGCTTACAGCACAAGGAAATAATAATAATAATAATAATAATAATAATAATAATAATAATATTTTTTATTTATATCCCGCCCTCCCCAGCCGAAGCTGGGCTCAGGGCGGCTAACAACAATCAAAATAGTCCAACATTCTAAAAACATTCATTATAAAATTAATTAAATCAAATTAAAATCAAATTAATGGCAACCATCAAGCAAAATTCTGTGCAGATTGCCAGAGGAGGGGGTCAGGCCCTGACCAAAGGCCTGGTGGAACAGCTCTGTCTTGCAGGCCCTGCGGAAGGGGGTCAGGTCCTGCAGGGCCCTAGTCTCTTGTGACAGAGCGTTCCACCAGATTGGAGCCGCGGCCGAGAAAGCCCTGGGTCTAGTTGAGGCCAGCCTAACCTCTGTGGCCTGGGATCTTTAGGATGTTTTTATTTGCAGACCATAAATTTCTCTGTGGGACATACCAGGAGAGGCGGTCCCGTAGGTACGAGGGTCCTAGGCCGTATAGGGCTTTAAAGGTTAAAACCAGCACCTTAAACCTGATCCTGTACTCCACCGGGAGCCAGTGCAGCTGGTATAGTACCGGATGGATATGATCTCGCAGCGAAGACCCCATAAGGAGTCTTGCCACGGCATTCTGCACCCGCTGGAGTTTCTGGGTCAGTCTCAAGGGCAGCCCCACGTAGAGCGAGTTACAATAATCCAGTCTGGATATGCATGTCTATACAGTCACTTTCGAATGCAATGAGAATTACTCCCTGGTAAATAATGGAATTGTAGAGTTGGAAGGGATCTCACGCATCATCTAGTCCAACCCCCTGCAATGCAGGAATCTCAGCTAAAGCATCCATGACAGATGGCCATCCAGCCTCTGCTTTAAAACCTCCAAACTCTCTTCCTAACCTCCCAAGGGAGTCCGTTGCACTGTCAAACAGCTCTTACTGTCAGAAGGTTCTTCCTGATGTTTAGTCTGATGTGTAAGGCACCATCTTAGAATGCAGGGGAAAGCAGATTTTAGGAGTTGTGTAGAGGAGACATTCTCAGACAATAAAAGCAAAACAGTGGGGTTCAGTTTTGAACAACAAATAGGGAAGTTGATATACATGTCGGTAGTGTGTTTTGAAATCCACTTGGCTTTAAAGAAGCAGAACATTTGAAGAGGAAAATGTGAAGGTTGTGTCTTCTGCTTGTAAGCATCATGAGCTCCAAAGCAAAGTAACAGTATGTCATCTTTGACAAAAATACAGCCTAAAATAGGTTTTGAGTAGAAACTTGTGCAAGAGCTCATGCCTGTCCATAGTGTCCCCCTCTCCTGATCCTCATACTTTTAGAAAGGAGGATGTCGGGTTCATTTGCTGCCAAAAACATTGTGAATGTTTCCCTTAATCTTTGGTCAAAGACTGCTTTTTCTCAGTAGTGCTATAAATTGCCAGTACTTCTACTGTAATACTTTTTATTAATTTTAAGTCATGGGACTATGGGAAGGCAAGAGCCATGCTGACCTTATGACTGATGGTTCGTTGTTCAGAGCACTATATTTAAATAAGTTTTGTTCCCATTTGCTTAGATGTCTTTATTGTGGTGTATGTTGTGTTTCCCCCTCCAGGCTCTTCTCACCGCTGTCACGTCCCCGTATATCGAAATTCACGAAGGAACAATTCTTCAGACTGTTAGAACTTGTTACAACATTTATCTAGCCAGTAAAAATCTCATTAATCAAACAACTGCCAAGGCTACTCTCACTCAGATGCTGAATGTCATTTTCACCCGGATGGAAAACCAAGCTGTATGTAGTAAATGTTTATCAATCTGACTTTTATGTACATCATTTAATTGTTATATTACTGCTCCTTCTCCACTGAGCTATTATCATCTGATTCATATTTGTAAGCATGTTGCAGGCTTACAAGCTCCCTCTTCCCCACTTGCATGCCAATTATCTCCTCTCTTTTCTGGTTTGTCTTAACCATAGTTCACCATGACGTCTCAATCAGGCAGACATAGTTAGCATCAACCAGGAATTCCTGCTAAACCATGGTTTGCAAAACTCACTTCAAGCCATGATTTCACATCCTTAATTTGGCGGCAATTCCTAATTTGTGCTAACCATACTGGACCTTGTTCAGACATCAAAGGAAATAGCAAATCAGAAAGAAGAGGAAGGACTCTTTCTCAATTTTGATGTTACATTCTGGTCCTCCAAGCTGTGATTTAGAGTAGGGTGGAGAACCTGTGGTGCTCTAAATGTCGTTGGACTCCCAACACCCCAGCCAGTATGGCCAGTGGTCAGGAATGATGTAGTCCAACAACATTTGAAGAACTACTCTTTTCCCATCCTTGGCTTAGAGAATAAGGACTCTGCTGTGTTGTGAGCTCACAGGTGATCTTTTATCATGAACATTGTATGTGCCCAACTACTTCTTTGTTGTACTGTGGTTTTGCTGTGCTGTGATTCCTCTCCAAATATAAGGAACTTTGCTAGCAAAGACAACTGTCCTTCTTGTTTCAGAGGTTGGATTTAAATTACATAATTTCCTTAAAATCTGTTTTCATTAAATATTTATAGTCTGTACCTTGTAGACTTAAATTTTCTGTGTGATGGAACTCCAAAGTCATCTTGGAAAATAACCCTTACTGTCTTACATAAATGTTAAAACTGAAGGCCTCTGTATTGAGCTGATGCAATAGGAAGGTGTGTGGTTTTTGAAGCATGCTGCATTATTTGGTTCTGCCCCCAATTGAGTATTACTTTGTTATATACCTGATGAATAGAGTATGTTTCTGTCTTTCTTGTTTAGATACAAGAGGGAAGAGACCTGGAAAAATCAAATCAACAAAAACCCCAGTCTCCGATGATTCATAGTGCTTCAGGGTCTCCCAAATTTGGCCGATTGAAATACAGCCAGCATGGAAGCAGACCCTCGACTCCTGTCAAAACAGACTTGACTAATGGTGAGCCTGAAAGAAAAGAAAATGGAGACCAGAAACCAGAGGACAGTTTGACACCTCCTGTATTCGGTAAGAAAGCTTCCTGTATTGGGGCTGACTTAGCTTATCAGCCATAGTTTTATGAGGTCGTGCCCAAGTTTGTTATGTGCCAGTTTCAGCACAAAGATCCTGGTTTAGCTTAAGCTGGAGCGTTGCGTTACATCCAGGGAACTCTGGCATAATATTAGGTAACGGATCAGGAAAATAAGTCAGGATCTGGCACTGAACCTGGGTTCTCTGGTTCAGATGTAGCAGAGAGCTCCAGCTTAATGCAAGGCAGGGCTTTTCTGTTGAATCTGGCATGGGATGGAAGGATAGGGGAGCTATGGTTTGGTAGCATTCAAACAATCTTCCAAGGCTCTACAAAGTAAAGTGATATGTCTACAAGGATAATGCTGATTTACACTTCCTCTTAAGCTACTCTCATATACCTGAGCTGTTACAGCTGGGATGGAGAAGCTATGGGTCCTTCAGATGTTGTTGGATCCTAACATCTGTATTCTCTTACCATTGACCATTTGGGCTAGTGCTGATGGGATCATGAGTCCCACCCTGTTTTATGATATTCCCTTTTAAAATGGTTATGCAGTCACTTTCCTTTTATTGCCTGTATCACTTGCGTGGATGGCGCTGTGGGTTAAACCACAGGGCTTGGTAATCAGAAGGTCAGTGGTTTGAATCCCCGCGATGGGGTGAGCTCCCGTTTCTCGGTCCCTGCTTCTGCCAACCTAGCAGTTTGAAAACAAATCAAAGTGCAAGTAGATAAATAGGTACCGCTCTGGCGGGAAGGTAAATGGCGTTTCCGTGCGCTGCTCTGGTTCACCGAAAGTGGTTTAGTCATGCTGGCCACATGAGCTGGAAGCTGTCTGCGGACAAACGCCGGCTCCCTTGGCCAGTAAAGCGAGATAAGCCCCGCAACCCCAGAGTCGTCCGTGACTGCACCTAACAGTCAGGGATCCCTTTACCTTTACACTTGCCAAAAATGACTCAAATTGCCTCTGATCCCAAACTGTAGTACTTGTTGCTTCATCAAACCTTTCAGCAGCAGGCTGGCTATTTCTCAAAGCCTTGCAGCTCGAAGCAGTGTAATTTATCTGTAGGTATCTCTATCAAATTGCAGCTTTTTGTGCCAAATGTTAGTCTAATGGAATTGGGCATCGTTAAAAAGTATGTTGGATAGGTGAATGGTTGACAAAAAACCATGCAAGGCAATTTTTTTAAAAAACGAATCAATCACAATAAACAACTGCTAGATTTTCCAGCTTATTGGATGCCGTGATTTGTCAAGATAGCTAAAAGCATTCATTTGTGTAGCTATAGGGCAGGTATGGCTCACTTGTGGCCATCTAGATGCTGAACTTCAAGTACTGTTGCTAAATAGGACTCTATTTGTTGAAGACTAATCTACAGATTGCAGCATCAGAAAAAAGAGAGAGAATAAATTTTAATTATGAGACCAAGCTAATTGTGTTAAGATAAAAACAATATTTTCACATAGCGGTAATATTAATCCTGATAATCTCTCTATTAAAATGTAAAATCTTCTATTTTGATTCCTATTTCTTGTTGGCTGAAGTATAATAAGTAGTTTGTCACCTGCTAATAGATCTCACTTCCTAGCTCAAAATCTTGAACATTATCTCTTTTTTTAGTGGATTCTAATTGCCAACATTTATTTTTAAAAGAGCATATAGCAGAAAGTATTGTATTTGGCATCAAATATAAGTTCTTTCAGCTATCATCCATTTGACAGATATTCTAGGAAATGATTGACATATTGGCCCAACTTAATAATAATTGACTGCACCAAAACTGATATTTTTTTCTAGGATGACTGAAGTAAATACTCTGAATCCCAAATATTTGTTCCCATGTGTCTTTCAGTGGGAAGTAAAAATTCTACAGTGGTGGGACTTGTTTAATAGCCATTGTAGCCCTATTTTACTGATACAAACACAGTTTTAGCCTTTGAAACTGACACCAGGTGAGTCTAAGTGCCTTGGTGTTCTACAAAGCATTCTCTGACATAGCAATGTTACCATACTGTGCTACTTGATTCTTCAGCCTTGTGAACAGATTGATCAAAATGGTTTTTCAGGTGACTTCCATAATAGCTAAGAACCACTGGAGCTTAGCTATCCTTAAAAGAGGAGCGCAGAGCAGAATCAAATTGCCGCTAAGATCTAGCTCAAAATATAACACGCTATCTAGTGAACTGACTTCCTGCTATGGAGAGGCTCTGTTAAGGCCTGGCTCGGGTCTCAATTTGGCCCAAGTGGCAGTTTTCCCCACAGCCATCTCATGTCCTATGTCCAGGTGAAGATGCATTTGCAAGGAACATTTGGAAGCCTTAAAATGTTTTTGATAGTTCCTTGGCAAGTCAGGCTTGCTGTCAGTGCCGATCAGTTAATTGGTGGTGACAACAGACCTGCTGGAATCGGCTGCTGTGTAGAGTTCCCCATTGGAAACTCTATAATTCTGTCCATAAGTTCCCATAGCAAGCTTGCTGTAAATGTCAAACAGCTTTAGGGGCTCCTGTGTGAAATAAGTCTAAATATCTCTAATCAGCTTTTCCTAACCAGGGCTTTGTGCTCTGTGTGTGTATACGTACACACACACACACACACACACAAAATATATAATAAACCTAATCTCTGATCTTATGCAAATTGTTGAAACCATCTTTTAAAAGAGAAGGCTAAATCGCAACATTTTTCAAATGACTTATTGATATATGTTTTATCAGAAGAAGAAACTGATGAAGGCAAAGAAATTGTTAAAGGAATCTTGGAGGATGTGGTGACATCTGCAGTTAGAGGTAAAATTTCTTTGGGGAAGTCTCTGTCTTTCTTCATCCCTTTCCTAAGAGATTGACTCATTCTTAAAACCTTTCCTCCAAGACTACAAATCCTGAGAAACGTATATTAGAGTTCTGTGCAGGAGTAGCATTAGTGACTTGCCACCGATAGGATTCTATATCTACTAATCTCCCATATATAAGATAGGATAAGTACTATCTAATTGTTTAGCAGTACTTTCCCCCCTTTCTTTTAGCTGGTGTGAATGAGATTATATATTGAGGATGCTGTTTATAAAAAACATACTGCATTCCCCCCCCCCCTCCTGCAGCTTCTTTAGAAGAAGAAATGAAAAAGCTGTCTCTTCCTGAATCGGTTAGGATTTTATCTGACTTGGCAAGTGCAGTTCCTGCCTCTCCTGGTGGTATTAATGAAAACACACAAGCAAATGGAATTCCGGATGATAGACAGTCTGTCTCCTCCACGGATAATCTGGTAGGAGATTTAAGTGTACAGTAAACGTAATGCAAAGCTCCTAACATTCTGAGAGTAATTGGTAGGAGATCAGTTGGACCACAGGATACTCACACACCATAATGTGTGAAAGGACATATCCCCACTACTTTAATAGATTTTCCATAGAAATGTGATTTGGGTACATATTATCATTTAGTATGAAGCTTAATATAATATGAAGCTTATATGACAATCCTTATTCAGTCTTGTTCTTGAACGCAAAGCCTTACTTTAACAGGGCTGTAAAATAAAAAAGCTGCTTGAGACGAAGTAGGACCTTTAGTCAATCTACCTCAGTTTTATGTGCAGTGACAAACAGCAACTTTCCAGGCCTATGTGGAGAAGCCAGGGATTGAACATACGACCTTCTGCATGCAGACCATGTGTTCTACTGAGCTGTAGCCCTTCTGTAGTGGAATGGTTAAGGCTTCATTGTTTTCTACGTGCAATTTATTTTGCAGGGGGCTGTTGTGCTTAATGTAACCAAATCTGGCAATATACGCAGTTTTCCTTCTATTCAAACAACTGCATTTGAGTGCAACACTAGACCTTGGTTGAATATTATGAGACTGAGCCTGCATGAGCCATGGACTTAAGCACCTCTTTCCTCTTTTGGCATGGCAATACGATCAGAAGCATCTGCTTCTTTTTAGAAGAGTTAATAGTTGGGGGGAAACAGCTTCATAAACTATGGTTTGAAGGTGGCTGTGTTTCAAGAAACCATAATTAAGATTTATCAGTGTTTGTCTGAGTCCAGACATCATAATAAGCTGTGCTTAATTTGAAGTGCATGCCTCAGAACTCAAGACTTGCAGCCATGCGAGAGAGGAGTGCATAGCCCAAGGCTTACACAGGCTTGATCCCATAATCATGGTGCAGCATTACATCTGAGCAAGACTTTTATTTCCTTTTTAAAACTGATCTCAACAAAACTTAAGTGTAATTCAAATGCCACTTGTTCATATGTGTTTGTGGCTGAATCAAAACTAATTCTTTTGTTTCTTTGTCTAGGAAACTGATGTACCTGGACCTCAGGCAGCTGCCAGATTCTCCCATATCCTTCAGAAGGATGCCTTCCTTGTGTTTCGGTCATTGTGCAAGCTTTCGATGAAACCGCTTGGTGATGGGCCTCCAGATCCCAAGTAAAAAAGAAAATATTACATTTATTGATTTGTACACTGTCCAGAATGAGACCTGAAGTAACACAGTTAAAAATGCATTCGTAATTTAATTAGCTATCAAGCTGCATGTATGGTTGCTTTGGTGTATAGTATATTGTAGCATTACTTATCTTGGGTGTAAACCTTCCTCATTTATGAAACTGCTAAGTCATGTTTTTCTAAAGTCATCCATGATTGCTGGACCACGTCTGAATTTTGAGACATGCCCAAGAGAACAGCTGCATGCCTTGACTTCAAAGAGACACAAAACATATTATTCTCTCCTCTGCAGCAGAGGGAGACTAACTGTGTGTATAGGTTCACTACTTGATTTGTACATTTGCTGTCAAGTAAGATTTGTGTGTGTGAGAGAGAGTGAAATGTAAGTTGTCGAGATGCCAGAAGGCTCAGGGCTGTGATATGATTCCGGCTGATAGAAATTGCTGTATTTCTTGTGCTGGGAAATGGATGAAGGTTCAAAGGGATTCAGCATCTTTAAGGGGCATGATAAAGTTTGATGCCTTCAGTGGAACTAAATGACCCTCAAGCATTGTTAGCATGCAATGCTGTCCAGGGTGTGTGAGTGTGTGTCTTATTACAAAGGAAAGGAAAGGTTTGTTAAGTGTGGTGAAATCATCTAAAAACTACTCTCTCATGAACATTGAAAGACAATCAAATGTTTTAGTACATCAGACAAGCTCTATAGTCAATGTTGCATCCTCCACACACATACACCCGGCCCGATTCTATGCACTGCCACTAACATCACTCCTGACCCTTGGCTATGTTGGTTAGGTCTGACTGGAATTGGAGTCCATGAGATCTGGAGGACATCATGTAGAGCAACCTTTACTCTTATAACATACAAAGAGCTTATAACAAGATATTGTTTTGACTCTGTTCTTCTGCTTACTATTTTTAGATCCCATGAACTACGCTCTAAAATAGTGTCTCTCCAGCTGTTGCTTTCGGTTTTGCAAAATGCTGGTCCGGTCTTCAGGACACATGAAATGTTTATAAATGCAATCAAGCAATACCTCTGTGTAGCATTATCTAAAAATGGAGTATCCTCCGTTCCTGACGTCTTTGAGCTCTCCCTTGCCATCTTCCTCACCCTTCTCTCAAACTTTAAGACCCATTTGAAAATGCAGATTGAGGTAAGAAGGTTTTGTTTTTTTCTCTTGCTTCAAATGCTTGATACTCTCCTTAAGTTCAGCTCAATAGTAATATGAAACTGCCTCTGCATATGGATCATGAATCAACCCTGTATGTTCTGTATTTGAGTGTGTGTGTGTGTGTGTTCAGAATTTTTAACGATATCCTTGGAATGTATGCCTGGGGTACAGACCTTGCACCTACTTTTCCTATTTGTATTCAACAGGTATTTTTCAAAGAGATCTTCCTGAACATTTTAGAAACCTCTTCCAGTTCCTTTGAGCACAAATGGATGGTAATTCAGACCTTGACTAGAATTTCTGCAGGTAATTTTATAACATCATCAAGAAATTTTCCTTTTCTGCTTGTTTAGAATATCAAGAATGAACAGAAGAAGTAAGTATAGGCATACTGTATAGAAGTGATAACAAAATAAATATATCAAAGGGCCATGAGGCAACACATCCACAAACACCATACACACTAAAAATATTAGTCTGGGCACTTTTTTGTTGAAATTGTTGGAATGTGACCCCCAGAGTGTGTACCTGAAGTATTTCCCAAACGTAGTTGCTAAGACCATTATGCACCACAATGCATCCCTGCACTATGAGGTTGGTGGAGCCCAGGAGAAACAAGAGGGAATGAGAAGTACAGTAGCCCTGTGAAAATGTCAGGTGGAGCAGGAGGAAATAAAAGCAGCTAATGTAGGTGTCTTTCACTGTGCTAAGTGTTTTGCTGTATTTATCCCTGTAACTAGTGGGAAGTCTGCTAAAAACTGGTGGTGACTGGTTCAAGGTAATCAATCCACTGTGCTTTTCTGGCTACGCAGGGACTCTCTCGTGTCCAGTTCAACCAATGTCCAGTTCAGCCAAAGGGCAGACACTGGAGGCCTTTGGAGTATAGAGGCAAAGTAGCGGTGGGAAAAGGGGTCTTCAAGAGGTTTGGCTGCCAACTGGGTATTTCGTGCCTTCCAGCAGTGGCTGGTGGGGTGGGGTGGAGCTTCCTTCCTGACTCCAAAATTGCTTGTTACCTGGATGTGGCAGGCATGGGGCATTGCTGTGATAAGGTCAGAGTTGCACAGATGCACCATCGGAGCAAGCTCGGCTCTCTCACCAGTGCATATGCACAGCCCTAGTCTTGCTTTTTGCTACTAGTGCAGACCTTTTTTGATGTGGGGGAAATAGTTCAGAAAATGTAACCCAGCTCTGATATAATAATGCAATCAATGGCTTGTATTATCCCTTCCTCACCCTTTTCCCCAGTACGTTTCATAGGTATTAAATGTGGAGGGCGGGGATCCTGTCACAATAGTCTGTTGTCTGCATACATTGTTCCCAGACAACTCAATTTTCATAATCTAATTTTTGTTTTGTTTTGTTTTAGATGCTCAGTGTGTAGTGGACATATATGTGAACTATGACTGTGATTTGAATGCTGCTAATATTTTTGAACGGCTAGTAAATGACTTATCTAAAATTGCCCAGGGAAGGAGTGGACATGAGTTAGGCATGACACCGCTGCAGGTAAGACTCATCCATGCAATTCCCACTGTGTTCAGTTCAGTTCATATTGGCAGCCTTGTATTAGTATCTTGTATGTGTTCCATCCAATTGTCTATTTGCTCACAAAGAGTTTAGGAGTGCACCTAGTTTCATGACAATCGAACATGGAGCCAAACTTGAGTAGAAGTGTAAAGCAATGCCCTTGGAGATAACTCAGAAACTGCTCCAAAATGCAGCAGCCAGATTACTGGTTGGGTTTCCATTTAGAGCTCGCATAATCTCAATTTTTAAAAAGCTGCATCAGTTATCGCAAGCTTCCTCAAACTCGGCCCTCCAGATGTTTTTGGCCTACAACTCCCATGATCCCTAGCTAGCATGGCCAGTGGTCAGGGATGATGGGAATTGTAGTCTCAAAACATCTGGAGGGCCGAGTTTGAGGAAGCCTGAGTTATCGGTTTGTTCCCAAACCAAATTCCAAGTATTTGCAGTAGCATTTAAAGGCAAAAACAACTTAGGCCCCAAATAGCTGAAAGGCTATGGCTTTTTTGTTTTTGTTTTTAATATTCTGAGGTTCCAAAGATCTCGACCTGTTTACATCGTAATTGTTCTTTCTCCACATATTTTGTGCACAGGAACTAAGCCTACGGAAGAAAGGTCTTGAATGTTTGGTCTCTATATTAAAGTGCATGGTAGAATGGAGCAAAGACCTATATGTGAACCCCAACCATCAGGCCAGCGTTGGTGAGAAAGCAGTCCTTTTCTGTATCCAAAACCTTACTAAAAATAGCTGGAAGCTGGAGTGAAATGATTTGTGGCTTCGTACATGTTACCTAAAGCAGGCTTCGTATTTTAGGCCTTGTATTATCATAGAATTAGAATTTTCTGGTGCAGGTTTTGTGACTTTTTAATATCGGGGGATTGCCAGTGAATAATTAAGAACATAAGAAGAGCCCTCCTTGATCAGGCCAAAGTCCAGCATCCCATTCCCACCAGCTGCTTATTGGAAGCCCACAAGCAGGCCCTGAACGCAATAGCACCCTCCCCACTTGCTTTCGTGTATTATCAAGATGAAAGATCCCTTTGTTATCGGGCAACTGTGGCTCTTTATCTAGATCAGAGGTGGGAAACTGGCCAGCCCCCTGTGGGCCATTTTTGACAGATGGGCATGGCAACCCATGTCAATCATACAACGTCAGGTAGTATGAATCTCAGCCCGTGGCAACTGGTAGAGGTCTGTATCTGATCCTAGTGCCGTGGGGCTACTGTGTTTTATCTCCAATCTTTGCACTGTGGTGCCTAGAACTAAGATCATTTGTCTCCAGTCTTGGCACTTAATGCTTGGATTGGAGATCACAGGTGTCCATGCATGATGTCATATGACATCAGCTGACTGACAGGTGGGCATCCTTTGCCCAGAATGGTCTCTGGGTCAGATTCAGAGTACCTCAATACTCCCTGCAGGAAGACAACTTCTGGTGGGAAACTTGGAAGATAGTGGCTGGGTGTATTGGCTGACCTCTTGAGCTGTGTCTAAGACCACAAGGCTGGTGTGAGTGTCCGTCCATTTGCTTTTACTTACGCATTATTTTGGAATATGTGTTTACGTCCCTTTTCTTACATGCAGGTCCAGACAAGCCTTCAGAACATGAAATGGGGGAAGTCAAATGTTTAGATATTGGGGGAAGAAGAAGTAGCGCAAGCTCCTTAGATTCAACAGTCTCCTCTGGAGTTGGAAGTGTTGGCACCCAGACTGCTGTCCCTGATGATCCTGAACAATTTGAGGTGATCAAGCAACAAAAAGAGATAATTGAGCACGGGATTGAACTGTGAGTTGAACCTATTGCTAAAATAGCTTTAAAATGGCTTTGCTAATCGAACTTTTTAACTTTTTACTGCTTTATTTGCTGTGCATATTAACAGTGAAAATAAAAGTAAGTACCAAGCAATCAACAAGAGTTGAACTTCAGATTGGTGCCAAATAATTTATTGCATTGAGTGTTTGGCATTTGTATTCATTCAGTAAATTTCCCATTTTTCAGAATACGTAAGAATGCAAATGTGAACTTTAATCCGTTTTAGTATTTTAACTTCTTGTATCTTTTAATGTACTGTAATTTTTTTCCAGATTTTATGATTTTATATTTGAAAAAACCCTAGAGTGGCTTACAAAATGAAGCAGTGCATACATTTTAGGAAATATATAAATGTTCAGCAAAGATTGTTGAACATTTCTGTTTAGTTGATTTAACACTTCTGTGCCTGCTGAGCCAATTCCATCCAACTGAGCAATATGTTAAAATTAGTAACTCCTTCCCATTTGTTTTGTCCATTCTTACAACTTGTAAAACTCCCTTTAAAAGGAACACCCACTTTCTGTTTTTTGTGACTACATTAGCCATTAATATACCTTAAAATTATACAGTGCTGTCAATATATTTCTATATGAAGTCCTGGGATTTCCAGTTCAGGTTTAACTCTGGTTTGTAGTTCATAAGTTTTTAACTGTACATTTTAGAAAGGGGCCTGCTAGGGCTGCAAGAGGAAGTCAAAATATAATAAAATTAATAACAATTATGCTAAACCTAATTGTTTTCTGTTATTTTCTGTCAGAGTTTGAGAGTCCAGGAGACTGTTTTTCTGCATCAGATTGATCTATCCTTTTCCTCCTTGTCCTGTCTCTAAACTATAGGTTTAATAAAAAGTCCAAGAGAGGACTGCAGTATTTGCAGGAACAGGGAATGCTTGGAGTAACAGCAGAAGACATAGCACAGTTTCTGCACCAAGAAGAGCGCCTGAGTTCTGTAAGGCTGAATCTTACATTGTTCAAAAACCACATGCTTTTGTTAATGCTATACACATACATGCTTTTCACAGCTGTTTCCATGTGGAGATGTGAGTGTGTAAATATCACACTAATGAGGCTTTTGGTGGCTTTTCGGGACCAGGCACTGATAACCAGATTGACAGCTAATGCTACTTAATGGAGTGACAAATGTCCTTAATCACTCCATTATAATTAATTAAATTTGTATATGCCTTTCATTCAGAGATCACAGGGCGGTTCACAACATAAAGTGAACATGATGGTGAAACATGATGATTTTGGAATTTAGTATATTTGGAATGTAAGGGGAAATTATCAAAGTTGCTACCTTTACAATATTTCATACATTTCTCTTTCTTTCTTTGCTTTGTTTCCTGTTAGAGCCAGGTGGGAGAATTTCTGGGGGACAGTAACAAGTTTAACAAGGAAGTGATGTACGCCTACGTAGACCTGCTTGATTTCTGCGGGAAAGACTTTGTCTCTGCTTTGCGCATATTTCTGGAAGGATTTCGGTTACCTGGTGAAGCTCAGAAGATTGACAGACTAATGGAAAAGTTTGCTGCTAGATATATTGAATGCAACCAAGGGTAACTTGAAAGATATTGGACAAATCATAATAGAAATGAGTGCATTTTTGGAAGCAGCGGTTGGGAGAAGATATAGTTTAGTAAGACGAGCCAGGTAGCCTTACTCATCCAGCTCACCAAGCAAAAGCAATTTGTAGAATACCATGCGTAGAATACCATATTATTAAAAAATAGGATACGGCTGACATATTCTAAAAGCAAAACCTTTCTGTAGCCAGACCATAGAATCCTAAGAAAATTAGGGAAGTGTATTTGTTCCTTAAGGGAGAACTGATTCATAAGCTGATGTTGCTATTCTGGGGTCAAACTAGATGAGACACCATTTAAGCAATTGGCAGTGGCCGTATATTCCAGGCATTGCGTCAGGGCTTGGGGGGCTGAACCAGATTGGGACTCCTAACTTTTAGCATCCTCAACACCTTGTTTTTATTATATATGAGAATTTTCCCCGCCCCAATCAATTAGAACTTGGCTGCAACTTTGAAATAAACCAACTGGAAGCCGGACTTGATTAATACTTCAAACAGGACCACCTTACACAGAATAAGTTCACGTGTTCCTGACATAGCTTAAGTCACCTATCCAGTAGGAATGTTTAAGGCTCTTTATTATTTACACACATACACTTACATCATGAACATTATGTTTCAGTTCCAGTAAAAAATGATATTAAAAACAGTAGAAAAATATAGTAGATTTAAAGCATTTTCTTCTATTCCCACTCTCTTCCTGGCAATTTGTGCAATGATAATTTAATATCTTAAAAACAAAGCATTTTTCCCCTTCATCCTCAAAACTCTAGGTCTAAAAATAAATTTAAAACTAATTGTTTCCTTTCCACCTGCCTCGCCTCAAGGCACTCATTTTTTCCTGACTGACATTATTTCCAGTGTTTCAGAACAATCAAGGTCAGTGATTAGGCCTCAGACAGGGCAAGGGTGCACAGAGAATGCTGAAACACAAAATTCAGAGACAGACAAACCATGTTCCTTGCTCTCATTTCGGTCAGGTCAGGACAATTACCATTTTTTCTGATGGAAAACTGGTAAGGGGTATCACACCTGAATTACCTTCTTTTTTTCTTTTTCTTTTTAAAAGCCATTCATACAATCAGTAATTGCCTGAATGGCACTGCATCTAGTTTGACCCTTGATTACTGGGGAGGCAGTGGATTTGGAAGAGCTCAGGAAGAATCTGGCTGTTGGTTCCTAGTGCTAGATATTCTGCAAGCATAGCTATTTTCTGGATGAACACGGTGATAATTGTCCTACTTGGCAGTTCCCTGTTGATATTTTGCCAAATTGTTATGGACTCCGGAGCAGTTTATAGTCACAGCTCAATGAACAGCATCTACATTTCAGTAGGAAATGCTATAATAGAGTTTCTAATGGTGTTTTGAAAATGCACACATGAAGAGATGATAATAACAAGACCTAGGATTCTAAAAAACCTTCTTTTCTTTTCCAGTCAAATTCTGTTTGCTAGTGCCGACACAGCTTACGTTCTAGCATATTCTATTATAATGTTGACAACAGACTTGCATAGTCCCCAGGTATGTATGTATCTATATAATGATACAGAATGGTTGCAAATGGGCTTCTACATAACTCAAAACTTCTTTACCAGCTTTTGACTGTTTTGCCATAACAGGTGAAGAATAAGATGACGAAAGAGCAATATATAAAAATGAATCGTGGGATCAATGACAGCAAAGACCTCCCAGAAGAGTATTTATCTACTATCTATGATGAAATAGAAGGGAAGAAAATTGCAATGAAGGACGCGAAAGAATATGCAATCACACCAAAATCTACTAAGCCAAGTATGATGTTTTAACCCCGAACCCTCAATAATCCTAGGCTTTTGGTTTAGTATGTTTTCCTTGTTCAACTTGCTAACTTCCTATTGTTGGCACAGAGGATACTTCGAATAACCAAGGCGGTATAGTGGACAGAGGATATTGCCTAAGGAAGTCTGGGTTCAGATCCTTGCTCTGGCATCACTTGGATCACTTTGGGCCAGTGTATCTTTTAGCCACAGCTGCCTCAGAAAGTTGTTGTGAGGGTGAAACAGTCTTAACTTATATGCTGCCTGTCTGGGCTTCTTGGAGGAGGAGCTGGTTCCAGATGATGTGGAAACAAGAGAAATAGTCTGTTGCTGGTCTGGCTGACCTTGCATTGGAGCAGGTGCTTTAGACTTGGCAGGCTTCCTTTCCTGCCCCAAATTCCCCTTCAAAAATTTTGGACTACAACTCCCATCATCCCACCATGCCTATTGACCATCCTGACTGGGGCTGGTTGCAAGTTGTTGTTCCAAACATCTGGAGGACACCAGGGTTGTCCCAGGCCTATGATTCTGTGTTCGCTGAATGTTCAGCAGCACACCTCTGTTTACCTGGTGGAGTTAGGTGGGAGATAGTTTCAAGCTGACATATAAAGTCCTTTTACTTCATGCTGTCTGTAGAAGATTGAAATGAGATAAACAGCCTTCTCCTGTACTAATCTACTCAGTATTAAGTCCCACGGAGTCCAAGAGGACTTGCTCCCAGATACATGTATGTAGGATTGCAGCCTAAAAGTCAAACCACTGCCACAGGAAAGAGAAAGTACAGGAAGATAGCTGCTTAAAACAGATGATCTCTTCTTAATGCAAAGCTCAGTTGAGGAGGCTCAGATGAGGGGAAGGAGATTCTTGTGGCTGCCTCAGAGGAAAGCTTCACTGGCATGTTAAGCTGCTCACCCTGCTGGGTGAAGTCATTCCTATGGGCTGGGATTAAGAAAACTGTAGTCACAGGGACGCGGGTGGCGCTGTGGGTAAAACCTCAGCGCCTAGGACTTGCCGATCACATGGTCGGCGGTTTGAATCCCCGTGGCGGGGTGCGCTCCCGTCGTTGGGTCCCAGCTCCTGCCCACCTAGCAGTTCGAAAGCACCTCCGGGTGCAAGTAGATAAATAGGGACCGCTTACCAGTGGGAAGGTAAACGGCGTTCCGTGTGCTGCGCTGGCTCGCCAGATGCAGCTTGTCACGCTGGCCACGTGACCCGGAAGTGTCTGCGGACAGCACTGGCTCCCGGCCTATAGAGTGAGATGAGCGCACAACCCTAGAGTCTGGCAAGACTGGCCCGTACGGGCAGGGGTACCTTTACCTTTACCTTTAGTCACTGAGTGGTCACTCTTCCCACATCATCATCATCATCATCATCATTTTATTTGTATGCCACCTTTCCACAGTTTAAACAATTCTCAAGGCGGCTTAGAATATGGAAAGATTTACATAGTTACAAACATAGCAAAATAGTCATAAATAAAACACATCAAAACTTCATAACCACACTGAACAATTTCCACATAAAAATTAAGATACAAAAAATTAATATCAATAAAGGCAAAAACTCCCAACAAAACTTTCCCCAAAATACCCCATCAAGTGTCTCCGTTCCCTTGGGGATGTCTTTTTCTGCACCCCCTCCTCCCATCACGATCCAGATAAAGCAGTAGTAATGGTAGTAACAGTAAAGCATATTACGTATGGTTGGGTCTAAGTGAACATTGGTAACAGTCTTCTGTTACCTCCTTCAAAAAGCTGTACTGGGAGCTGTGGCAGCAGAACAGCACTGACAGCAACCGTTGCACACTCAAACACTACAGGATTTCTTCACATTAAAGTAACAAACGTAATTGTGTCAGTTCTTTTCCCCACTTCTGCAACAGGGTAAAAAAGGTCAAAATGAAGCAGCCCCAAAAGCCTTCTTTTCTTGCTACACCTGCTTGGGGCCAGCCAGAGTAACACAACTTGAATAGTGGGTCATTTGCCACTTCTAAAATGGCAGATAAGGTTGAATCAGCACTGGTAAACATCATGACTTCATCAAGGAGTAAGAGTATAATTGTTATAATGTTTAACTGAAACTGAGAGGTTCTGAAGGAATGATATGGTCTGAGTATGAAATGTATGATTTAGATTGGTCTTTTCTGGGAAGTGAAACAGAAACATAATGAAAATGAATTTATTATATCAGTATAATAATGAAAATGAATTTATTATATCCTCAGTATTTAATATGTTCAATTATGCATGGATTTCTTAAGTTGCACATAATTTTCATGGTGGATATGGGAAGAAGGATTTGTTTTTTAAAGACTACATACTCTTGATTTGTCTGGTCTGGAATGTGGCGTAGGTCTGCCAAAAGGTATTTAATGCAGCTTTGTGGGGGGTTTGGGTTTTGTTTTTCTTAGATGTAGCCAGTGAGAAGCAGCGAAGGTTGTTGTACAACCTGGAGATGGAGCAAATGGCAAAGACCGCTAAAGCTCTAATGGAGGCAGTGAGCCATGCAAAGGCACCTTTTACTAGTGCAACTCACCTGGATCATGTCAGGCCCATGTTCAAAGTGAGTATGGAACTGAAGTCATGGAAACCAGAGGTCAGACTTCCTAAGCATCCTTTTGTCTTGGGACCATATTTGCACAGCTTTCATTTAAGAAACAGTGGGTTTGTGGGGTTGTGCAGTGATAGACTTAACATGTGTGAAATAACAGAGGGGAGAAGGTACAGTCAGAAGATAGTAAAAAATATTGTAATGTTCCTGGTCTATGTCACATGACATACGGCAGTTCCTTTTTTACTTGAGTTATGTCTACATTAAATAACTTTATGGGGCAAAATATGGTTGGGTTAAAAAAGCCAAATTGACTAAAGCCTCCCCCTTCTTCCTCTCCCTGTCCTTTTTTTAATAGCTTGTGTGGACTCCGTTACTGGCTGCTTATAGTGTGGGTCTTCAGAACTGTGATGACACTGAAGTTGCATCATTATGCTTGGAAGGAATACGCTGTGCCATCCGAATAGCCTGCATTTTTGGCATGCAGGTTGGTATAGAGTAGGCTTGCTGTATGTAGTAAGGGTGTGCAAAAAGAGTTGTATGAATCCTCAACCCAGGAACCAAAGCCATCTGTCAGATTTGGGGCTTGTTTGAGCCAAAGCAAGATCTCTCCAAAATGCACACTGAACTTGAGGTCTTCAGGGCGCTTCAGAGATTTTGATGTTTAGAAAACACTGCAGAATATCCACCCTATTCCCTTTTCACCTGCTTTAAGAGATTATTCCATCCACAGAACTCTTTCTTGTCTGGAGTCACATGCCATCACTGAGTAACATGCCATCTTCACTCCATGTGCTTATTTCCTGAGATACATGTTTTTAGCGGGAGTGGTGGGGGTGAGGAATGCAACATGCCTGTCTTTTACCATGGTTTATTTCTGCTTCTGAATTTTCCTTCTTGCATTTTAGCTTGAACGAGATGCTTATGTGCAGGCACTTGCCCGCTTTTCCTTGTTGACTGCCAGCTCCAGCATCACAGAAATGAAACAGAAAAACATAGATACAATTAAGACTCTCATTACAGTGGCCCACACTGATGGCAACTACCTTGGAAATTCCTGGCATGAGGTAAGAAAGCACATGCGCCTTTGCTGTGTGCTGTCAATTTTGAAGAAGTCTTACTGTATCTGACTGATCTGCTGATACAGGTTCTACATATTCATACATTTCTGTAGTCTCAGAATTGATGCAGAAAACCTCTCATTGCGTTTATATGTGGAACTAATCTCAGTGGGGCTTGCATTTGGCACCAAATTTTAACAGTGCCAAATAAAAGTCCTGCTTTCCAAAGAGCAATTGGAATTGCATTCTGATATTCTAGGTGGTTCCTTTGAAGCTGTGTCTTTCTCTGCCCCACACTTGACATAATATATGACGACATGTATGGGGTGGGTGTGGCTTGGGGAAAACAGTCTCGCTGGGTCTAATGAGACCTGTGAGCTAGACGTTCTCCACTGCTAAGGTACACAAAGCAATTCTGTAAATGTGCCCTGCTCAATGCCAATCCTAGGAAAAGTGAATTTCAAGACAGCATCAACTTTTCTGGGATATGGGGGTTTAAGGTTCCTTGAGATGGGCTTGTCAAAAGAAACCAAACATTTCTTTCTCCATAACTGCCTTCCACTTTTCAAAATGGCTTATCTATTTCCTTAAAGTGCTAATTGGCTCTGTCTGCTAGACAGAGGACCCACAATGAAGAATGAAATCCTCTCTACCTGCCCAACTATATATTAGGTGAATTGTAATTCCAAGGGTTTAATCTAGCTGGTCCTGAATTAGCATTGCAAATTTAATCCTGCCGCCCCATGACTTTAATGGGTCAATGTGCCAAGAGCTATATTTTGGGGAAGAAGGGATTGTGGCTTAGTGGTGTTGCAAGCAAGAAGTCTCAGTTTCAGTCCCTGGCATTTCCAATTAAAATGATCGGGTAGGAAACTCCTTTGGCTGAGAACCCAAAGAGCTGCAGCCATCCATAGTAGACAGGAATTGGCTAAATGGACAACATCGCCTGGATTGCATACACATGTCAGAACTGCAGTTTTTGAAGTGGAGCAGATTCCACAGCCGGAGTGGAACATTGAGTGCATGCACAGCAATTCCTTAGCATTAGAAGTCAATGGGGATGTGTCTGACGACGTGGAGTGTGGCATTTGCATTGGAGGCATTTTCTTGGTTCTGCAATCTGTAGCTGCTGACTTCAGTACTGAAATGCACATTTGTTTTCATTAGATCTTGAAATGTATCAGCCAGCTGGAACTAGCACAGCTCATAGGGACTGGAGTTAAAACACGCTACCTGTCTGGATCTGGGCGCGAAAGAGAAGGGAGCCTCAAAGGCTTCACATCTGGAGGAGAAGAGTTCATGGGTCTTGGACTAGGTGAGAAGATTAGCCTTGACTCTGTCTGTTCTCATGCCTAAGGATCCAGGTTAATTAAATAAAGGCATTTGTCATCATAACAAATTACCTGTTTCTTGATTTCAGACTGCTTTAACCTTAAAGACCCTCTGTAAAATGTAATTAATGGCAGTGGCTCGTTGAATTGCTTGTTTGGAAATAAGAAACAAGGGTAGATGATTAATCATATATAGCTCATGCAGGGTGATATATTTATTCATGTCATTTTGGGAACAGGAAATAAAGCTTTCCTTTACTATTGTATCACATACAATACAGTATTTTGTAAGAGGACCACTTTGGTGGGTGAATTCTCAGACCGCTAGATGCTGTTATTCTTTGATCCTGTTCCTTTGATTTTATAGTCTATAATTCAACTGGTATTGGTAGTTCACTGATAGTAATATATTTCATATTAGATTTAACAATTATTGTTGGTTTCTTCCTAACTAGGTAACTTCGTTGGTGGAGGTGTTGATAGAAGGCAAATAGCCAGTATTCAGGAATCTGTGGGAGAAACCAGTTCGCAAAGTGTGGTGGTGGCAGTAGACAGGTATTACAGTGACCTTTAAAAAAATAATGAAATATTGAAAGGCTTACTATCACTATTATCACAACAGGCTGTGGCACAGGTTTTTAGATACAAACCATAATTTTAACTCAAGCTTATAAAATTAGCAGTTTCCTGGTCTCTGATGCAGAGTAGTTAAAGATACAGTGGTGCCCCGCAAGACGAAATTAATTCGTTCCGCAATTTTTGTCGTCTAGCGAATTTTTCGTCTTGCGAAGCACGAAATCCCATAGGAATGCATTGAAAATCAATTAATGCGTTCCTATGGTCAAAAAAAGTCCAAACAAAGCCAAATTTGGTACAACAACAGTTTATTAACTGCTCTTTAAAGTCACACATACTGTAAAGAGCAGTTCAAAAATTGAAGGGAAAATAAATTAACTTTATAAACAAAACATGTCTTTGTTTTTAGACAAAGAAAACAAAGTCGCGAGACGTTTTCGTCTTGCGAAGCAAGCCCATAGGGGAAATTCGTCTTGCGAGGCAAATCGAAAACGGAAAAACCTTTCGTCTAGCGAGTTTTTTGTCTTGCGAGGCATTCGTCTTGCGAGGTACCACTGTACCAAAGAAAGGGATTGAATGGGGATCAGAAGTTGGGACTTAAGAGCAGAGAAATTGTCTTTGCTATTGTTGGATGCCCCTGGCCTGCCCCTCTTAAAAACAGCATGGCACATTTTACCCTTCCATAATTAGTTAGGAGTTGCATGAAGTGAATATTTTTCTATTGTAATTATTGGTATGATTTTTATATACACATATATATACACATTTACACATATACATATAGTTTTAAATTCTGTCAATGTTTAATTGTTTTTAATTATTGTTTCTTCTATGCTTTTAACAGTTCCTATTTTTTTCTGTATGTTGCCTTGAGCCCCATCAGTAAAAACAGTGTTCTTCATTCTAGCATCACATAAATTTACGATAATATGTAATGGGCTTTCCTAATGTTCTGCATCTTGAGAATTAACTCTATATCTCAAATTATCCCATAGAATATTTACAGGTTCAACCAGACTGGATGGAAATGCAATAGGTATGTATGTTGGGGGTGGGGGTGGGGAATACCCTAAGGCAAATAATAATTGCTTTGTACCATTTCAGGCTTATTGACATGTTTGGTCTCAAAATTTTCAGTGGACTTCGTTCGGTGGTTGTGTGCTGTTTCCATGGATGAGTTAGCTTCCCCTCACCATCCACGCATGTTCAGCTTGCAGAAGATTGTTGAGATCTCCTATTACAACATGAACAGAATTAGGCTGCAGTGGTCCAGGATATGGCACGTCATTGGAGATCATTTCAATAAGGTATTTCAGCATTTGAAACCTGTTTCCCTTTCTGGTTCAAACACCAAGGCTAGCATGCACACAACTGCTTCATTTCAAGACCCATCAAATTTACATGGCAAACTTTGATGGCATCAAATGAAATATAGACTTAGATTGAACAAGATGGACTTGGAATCCACTCTGCCCACACTACTAGGTAGAAAAATATTGCCGGCAGGTCCTATATAAAGCTTGACTGGCAAAACTGCAACTCTGCAAGGCACACTCTTTGTTATTAGGAAGATCCAAGGGGCCTGAAGGTAACGTGCAGCACTTGGGCAAAATTACAGACCATTTTTAGCATAGACACCAATTTCCGTTGGACATGACTTATTTCTTGGCCAGACCTCATGAGTTACACAAACTTGGAATTTGGATGATCCCAAATATGGAATTGAACAGTGTTATGAAAACGTGTTAAGCCTGTAAGAAGAAACAAAAAGTTTAAGAAGTTGAAAGCCCTTTAAGGTGTGGTTGGACTTTCTATTTTCAGGCATGGACTTTCTCCCTTACTGCTCCTTGTCAGCGCAAACAGGCTTGGTGCGATACAGAGTCTGCATTTCTTTTTTCCTTCTTTTTAAAATAGATAGCCTTTTATATTACCGTGTGTCTTTCCTTAATGACTGGCTTGTCATAATTGTGCTCAAAGTTTCTGGATTTATGTCTTGATCATACACAAAATTACAGGGAAACAAACACTACTCCGATTGATGATATTTACTGCCAGGCTCATTTTGATACTCTGCAAAGATTTGTGACTGATGTATTTTGAGGATACCTTGATCGGGGTGGGGGTGGGGGGCTTGTTTCTGCCCACAGGCAATCTTTAGGGGGCACATGCCAGCTATGGGCAGAGGCAAAAGGGGCTGGGGCAGTGGGCATGAGTTACACCTTTTCATAGTGGGTTGCATTCCATCCTGGCAAAAGTACCCAAGAAGGGCCTAGAGCAGGGCCACTGAGTAGGGATGGTCTGTGGAGGAGAGGTTGCCTGGGAAGTGTGGCATAGCCTAGGAAGAGTTCCAGTGGCTGAATAGAGAGACCCAGAGTGCCTGAGCTTCCCCAGGTCTGCCCAGGCTGTTTCTGACTGTCTTGTTAGCGGCATCATGCCAGTCATTGTTCTATGGACCAATCAGGTTGCAGGGCTGTATTTGTATAGTCCAATTTTCACCAGACATGCACTTCTTCTGAGAGAATGCCCATTTCTCTTTTTAATAGGTTGGTTGCAATCCTAATGAAGACGTGGCCATCTTTGCGGTTGATTCATTGAGGCAGCTGTCAATGAAGTTCCTTGAGAAGGGAGAGTTAGCCAACTTCCGATTTCAGAAAGACTTTCTGAGGCCATTTGAGCATATCATGAAGAAAAACAGGTTCGTGCTAATAACTTGAAATGTAAATGTGTTCTTTCATGCCAATGCAGATTCCTCTGGCATCATCATACACGATACCACAAATAAGTCAGTAATTATTTTTTTATTTTTCTTCAGGTCTCCTACAATTCGAGATATGGTAATACGCTGCATTGCTCAGATGGTAAATTCTCAAGCTGCTAATATTCGCTCAGGGTGGAAAAATATCTTCGCAGTATTTCATCAAGCGGCGTCTGATCATGATGGGAATATTGTGGAGCTGGCATTCCAGTCAACGGGACATATAGTTAGTAAGTAAATTTCAGCAAGACTAATGTGCCAAATGATGATGGTAGGGACCAACCTCAAAATATTGAAACAATGACTTGTAGTATTCCTATTTCTCACATGTACTTCAAATAATATTTCTCCCTCTTTTTACCTTCTAGAAAATGCTGGGTGGGGGGTGCTCCTTGATTTTGCTGTTAAGGAAAACACATTTTAAGAAGGGATTGAAAAGCTCTTTATGAGAACAGAGAATCCAGCAGCCCACAACCTTGAAATTTCTGCAGCTGTAGGCTCACTGAAAGCATTGTATGATGTAGTTGTGTCAAACAAGTTCACTTTCAGAAACTGCCCACATTGTGTGACACCAGCTCTGGCACAGCGAGGCTTGCTATAAATCTCTGCTTACCCTTAGGTGAAATCCCTGCCTTGGCTCACAGGTTTGTATGGGTTCCTGGGCTCTGCTGGATGGCTTTCTTCGCTTTTAAGACTGATTGGATTAGCAGTGGAAAGTTGTTGACAAAAGAAGTCCCTCAATTGCAATAAATTTCAACACATCTACTTACCTCGCTGGACCACCATAAATAGCTGCTGGACTTTGTGATGGGCTATAACTCATGCAAGTTGTGCAGGCCTGGTGCAATGGGTCACCTCCTAGAATTGCAACCATCTTGCAACCATCATTTAATATATAGAAGGGCAAATGTTTGTATTGCAATGTAACTCCTGTTGACCTGGTCTGCTTACGTACTTGTATACCAACTGTATTCTAAAGCAGAGCAGAAATACAAAAGTAGTGATTTGTCTTTATTTCACATTTCCCTCCACAGCCAATATTTTTCAACAGCATTTTCCTGCAGCAATAGATTCATTCCAGGATGCCGTAAAATGTTTATCAGAGTTTGCCTGTAATGCTGCCTTTCCAGACACCAGTATGGAAGCAATTAGACTTATTCGTTACTGTGCAAAATACGTTTCAGAAAGACCTCAGGTACTTTCCTCCCCTCATTTGTATTTCTGTGCTGTTTCAGAGGCTCAAAAATATTTTCAGTAACAGAACTCACTACTAGGCATGTCTACTACCTTCCTCATAGGCGACCCTATTCCAGCAAGCCTTTTGGATATGCTGGCTGTTTTATTATGACCACCTTTTGCTTCTTTTTTTGCTGTTTTGTGCTATTGAATTTTATTGATTTTACAAACTGTTTCAATTTTGTAGTTTGTTTTTTTAAAAAAGAAATATGAAAGACCAATTTGTATCAAATGATTTTATAAATGATTTTAGTAATAACAAATATATTATACCACAGACCTGCTTTAAATTAAGCCTGCGCTGGTTATTATTGGGTAGCAGCTTCTTAAATCATACTCAGAATAACATTATGATTGACATCAGCCTATTGATTTTAACAGACCTACTCTGAGAATGATTTTGTTAGATGGCACCCATTATATTTCAGCAACTCTCTCTATCAAATCTTAGTTCCTTCCTCCTCCCACATCTCGAATTAATTATGAATGGGGAATCTGCCATTTTTGCCTAGTGGCTTGGGCAGAAAAGTGTCCCACTAGGAGGGATATTATTATTTTTTGTGAGGTTACGGAGCGATTTGCTTGTGTGTGAAACATTTTAAAAGTGTGTTTTGTCTTGCTACTTTTCTTTGCATTTCTCCGTTCTTTAAAAAGACCTGATTGAGTGGCTTAAGTGTTTGTACTGAACTACCAGCTCTTGTCTATTCACAGGTTTTGAGAGAATACACAAGTGACGACATGAATGTGGCCCCTGGGGACAGAGTTTGGGTTAGAGGCTGGTTCCCCATTTTATTTGAACTTTCTTGTATCATCAATCGGTGCAAGCTAGATGTGCGGACGAGGTAATGAAACACCATGTTTTCTTTTTCTTTTTTGGTTCTACCCAGTTATTAATGTTTTTCCCTGTTAACTTGTATTGTCATTACTTCTTTCCCCTCCATGTTGTAGAGGCCTAACAGTTATGTTTGAAATCATGAAGAGCTATGGCCATACCTTTGAACAACACTGGTGGCAAGATCTGTTTCGAATTGTGTTTCGGATATTTGATAACATGAAGCTTCCAGAGCAGCAGACAGAGGTATTGGAAGCCATTTTATAGAAGCAAACAATATTAAAAACAGAAATTGAAGTCAAACTTTGATCTAGTGGGATGTTATTATTCCTTTTTAGAGGGGGCGGGGTGGGGATTGGAATTGTAGAGCCTGAGGCTTTTCTACCTGAGGTAGCATGCTATGACGGCAAAGGTTTATGTTCCATGTTGTCCTTGTGCCTTGCCCAAGTTGAGCAAGAACGTTGGGTCACTCTGTGCTTCAGTAGGCAGTCTAGTTCTTGCTACGTACAGTATATGGTGCTTCTTGGGTTAGCATAAACAAAAAACGGCAAGTTACTATCCTTAGGAGCTTGCAGTCTTACATTTTTACAATGGGAAAGGGGGAACACATGGAGGCAGCCTTTAAATTGATAAGCTTTATTGTGCTTTTCAATATTCAATCAGAACTTTTCCCAGTTAGCAGTATTTCCCCCCAAAAAATTTAAAAAAATACAAGGCCTGCTTTTTCTCTTGACAGAAATCTGAATGGATGACTACTACGTGTAATCATGCACTTTATGCAATCTGTGATGTATTCACTCAGTTCTATGACGCTTTGAATGAGATTCTTCTTGCTGACATATTTGCACAGTTACACTGGTGTGTAAAACAAGGTAGCTTATTTACATACATGTCACTTTATTCTCTGGATGGATGAATTGGTCAAATTCTCTCAATTTCTAATTTTTCAAATCTTCTAAATTCAGTTTGTCCCACTTAAGCATCAGCTTGCAGTTTTTAACTAGTAAAATTCATTTTTGTTTTTTAAAATAATTTTTATTAATTTTACATATAATCACAATACGTAACATTGTGTCCTCTTATTAAGGCTCAACCGAGCCTAGACGACTTCCCTCCCTCCCTCCCTCCTAATGGTTCACAAAATTAAATTTTACTTTTTTGCAAATCATTTCCTTTCCTATTCTTATTATATCATTACTTAAGATATTAAATTACTCAACCTGAATAGGTAACTACTTCGTCTTACAAATAAAATTCATATTACAAAGTAAAATTCGTTTTTATATGCTGTTTCCATTAGTTGATGCATTTTTGTTTGCACTTTCCCCTGATTTGGGGTTGGAGAACGGCATCATAGAAATTGGACAAGTGGGAATCTTGAAGGTTAGCTGCATTTCAGTTCATGTATTGGTTCAGAGAGCACGAATTGGGTAATTTGCATTAACAGACAAGCTGGATTAATTTCTTCCCACATCCCAACTTTATACTGAATGAATAACCTTGGGGCAGATAAGAAAAGAATACAATATACATATAATGTTACATTTGCTCCATCTCACTGTCTCATTTTGCAGTGTTGCCTTGACTTACTACTTCCCAGTAAGAATAAGCGCCAAACAACTGCAAGTCCTTCTTGTTAGGTGGTTTATAAATACCACTGATCTCTGACACTCTGTGTCTATAGTCACTGTAAATGTTCTTTAGTTTTGCATAAATGAGGATTGTGGTTTTTTTTAAGCTGGTTCTTCATTTTCTGCAGATAATGAACAGCTGGCTCGATCGGGTACTAACTGCCTAGAAAGCCTGGTAATATTAAATGGGCAGAAATTTAGTCATGAAGTCTGGGACCAAACCTGCAATTGTATGCTAGAGATCTTCAAAACTACAATTCCTCATGTGTGAGTATAATTCTAAATGCAGAATATTTAAAGTGGTTTCAAATATGTTATGTTTCTGATCAATTTTTTTCTTCCTTGAAGCTTGCTGACATGGAGACCAGCAGGAATGGAAGATGATTCATCTGAAAAGCACTTGGTAAGTGCTCTGATTACTCATTCCTTGGCTGAAAAAAATGTGCGCAAAATGATGTATGTGACAGCTTCGTGTTTATAGACATTTAATGTGGAAACAGGAGTTATCTGCAAGAACATTCATTAGACTCATATTTGTTAACAAATAAAAATATTAGTAGCAGCAATATGTATCTTTGGGTGTGTTTTAAACTATTATTAATAATAATATATTTATTATTATTATTTATTATTGAATTGCTCCTGTTTACTTCTAGGATATGGATCTAGATCGCCAGTCATTAAGCAGCATAGATAAAAATGCTTCAGAAAGGGGACAGAGCCAGTTTTCAAATCCTACAGATGAAAGCTGGAAAGGTGGCCCTTATTCAAGTAAGTGCACTTCAATCTCCTCAACATCTATCTATCATCTATCTTTGAGGGCTATCCACTCCTCACCCAAGTCCCCTTACAAGCAACACCACCTCATTGTGCTGAAGGGCTGTTGAGATTTTCCATTCTGCTTTCAGCACCATCTGCATACAGGCATTATTAGTTCCTAGCCTCCACTATAGTGTTGCTGCCAACTTGTGTACAAATTTGTTTCCAGATTTGTAGCATTGTGCAAGAGCCTTGGAAATGGCAATCCACAACCATTGACAGCCTATTGGTGGTTGTTGTTTTTTAAGAGCTTGGGTCGATGGGATTCATAGATTCTTGAAATTTTCTTAACAGGATTCATATGCCAAATAATCATCTATAACCTTTGAGAGGTTTACAGTCCCATTTTCCAGGTCAAATTATGTTGGTTGGTTAACCTCAATTTAAGGAGCCTTGATGTAGCAGTGACACAAAAGTCTGCTATCTTACTTACACAGGAAAATGTATTCTGTTGTTTTTGTTGTTATTTATTGAATTTATATGCCGCCCTATACCCGGAGGTCTCAGGGCAGTCCTAAAGTATTATTTTATCAATGGCATGGTGCTAGTCTAGGGATGACGGTAATCTTCACTGGCACCACGGTAGCTCATGAAATCCATGGTTCCCTGTTGCTAGAGAATATTGCACAGTATATGCTTGGAAAGGAATCTTGTTGGATGATGGGGACCAGGGGAAAGTGACATCAAGGTACCTATATTTGGCTACACCTGTTTTTAGTGCATACAGCCAAATTACTTTGAAACTAAGACCTATCATATTGATATTCTCTTAGACCAGAAACTCTTTGCCAGCCTCCTTATTAAGTGTGTTGTGCAGCTGGAATTGATACAGACCATTGATAACATAGTATTTTACCCAGCAACAAGCAAGAAGGAAGATGCTGAGCATATGGCTGCTGCTCAGGTAAGAAGCCTCACATTCTTCTCCAGTGTCACATCTTGACTTCCCCAATTGGTTAACATTTATCAGCTAGTATGGAAGACAGGGAGTGAACTGTGCCCTGACAGTCTTTTGCCCTGTATGTGAGGTCCTGCTATAACAGTGCCTTAATTTTAGCTGAAGAGGCTTAGCATTCTGCTCTGACAAGAGCATGACGTGAGCAAACAAAGTGTTGCTACTGAACAACTGTAGATAGGTCAAAGTCATCAGTGAAAATGAAGGATACCCCTGAAACTGATACCACCCTGTTTTTCTCCAGAAGACCCGATGTGCCGACTGTCTGGGACAAATGTTGCTGTGAACCAGAGAGAAATTTAGATTACATTTCCGATAACAGAACTACATTTATTTCCTAAATTGCACCCAGAAGCAACTGGCACATATTGTACCTGTGCATCTGTGATTTTGTAGGTTTTGCCTCCCACAAACTGGGAGGCATCATCAATTAATGGTGATTCTGCATAGAATAATGACACTTCTTTTACTGTTACCAGAAACTGTGGCATGTGCCCTCTGCTCTGGCTGTGGGGGGCGGGGGCGGGGAATAGCAACTGATGCATCCAGGTGCACTGGACTGGTACCAAAATTGGTCTATAGTATTGCGCTTGGAAATTGTGATATACTCTGATTTTTAAAAAAATTATGATTACACCTATTCCTTCAGTCAACGTTTCTTGTAACTGGATTTTCCATTTTAGAGGGACACACTAGAAACAGACATCCACATTGATACTGAAGACCAAGGAATGTACAAATACATGTCTTCCCAACACCTGTTCAAGTTGCTGGATTGTTTGCAGGAGTCCCATTCATTTTCAAAAGCTTTTAACTCAAATTACGAACAAAGGACCGTCCTGTGGAGAGCAGGTAAGCACCAAGTGTGTGGTGCACAAAGGGTTTTTTACAAAATATACTTAAAGCAGTGTAAGCAAAAAATTGCAGGTCTAGTACATGAATCCAGTTCAGGGAACTGGTGGCTCCCCAGATGTTGCTAGACTGCAACTCCCATCATCTTTGCCCATCGGTCATGCTATCTGGAGCTTATGAGAGCTTCAGTCCAGCAATATTTAGAGGGCCACAGATTCACCATACCTGATCTAATAACATGGAATTTTATTATTTTGATTTTGAGGTTAAATGTATAACTTGGAATATTCTAATCCAATTAAGAAATGTACCTTGCTAATGATCTTCTATCAAGATGTGGAAACAACAACTTCCATCAGCCCCGGGCAGCACAGTGGTAAAGGAGTGATGGAAGTTGTAGCCTAACAACTTCTGGAAGGCAACAGGTTTCCCATCTCTGCCTCGTATGAAGATCACAGTATGCAATAGCTGTTCATATCCGTTCATCATGTAGGAATTCCATAAATTTGATTCCAGAAGATAGGCTCAGATTCAGTGAAATGAAGCCAAAGCTAATGGCATTTATTTTGTCCTTATGGTACAGAGGAAGTATGTCATATTTTGGGTTGTTGTAAACCTTATACCTATAGAAGGGTTAAGTACCCCTTCCCCTTTTCTATTCTAATCACTTCCTCCTAAAACTGTATCCCCCCCCCCCCAGTTTTAAAAGTGATTGGGTGGTAACTATGGGCATTTAAGTGTAATGTGGAGTCAGGCTCCAAGTGAGGCATTAAGAGACTTTGTTCAGGGTTTAAGTGAAGCTGCACATTTCCTTTCTTCAAATGGCTCTACCTTCAATAGTGTTTACCTGCATGTGGTTTCAAAGGCATATGTGTCTTGCCAAATGTGTGTTTGGGACCTCACAGTGTGGAAAAGCTGTATGTATGCATGTCTGTTGGAGTTGGAGCAGACATGCAGGTATAGTTATCTAGCTATATCGCTGTCCTTGATTTCTAGGGTTCAAGGGTAAATCCAAGCCTAATCTTTTAAAACAAGAAACCAGCAGTTTGGCTTGCTGTCTGAGAATCCTCTTCCGAATGTACATTGATGAAAATCGCAGAGACTCCTGGGAAGCTATACAAGAGAGACTCCTGAAGTAAGCATTATTTCTACCCTTCAAAGATGTTCTAGGCTGCCCAGTCAAGTGACTGCTCTTGGCTCCTGGATTCCAGTGTCTGTATGGAATGCCTCCCCCTAATCCTATTAATTTCAGTCAAGGTAATAAAAAGTGATGCGTGTTCAAATCTGGGCCTTCCATTAAGATCATCCTGGAATGTGTCTGTGAAAGTAACCTGATACCTGGAGCAGGCCATTCATCCCTTCTGCACCATTTGATAAAATATCTTTTGACTCTGGCTTCAGTGTGCTTTTTGCAAAGTGTTGCTTCTAGTTAGTTAGGTGAAATTGTTCAGAGAGTGAAAAGATGACCCTATTTATAAATGACATTGGACAGCCTGTGTGGATACCAGATAAAGAAAACCGTCCATTTGTACATTGAACTGCAATACTTCCAAACCCACTTACAGCTTTAGCCAGGTGATTTTAAATAGAAAACACGAAGGTCAAATAATGAAATAAAAAGACATTGAGAGGAATTCAGGATAGCACTGTGATAATGGTCCAATTAGTAGAAGCGTTTCAGCTTGCAGATGGAACAATCCCCCATTTCCTCTTCTGCCACTCTGTTCTAGGGGTTCTCCAAGCCAGTTTTAGGGGGCAGGTCTATGTGCGGCAGCAGCAGAGAAGGGAAAAGCCGCGTCTTGCATTAGTTGAATCCTGCCCACTGAATGTTTTGTCACTTTCCTCTTCCCATTTAAAGTGAAACCTATCAAGCTTCCACGTTTACTGGTAGGCTTGAGAGTAGACCGCAACACCTGTTGATTCCATTTGCTTAAGATTCCTTTTTCTATGTATTGAGTGGGTGCATAATCTTTCTCTAGTGTGTGCAGTGAGGCGTTGGCCTATTTTATCACCGTGAACTCAGAGAGCCACCGAGAGGCCTGGACCAATCTCCTGTTGTTACTTCTAACAAAAACACTAAAAGTCAGTGATGAAAAGGTAAGAAAAGATTCTCACCTTGGTTTCATGCACATTATTTTCACACTTTAACTTGAAACTGTATCCCTTTTCTCTCTCACACACACATTGTATGAAAGGGCATCACAATTAAATTGTGGCTTTAGGGGTGTGCCTCTGGCCCCACCCCATGTGGTGGTGGTGCTGGCCCTTCTCCAACTCAAGCATGGATATCTGTAAAATGAGAGGCTATGTCTGTTCGGGAACTCTGTGATTGGGGTTGCAGAATGCATGGGGCTGGTGGGAGCTGGAATTCAACCACATCAGGTAGGACCACAGATTAGCCACCCATGGTTTAGATGGACTTCTCTCAATGTTATGTGCTTAGTGTGTTGCAGCCTAAAACTTGAAGATTTCTTTAAAAATTATTAATATTGCTACATGTTGACATAGAATGGGAAAAGCAGGGTTTCCCAAATTTGGGTCGCCAGCTGCTTTTGGACTACAATTTCCATCATCCCTGACCAATGTTCTTGGTAGCTAGGGATAATGAGAGTTGCAGTCCAAAAACAGCTAGAGACTCAAGTTTGGGAACCACTACTCACTGGCCACCTCTACAATAAATTGTTCCCTGGGGGAATTTCTGGTTACTGGAGGGCCAGCCCTACCATTAGGCAGAGTGGAGATAGCCACCTCAGGTAGCTGATTTCTAAAGCTATGATACGGCAGCAGAATAGGTAACTGTTCAATATATACTATTTTAACTCCCAGGGAGCAGGGGAAAGTTGCTTATGGGATAACTTGACCGGTTTTAGGTACGACAAACCTTAACTTGAAGGGCAGTGGCATTTTCTGCTCTGACTCAGTCAAGAAAATTGCTTGGACTGGCTGTTCTGGTTAGGTAAGAAACGGAAGAAAAAGTTCATTGGCGGCCTCAAGAGGCATGCAGTTTCCAAACCTGGATGTTGCTTACCCCATAGTCCAGGCATCCCCAAACTCGGCCCTCCAGGTGTTTTGGGACTACAACTCCCATCATCCCTAGTTAACAGGACCAGTGGTCAGGGATGATGGGAATTGTAGTCCCAAAACATCTGGAGGGCTGAGTTTGGGGATGCCTGCCATAGTCTGTGAGAACTTGGTTCCTTCTATGATGATGATGATGATGATGATGATGATGATGATGATGATGTGCTGGTTTTTTAAACAATCTTACCCCCCCTTTTTTTCCCTTCCAAGTTCAAAGCACATGCTTCAACATATTACCCCTACTTGTGTGAGATAATGCAGTTTGACCTTATCCCAGAGCTCCGAGCAGTACTGCGGAAGTTTTTCCTGCGCATAGGTGTAGTATTCAAAATCTGGATTCCTGAAGGACAGTTGCGGACGACGGGGACCCACTCGCTTGCATGGTAGCTCCATCACTGCTCTTTCCCAAAGCTTGAGTTGTGCTAAGTTCAAAGAATGGATGCAGAGAGAGGGAGATTGTACTCAAAGAAGATGAAACAACCACTGGAACAGATCAAAATAATAGCATTTCTAAAGGAAAACTGTCTCCTTTATATAAAAAAGTTCTGGCTTCCCTATAAGAATAGCTGTTGAGCATTTTGCAATTTAATGCAGTAAATGTCAAGTCATTCTTATCACAAAGCTTGTGTCTTCAAATCTGTTGTTTGCAATGGTTCCTTCTTAATGCCTTTCAGCTAATTGCCCATAATCTGTTGGAAATGATGAATGAATGGAAAATGAGATAATAGCGAATATATTCATATAGGCCTGTGATGTTAGCAAATGTATTAATAAATATTTAAGAGAGGGCTTAAATTCATCCGAAAATCATGCTGGGACATCTGGTCTCCCACGCCCCCATTTGGGTGGATTCAACCTCTGGGTGAATACGGGGTGCTTTTTTGTTTTAATGATTTGGTGCTGTCTATTCTGCAAAGTCATAGCAAGATGGCAGTTGGGCGGTGGTATAACCAACAACCTAGCAAGAATCCAAAGAGATATTGATCTTCATCACCCTCCCTGCCAACTTACATGTTGCAGAAAGTGTGTGGTAAATCATTCCCAGAACTGCGCCATATCGTGTTGGCCTGGACCTTCATTGTTTTTCATCATAAGTAAATACCCTTGATACTAGATCTGTATCAAGAAAATAATTTGCAGTATACAGTATTGCAAAGGAAATACTACCCCCCTCACCAAATGTAGTAGGAGAAAACCATTACACATGAGCCTCTTAATCCCATTACTAAATCTTTCATGCCTTGAATGCACCATCGAAGCTTGATATCTTTGAAAAATCTTCTGATTCTTGACTAGTATGGAGGAAATGGCAAAACGAAACTTTCGAATTAATATTTGAATTGCACATTGAATGAATTAAAAAGTATACCAGTTGGTCAAGCCCTTCCCCTTTTGAATAATATATAGATTAACATTTTGGTAGAAGCAGTCTATCTTTAATGTGCATTAAGATATTTCTATTTTTATTGCAGAATTGTGAGTTGCGGTTGTTTTTAATGGCTTGGTTAGTACTTTATTGTCAATAGTTGTATGAGGGCGAAGAGTCTGGTTCCTATTGGGACCACTTGATTTATTAATATAAGTGCACATGTACTTGTGACGAAATCCTGTTTGTTAGGGGCAATAGGAAGCAAACTTGCAGTTTTATCAGTGCAGTTCTATTGGCTCTACTGACTTTGGGTCGGGGGGTAGAGTTGTTTTGTTTATTTGTAAGACCATGTCTTAGTATTCTTGGCCTAGTAGAGGAAATAGTTTTGTACGGTATAGCAGGCTAGAACCTGTTTAGTTGTATTTCAACTCTCCGATATGAGTGTAAGATTTGCATAAGAGGGCAGGAAGGGAATTGTTTCCGTCCAAATGTGTGTATATATTAAAAAATGCAAGCGCAAGAGTATTATTAAGCATATTTTGTACTTACCCATATCTGCAAATAAGAATGGTAAAAGTATTAACTTAATTGGGGGGTGGGGAAATGGTAGTTGGTTGGCTGCAATCCTAAGCAAGCGTTCCTGAAGTTCCATTGAAAATGATAACGCCCGAGTTGAAATGTAATTGGGGTTCAGTGTGTTTGGAACTTTTTGCTTTGTAAATTGAGTTTGGCTGTTTAGCTCAACCAAAGTTGTTGCGGTTTTTGGAGAACCAGAATTGACGGCTAGATTTGTTTTATTAAATACTGGTGCTCTCTTTCTCTATCTCAAGTTAATTTTGTTTTATATTTGTGTTTGGTCATTAATATAAGTAAGAACAGTTTCTGACGTTTAATTTCTCTACCAAAGAATTTTTTTGCATAAGAGCTGCAGCATTTGTCTCATATGAAGTACGTTGACAGAAATGTGAGTAATTTATTTTAAAAGATTGTGGTGGCATTTTGCCACAGTGAAAAAAACAATAGTCTGACTTTCTTCAAAACTGAAAGAAATTTCAACTTTTAAGTTTGCATCATAAATATGTATTTCACTGTGTACCAAGTCATTTATTGTTTATAAATATATATATATAAATTTACATCCACATATTCTTTAATTGGACATATTCTTTAACTGAGCTGTTTATTTTTTCCACTACTATGGTTCTGCTATTAATACATTGTATGAATGCAGCTTGGCCTCCACCCCGTTTTGTCAAGTGTTACCTGCTCAAAGTTGTAGCTGTTTGTCTTTTATTAAGAGAGCATGGCAACATTACAGCTGCTTCAGAATCTGAAAGAGAAGTGCAATACCCTTGGGACTGTAATAGTATCTTCCAGAACTTTGCAATGTAAAATAATATCAAGAAGCTTTATATGTGAGATCTTAGCTTATAGATAACATTCTGATCATACAACTTAGAACCTTTGAAAGCCTTAGTGTTAAATGACTTCGTTTCCTTCAGAAAGCTGTTAGCAGTCAACAGTTACATTTTCAAGTTGCTGAACTTTAATTTAATGACATTTGGAGGGGCGGAGGCGGGGATCTAGATTACCATATGGTGTGTGTGTGTGTGTGTGTGTGTGGAGAGAGAGAGAGAGAGAGAGAGAGAGAGAGAGACTCCATAATAGCCTTACTCCAGATGTTCCTGAAAGTGTGTGTGTACTAGATCTGTGGAGATTGATATAGTACATGTAATGTCTGGATGTGTTCTTGCAGTGGCTTTGGGCTTCAGTGTACCTTTCCATTTTGTCAGCACCAAACTCCACAGACGTAACAATGATAGGAATTCTCTCCGGCTGCTGTCACAGCAATTCATTTTGAGTGCAGATCATGGAGCAGATTCTGCAGACTAAACACAGAACCTCCTATAGACTTCCTTCGACCCACATGAAATTTGATTCAGCCGGTACAGGTCAGCAGCAGAATTCTGTGTCTTGGATCCAATGTAGGATTAGAGGTTTGTGTAAGGTCCTATGTACATATTTCTGCCCATCCGTTAACCATAACTTAGAGATCAGGAGCAACCCATGGACACATGCAGAACACAGGCCCCTTCCTCCCATTTCTAGTATGAATTCCTACCCTCTGTCCTTATCAGCATTAACCATGGTTTAGCTTTACCACTATACTGTCTGCACTCGTGGTTAACAGTCATCAGGTTTCCTCTTAAACCAGTGGTTGCAGACCTGCTTCTCAAACAGTTTTAAGATGTAAACTCTGGTTAGCATTAACCCTGGTTATTGCTGATGCAGACACATTGTTAAACTATGAATTGGGAAATGGGGCAGCAGGAATAGGAACTGGAGAAGGGAGATAAGAACACACACAGCCTGCTCATATTCTCTTTAACTGTGGCTGTCCAGCATTGTATCTACAGTAGCCCACAGAGCACTCTTACAATTGGAGACATTTAAACTGATGAAAAGTAAGCTATGCCACAGTAAAATGTGTAGAATACAGTCTGACAAGATGTACAAATCTACATGTAGTCAATATTTGGAAGAGGCACTCTACAGTAAACAGGTGAGGAAAAACGGTTAACATAGACAGACGTCCTGAAGGGTTTGAGGTTGTCTTAATGGAGCTTTATTATTATTCTTTTTGCACCCTTTTCTGAAAATTAAGTTTATTTATTTAAATTCTAAACCAGAGATAGAACTAAAGTCCAGTACAGCTCCTGTATGTTAAAGGTCTGTAGTATAAATTCAAACCGAGGCTCAAATGTCTTAAGCCTGCATATTTGCACACAAGCTGGTTTATTTTTTGAGCAAAGTTGATGGAATAAAGTTTGCTTAAATCTTTGTGTGTTGCATTTTATAAGGGTAGTTTGCTTACCACTAGCACAATCGTGTTTGAAGATAACGTAAGCCAGTGTAAAATGGCCAGTGAAATTTGCCCCCAAATTTTATTTTAACATTTAATCAGATGATATGATCCTTGGCTTGAAACAATTTGTGAGAGGTGCAGTTCCTAAATGTCTTGACATTTTGTCCAGAATATCTCTTTGCAACTTTAAATAAAATATACTTTGTGCAAAATGTTTTACCTATATAAATGCCTAAAATTAGTTACAAGCTACTTTTTTTCTTAAGAGATCTTCTATTATGAAGTGCATTTAATATCATTAAGTTAATGAAAAGCATTCCTTGCCCGATGGATGTATACATTTTTGAGAGAATAGCAGAATAATTATATAATTATGAAAAGCTATGTAAAGTTTTTTACATAAAAATATTATGTATAATACTGTTGTATTCCATGCTTTAATCAGGTGGTAAATAAAAGTTTAAAAACAAACTTTCTTTTTCAAATGTAATGATTTCAAGCTTACATCAACTATTTGTATCCAGTCGGATGGGGTGATACTATAGAGGAAAACACAGGTATAACATGCCTGATACCGTCTGGTCCACTTCCCCTTGTAAAATTTTGAGTGAATGAGACCCACTCATTCCACAATAAACACCTTGTCTGGAACCAGCCAAAGTGTGTTCCAATACCGGCAGATCGATGGAACAGCTTGCTATGCGTCACCCAATCCAGTCAAGAATGATACGTTCATAGCAATGATTTCTATTCAAGGATCTTCCCTATGTGTGGTGTCAGTGTTGCAACACAAGGATCTACTTATCCAGCACTTTGCAGTGTGTCAGACTCCCCTAATGTCCCCAGTGGTGGCTGGGGCTGGTGGGAGTTGGAGTTCAACAACATCTGGAAGACCCCACATTGGTTACACCTGCTGTAAAGGGATACCCCTGGTATAAACATGTACAATTACATTTACATAATTTTATTGTAAACTGTTTTGCCCATGGACAAAAGTGCACCAGTTCTACCATCTTTTTCCTTTGCAAGAGAAAAAGTAGTTGTGATTTTCAGAACCATTCAGTCCCCTGCTGCTGCTCTTCCAAGGAAGATTGCAACCTCTGCTGCTGTAGTTTTTAAATATATATATATATAAAATGAATGAATGAATAAATATAAACCAGGGCCAATAGTTGCATGCAACTACATGTCATGTTCATCTGCCCTTTTTGTATGTATAAAATTTGTAGCAACGTGCAGCAGGTAGCCGGAAGTTAAATATTTCAGTCCTGTTTTCAAAGTGTCTGCTGACTACAGCACTGCAAAGTGAGCATGTGACGCCTGCAGCATTGTTGAAGTTAAGCTGCTGTGTGTGCACATGAGCAGTATCTGGTCAGAACCCTGGTTGCCCCATCCATATAAAGCACTCAGAGCTTTCCAAGAGAATGGAATATAAGCATAGTGAATATTTTGCTTTGCTAGTACCCAGTAGCCACCCAGGGCCAGCATATGGTGTACAATTGTCCTAGTTCTGAAAGCTTTATTGCAGCTTTCTGAAAGCTTCATTGTAAAGAAAAGCCCATCCTGGTCTGGTGTTTTCCTGCAGGTGTATACTGCTAATAATGATAATAATGCCTTAGTGGTGGATTTATTCTGCTTTATTAGTTACTCTGTGATGCTTCCCCAATACTACCACATTACTGCTGTCCAGAGGGGCTCCAGGGCAACTAACGTGGGACCAAAAAAATAAAATAAAAAATGCAACACATTTACAGTATGAAGTTACATTATTTCAGCAGGATATGCAGGGACTAGAAACGAAGCAGTATGACTACCCCAAAACTTCTGCTGGCACAAGAAGTATTGAAAGTGGGATTGCATATAACTGCCGCAATAGCATCATGAGCAGAAATCATGTGCATTGAATGGAGGGGTCCCTATGGAAAGGGTGGAAGGTGCTATACCAGTTACGCTCAGCAGCTGGCAGCAGTGATACACAGACACCAAAGCCTTTCTAGCACAGATGGAAACACGAGCTAGATGTCATGGTCAATCGTGTGCGCTCCCACGACAGTCTCCCACTTATCTCCTTTCCTCATCCACGTTCAAAAGCTCCTATTATGTGTGTGTGTGTGAAGCAGAGTTGCCAACTTTATTCTGGCAACGTACACGGAGGGCGGTTGAGGGCATTTAAAAAAAAATAAAAAATCTGGTACTGAAGTGACTTCAAAGCAATCCATTACCATCTATTGCAGCCTAACAGGAATCTGGAATCTGTCACACACATAACCCACCCCCGCACATACATGAACTTGTAAATCTGTCTGTGCTTGGCTACGCAGAGCTTAAATACATGACCTTTTTCACACATCCTTTCAAACACATGCAGTTGCGAGATGATCCCTAACTTGGCAGAGAGAAGACCTGAAATATAGGACAAAACTGTATCAATACAGGACGTCGCTTTTTATACTGAAATGCGAGACAATCCTGTATTATACAGGACAGGTGGCAACCCTGGCCGAAGGTACACAAATAATAATATTAGTTTATTTGTACTCCGACCACCTGGCTGGGTTTTATATATAAAAACATTTAAAAGCTTCTCTATTCATGTACAGAGCAGGGGCAGAAGTTCAAAATGTGATGACGACATCAACATAAACCTTTACAAGGTGTCCCCGCACGTCCCGCTCTGCCTTCCACCCATCCCTGGGTTAGCCTGGGTGGACCGATGTGCACCAGCAGAACGAAACCAAAGGACAGCAGCAGCAGCAGCACCGTCACCCAGCTTCCGGGCGCGCCGCCGCCCTTCTGCTCTCACCCTCCCGGGCCAGGCTTGAGCCAAGCCGCGTTGCCTTGTGGGAAACCGCTGAGCAGGGCGAAGCCCATTGGCCCGCCCGGACTGGGCAGGCTCGCGCTCGGGATTGGCTGGGGCCTTTCGAGAAGGCGGCCGCTGATTGGCGCTCGGCGGGGGGGAGAGGGGAAGAGGCCCCTCGGCGCCCTGCGTAATTCGGTCACTACGTCGCCGCCGCGCCCTCTCGCCGAGGTTTGAATGTGAAGCGGAGGAGTTGCTGTCGCCGCCGTCGCTGCTAGTCGTGCTCTCTCAAGGGGTCCCGTCAGGTGAGGCCGGGCGCCTGAGCGGCGGGGGTCCGGAGCCCTGAGTCGGGCAGGGGGGGGAGACGGCGGAGCCCCGAAGGGAGGCGGCCGCGGTCCGCCTTCCCCGGCCCTCGGGTGGCTCTCGGCTTGTGGGCCCAGCCGAGGGAGGGGGCGCACCTGAGCATGCTGCGTCTGCCTCGGCCCGCCCCTTCGGGGCTGCGCGCGCCCCCCGTTGGTCCTTGAGCCTAGCCCGTGACGAAAGCGCCCTGTTGATTGGCCACCGCAGCTGCCACTCCGGTGGGCGAAATAACGAGGTGGTGTGATCCGAATATACTTTCAATCACTGTCTCTCCGTTGCGATTTCCCCCTTCGTGGTATTAAGGCCAAGCCTCTCTCCTCGCGGACTCAGCCCGGAGGCCACGGGACTGCCCCATGCTGCGGAGGGAGCGGGATTTGTAGCTCCTGGTTCCGTGAGTGTAGTGAGCGGGTGCCAAGCAAGGCTTAGGCTGCAATCCTGTGCGTACTTTTCCTGGGCATGAGCCCCACTGAATAGAGCTGGGCTGACTTCAGAGTAAGCAGGCATGTCAGTGGCTACGCTGCTGGTAGCTCTAGAAAGATGTGATGGGTCTCAGGCTTATGCGGATATAGGGTGTTTCCTAACCTGATTTGGAAGAGACTTGCGGGTGTGCAGTGGGGAGGGAAAGCCACTCTGCACGTGTTCAGAGGTGATTCTTAGGTGCTTGCATGGAATGTTACATTTCAAAGGATTTCCATAAACGTTTGTGGTAATTTTGCATGGCATATTATTTCCACATTGCAAATTAGGAGTTGAGAAAGAATAATGGCCACTTCCTGAACTCACAGCACAGGTAATCGACATACCTCTTCTGAATGGTATGAAATAGAAAATAGTAAATGGTATGAAATAGAATATGTTCATATCTCCCAGTATTATTTAGGAGATGTGCAGTAGCATTTTGTAGCAGTGAAACTGGGTTAATAGCGGCTGGATCCTCCTCATACAGCAATGGTTTCTTAAGCAGTGGGTGGACCTTCTCCAGGAAAATGTTTGTAATTGTAGCTAGAAGTTTTCATCTGTCTTATGAGTCTGGGGTGAAAACACACATCATGGCCTTCACAGTATCAAACAACCTGTGTGCAAACTAGGTCAAACGTGAGCCATGCAACTGCAACAAGTGGATGCTTTTGACACTTCCTCTAATGGGAAGGTAAGCGGTGTTTCCATGTGCTGCTCTGGTTCGCCAGAAGCAGCTTAGTCATGCTGGCCACATGACCCAGAAGCTGTACGCCGGCTCCCTCGGCCAATAAAGTGAGATGAGCGCCGCAACCCCAGAGTCGGTCACGACTGGACCTAATGGTCAGTGGTCCCTTTACCTTTACTTACTATAGGCAGTATCTGATTATGCCCCAGTTGGACAGTACCTTAGTAGCTTTTCCAGCAAAATTTAACTGTTACAGTGAGTGGAGTTTAACAGCCCCTGCTCCATATGGAAAATTCTGTGTTTTTTACCACTAGTGTTCAAGCTTGTCAGTAAACCAAGAAGCGTGATCTGTGGAAGAGACGCTGGAAGGTCACCCTTGGTTGCCTAATTAACTGCCTCATGCCTCTAACAGGCCATGTATTGAGTTAGCCATGTTCATCATTTCTTGCATTATCCATCAGATCCATACATTCACACATGATGTGCCCTCCTCTTTGCTCAACTGTTTATTCTTGGTCCCATGGCTCTCAGTAGATCAGTGATCAGCCTAGAATTTCAGTTCCAGAGTTTCAGAAGAGGAATGAGAGTATAGTGACATTTCTGTTGCCCAGTTGCGCAGGAGAGGAAATTCTTGTTGTTTCCAGAAGCCTCTCAGTATTATAATCAGTTGTCTGTGTGTACATGTGTGTGAATGATCACTTTGGTTCCTGATTTTGTGTGATGGCCAAGTATGTTGTATGTAACTTATCTAAAACTAAAGAAGAGGAGGAGTTTGGATTTGATATCCTGCTTTATCATTACCCTAAGGAGTCTCAAAGCGGCTAACATTCTCCTTTCCCTTCCTCCCCCACAACACACACTTTGTGAGATAAGTGGGGCTGAGACTCTTCAAAGAAGTGTGGCCAGCCCAAAGTCACCCAGCAGCTGCATGTGGAGGAGCGGGGAAGCGAACCCGGTTCACCAGATTACGAGTCTACTGCTCTTAACCACTACACCACACTGGCTCTCAAACTGCATGTGTGCACCTAGAGGTTTTCATACATGCCTTTAGGGTTTTTTCTTCTAGTAGTTGTTCCCAAGGGTTCCTTGACTTTCCAGAGAGATTTTTCAGAAGGCAATGGAAACAAGTATAACAGGTGGTTCAAAAACATGTAGCAATATACAGAAACTTTGCTTATGACTCTTGTTCTTGTTTCTGATTTTTATAGAAATTTTTGTTAAATTTTTAGGTTCTGCAGTTATGGAACTGAGTGATGCCAATTTGCAGACTTTGACAGAATACTTAAAGAAGACACTTGATCCTGATCCTGCCATAAGGCGTCCTGGTAAACAGTTTAAAAATATAAAATTTGAGCCTGCATTGAATGGTGTCTAGTGATAGTTTGACCCCAAACATTATAAGATCTGTTTAGTCATTTTTTGGGTTTTTCCGAATCAATGGTAATGGCCCAGAACATGGTTTTTCAAACTGTTGGAACAACATTCATTAATGAAAAAGAAATGTTCTTATCTGAAGGAGCAGGCTGACTGAAATCAGTATGTGTCAAAATGAGACCTCTTTTTACTTTCTGTCACTTTAAATGCAGATCAGTTGTGTGGGTGGGATGGCTGAACCCTGGAAACCTCATGTGACAGTTGGACATACATTCTTTTTTTAAAAAGTTAGAAGGACCATCTGTATGCTTTTTGAATTGCAGTCAAGTTACTGATTATTAAATGCAAGTTGGCTTTAATCTTGCTGCGATCAAAACTGCACGACGGATCAGTGGATACTTTCTGAGTCATATTAACTGTCCATGGTTCCATTCTGAAATCTGCCTTTGAGGTGATTGGGCATGATGCAAAGAGAGTAGGTTGCATTGAAATCTGAAATCAGATTTGAAGTTGAAGTGAACTGTTTAAGCACTTCACGTCCCTTCAGCTTCATTAGGCATGCCTTACTTATCTTGATTATAGCCACAGTCTCACTCAGGATAGTAAATGTGAATTCAGGGGGTCCTGCTTAGGTAAAGTAACTGTGGAAATCTCAAGAAAAATCAAACTTTCAAAAAGACTAGAGGAGGGGCAAATGTGTATTTTGTACATCTCTATTTATTAATTTCAGATAAATTAGCGATCTATGCATGCTTATATTTGAGTAAGCCCCATTGAATATACTGGGATTTGCTTCTGAATAAATATTCGTTGAATTGCATTGAAGTCAGGTCCACACTGTGCTGACCTCTTAGAAAGAGTCACTACTGGAGGTGCTGTTTTTGCCTAGTAAAATTGTTGACTTCCCCCTGCCGCTTTTAACAGCAGATCCTCAGGCCAAATCTCACACAGCTTATGAAACTGCTCTCACAACAGGCTTATCATGCAGCATGGAGAGCTTCTGTACAAGAAACATTAAGTCTAAACATCTGTTGGCTGTGTGGAACTAGTTATGTGGTTCTTTGAATCCAAAACAGTTTATTAACACTGCAAAATATGAAGAAGTAAATGTGTATAATATTGGTGTTCAACTGTTAAATTTTACAAAATATGTAACTATTTCATTAAATTACTTCCCATCATTTAAATTGGGTCTTCCAGTACTAATTCTTACTGTGCACTCTGCATTTCTGGAAAAACTTCAAAATACTATATGAACCAAAGTTTTTCAGTAAAATGAAGGGGAGAGGCTTAATATTTTTTGTCTCTTTGTTATTCACAGTCATAACATTTAGGTTAAGATGACAGTCCAAACTGGGCTACCTTTTCAGAAATTGTAAAGATACAGAATTTAAGAGCAGCTTCCTGATCTGCATCTAAAATGATTTGCAGTTGCCATATTGCAGCTGTTTAATAATTGTGGGGTTGCAAGTACTGTCATAGAAATATTAGGCGATATCCAATTAAATCATACTCAGTGTAGGTCTAGTAACAGTAACGGTATTGAACAAGCTGGTTGTGAATAAAGTAAATTGATTTCAGTGGATCTACCCTAAGTGTGGCTTAGTAGGATACCATCCCTTAATAGCCTTTTCTTCACTGTATCATGCTAAACACCAGCTTGGTATTGTATTAAATGGTGTTAAATGTTTGGAGTTTAGACTGCGGAATAGCTAACCTTTTTGCTAAATTCATTATATTTAAATGTTTTATAGCGGAAAAATTCCTTGAGTCGGTTGAAGGAAACCAGAATTACCCACTGCTACTTTTAACTCTACTGGAGAAGTCCCAAGATAATGTCATCAAAGTCTGTGCCTCTGTCACATTCAAGAATTACATTAAAAGGAACTGGAGAATTGTAGGTATTTTGTTTATTACAATTGTACTATGATAGTGTGTTTCCTTGTAAAGTAAGTGGCTATGAATAAAGTAATGGGAACACTTGTGAACTAAGATGTTGCAGGATGATTATAGTCATCAGATTTGGTATTGTGGTAAGCTACTGAAGGGAATACCAGGGACGTGGGTGGTGCTGTGGTCTAAACCACAGAGCCTAGGGCTTGCCGATCAGAAGGTTGGTGGTTCAAATCCCCACGACGGGGTGAGCTCCCGTTGTTTGGTCCCAGCTCCCCACATAGCAGTTTGAAAGCACGTCAAGTGCAAGTAGATAAATGGGTACCACTCCAACGGGAAGGTAAACACAGTTTCCATGCGCTGCTCTGGTTCGCCAGAAGCGGCTTAGTCATGCTGGCCGCATGACCCGGAACCTGTACGCCGGCTCCCTCGGCCTATAGAGCGAGATGAGCACCGCAACTCCAGAGTTGTCCGCGAGTGGACTTAATGGTCAGGGGTACCTTTACCTTTTACCCATAAAGCTACTTTTAGAAACAGGTATCTATTTTTCCAGAACAACATACTATTAGTACACTTATTTACTGAAGGGAATAGTGATTTTGTATTTGAAATCCCAGGTTAACAGTTTCTTTGGTTGCTTTTCATGGAACTTTGGAGTGTCAGGCATAGCCCTATTGGCTTTAGCCCAAACGTAGCAGAGTTTTCCTGCACAGCGAGGAAGCTAGTTGCGGCAGTAATGACAAGTCAGCTAGACTCAGAATAACTATTTACAGGATTTATTAAAAGGAGAAAATAAAACCAGCAGAGTTTCTGCATACAAAACAAAGCAAAATAAACCCTCTCTTTCTCTCTCTCAAAACCATACACAGCACTTCTACTCCTAACAACACCTCACATCAAACTGAGCTAGCAATCCCTTGATAACAGAGCAGAGTGCTGGTCATTAACCAATCAGAGTGAGAAGTTTCTAGGTCAAGCAGACCTGGGCTTTCTGCCAAGAGTAAATTGACACCACCTTGAGTTAATTGTGAGAAGCCAGAATCTGCAAGTTTCCCACGAGAACCAATTAACAGAAACTGAAACTGAAACTGAACACCCCCTCACAGATTCTGCTGAACAATTAACACCAAATACACCTATGTAGAAGATCATTTTTCCAGCAAACCTAAACCCTTGCACATTCGCTTGTTCTTTACCTTTGCCAATGGTTTAGTTAACACATCTGCTACATTTTCTTCACTTGGTACATAAGTACAGGTGATTACATTGTCTTGTACACAGCAACGTACATTTTGGTATTTTACAGAGATATGCTTGGAACGCGATTTAAAACCCTCTGTTTTACTTAATGTTATACAAGCTTGATTATCAATGTAAACTTGTACTGGTTCTCCACAATTTACATTTAAATCTGCTAACAAATGCTTGAAATAAATCACCTCGTTGCACAATTCACTCAATGCGGCGTACTCTGATTCCGTTGATGACACACTTACAACGTCTTGCTTGCGTGACCGCCAGCTGATTAAAGCTCCACCGACCATTATGACTAGTCCTGTGACAGATTTTCTATCCGGCAAATTTCCCCAGTCACTATCACAGTAGCAACTCAACATTTCATCCTCTGAAGAATTTAATTGTAACATATAGCCAATTGTCTGTTTGAGATACCTCAGAACTTGTTTTACCCCTTTCCAGGCATTTAGTGTGGGTTTTGAGACCAATCTACTTAATATGCCTACTGCATAGCTAATATCAGGTCTGGACCACTGTGCTAGATACAATAAACTTCCAATTACAGAATGATATACATCAGGATGTTCAAATTCAGGACTCTCATCTATATGAAGTGTTTTTATGAAACCTGGATCCATAGGCACCACTGCCCCTTTGCAATCCTGCATCCTGTATGTAGTCAGTAGTTGTTTAACTTTGTTCTGCTGACTAATTAGGCAGCTGCCATCTTGGGCCCAGCACACTTCCAACCCTAGATATGTCCTAACCGGGCCTAAGTCTCGTCATAATCTTTTCCAGGCCTCTGAGAGTATCCTTGAGCCACTAAACGAGCTTTGTATTTGTACTCTCCTGTCACCAGAGGTTTAAGTTTGTACACCCACCTGCAGCCTACAATCTTTGCCCCCTCAGGCGCTGCTACTGGTGTAAAAACCTTGTGCTCATTCAGAGAGGACATCTCTTCCTCCATTGCCTGTTTCCAGAGCTCTGCCTCCTCTTTTGGTAACTTTAACACCTCCTGAAAACTCTTGGGTTCTGCAATTACACTAAACACATTTGCAGTATCTGGGGAAAAACGCACCGGAGGCACTCCTTTGTTTTGTCTTTTAGATCTTCTGGGAGAAAATTTTTCTTCTGACCCACTTTCCTCTTCAGAACTGCGACCTCTCTTTTGTTGCTTAGCCACTGGTCTCTGGCTAACTCCACTTTCTTGAGAGCTCTTATCTGAACTTTCCTCCCCCTCAGACTCTGATTCTCTATGTTTACCTTCAGAGTCATGAAGCTCTTGGGAAGGTTCAAACCAAACCTCAGTATTGGCATGTAGTCTCTCCCAGCCACTATGTTCACAAAAACTGGCATTCCTGGAGATCACAATGCCATTTGTCCCTTCAGCAAAACGGAAACCTTTTCCCAGCTCCTGGTAACCCACAAACACTAACTGTTTGGTCTTAGGATCTCCCTTCTTCCTCATTTGTTTTGGAATTAATACCCAGGCCTTCGATCCAAACACATGCAAATGGTCAATTTTGGGTTTTTTCTGAAACAATTTAAAGTACGGGGTTGTACCTATTGTTTGATGAAAGAGCCTGTTTTGGAGATAACACGCGGTGAGCATGCTCTCCCCCCAATAAGACATGGGCAAATCAGCATCATCAAGCATGGCAAACATCATATCTTGTAAAGATCTGTTTTTTCGCTCTGCAACGCCATTCTCCTCTGGGGAAAAAACGTTCGTTTTTCTATGCCCAATGCCACGCTTTTGTAACCAATCTTTAAAGGCATTTGACATAAATTCGCCACCTCTGACCGTCTGAATCCTTTTGAGTTTAATGGACAGAAATCTTTCCACAGATGCCACCCAGCCTTTAAACTTAGTGAACACGTCACCCTTATTCTTCATGGGAAAAACCCAGGAGTAACGCGTGGCGTCATCCACAATTGTTAGTGAAAAGCGCGATCCACCCCTGCTTACAGCAAATGGACCAATTACGTCCATGTGAACCAGCTGTAGCGGTGACTCACTAACTCTGTCACTTCTGGGGTAAGAGACTCTGTGGGTTTTAACCTTTTTACAAACATTACAATCAAGGTACTTGTTACAACTCTTTAAATTACCCCCATCAGCCAATTCAGACATTTTTAGTACACTTTTCCAGCAAGCATGCCCCATTTTCCTATGCAATAAGTGCACACAGTTGTCATGTATAGCTTTGTTATTCACTGCAGGCTGAGATTTACTGACTACTGCTGCAACTTGAGGACCTGCTTTAAGCCAAAACAAGCCTCCCTCTGACTTAGCAGTGCCTAAAATCTCACCAGCCTTCTTAATAATGCAACTGTCTCCTTCAAAATGCACTTTAAACCCAGCTTTTAGCAAACAATCTACAGACATCAGATTGCTCCTTAATGAAGGCACACAAAGTACATTTTGCAGGCATTCACGAAGACAAGGAACAAAAACTGCACCCCCCGAAATCACTTCGGAAGTACTTCCGTCTGCTAGAGCCACCTGGCTGCGCTGTGCTGAGTTCTTGGAAACAAACAATTCATCTGTATTTACGATGTGGCGAGATGCTCCCGAATCGACCACCCAGACCGCTTGTTTCTCATCAGCACTCTTGACCTCGCCGGTCACCAGCTGAGCCGACTGTTTTTGTTTGAAGAATTTCTTTTTCCGCTGCTGCTGCTGATCTCGTCTCTGCTCCTGCACCGGCAACTGAGACTTGACCAACTCCGGACATTGTCGTTTTAGATGCGCTGAAGACCCACATCGGAAACAACGCCTAACAGCAAACGCTGACTTCTCACCGGCACGCTGCTCTTGCTTCACCTCTGGTACGGCATGAGAACTCCTTCCAAACCGCCCGCCTGTAGAAGCCTCTGCAGCCAACGACCTTTCTTGCCGCTTCTGCCATTCTTCAATCAAACGCCCAGTAACGTAACTGACTGATAAATCACGCTCCTGCATGCCTTCTAGAGACAAAACTAAATTATCCCAGCTTTCCGGGAGAGAACTCAAAATAATAGCCACCTTCTCCTGCTGGTCTAACGCACAGTCTCTTTCCTGTAGCGCTGCAAACTTTAACTGTAAACTGTGTAGGTGTTCCTGCATTGTAACCCCAGGCTGTAACATTGCCTTGTACAATGCCTTGCGAATGAACAGCTTGGAAACCGCTGTCTCACGCACATGGAGTTCTTTAAGTGCTTGCCACACACCTCTAGCTGTCTTGATTCCCCTCACATACGGCAACTGGGAATCTTCCAGCCCCAAGACAATTGTGGCCCTTGCTCTTTGGTCTTTATCGAGGTCTTCATCATCAGGCTTCGCAGGAAACTTACTCACCACTTGCCAGAGACGATCCCTCTGCAGCACTGCCTGCATGCGTTCCGACCACAGCAAGTAATTGGAGTCATTCAGACGCTCAAAAGCCATCTGACCTGGTTGTGAGGCCATCTTGAGAGCGATGTCCCTGGAACCCGGAACCAGCTACTCACGACCACCGAGAGAGAAAACAGGAACCACAGCACCCAGCACTCACACGCTGCAGCTGTTGTCCTTGTGTCCACTGCGTCACCAGCTCACCACGGTCAGGAACCAGCCAGAGTCCATCTGCTGCACCAGCAGGAACAACAACTTCTGGAACTACTGGAACCAACGCCGTTGATGCTGACACCACCGCAACTCAGGCTGGCAGCACAATGCCCATAACCTCATGGAACTTTGGAGTGTCAGGCATAGCCCTATTGGCTTTAGCCCAAACGTAGCAGAGTTTTCCTGCACAGCGAGGAAGCTAGTTGCGGCAGTAATGACAAGTCAGCTAGACTCAGAATAACTATTTACAGGATTTATTAAAAGGAGAAAATAAAACCAGCAGAGTTTCTGCATACAAAACAATCAAAATAAACCCTCTCTTTCTCTCTCTCAAAACCATACACAGCACTTCTACTCCTAACAACACCTCACATCAAACTGAGCTAGCAATCCCTTGATAACAGAGCAGAGTGCTGGTCATTAACCAATCAGAGTGAGAAGTTTCTAGGTCAAGCAGACCTGGGCTTTCTGCCAAGAGTAAATTGACACCACCTTGAGTTAATTGTGAGAAGCCAGAATCTGCAAGTTTCCCACGAGAACCAATTAACAGAAACTGAAACTGAAACTGAACAGCTTTGTTAGTTGCAAGGATCCACACATTTGGACTTGCTTCACTAGCCAATCCTTTATTGGTGTCCTTCATTGTCTCCTCCCTTCCCCAAGTTCTGTGGCACCTACAAATAACTTGAGAAAGGTATGGATGGTGGTGCTTGAACTTGGCTTTTGCAGAAAACATTACAAATGCCTTGTTGTTACTATTTTCTGCAAATGAGCTGTGGAAAGAAAAATGAGAAGTAGAGGAAAGAAAAAGAAGAATTTTCTCTCACACACAGTCAGGATTTTTGAGACAGTACAGTGATCTTGATAGATGAGAAATAGTTCTCACTGGTGAACTGTTGAATGAATTTATTATACTTCCTACCATGTTACCCTTTTCTGATTTGGTTACTTTCATTAGAATTGGTGTTTTAATTTTTATAACTTTGAACTGTATCTGCTTCAGATCTTCCAACTATTGATACTAATTCATTGCAACAGGAAATTAGGACACTTAATCACAACTGAATCAAATGGTCCACTTTGAGGTTAATATTTATTATTTTGAGGATGTTCCAGAATCTGCTTTAAGGGCTTGTACTCAGTTACTTTTCAGGTGCTTTCTCATCAATGGGTTTAAAACGTTGAAAAAGAACGTCATATAAATAGTTAAATCATAAATTTGGAAAAGTATCATTTTACAGCTGCAGTTATTGGCACAGAATCAGGAATTGGGAAGGTAGCTCCTTTCTCATGGAGCATTTGAAACCTGTGAAGATGATAACTGAAGCAGCGGGGGTGGAGTGGGGAGGCTATAAGCCAGCAGTGGATGCTACACCATGGCAACCCCTGCAGTTGCTGTTTAGTTTGATGATGGAGAACACTGATGCGGTGACCAGTTTATTTCAGATGGAAGTGGAAACAGAGCACGAAATGCAACTCTGCTTCCTGGTGTCAGCAAATTCCACCCATCTCGCCTGATGCATCCACATGCTAGTATGTAGTGTTTACAGCTGAGCTGTTGTGATGCAACTGGTTGTGGTCTATTGTCTGTCTGATTGGCGGTATGCACAGGAAAATATTTCCTGGGCCCAACATGTTTCAGAATAAATGTGTAGCGTTTGCTTTTTCCTGAAAGCTTACAACTCAGCTAATGCACTTGATGTAAAAATGCAAGTATCTCGAGATGTTATGATACTAGCTCAACTAACATTTTGTTCCTAGATTGAAGATGAACCAAACAAAATATGTGAAGCCGACAGGATAGCCATCAAAGCCAACATAGTACACCTAATGCTTAGCAGTCCAGAACAAATTCAAAAACAGGTGAGGGTGACAATGAAGAAAAGAAACAGAATTCTGCTTATTTCAACAGGGAAATGTTTTGTGCTGGGAGACTCATTGTGTTAGTATATGAAATTTTGTTTTAAAGTGAGACACAATAGATACATCTAAGGGCGAATGAGTTGCTTTGTTTCTGGTTTGTGTCAATTTCATGCATGTTGGTTCACAAGTCTGTCTATAACCTAAAAAAAAATCAGTATGAAAAATTTTAAATATCTTACCCTAAAATAAGTGATTTTTGGTGCATTTTGGTATGTTGTTTTGAGTTGAGAATTGTATTACAAAATTCTGTGAAGTCTGAAGGATAAGTTTGCTCCAATTTGTATTGGTATTATTAATATGTATTCCTACTATTCATATTATATGTATCTTATATGCAAAGAAGGGAAGCTGCTATTAAGTTTTTTTATTGGAAATAAGATGAAACCTGCATTAACATTTCAAAAGTATTGGGTTTTTCGCTTCTTAATTTTAGCAAACGTAGCTGATATGGTGAAGATAAAACATGTGATTACAGATGTGCCATTGAAGCCATGGGAGGGAATCCCATGAGAACATTTGGACAGATTTTAAAAGCCACAAAATAATTAGGCAGCGTGTGAAACTACCCCAGTATGCCAGCTGAATTTCCCATATGCAGTGTCTTGTTCTAGTTTGATATCCAGGGTGAGTGGGGAAAACTAAATAGGCCTAGTAGTGCAATAATTTCTGCTTGTGCACTGAAACTTCCTCTCTCTCCTTTCCCCCCATGTACCTCCCCAGTTTGCTGTAGATGGTCAAGGGAACCCCCATAAAAGATTTGAAGGGTTGCGGGGGTCAGGGAGAAGAGAAGGAGAAGAAATTCATTTGCACAGCCAAAAGTCCTTGCCCTAGTGGATCTATTTAGTTGGATACCATCCTTAGGGTAAAAGTGGCATATTCATAAGGCAAAATGAGCCAGGGCACCGAATGTGAGTCTGCCACTGAAAATGGTAGCTGTACATGCAATTCCCCCTCCATAGTATCCTGTACCACTGTCATGATTTCACATGGTCCACTGTCCCATCATGCTGCCATTGACAGTGGGGTGGGGAAGGGGAAAAAGTAGTTGTGGTGTCATGAATAAGATCTGCTAGATATTGCAGAGAGGATCAGGGAGGTACACATGCACCTGCTTTTGTCACTGGCAGTTGCATACTTAACATGTAGAAAGCCTGTCTTGAGTTTACTGTAAGGTGGTTGTTTATCTCCATGCAAATACCTGCATAATGTTTCTGTCTCTCTCTGTCCTAGTTAAGTGATGCTATCAGCATAATTGGTAGAGAAGACTTCCCTCAGAAATGGCCTGATCTGCTAACGGAGATGGTGAATCGCTTTCAGAGTGGAGACTTCCATGTTATTAATGGAGTTCTTCGTACAGCACATTCTTTATTCAAAAGGTAGTGGGTGAGGGCCATGAATTTCCAAGTTCTGTTTTGAAAGTAAAAGCACTCTGTTCTAGCAATAATGCCTTTCAACTTCTTTCTTTTACTTGGCTCTAGTTTTCAAATTCATAGAAAATGATCACACAAATTAAATAGCTCTGGTTTTCCTTCATTTGTCAGGTATCGTCATGAGTTTAAATCAAATGAACTGTGGACAGAGATCAAACTAGTTCTTGATGCTTTCGCACTTCCCTTGACAAATCTCTTTAAGGTACAGTGTTGTATTTGAAATATGGAATTGATTTATATACCTTCTGTGTAATGTATTTTTTTTAACTTCACAGCCAACATAAAGCATTTTATGTTGACTATTATGAAGTTCCTACTTCTGTCCTAGCTGCTGCGATAGTCAGATATATAAGGTGAAGAAGATAAAGTTTGAATTAAAATCTTCCATGCTTACTCTGTCCATGTGTTAGCACCCTATAATAAGCTGTTTATTAATAACTGCAATAAATTAAGATGTTTTTATTAAAACAATGCTACTGGTGTTCAGACCTCTCTTTTTTAGGCTGTGCCTTTTTGTTTTGTTGCTTTTATATTTTATTGATGTTTTAGCTTATCTGGTTTTGTACATATATTGTACTTTTAATAGAAAAGAGAAATTGCATTTAGTTGAATTTGGGTGAGAGGCATGAATTTGTGGCATCAGTGAGCTTTCACAGAAGTGGAACATTATTGGCAAGTGTCTGAATAGATTTTGTTGGTGATTGCTATTAAAATTGCTCTTTTCCAGGCCACAATTGAGCTTTGTAGTACTCATGCAAATGATGTCAGTGCTTTGAAAGTACTCTTCTCATCTCTGATTCTGATTGCTAAGCTGTTCTACAGTTTAAATTTTCAGGTAAGCCATCTTTTACATGCTCTTCTAGTGGATAGTTCTGATCCTGCAAGCAACTTTCTGTATAGGAGCAATTTCACTGATGGATAACTGCATGATTAAAAACCTCGGTGCTGCTAGCCAAATTCTTGATGGGTTTTGGAGATGCTAGAGTGTTTAAAAACGCAAGTATCTGGCCAAATGTCAGTGTTCCATAAGTGTGCTAGGATAAGTTGTTTGTTAGAGCTTTAACAAATCTAAAGTAATGTGCATGTAACCTTTTAGTATAAGAAGCTTGGCTTTTCAGATTTGGATTCAGCGCTGATTATTTCTGGTAAGACTGGATTTGATCAAAGGTTGTGTCAGGAGGCAAAAGAACAGAGGGAACGATAGCTGTTGACAGACAGAACTTCTCAAATTTAGGGGTAATAAACCTACTTAAGTTTAATTAAGTCAAAGGAAAGGTGGGTGCTTCTTGTTTTTTACTCTTCATGGGTATAATGGTAGGCCAGTAAATAAAGAAGCAGGGCTTACATGCATCTGTTACTAAGACTAATGTGGTCCACAATGACCCTTAATTCTGGGAACCTTGGGTGAGCAAAACGGATCTGACACAATAGGCTGCAGTTCAAGCCATAAAGCAAGCTGGTTGTTACACAGTTCATGCTATGCTGATTGAAAACTGAGAAGAAGGTTGATGAGCTGCATGTGTCAAAAGCTACAGAGAAATTGGTTTGTGTCTCTTGGGCTTTGGATTTCCTTTAGCTGTTGAAAATTATGTTTCATACCTTCTCTTGGTTTTTTTTAAAACAGTAATGTGGTGATTCTGTATTTCTTTGAGCAGGTTGCATGCCAAAATAGACAGGAAAGTATGCTTCTTAAATAAGCAATTACCTAATAGAAAAATAACTATGGATACTGATCTACTTCTCTATTTTGTAGGATCTTCCTGAATTTTTTGAAGATAACATGGAAACCTGGATGATGAATTTCCATAATCTTCTAACTTTGGATAACAAACTCTTACAGACAGATGTAAGTAGCAGCATAAAAGTGGGATAGAGAAGCTGTCGCTCTCCAAATGTTGCTAGACTAAAACTCATCATCCCTGATTGTTGGTCACGCTGGCTGAATTTGATGGAGTCAACAAAATTTGGAGGGTCACAGTTTCCTCTTCTGTGGCATAAAACCTTTTGGAAAATTTCTGTGTAATGGGAAAGGGGATTCAGCACTCCACTTGAGCTGCAAAAAAGAAGCTTTCCTGGGTTCTGAACAGGACACTGAAATTGCAGTAGCTCAAGTAATTCTGATTTTTGTCATTCTCTTGGAGGGAAATTGTGGAGCCAGTATATGAAAGATTAAAGGTAGATGGTAATTTTCTCAAATAAAAAATTGTGTCCCTTTGTATAACATATCGTAGCACTGGGTCCATATGTTGATAGTGGTAATTCTCTTGTCATGGTCATATGTGATGACTGGGCAATGAGAAATTGGCTTTAGAAGAGGGAAATGCTACCAAGCCTGCTCTCGGATGAGCATCTAGTTAATCTGACCTCACTTTCTGTTAGTGATTGGGAACATTTCTCCAGCCAGACTAGGATTTTGGCTTTGGGCAACACAAACTACTTTTTCAAGACATGGGGAATTGCTTGGCTGATTTTGGAACCCAGTTGGGACTTTTACCCTAGATCAGTGTTTTTCAACCACTGTTCCGCGGCACACTAGTGTGCCGCGAGATGTTGCCTGGTGTGCCGTGGGGAAAATTGAAAAATTCGAAAGCTTTAAAAATAAAGTATTTTATAATTTTTCATATTTCTGTTTACTTACTATTTCATAATAAAGTAATTATAAAATACTATCTTTGTGTTTATTGGATTCCTATTCAAGAGAATTACTTTATATATAGTCAATATAGGCACAGAGTTAAATTTTTTAACATTATCCTAATGGTGGTGTGCCTCGTGATTTTTTTCATGAAACAAGTGTGCCTTTGCCAAAAAAAGGTTGAAAAACACTGCCCTAGATGATGCCCTTAGGCATGTGTTATTGTCCCGTTTTCATCCCCTGAGCCTCCTGACTATCCTGCCCTCCAAATCCTCTCCTTTCATTTACTTGCTGTTTTGGCAGATGTCAGGGGTACTAGAAGACTACATTTTCCAAATATGTTGGTGGTGCTTCTTTTTTGTTGCCAGGATGAAGAGGAAGCTGGTCTGCTAGAGCTTTTGAAATCCCAAATTTGTGACAATGCAGCTTTGTACGCCCAAAAATATGATGAAGAATTTCAGCCTTACCTGCCTCGTTTTGTCACAGCAATCTGGAATTTATTAGTCACAACAGGGCAAGAAGTTAAATATGATTTGGTAAGTGACTCTTTTCCATCCAGCTTGAAATAAATGAACCTTTTTTAGGTCTTCTTCAGATTATGCTCATTTCGTGTTTTTCCCCCTGCAGTTGGTAAGTAATGCAATCCAGTTTCTAGCTTCGGTTTGTGAGAGGCCCCATTATAAGCACCTGTTTGAAGACCAGAATACACTGACAAGTATTTGTGAAAAAGTCATTGTTCCCAACATGGAATTTAGAGGTAAATATTTCCTTTCTTTAAAATCTTGATTAAAATTTTCCAGGAAAGCAAAAATTGAGTTTTTAACAATGAGGGCTTTAGAACTGGCACAGTAGCCAAGTAATGGACTGTATTTGTGGCCATTTGCGTTCAAGAGGCATTTTCTGTTTTGAGAGGCATTTTCTGTTTTGCACTTTCAGAACTGCACTTCCCTTTGATATATATGTAATATGTATGTCCGTCAGAGTTGGGGAACTTCTGTCACTCCAGCTGTTGTTGGACTGCAACTCTCACTATTTCTGACCATTGGTCATGCTGGGCGGGGCTAATGGGAGTTGGGATTCCAGCAGTATCCAGAGGGGTACAGGTATCCCATCCCATCATGAGTGACTGAAGTAACTCATCAGTTTGGAAGAGTTGAGTTCCTCTTCCACCAGTGCTTCTAGCTCAGTTTAATCTGAGTGTAGTACACTGCTTTTACATTGATTGGATTTCCCCCTGTCTCTGTCATGAAGTGGTTCATACATAATGCCAAAGAAAGTTTTTGTACTCCAGAAATGAGTCTTTCAGTATCTCAAACTGATTTCCAGTCTTAGTTTGCTGGGCCAAGTACAAACTATAATTTTGGCAGTTCAGATGAAATGGTAAATCATAGTTCGCCTCAAATGATGAAAGAAGTCAGGGAATCATCATGTCTAAGGAGAGGCTGCTTCAAATCTTGTTGTTAAAGATTTGGCTTTATGTCTGAAGCAGCCCAACGGTTAAAATCGCCAGCTACTCCAAGCTATCCTTAATATTTTGTTATACAAAGATATACATTGGTTGTGATCAGGATCTAAAAAGCATCTCAATGCTAATGGAATATTTTACTTTTTGCCTTTGAAGAGCAATGCCATACCATAAGCTGCTGCTTCTGGAAATCTCTTTGTTTCAAAACTAATTTGCTGTGCAGTATGGTGCAGGGTTGCTATTTAAAGGAGGAGTAAACACCATGCATGGCTTTATGAAAATAGTTCCACAATGTAATTTGGACCCTGGCCTGAGTATTCTAGATAAGAACTTTATTTACTACTCTCATTTAAAATACTGATGGTTCACGAACTCCCATTGCCTTGATCATGGTAACTTCATAAAATAAAGCCCAATAATAGGTGATTTAAATTTATTTACAAGCATATGTTATATTAAAATAAATGTAGTTTGTATATCATGGCTGATCCTTTAAATGTTTGTGGACTGCTTTTCTGCAGCTGCTGATGAAGAAGCCTTTGAAGATAATTCTGAAGAATATATCAGAAGAGATTTGGAAGGATCTGGTAAGCAGTTCTATACTGGGTGTATAATGGCGTTTGAGAACTGATGCAGTTTCCTGAAGTGTTGACATGTGCATAAGTACATGCATGAATTGTCTTCCCTTGAATAGGCATGCAGTTGTAATAGGGTTAAAATACTTCTGCCCTTTGGGATTCAAATATGTAATGGTGTGGTTTTTTGCGCTTGTCCTGTGATTCCATGGATGAGCACATTTGTTGGCTATTGGGGGTGGGGGTTCATCTGACAAGCCTTTGCTTGCTTTAAGGGTTACTTGTTTTTGTCTTGCTTTTTAGTAGTTGCTGGTGTATTGCTGCAACACTAGGAGGGCTAGCACTACATCAGATTAAATGGCTGTTGCACCTTATTTATCCAGTGCCTGCAGCCTTCTCCTACTGAAAGTTCAGCCTCCACTCCTGAATTACTCCAAACAGTTCTCTATGAAGTTCTTCTTTACCCCAGCCAGAATTTTCTTCTTGTAGCTTTTCACACCCTCTCTTCTAATGTATAGTCTGTGTCTATGGAGTACCAAAGAAGCAGATGCATTTGGGTTGAGTGCTTCACATACTTCCTATTCAAAAGTCTCAGTTATATATGTGCACACTTGGAATTTAAAACCCATTGAACTCTGGGACTGAGAGTTTCTTCTGAGCCTTTAAGGGGCACATGCTGCAGGGAGCAGTCATTTTTTAGTGAACCATTTGTTCCCCTTGTGATCTTAAATTGCTGACTGTGTCAGGATAGGTTTTGTAGGATCCTAAACTATCCTTTAAATAGTTCCAAAATTCTTCTGAATGTTATTTTACTTGTGCTTTGATGCTATGGCCCTGCAGTTTTTGCCTTCATTTATATTCATGAGAATCAATATTTTGGCAGATTTTGTAATTCTGCATTCCTTAATACCACTAGCGTGATTTTTATGAATAATAATAATAGAGAAGCCTATTTTAGCAAATTGCTCTGTCCCTGAAGCACAGCAGGGTGAATCCAATTTGGCCGTTTTGCAAGCAGAGCTTCAAAATGAAGAAACATTGTTTTAATATAACCCATAATGCATCTTGTTTTTATCTCTGCCTTGCAGATATTGATACCAGACGCAGAGCAGCCTGTGATCTTGTAAGAGGGTTGTGCAAGTTTTTTGAAGGACCTGTTACTGGGATCTTTTCTGGTTACGTTAACTCTATGCTGCAAGAGTATGCAAAGAATCCATCTGTCAACTGGAAGCATAAAGATGCTGCTATTTACCTTGTAACGTCTTTGGCATCGAAAGCTCAGACACAAAAGGTACTTGTATGCATTTGACTGTAAACACAGGGTACTATAAGTTGAATACCCATCCAGACCCGTTTCCTTGGTGAGAAGAACCATTATTTAATAGTACGCACTCCGTGGAAGAGCATTCTTCACAGTAATGACATGTTTATGACCCACAGACTTTCAGTTATATAACATTGACTTTGGAATAGTTTATATAGAGTACATCAACCCATGAGCAAAATTTGGTATTTGCCCCGGGAACAACCTCTGCAGTCACTGCTTCCAATTTTGTTGCATTCCCACGCATGCCTTCTTGGAAGTATGCTAATATAAGTATTCAAGGATTGGATTGCTATGGTTTAACAATCTTTTCTAAGCTTGGCAAAATGTTGGGGTGGGGACTTCAGCACTTGATGTAAATAAAAGAGGTGGGACATATGGAAAATAAAGTTTCTGAACAGGGGCCCAGCTTTATAATTTTTTGTGTTTTGGGGATGGCCATGTGCTGCTTTGTTCGAATGGGACATTTCCATTTTACCAGCAATTGAAATTAGAAGTACTGATTACATTACTTCACAGATTTAGAGCACCTCTACAATAAAAACCTAAATAGTATGGGTTTGACATAACAATCATGAGCATATTGAGAATTAGCTTTTTTCAGCACTATTATTATGTTTGCAATATAGGCTGTTTCTATCAAAGTTGTGTTTTTTAGATTTAGAAGACATGGCATAAAATGTATTGTGGTTAACTTGCCTTTCACTTGTACCTTTCATAACTATATTAGATATCTGAAATAGACTAACCTATTATCCTATAAGTAGAATATAAGAGTATTCATTCCTTCTCCCATTCACAATCCAATGCTTGAAGTCAAAGTATATACAATGAATACTTAGAGAAATTGCCAAATATCATTCACATGCGAACTTCATTAGTGTGTAAATGGGAGCTGCTATAAACCAGTCCAGCAATTAATATTGTTTATGATTATTTTATCACACTTTTTTCATCCTAGCATGGAATAACACAAGCCAATGAACTTGTAAACCTGACAGAATTCTTTGTGAATCACATTCTACCAGACCTGAAGTCTCCTAATGGTATGCTTAGAATTCTATATTAAACATCTGTAACACCAATAAATGTAAACGAACATGGGAATAATTTTGGATCTGTGTTGTTGTGTCATGCAGGGAAGACATGGGCATAGATAACTAACATAGTCATAAGATCTCTTTAATTTCTTATCGTGTTTTAGTGGATTGCCTTGTATATTGTATTTTTGTAGATGCACACCTGGTATAGGTGGGCAAACTATCACAAGATCCTGGAAAACCTCTGCCACTCAGAGTGGCCTGGGGTGCAGTGCCCTTATCAGCTGAAGATTATCAAAGCAACCTTCCAGGGGCCGCATGAAAGTGGTGGGCAGGGCCAAACACAAAAGTGGGCAGAGCAATGAATGCAGATTTTGCCTTTCTACAATAAACTAGTTTGTATGCATGCTCTCACACTCCTCTCTGTGCAGGCAATCAAGAGCCATTATCGGAGTTCATGGGCACATTTCAGCCACGGGGAGAGGGAGAAGCTGGGGAGGGAGTGTGGCTTGTGTACAGTGCCAGGACCTTATGTTCCCCACTGTTTGAGTTGACAACATTTGTCAAGGTGGACCAGTGTTCTGACATAGTAGAAGACAGCTTCCTGTCTTCTTAATGTGGGTCCAGAAATTGAGGGTGGCTGGAGTTATTTTTTGGAAGTTGGGTGGGGTAATGGGTGTGGGGACAGAACAAAGGAAAGCCAAGTGAAGAGCATTTTGTGTGTGTGTGTCATTCTGCAATCTTGTCTCTCCTTAAGCTTGAGACTGTCAGTGGGAATCTTTATTCTGTTGATAAATTGTGGAAATATGCTGTGAAATTTGAGGGACTTTGAACTTCTATTATATATCTAATGTTGTCTATATGGTAACCGCTTAAATAACTAGTATTAACTTTTTGGCAGTGAATGAGTTTCCCGTGCTTAAGGCTGATGGTATCAAGTACATCATGATTTTCAGGAACCAAGTAAGTTGTATCATCATTCAGAGTTCTTAACATCCAGCTGAAGTTGTTTGATAGACTATTTTTTTGTGGGCAAAATACTGTAAATGGTGTACCTAGAACTGTACTAATTGTTTCACAATGTGGTATCAGTACTTCTGGAAAATAACATAAATTATTTTAGGGTACCCGACCCCCCATTTTTAAACCTCCAATTCTGAAAAAGTTACAGTATACAGATGAAAAAACCCTTTCCCTGGAATCCTTTGAACAGATCATAATTGATTTGGGGAAGATTCTCTAATTTCATACTTTATGTTTCTTAGAACAGGTACAGAAAGTGCTCCTGTTTTCGTGTGTGTGATTTCTTTTAAAATCTTCAGCTATGCAGTCTTCTAATATGCAAAACATTCCAAAGGTCCATGGGACAGCATCCTGGGGACCATAGGATTTCATGAGCCTCAGTGTCTGTGGCCTCCTGGAAACCTCTTTGTTGTGGCTGCAGCAGCCTCCAAGACTGTCCCTCCTCTACTATCAGTGATTTGGCAGTAAGGAGGAAAAAAAGGGACATGTTGGGGGCATATCAAGAGAGGCTTGGGGTCCATAGGCTCCAAAGATTTCTTCCTTCCCCAACAAGGGAGGGGGAAATTGCTGGCTCTAGTGCTGCTGTGCTTGTTTTTCCTCCCCCACACCCAACACACACAGTGTCTGCAGTTGCTGCTGGTAGTTCTTCCCCCACAGAGTCCCCCACCCACATTGAATTGCTGTGGCTAGGCACTCTTACTTGACCCATGACCTTGGTTTAATAGAATATGCAAGTAATTTTTAAAAAGCTTAATACAGGTATGGCTGCACAATGTATGTACACCTCATGTAGGAAAGTTACAGTGGTCTGCTTATATAACAGTTGCAATGACCAAAAGATTGTGATAACAGATGGAATGTTTCAGTCCATTGTTTCTGACCTGATTCTGCCAAAACTGCTTGGTACTTGCTTCTAAAGCATTTTTACCCATGTGTCTATTTTGTAGGTACCCAAAGAACAACTATTGGTGTCTATTCCTCTCCTAATCAATCATCTTCAAGCAGAAAGCATTGTAGTTCATACTTACGCAGCCCATGCTCTTGAAAGGTTATTTACAATGAAAGGAGCTAACAACACTACACTGTAAGTTTATGTTACACTCATCTATTCATTGATTTCTTGCTGCTCTGGCTATATCCCTCGCTGTATATGGAGAATCCTAAACTGATGAAACCACACACGTGTATTTATTATGCTAGTTCTTGCATTTTCTAAAACCAGAGTTTTTAGCTGATTTCCAAGTTGACTGCGCTCCAGAGTCACTTGAAAATGAGTTGGCCTTCTCCATCTCTCTGTCCCTTGCACTGTCATACTGTAGGATTTCATACGTTCTGGCATTCCCTCTGGTGTCCATTCAGGATTGGTAAGACTCTCCAAAGTAGAGGATCTTGATGAGTCATTGGAAAAACATTGGCGATAATCAAACACTCTTTTCCTCTACAGGATTACAGCTGCAGAGATGGCACCGTATACGGAAATGCTACTAACAAACCTTTTCAAAGCACTGACACTTCCAGGGTCATCAGAAAACGAGTATATTATGAAAGGTAAGAGGCTACATTTATTAGTCCAAAGAGTTACCCTCAAATTTAAACCACTTTTCCTATCTTAGAGGCTCTCCCATTAGTATTTTTGAATGTGGTGCATCCTACATATTATCCTTATCTTGGATGCATCCTACAAGATCTACTATTTTTATGCAAGAAAAAAAAATGTAATGTTAAGCTTAATGTTGCTGTCGTTTCTGCATTCAGTAATATAAATCTCTGAATTTCCAGCTATCATGAGAAGCTTTTCCCTACTTCAGGAAGCCATAATTCCCTACATCCCTTCTCTCATCACTCAACTCACACAGAAACTGCTTGCTGTCAGTAAGGTAAAAAAGAAGATACGATTGCTTTCTTTTGTTCCCCTTTTCTCAACCTGATTTAGAGGTTCATTTTTTGTCACTTGTGTTGACATAATTCCTCGCCAATTAAAAATAAATAAAAATAAATTATAGAGCGTATTTTTCGCTCTATAAGATGCACCAGACCATAAGACACACCTAGTTTTTGGAGGAGGAAAACAAGAAAAAAATTATTCTGAATCCCAGAAGCCAGAACAGCAAGAGGGATCTGGCTTCTGGGATAGCTGCAAAAAGCCTCTTCAGGGCAGCGGGATGAAGGCTCCCCCTGCCCTCAAGAGGCTTCACGCAGCGAAGCCAGAAGCCAGGACAGCAAGAGGGATTGCTGTGCAGCCCTTCTCCCACCTCGGGGAAAAGCCCCCAAGAGCCGCACACATGCTCCACATGGCTCTTTAAAGGGAGCGCTGAGCAGAGCCTGCATTCGCTCCATAAGACGCACACACTTTCCCTTTACTTTTTAGGAGGGGGAAAGTGCGTCTTATAGAGTGAAAAATACGGTAAAGCTTGCTTGAATCCTTGTTAGGGAACAAAATTATGTATGGTGGTGGGGAGGAGGTACTCACCATGATCCCAAGATCCACTGGGCACACAGTGGATCTGCGCACACAATACTGCTCTGGGCTCATGTTTATGGACAAGAGCTATTGAATACAATTTTATTTTAACCTTAGGTTTTCTCTTTCTTATATCACTATATCCGCTTTTTAAAAGAATTCTATTGAATTTTTGTAGAAGCACATCAGGAGATTCCACTGAATACTACAGAAGAAATGTACATATAAAAGCATAGCCAAAAAAACCCAAGTGTGTAAAGAAAAGCATGTCTGCTGAATAAAATTAATTGTTAATAAACATCAAAATATTTTTTTCACTGTGTTTTCATGTAATTCCCATGCAAGTTAAATGAGACTCACATGGAAGCATTTAAGCTTGTCATGTGATTTTTCTTAATACATAGTTGTATGTCCACCTATAATTGTTGTAACTTTTAATCTATACGGTGAAAAGTAACTTGGTAGTCAGAAGCGTGTTGATATTCATCTAAGGCGGCCTTGGGAATTCAAGAGGAGATTCTAGCCAGATACAGGCTAAATATGGCCATTTTCGGATTTTGACCTGATTGGAGGTCGGAGGAGGCCCATGTCAGAGGTTAACTGTTTGCTTTCCTATGGTGTGACTAGAATTCTCATGTTTTAGGTAATGATAGTTGCGCTGAAAGCAACTTCCTGCTTTTTAGTTTAAGTAAGAATCTTAACAGTGACTTTGTGGTGTTCACGTCTTCTTTTTTTCCTTTTCCTTTTCCTTTTTAGAATCCAAGCAAGCCTCACTTCAATCATTACATGTTTGAATCAATTTGCTTGTCAATAAGGATAACTTGCAAAGCAAACCCCACTGCTATTGGAAGCTTTGAAGATGCTTTGTTTATGGTGTTCACAGAGATTCTGCAGAATGACGTGCAAGGTATAAATAAAACATCTGGCTTCTTTGAAATATGGTATAAGCAGTGTCTGCAGTTCAGGTAGCCATTATTTATTTATCTAATGGAAAATATACCTATGTACACCTTTTTATATTTGGCAGATAAACACATGATCACCCATATCTTTATGTAATAAAGTAAGCCAAAAGAAGAAAAATCTTAGTTTGCATGGCTATATTCATTTAGTTATGTTATTAGCCCACCCTTACTCCAATAACCTCAGGGTGCTATAAATTGTGTTTTCTCATTCTCTGAGGAGGTAGGTTAGGCTGAGAGTTCACAACCAGCTCAAAATCACAAAATGCTCCTTTGGATTATACTGTGTAGGTATCAGTATTTACACACATGAATACACCCTCCTGTTACTTACAAACTGTCTTCCCCTTTCAACAGAATTCATTCCATATGTGTTTCAAGTGATGTCTCTGCTTCTGGAAATGCATAAAAATGACATCCCTTCGTCGTATATGGCCTTATTTCCACATCTGCTTCAGCCAGTCTTGTGGGAGAGGTCAGGAAACATCCCCCCTTTGGTGAGACTCCTTCAGGCCTACTTGGAGAAAGGTGCCAGCACGATAGCAAATGCCGCAGCTGACAAAATTGTATGTATACACTGATTGCATTGCTTGATTTCTAAAAGAGTGTGTTTGTGTGTGTGTGTTTGATAAAAAAAGAGGTTGGAGACCCTCTCCTGTGTTAGTAGATATCAGAAAGAATGAATTATCTTTTACTCACACTGGAAATCCAAGTTGTTAATTCAAGTTGGCTTGTGAAGTTACAAAACTTTATTAGACTCTAATGGTTATCACTAAGGGAAAAGTCTGCACCAGACTGCGATCCTAGAAGGCAGAATTCAAAGATGCTATACATATTGTTCATTGTAGAAAACAACACATTTTGAATGTATTATCTTGAGCAAGTTTCTTTTCATGTTGGAATGGATTCAGATTTGCCCCTTCACAAATGCTGCTTTCATTCAGAGAAGGAAATGAGATCCACCTGGGGCTCCCCTACAGCCCCCAGAGCCACTTCCATTCTGTTTGGGAGATTTACTGACTCTTCAGATTTTTGCAGACTGAAGAGTTTACTGGCTGGGGTTCCGTTTAGAATTCTCATAAAGATGCCAGCCCCCAAAAGCAGCCCTTCCAGTCTATTGGAGAGTGCTGGTTTGCTCATGTCCTCTTATGAGCTTCCCATAGGGATCTGGGTAGCCAATCTGGGAACAGAATGTGGGACTAGTTAGGTCTGATCCTGCAGGACTTAAATTCTTAATCTGCACTTGATGCTAGGCATTTGTCACTTACAGAGAATGAATGGCTATGTATTTCCCTGTTGTTTCCAAGCCATGCAATACTTTTCAGTAGTGCATTCAATCTGTCCTAGCACTGCTGAATACCCAGCTATGATCTGAAATTCCTGAATAATCTTAACTCAGTTTTTTACCCCATTGCTAGGGGTAAGTTTAACTAGGCAGAGTTAAATCAGTTCCCAGACTCATTGACTGTTCTGCTCTGGTAGTCAGTTACATCATAATTCCATTCTGGGTAGATTTTGTAGCTGCCAGATCATTTTACTGTTAATAATTTGCTGGCATCTGTCTGTCTCGGGAGACGACGGAGGAGTGTGCCTTTGGAGGTGAGGTCAAGCTGTTGGAAGGTTGCAGCGCCTGCTGTCACTGTGGAGGCCGATACAAAACTTTGTGTTTTCCTTAATTTACAGCCTGGACTATTGGGTGTGTTCCAGAAACTTATTGCCTCTAAACTTAATGACCATCAAGGATTCTACCTTCTCAACAGTATTATAGAACATATGCCCCCGTGAGTATGAACATACCAAATTCAAGTAATTTTGCTGCTATTAGTTTGCATTATTGTAGATCTCCCATCGCATGCACTCTAAATATGCCAAAAGAAAGTTAAGAAATAGTACACTCAAATGGCCTACTGGATTGATTAACTGGTTTCAACATATTTTTGTCTTTCTAGTGAATCCATTGATCAGTACAGGAAACAAATTTTCATCCTGTTATTCCAAAGACTTCAGAATTCCAAAACAACAAAATTTATCAAAAGTAAGCTTATTTGTTTTATGGCTGAATGATTTGGGGAAGAACTCTGCGCTGAGTGGCTTGGTATGCTTTGGATCACAACAATCATCACTTGTCTTTTGATTTGATTTCAAAGATGGCAATAAAGGGCATATTGGTCAGAGTAACAGGTTCTGGAAGCAAAGAGAGGAATATTCATTGAAACTTGAACTTGGTGCCTAACTAGTATAAGGGCTGGGTTGGTGGGGATTTGTGATGGAGTTGGTCCCTCTGCATAACAGCTTTGCCAGGTGGGTCCTAGAGACCCTGTGAAACCAGCAAAGAAGTTTTGTCGACAGATAGCAGGAAAGATACAGATGCTTATTCACTGTGATTTTATAGAAGAGAGACACACATTAATACTGTTATACGTGCTCTTTTACAGCTTCTGATTCATTCTTCTTCTTTTAATAGGTTTCTTAGTCTTTATCAACTTGTATTGTGTAAGATACGGAGCAATAGCACTTCAAGAAATATTTGACAGTATACAGCCAAAGTTAGTATCTTTTTAAAAAAAATAATATATTTCTATTTCTTACTATTACATTTCTATCCCGCCTTTCATCTCAGTTCTCCTGCTCCTCATTTTATTCTCACAACAACCCTGTGAAGTAGGTTAGGCTGGGAGGGGGTGATTGGCCCAAGGCCACCCAGTGAGCCTCATGGCCAAATGGGGATTTGAACCCTGGTATTCCAGGGGGTCTAATCTAGCTCTGCAGCCACTACACCACACTGACTGCACCAGGCTTTACTAGGGATAACTGATAGCTGCATTTTCCAGTATCATTCTCTTTCCCAGGAAGAAGGCATCGGAGCTGGAAGTGAATATGAAAATGTATTATTTGTTTGTTTATTTATTAAATTCATATCCCACCCTTCCTCCCAGCGAAGCCTAGGGCAGCAAAACCAATTGATCCCCTCACAAGTGGCTAGACTTCATAATTAAGTTGGTGCCATCTTGCAATAAGGGCCTGACAGTTATGTGCTTTAATTCAAGGTGGCAAACTGCAGAGGAAGAATCAGGAGCAATCGCCCTTTTGAAAAGTTGTTTATGCTGTGAACTGTCCTTAGATCTACGGGTATAGGGTGGTATACAAATTTAATTAATAATAATATAACTACTTTGACTGCAAAGGAAGATTCTTTGTTTGCACTTGCAGCTTTAATTCAAGATGGCAAAGGAAGGCTCAGGAGCAAACTCTTAAGTATGCCCTCATAATTTGGTACTTCTTGGAGTTGGCACCTTTTCTCTGTCACTGTTCAGTCAGAAATGTTGAGCCCTCTTAATGCTCTTCTCTCGTGGTATACTGATTAAGCCAGGAACTCGTAACACACCATTTCCTTGGTAATGCTCAGTGGTCTGCCTGATTTGTGTTCAGATTTCTGAGTCAATGGATCTCTAGCCTCTCTAAATATTTGTACTTGACCCAATAAATGCATTAGGTGGATGCTGCAAGATTAAATGGGTTTCTTTTGGCACTTAACAGGATGTTTGGAATGGTTTTAGAGAAAATCATAATACCAGAAATACAGAAAGTATCTGGGCAAGTAGAAAAGAAAATCTGTGCCGTTGGTATCACAAAAATACTCACAGAATGCCCTCCTATGATGGACACAGAATACACAAAGCTGTGGTAAGTGCTGTTACTTCTTTGATAAAGTTTATTATTGAAAGGTAGAACTTTCTAAGGATGAAGAAGAAATTCCACTCTTTAAAAAAAGATGTCTATCTTACCCAGGGAATATGCTAGTTTTTGCTTAAACAGTTGCAACAGAGATATTTGCCAAAGGAAGGAATCTCTCTGTTGGCCTCTCACTCCCTCCATTGCTTCCATTCCTATTTCAAAAAAGATTTGAAAATGTACTGGCCAAAATATGCTGTGCTGTTAGGAATAAGAGGGTAAGAGTTCCAACTTGGGGGTGAGAATTCAAGCTTGCTGTGTCTGAAAGAATTCAGGGGACCAGTTTAGGGGACAGTGCTTTCAGGATACAAATCTTGCACTATGTGTGTGTGTGAGGTCAGGGAGTATGTGCAATTTAGCACAGTTAAGAGTAATGAAGTTCCCTAATGATATGCAACCAGAATATGTTACCGCATTATGTGTTGTTAATATGGGCTTCTGGTCAGTATCGGTGGAGATGACCTCAGCAGTTAAGCCCTCTGCTTGTTCTGCATCCACCATTCACTTGTCCCCACCTAGCACTTGAGAAGCAATAGGTTTGGTTGTATATGTTGGGAAACTGCCAGGGAGATATTGTCCATCATGGCCCCAAGCCGGCTGCCGGACGTCCATCGATCTCCCGTAGCCAGGCAGATCCAGCAGTTAGCGACACGAAGCCTCAGAAATAGATTGCCACATTCCAGGCTTGTGCACACTGTTCTTTATCAGCAGAAAACACAGCCAGAAAGCTTGCACTGCAGAAGAGCATATTTTACAGACTTTATTTAGCGTTGAACAGAACAAAAGAAAACATGACCGTTCTGTGTCAGTGCCTCTGACCGACTGAAATCGAAAGGAAACAGCAAACATAAACATCCTGTAACAGGAAATACGCAGACTCTGTGACTCACAAGCCTGCTCTCTCTTAAGGTGGAACGGAAATATCCTAACATCCTCCCCCTTTCCGTGTAACCTGTAGTACCTGTGGTTCACCCAATTGCAACCTCTGTGTGTAAACCTTTAGTTGTTCTTTGTTAACAACCTTAGACAACAGATCAGCAGGAATTTCATTTCCTGCCATGTAGGACACCCGAATCAGTCCTTTCTGAATACACTCTCTTGCACGATGTAGCTTAATCTGCAAGTATTTGGTTCTCTGCTTGCAACTCTCTGAGTTCAGCAAAGCCAAACACGATCTATTGTCTTGATACACTTGTATAGGACATTTCACAGAAACCCCGATGTCCTTAAACAGTTGCATCAACCATTCACAATCCATGAGTGAAAATGACAGAGCATTGAGTTCTGCTTCACAGGAACTTAGGCTCACTGTTGTTTGCTTCTTGCACAACCAGTCAAACAGGCAGTGGTTGTACATGTAGCATACTCCAGAAGTGCTCGTACCATCCGTGGTGTCACTTCCAAAACTTGCATCTGCAAAGATTTCAAGACCTCCAGTCTTCTGACTGGTGAACCTCAGCCTGTAGTGCATAGTCCCTTTCAAATAGCGGGCTATGCGCTTCAGAGCTTTCCAATCCTGAATCGTAGGATTGTTGGCATGTCTGCTAAGCAGATTACAGCTTACAGCTATGTCAGGTCTTGAACATCTGGCAATGAAATTCAGCTTGCCTAGAATGCATCTGTACAGCGTTGTGTCAGAAAACGCTTCAGCAGTACTGTCTACCTGGTAACCTGTCACCATCGGTGTGTCTGCTGGGTTTGCATCAACCAAATTCAACCTGGTTAATACGTCAGCAATTTTCTGTGTTTGGTGTACCAGAAAATTACCTGCTTGGTCCTTCTCCACCTGCAGAGAAAGATAGTTGGATACCTCACCAAGATCCTTCATGTCAAAGTGCTCCTTCAGCTGAGCTAGGGTGCTTTGATAGAAAGCCTGATTCTTCCAAAACATCAGAAGATCATCAACAAAACATAAACAATACAGTTTGTTTTGCCCCTCCTCTTTGACAAACACACATGGATCAGCTTTGCCCTGGTGAAAACCTAGAGAAAGCAACGTTTCAGTGAGTTTTGTGTTCCAACACCTAGCACTCTGCTTGAGACCATATAAGGATTTCCGCAGTTTACAGACCATTCCCTTCTGTATCTGCATCCCGTCAGGTGGAAGCATAAACAGCTCCTCGTTCAAAATCCCGTACAAAAAAGCTGTATTAATGTCATGATGGGAAACATGCAGTTTCTCCTCCGCAGCGATCTTGAGCATCAGCCGAATGCTCTCATATTTGACTGTGGGTGAGTAGGTCTCGTGGTAATCCTGTCCTGGTACCTGTGAAAAACCTCTGGCAACCAATCTGGCTTTGTGTCTGACAACCTTGCCATTCTGGTCTGTCTTGGCCTTGAAGACCCATTTGCTGCCAACCAGTCTCATACCTGGGACTACCGGTACCAGCTCCCAAGTTTGGTTCCTGTTCAAGGAATCAACTTCAGCCTTCATGGCATTAAGCCAAGGCTCAGCATCTTTAGAGGTTAACTCCTGAACCTCTTTGAAGCTTGAAGGTTCCCACACCTTCTCTGAGCTACTAAGAACAGCAGTTGCAGTCTTAGCAAACTCATCAGCAAATCTCTTTGGAGGTCTGCCTTTGGTCGCCCTTTCAGACCTACGAACCAGACGCAAGTCTTCTGGACTCATCTCCTCTTTCTTAGGAGAAAAATGACCAATGGTGAACAGTGGTTCTTCCAGTTCATTGTCAGACGCATCAGATGGTCTGACTGAGGCCTTTGCACTCTTGTAGTCTGCTGTGTCATCACTCTCACTGACATCAGCAGCAGCGCCGCCCACTGAACTGGAATCCGAACTCTGATCATCATCATCATCATCATCATCCTCATCCTCAGTTTCCTCAGCTTTCTCAGCATGATCTGCTTTCTTCACATCACCTTCATCCTCCTCTGGGTAACTCTGGAAAATTCCCACATTTTCCCCCCACTTAGGATTGTACTCAACACTCCTTGTGAACTTTATGGATTTAGAGTCAGTCATCCATACCCTGTATGCACCTTTTTCGTACCCCATGAACAAACCATGTGCCCCACGCTTCCCAAGCTTGTTGGTTTGTGGGGTGCGTACCCACATGTCAGAACCAAAAATTCTCATGTGTTTGGTGTTGGGTTTCTTGCCAAACATCTTCTCATAGGGGGTACAACCAATGGGTGATGACAATCTGCGATTAACAGTATAAGCTACCGTTGACAGAGCTTCCCCCCAAAACTTATCAGGGAGGTTGGCATCATGCAACAAGGTTTTCATTCCTTGCAGCAACGTTTGATTTGCTCGCTCCGCAAGCCCATTCATCCATGGCGATCTAGGCGTTGACATGTCATGCTGGATTCCCTTCTCAGTCAGGAAAGCTTCAAACTGCTGAGAAGTGAATTCCCCGCCGCGATCGGTAAACAGACAGCCGATACGTTTACCGTGAGCATTCTCTAGCCAAGCACAGAATGCTTTGAACCTAGGAAACGCTTGCGATTTCTGCTCGAGCATAAACACATGAATGTACCTAGAAAAAGAATCAATTAGAACCATGAAGAACCTTGCTCTTCCCAAAGAGGGCGCAAGAGGACCAACCAGGTCTGCGTGAACTAGCTGGTAGGGTTTGGAAGCCTGCCTGCTAGACTCTTTGCCTTTTGGAGCAACCTTCACCTTGTTCTCTGCACAAGATACACATTTCATGTGATACTTACAAGGTTTGATGTTCAAACCTTCAACCAATCCAGGCATCTTGGCCAGCGCCTGCCAAGACATGTGACAAAATCTTCGATGTGCATCATGAATGCATCCTGCATGAAGAACCTTGTTAGTTTGTGCAACACAACAAGAATCAGCATTAGACACAACAGCATTGTCATCATAAGTTATACAGAATAAACCATCTATAAACTTTGCATGCAAAATGTCCTCTTTGCCTTTTCTGATGACACAGACGCTCCTCTTGAAGGATATCTCAAAGCCACGCCCAGTCAGCTGTGGGACGCTAAGCAAATTGTCCGCAGCTCCAGGAACATACAGAACATTACTGATGGTTGTATGCAAACTTGCAAGTTTCACAGTCCCTTCTCCTGCAATTTGCAACGTCCTTCCATCAGCCAGGTGGATCTCTCCTTCTTGAGGCGAGAAGGAGATAAACAGGTGCTTATCCTTTGAAAGATGGCGGCTCGCACCAGAGTCCACAATAAACCTGGCTTTAGCCTTTGGAGCAGTCTTTGCAGCAAGCAAAACCTTGTTTTCCACCGGCGTGGGCTTTTGCAGCTTGCCCCCCTGCTCCTGGCCATGAGACTTGCCTTTAGCCTTTGGTGAAGCAGTGCCAGCTAACAAAGCCTTGTTTTCCACTGGCGTGGGCTCTTCACCCCCCTTCTGCTTCGGGCCATCTGCAGGCATCTGTCTTTGTTTACCTCTGGCCTTCCGGCCTCTGCAAAGACGATGACCTTGGTTCCCATGAGAAACAGAGCTCTCAGCTGCCGTCTCCTTGGCTCCCCCTGGAGGCTGGAATGCTGCCTGGGATGACATCACAGTCTGCTCCCCCTGCAGCTTGCAACCGGTGCCCTCAGCATCCCTGCATTCACTCGCATTCTGGGAAACAGCCAGGACCTCCGATGCAGTCAAACTCTGGGCATTACAACTCTGAGCTGGGATGACTGGCTTGTGAGCTTTTATCAAAGCAGTCCACATCTTACGTGCCGTCACGTTGCCAGCAAGCGTAGCAATTTCCTCCAGAGAGACGGATAAGACTATTATGTCAATGGCCCTCGAATTCTGGGCCTCCCATTTCTCTGTCAGAGGATCTGGGGGGGCTTGAGACACAGTATGCCAGACTCCATACTGACGCAGCAAACTCTCACACCATTTTGCCCAGGTCTGATAATTGTGCCGATTTAACTTTGGGCACTCAGTGGCCTCTGAAGCTTCAAAAGCGTGGAAAAACTCCATTCCAGCTTTTACTTGAGCCGTGAGCCTTTATGCCTTCAAAGACTCCTTATCGTGGCAGCTCATTAATCACGATGCCTTTTGGCTCGGCTCCCAGGCCAATTAAGCCTTCCGGAGTTCATAGGCTCCGTCCGAGGTAAAACAGAAAAGCCTCCCTTTCTTTCGCTTTTCCCACGTACCTCTCAAACGCAGTCTGTTGCAGCTTTACTCTCCTGTAGGTGCTGTGAATCTGGGCCCGAAACCTTGTTGTTGGGAAACTGCCAGGGAGATATTGTCCATCATGGCCCCAAGCCGGCTGCCGGACGTCCATCGATCTCCCGTAGCCAGGCAGATCCAGCAGTTAGCGACACGAAGCCTCAGAAATAGATTGCCACATTCCAGGCTTGTGCACACTGTTCTTTATCAGCAGAAAACACAGCCAGAAAGCTTGCACCGCAGAAGAGCATATTTTACAGACTTTATTTAGCGTTGAACAGAACAAAAGAAAACATGACCGTTCTGTGTCAGTGCCTCTGACCGACTGAAATCGAAAGGAAACAGCAAACATAAACATCCTGTAACAGGAAATACGCAGACTCTGTGACTCACAAGCCTGCTCTCTCTTAAGGTGGAACGGAAATATCCTAACAGTATATTCCTCTTTTGAAAGTGGTTTTCCCATGCACCTCAGTCGGGGAGCAAAAGTATTAATAAGATAGACGTTCTCCCGTTCTAGATTAAGACAAATAACAATAATAATAAAATCCACATTGCCAAGTCAGGAGCAGGAGTTGACTAGAGCTTGAATGCTTGTGTGAGCAGAAGATGGGCTGGAGTGCAGCTGTCAATAAGAAGTGTTCCCGGCAGGAAACGTTCCAAATAAGTTGTTACTAGTTTTCCAATATTCCCCCAATAATAGCCAAATTATAACAATATCCATTAATTTGGCAGGAACAGTTCCAGGGGCATTTATACCAAGGCAGTGGTTATATTGTAGAGGAAATATGAATTATAAGGAAAACAAATAAATGTATGGAGCATAATGGAAACAAGAGCAAGTACATTGTTTTCCTTGGACACCGTCCAAAATAGAAGAACAGCCAGAATATGGACAGGCTTTTTCCAGTTTTTCTGAATGCTTGTGCCGTTCCATTGCCAGTTTCTGCTCTGGCTCTGATAACTGGATCCAGGTAGTCCTCTGCCTAAGGAATATTCTGCTGCTGAAAATTGGCTGTTTTCTACGGCGGTTTGAAATGGTTTGCTGTAACATATTGTTTTTGTGCTACGCCTTTAAGATTTTAATTTTTGTAAGTTGCTTAGATTCTTTTGCAGCGAGGAACGAATAAGTCCATTAAATAAAAGGTTTTCTCCGTAGGACACCCCTTCTTCAGGCCCTCATTGGTCTCTTTGAGTTGCCTGAAGATGATACTCTTCCTGACGAAGAACACTTCATTGATATAGAAGACACGCCAGGGTACCAAACTGCATTCTCCCAGCTTGCCTTTGCTGGGAAAAAAGAACATGATCCAGTGGGCCAAATTGTGAACAATCCTAAAATCCATCTTGCACAGTCTCTTCACAAGTTATCAACCGCGTGTCCAGGCAGGGTAAGATTGTGTGGCTGTAATCTAGTGTGTGCGGTGATATGAATGTGGGGAATTATTTGTCTCTCCCGAGTCTGTTCTCTTAGCGTAGAAAACGCAGTGTGTCAAAATCAGAAGATTCCTTTTTTGACTGCTGTCTTGAATGAACATGCTCATAATCGCACTCTGTTGAAATCAGTTGTGCTGATTTTGTAGATGTGTTGGGGACTGGGGTGCCAGTCTTCTGCAAGAGCGATTTCTAAAGCGTGCTTCACTTTCAGATTATTTGGTTCTGATATGGCTTAATTTGTCAAACTCTCGTCAGCAACTAGATGGTTACTTGGTTGTGGCATTGCTCCAAGCACCAACTCACCAGGTAGAAGGTGAAGAAATGTGTTCATAAATTTCCACCTAGCTTCATGCTGGTTAGACTAACTGGATAACCACATACATGATTCCATCTTTTCCCCTTTCCTTGCATCCAAAGTTAACCTCCCTCAGTCCTGGCAGCATTGTACTGCCCCTGCCCCCGTGGTTTGAGGGACTAGGGAGTTTTACAAGTGCCCTTGGTCCTTATTGACTAGAAGCAGATTCAGGCTGTGCTAGCTCTGCACAGTGTTTGCAACAACGGTACCAAAGTGTGTAGATGCAGGCAATAGCTTAAGTGCTGACTGCAAAATGAAGCTATAATATGAAAGTATATGCTGAGATGCACACAAGTCAATTAACGCTTTAGGATTTGGAGAAACTAAAATGTTAAAACATTACTGAATACCTGCATGCTGGTATGTTGTTGTTGTTTAGTCGTTTAGTCGTGTCCGACTCTTCGTGACCCTATGGACCAGAGCACGCCAGGCACTCCTGTCTTCCACTGCCTCCCGCAGTTTGGTCAAACTCATGCTGGTAGCTTCGAGAACACTGTCCAACCATCTCGTCCTCTGTCGTACCCTTCTCCTTGTGCCCTCCATCTTTCCCAACATCAGGGTCTTTTCCAGGGAGTCTTCTCATGAGGTGGCCAAAGCTTCACAATCTGTCCTTCCAGTGAGCACTCAGGGCTGATTTCCTTAAGAATGGATAGGTTTGTTCGTCTTGCAGCCCATGGGACTCTCAAGAGTCTCCTCCAGCACCATAATTCAAACGCTGGTATGTTAAAGTACTGTAATTTAGATGCATATTAATAGTGCCACTCTATCTTGTGTTTAAAGGTTCCCTCGATGCTGAGTACTAGCCTGAATGCAGAAGCTTTGAAATTTCTTCAAGGATACTTACAGGCTGCAAGTGTAACATTGCTCTGACCTCTTTATTTTGAATGGGAGAATTTCAAAGTTGCATCAAGGAACGCTGATATTGACTGTTCTAAACAAAGCTCGGACAAGGTGAAACGAGTTGCTACTTCGAAAAACACATCACTGAATTACTGCTTGATACAGAAGCTGAATGATACTTCGTTCATGTGATCATAGGTAAAGAAGCAAGTGACTTTCCCATTCCCAGTTTGCTTTCAAAGGGAATAGTAATAGGAGTTTATCATTTGGGATCGATTGAAGTTCCACATCTGCAGTGTTTGGGTACCATTTTAAAATGTATAGAGTACTGGATGCAAACTCACGTTGTCACTTATTTTTTCCAGTTCATTGTCATTTGTATTTCTTTTGTGTCTCAAAAAATTTATCTGAATTGTGAATAAATAAGCTCTTGTTTAAAGTATTTGTCTAGCAATATATATCTTACTATGGTAGAATAAATTGTAGTTGTCTGCAAAGAAACTGTCAGTTAGTCCCAGCAGTACCCAGCACTTCTTAATTTGCTTTTCCACCTGAGCTTTACCTTAACACTATTCATGACAAACATTAAAATTGTATTTGGAGAGGCACCTTCATAGCATTCTGACTCTTTAGTGTCTCAGTCATACTTGAACATCCCACCCATCTTTCAGGAAATGCATTGCTATGAAATATAGTGGAAAATAAATGTCTCAGATTTAATCCATGCAGGTGCTTCTTGTTAAGCAGTTGTGTTCAGCTGCATTTGGGACTTGCTGGTATTCTTCAATTTCATATTTTAAACACTGAAATGCTGAGTCTTAATATTGGTTAGTGAAAGGTAACAAATGATTCTGGAGGAACTGCATCTTGCTGAAATTTTGTCTAGGGTTGTGTAATCACTGCTGTTAATATGTGGTATGAGTACCTAGGAGGCTTAAGGTTACAGATATTCAGAAATAAAGAAAATAAAAAGAGGCAATTTATTATCTCTTACTCTTATCTCAGATGTTTAACAAGACTGAAAAGACCTTTACAAATTTAGTGCAATATAAATAGGAGTGATCTTCACAGTTGTATACAGCTTGAACTTCCTTTAAAATAGTTACTATGCAACTTGAATATTTTAACCACTAGGCCCAGAAAACAGTCTTGAAGGCACATGATGTAGTTCTACTGCTGAAGGTCTGGGCCTCAGTACTGCATGAGTGTGTGACTGCCTAAGAACCAAGTGCAAACCATTTTCAACCAAGTGCAATTGGTGGTTTTTGTTCCTTTGACTGATGGATGGGGCCAGAGTGTTCTTTCTACTTGCATTTGCAGTCTTGGGGTAACAGTCAGCTGGAGCTGAGTGTTCTTTCAGGCAGCAAGAAGAGAAGCGAGAGTTCCCTGCAGCTAACTCCTTCTCTAGATGGTGCCAGGTTGGTGTCATCATTCCTCGCCTTTTCCTTCATGCTACCCCTAGAGGCAATGGGGTGCAGCCTACCCTCTCTGTTCTGCTGATGGAAGCCTTTACTCATCAACCCAGGGATAACATTGGATGGAACCCCATGGTGCTGAAGAAAGCAAGCCAAGGAGAAAGTAGAACTGGGACTCTGCTCTACCGGAAGGGAAAAGGTGGGCAGGCAGTGTTGGTTCTGGAGGGCAAGGTAGGAGGCAATAGATGCAGACATGAGACTCTGATAGGAAGTCGGTCATTTGTTGTACCATTTAACCAACAAAACAAATGACCGACTTCCTATCAGTCTCATGTCTGCATCTACCGCCTCCTACCTTGTACCATTTGTTGTACCATTTAACCAGGGACGCAGGTGGCGCCGTGGGTTAAACCACTGAGCCTAGGACTTTCCAATCAGAAGGTCTGCGGTTTGAATCCCCACGACGGGGTGAGCTCCCATTGCTCAGTCCCTGCTCCTGCCAACTTAGCAGTTCAAAAGCACGTCAAAGTGCAAGTAGATAAATAGGTACTGCTCCGGCGGGAAGGTAAATGTCGTTTCCGTGCGCTGCTCTGGTTCGCCAGAAGCTGCTTAGTCATGCTGGCCACATGACCCGGAAGCAGTACGCCGGCTCCCTTGGCCAATAAAGCGAGATGAGAGCCGCAACCCCAGTTGGCCACGACTGGACCTAATGGTCAGGGGTCGCTTTACCTTTACCATTTAACCTAGCAGCCCAAAGCAGGCAATGGGGGCGAAGAATTGAGTCAAAATGATGAGCAAGGGTTTCCCAATCATTTGCCCTAAGCTTCGGTTCTAAGCAAAAACCATCCACAAAGTTATCATGCTGTAAGAGGCAGAGAGATCACCTTTTAGGTTTCATATGTAATATACACTTGCATGTAATGCTAACTCTGCCCATGTGCTGCTTTATTAGGGCTGTCACTAGATTAAATAAATGCTGGTTGATTAAACTTGCATAAGCATGAAATTAATAGTTTCTGGATCAGGCTACTGAGGAGGGCTTACTAATTTCAGTGGGACTTCACAACCAAGCAATGCTGCAGAATTGCAGCTTATTTGGAGATATTCCATGTGCTGATTGTCCTTTTTCCTCGCCAAGCCAACTCCTCAATACAGAGCAGCAATGCCTCCAAGCACATGGGATACCTTTTGAACATCTGTCCCTGTTCTGCTGCCCAAGAACAAAGGATGGCAGGTACCAACCTTGAAATGTGGAGAGAGAAGGGGAAAATGACTTTTCTACAGTGATAGGAAGGGGGAAAGCCTTCCGTTGATTAAACTGCAGCTCTACTTCAGAGACTCATCTTTCATAAGCAAAATATATTACACATTTTTTAAAAATTTCTTCACTGTTTGTTTTTTAGGGCTGGCTCTACCATTAGGCAAAGGCACCTGCCTAAGGCAGCAGGTGCTTTGATTTCACTTGTAGTATAACAATTACCATGGAAAATATGGATTGAAATAATAGAGTTTGGAGAAGATGCTGTTTTAAATGATTAAAATGGGACTCCAGGGAAGGAGTGGGGGGAAATCCTGAGATTTGGAGGAATCATATGTATATGTAATTGATTTTTAAAAATAATTTTGTACTGTAAAAACCAAATAAAAAGATTTAAAGGGGGGGGGGCAGCAGAGGATAGGGGCAACAGCAGTAGCCCCAACCCCAACTCTTCCTTTTAAGCCTAGATAGGATCAGGTTGTACATGTAATTTATTCATGGATAAAGGTAAAGGTACCCCTGCCCGTACGGGCCAGTCTTGCCAGACTCTAGGGTTGTGCGCCCATCTCACTCAAGAGGCCGGCGGCCAGCACTGTCCGGAGACACTTCCGGGTCACGTGGCCAGCGTGACATTGCTGCTCTGGCAAGCCAGAGCCGCACACGGAAACGCCGTTTACCTTCCCGCTAGTAAGCGGTCCCTATTTATCTACTTGCACCCGGAGGTGCTTTCGAACTGCTAGGTTGGCAGGCGCTGGGACCGAACAACTGGAGCGCACCCTGCCGCGGGGATTCGAACCGCCGACCTTTCGATCGGCAAGCCCTAGGCGCTGAGGCTTTTACCCACAGCGCCACCCGCCTGGAAAAGTAGATAGAACTGAAAGAGGAAATCAGAAAAAGTGTCTCTTTGAACTTCCTCCTCCATCTCTATTCAAGGGAAGGAAAAGGTAACCAGCTTCATGACCAAGAGAGCAGGAAGTGCAGTCAGGTGGTCAGAGGCTTAATGGATGCTAGGAGAAGACCTTAAAGGAACAATGTTGGCGGTCCATGGGATATACAGGTGAAACTCGAAAAATTAAAATATCATGGAAAAAGTTCATTTATTTCAGTAATTCAACTGAATTCAAACTAATATATGAGATAGACTCATGACATGCAAAGTGAGATATATCAAGCCTTTATTTGTTATAATTGGGATGATTATGGCGTACAGCTGATGAAAACCCCAAATTAACAATCTCAAAATTAGAATATTGTGAAAAGGTGCAGTAGCTATTCAATCCATAACACCTGCAATGGGTTCCTGAGCCTTTAAATGGTCTCTCTGTCTGGTTCAGTAGGAAGCACAATCATGGGGAAGGCTGCTGACCTGACAAGTTGAGCAGAAAGCCATCACTGAGACCCTCTGTAAGGAGGGAAAGGTTTTAATCAGCTGTACACCATAATCATAACCTTTTAAGTTGAATTACTGAAATAAATGAACTTTTCCATGATATTCTAATTTTCCGAGTTTCACCTGTATACCTTATACTATATAATTCTCTGACTCTACCTCAATACTTTGGGCTTTGGGGCAGCCAAATCTTTACTCCTGTGGGAAAGGAATACAGGTGCAAAAGCAGTCTTGATGTTTGCTATACTTATTGATATGAAATTTTCCTTTAAAGCCATTTTTTTGACTTTTTTTTGCCGGGGGGGGGGGCGCCATTTGCTTCCCCACCTTAGGTAGGAAAATGTCTCCATTCAGCCTTATTTTAGACTGTGAGCAGGGTGTTCTAGACTGGTCACTGGGAGCAGCCACCAAGACCATATAACACTGGTCCTGAAAGACCTACATTGGCTCCCAGTATGTTTCTGAGAACAATTCAAAGTGTTGGTGCTGACCTTTAAAGCCCTAAACGGCCTGGGCCCAGTATACCTGAAGGAGCATCTCCACCCCCATCGTTCAGCCCGGACACTGAGGTCCAGCTCTGAGTGCCTTCTGGAGGTTCCCACACTGCAAGAAGTGAAGCTACAGGGAAACGGCAGAGAGCCTTCTTGGTAGTGGCGCCCGCCCTGTGGAACACCCCTCCCAACAAATGTTAAGGATATGAATGCAGTGGACGCTCAGGTTGCGAGCGGGAGGCATGTTCGCAACCCGCAGTGCCACATCTGCGCATGCGTGGGTTGCGATTTGGTCTCATGCGCAAAGCGCGTTTTAGTGTTTCTGCGTGAGCGTTGAAACCTGGAAGTAACCCGTTCCAGTACTTCTGGGCTCGGTGCGCTGCGCAACCTGAAAACACACAACCTGAAGCGTCTGTAACCTGAGGTATGACTGTAATTATATAAGGTTAGGTTGCTGAAATTAAAACTAAGAAAGAATGGACTGTGTGTGTGTGTAAGGACTTTTGAATTCAGATTGGTTCTGGTACTAAAGACAAATCCCTAGGCTACGCTCAGAGGCAACTCTCTTCTTTAATTCCAATGTGTGTCTTTTGTGCCTGGTTTTGACTGGTCGGGGTTCCAGGAGAAAAGCAGCAAAGTCGATTTGACAAGCCTGAAGTTCGCCCACTCCTGTACAGTGCTAAAAAGTCCGTTCTGCTTAAAGGAATGTCTGAAATAACACAGCTAGAATGCGTGGGTCAGGTTTTGCGGCAGTCTCTACCGCCAATCATGTTCTCAGCTAACACTATTAGGACATGCGGCAGCGCGCAGGCTGTAAGCTCTCGCCCACTCATTTGCCACATAAGCACTTTGCGGAAGCTCCTTGGGGGGCCGACTTGCTTTAAATAGAGCAGCAAGCTTGGCTCAGCGGCTTCCAGTACTACTACGTAAAAGACTACAATACCCAGCACCCACAGTTACTTTCTCAAGTTTTAGTCGGAGTTTGACGGAAAGGAGGCACTACAAACCCCTAGGAGTCAGAAAACACATGCAGCGAATGCTGTGATCTTCCAGTCCGTTCCATAGATAAGGCTGCAATTGCAAACTCTGTATGGATTGAAGGAATGGTGCGAGAGGTTTTGATCAGGCTTAATTAGAAAATTAGAAAACTATCTCCCCCCACCCGGAATCTTGCGTTCCCAGAACGAAAGTGATCTCTTACTGATCTGGAGGTCAAATCTGATGATTCAGGCCACAGTTTCAGAAAGGAGAGGATTTTATGGCGCTGCAATTCATTCACTTTTATGATTCAGGAAGAGTACGCGGAATGAAGCAACCTTTAAGCCTGAGATGGTAAAGCGGCGCCCCTCTAGGTACTCTTGGACTCCAACTCCCATCAGCCCCAGCCAGCATGGTCAATGATCAGGGATGAAAGGAGTTATGGGTCAACAACGTCTGGGAGAGGGGGGCACCGGGTCCCCACGCCTGCTTTATGCAAAGAAGCACAATACGTATCTGCGGACCTGTTGGTCGGTGCCCTAGCATTCAATAAAAGGAGGACGTGGGTTCTACTTAGAGCAAAACTGGGATTCCAGAGAAATAATTCCTGTCTCAAGTAATGGTTGTTTATTAAGGAATCCTGCCATCCAGTTTCTTCATTCGTCCAAAACTTAACCGCGAAATAACAGATACCAATATTATACAATGCTGGGCTGTCCCCTCTGTTTCCTTCCCCGCCCTAAATCTACTCCAGACTCCGAAAACAGTTCATTCAGCTCGTCGCACCCGCTATCTTTAAGAGGAACGCAACACAGGGTGCAATTCTGCGTAAGCAAAGCCTCGCCCTTCACTGGTCTTCTCAGCTGAGAAAGAAAAACAAGCATGTCCACCTGGGACCTCCCGCGAGGGCCAACCTTGGGGACCCGACAGGAATAGTTTCCTCCCAGCTCACACGCCCCGCATTCCCCGCTACGCGGAGCCCCACCACCTCCCTCCCCGCGTCCTCCGGCGCGGCTGCGGCCGGGAGTCCCAGGGTTTCTGGTTGGAAAGCGCGTGGCGGCAGAGCTGTCACTTCCCCTGCGAGCGCAGCATGCTGGGAAATGTAGTCTCGCCTCCTTCGCAAAGCGGAAGGGAGGGAAAGCGAGAGCGAGCTGGAGACTCCGACGGGCCGCCTAAGTGACAGCCGCGGGGCATGCCGGGAGGAGTAGTCCCGCCGGCCGGAGAAGCCGGGATTGGCGGCGCGCTCCGCGCTGGGCGGCGCTATAAATAGCTGCGAGAGGCCTGGTTGGCTCCTCCTCCTCCCCCCCCCACGCCGTCGCGTGGTGCCGTCACTTCCTTCCCGGCCGGAGCTGGCCCCGCTCATTCTCTTTAGTGTTTGCCCTGTGTCTGCCGCCGCCGCGACTCGCTCGCCTTCCCCCCCCCTTTCCCCGGACCCCCCCCTCTTCGGCCTGCCAGCTGCCCATGGACTGAGCCGCCCCACGGCCCGCCCGCCAAGACGAGCCGGCCCGGGAGCCGCAGCCCAAAACAACCGCCAGGTGAGGGGCGGAGAAGCAGCGGGCGGGTGGGCAGCCGGGCAGCCAGGCAAGGCGGGCGTCCCTCCCAGCCGCCCCCCGCCCGCCACTCCTACCGCGGCGCTGGGATATGTGGGAGGGGAGAGGCCTCGGCCGGGCCTGCGCTTGGGGTTGGGCCTGTGGACGGGGCGCGGGAGACGAGGCTCGGGCCCCTCAGGCGGCGGCCGGGGTGGGGGGGCGCGGGTGGGCTGCTGGCAGGTGGGGGGCTCGAGGCTGCAAGGCTCTGCCTCCTGTTATTTAGGGGAAGGGGTCCGTGGGGAGCTGGCTTGAAGACCCACCACTCCCCCGTTCTTTCGACTTCGACCCGCCTTCCCTCCTGTCCGTCCCGGGCTCTTCCCGCCGCCGGCTCGCTCTGCCTCCTTGCTCTCCTCGTGTCCTGCTCGTGGGCACCTGTGAGAGAGCAGGAGGCCGGGCTTGGGGGGCCTTTCCACCCCCCCACCCCGTGGCCTGATCCTGCAAGGGTCGCCTTACGTTTTCCACTTGGCCGGCGCTCCTGTTAACAGGGATCTTCGCCGCGCGCATAGCAAAGTTCGTGGCGGGCAGGAAGAGCGTAGGAAGGGAAGGTTGCGTTCTGGCTATCCCGAATTACCTGTGCAAAAAAAGGGGAAACGGGGTAACTGGTGACAAATCTCTGCACAATGGGCTGCAGTAGTACACGTCTCTGCCCCAGCTCTTCATCTTGCCTTTCTTGATCGGGTGAGATTGTGCAGCCTGCTCAGCGTTTCTTGATAGTCATGTGCATCGTGTTCTTAATATGTACATGCCTTGCCGAGTTCCCTGATGTTCTCGTCTTGTACCTGTGCGGGGCAGGTGGTAATGCTTCTCTATCCTGGGTTGTGTCAGTTGCAGGGCATGTGCTTTCTCATTTCTCTGGTCAAGAAAATAACGCTGGAGTGTAGAGCCTGTAATTTACCGTATTTTTCGTCCCATAGGACACACCTAATTTTTGGGGGGGGAAATAAAGGAAAAAACTCCCGCAGGGGTCCCCACGCTGCGGATGTCTTCCTGGCGCGCCGGGTGCTCTGCGGCAGGCTGCTATCCGCAGCGTGGGGAGCCCTGCGGGAACTCCCGCGGGCTCCCCAGGCTTGCTGATAGCTTCCTGCACACCGACCCCTCTCGCTCTCCAAGCTTCAGCGAAAGCCTGTATTCGCCCCATAGGACGCACACAGATTTCCCCTTCATTTTTGGAGGGGAAAAAGTGCATCCTATAGGGATAAATCCTGTAGTGTTTACTGGATCACACTTTAGTTGCTTCAGGCTTCTCCCAAGACTTGCTTTCTCCAAGATAGCCTTGGAATATTGCTGTCAAGTTTCAGTTTAATTGGAGGGAAAGTCTTTTCTGTTCTCGCTTACAAACATAATGCTTTCATCTCCTAATGGAAGTAATGAATGGCTTAATGGCTCTAATGGTTTAATCTTTTTCCACTATATATGCCCGCAAACTTAATTGGTCTCCTGTCGTTTAACTTTAGCAATATGAGCAAGCTTTTGATGTGTACTCTTTTCCACTTCAGCCTGGAACCAGAACCACTTCTGAAACTTAAATAGTTTTGTATTTGCATATGTTGCTTCATTTTTGGTGATATGAATTTTTCATTTTATTTCAAAGCATTTATATTCCACTTACTACTTCAGTGTGCAGCAGTGTGCAGTCTAAAAAAGAAAACAATATATCTTTAATACATTAAAACAGAACCTGAAACTAGTAAAACAGCATTATAAAAATGCATAAAAGCAAATTCAGAAGATTCAAATATGTGAAGCATAGTCAGGGGAAGCCAGGGTGAAAAGATACGTCTTCACAAGACTTCTGCAGCAACTGATGGTTGCTGCTTCACATACAGCAGAAGGAAGGGCACTCTGCATGCCTGTTTTTGGGTCACCACCACATGATATTCTGTAGGATGCAGTGCCACAAGTTGAATTTCCTGAGATGATCTAAGAACAGTGGCAGGTAGTCTTTTAGGGTTTTTATATATTAACAGGACCTTGAACATGCTCTGGTACTGATTGGCAAGTTCAGGTGTAATATGTGCACATCTTGGTGCTCCACTCAGCAGCCTGGCCACAGCATTCTTCACCAGCTGCAGGTTTTGGACCATTCCCAAAGGGAGCCCCACATAGAGCACATTACAGTAGCCACGTGAATCACAGTAGCTAACCTTGTCCAGGAAAGAGCATAGTTGGCATATCAGCCTAAGACTGTGCCCCAATTTGATGAGTGCTTCTAGTGGTTTCATATAGTTCCATCAGTACGCCCATGAAAGGGGCAGGTTCATCATTTGGGGGTGTTCCTGGATTCAGTACTGTCACTGGAGGCTCAGGAGGCCTCAGTAGCTGGTTTTGCCTTTTCTCAGCTCTGGCAGATTCACTTTAGGACAGAGAAGATTTGACCACAGTATTCCATGCTCTGATAACTTCCAGAACGGATTATTTCAACATGCTTTATATGGGGCTTCCCTTGGAGACGACTTGGAAACTTCAGTTGGTCCAAAGTGCAGCAGCTGGAGGTTCCGTTTAGATCTCCTATAACCCCTCTTTTAAAACAGCTGCACTGGTTACTAGTTCATTTCCCAGCACAATTCAAAGTTCTCTCAAGCCCTATTCAACTTTGGGCCCCAAATATCTGAAAGACCACCTCCTTCCCTACAGACCCTCTTGCATGCTGAGACCAGCAGAAGGGACACTCTTGGAAGTCCCTGCAGGTGACAGCCAGGAGAGGGCATTCCTTCCCTACAGACCCTCTTGCATGCTGAGACCAGCAGAAGGGACACTCTTGGAAGTTCCTGCAGGTGACAGCCAGGAGAGGGCATTCCCTGTGGTGGCTTCTAAACCCTGGAATTCCCTCCCCACAGAGTTATGTCTGGCACCTCCATTATGCACCTTCCAAAACGCTGTATAATGGAGGTGTGAATCTTTAGGACCCACCTTGTTTTTATTATTGCAACTTTAAACTGTTTTAAATATTGTGCTTTAATGTTCTAACCTGCCCTGGAACCTTAGAGTGAAGGGTGGGTAATAAAAAAATATTAATAATACTAAACAGGGGGAAGACACATAATCTCCCAATCCAGTTCTCTGAATCAGTCCTGGTGAGTAGGAATTATAGCGAACAATACTTTGTCACAGCCACATTGTCGCACTTTAGTATATGCTTGAGAACTTGAAAATATTTTAATACTGTGGGTTTCATGGAATTGTAAAGCTAAATCCTGTAGAAGTTAACGTAGTCAAGAGACCAATGCGATTTTTGATATATTTAAACTATCAGTCTGGTTGTTTTAAGTCATGTTCTAAATAGCGCTGTATGGTGACCCTACAAAGCAAACACTTGATCAAATAGATATTTGACACTGCACCAGAATGTTTAACATTTTTTATTAAATTCAGCTTTGCTAGACTGTATTCTGTGCTATATATTATCAGACATTCATACCTGACTAGTAAGATGCTCTCTCAGATTAAAGCTTCAATCTTAATAACTCTTACTAGGAAATGTCGTATAGAACTTAGTGATACTTAATGCATGATAGGACTGTGAAAGGAGAAGGAAGTGATCTCTAAGTGAATTTATGCTTTTGTGACACTAGTAAAGTCATGTTCCAAAGACTTACTGGGGGATGATTAATGCATGGCCTGTATATCCCTTGATTACACAACATCTGACAAACAACTGCTAAGGGTGTGAACTGAATCTGTTGAAAAACATTGTTTAGGAGTAAATACAGATCTATCTGTGATGGCTTATTTATACATGTTGTGTGAAGCTGCAGTCAGCACGTAATAAATGCAAATGTGTGAACTTGTTTGTAAAACCTAGGCTAACATTGGTTTTAGGCATATGCAACAGTGTCTGAAGTGCAGTGTGAAGAATTTGTCCCTACCAGTTGCTCTGCTGCTTAGCAAAACTCTTAAGTAAACTGAAAGCGGTTGCAGGAACAAACTGAAGTGGGGTCATAGAGGATATTCCTTCGACACTTCCTTGAGTAGTATACCATGGGATGATCCATAACATCAAAATTAGGATGGTGGAGGTATGGCCTTGTGCAGTGTTCTTCGATCTTGGATCCCTAGATGCTGTTGGACTACAGCTCCTGTCATCCCTGACCTTTGACCATGTTTGCTGGGGATGATGGGTATTGTAGTTGAACAATATATGCGAACAATATCTGGGGCCCAAAGGTTAAACAGTAGTCTAGTCTAGTGTATGAATACTGCCCCTTGTGCAGACCTGTTGGATGAGAGGAAAGAGAGAGGGGCTGAAATGGAATTGAGAGCAGAGCTAGAGACTTTCTGTGGACCAAGCTTGCTCACCCACCACTGCTCCTTCTGCTGCTTCCTCCCCCTGAGTCCTAGAATTTAACTTGAAGTTTAGCCTACAACATGGTGCCTCCTTTTGTTGTCTTTTTTTACTAAATATTTGTTTGCTTTTCCTTTTTCTCCATTTTATTATCTTAAAAGTTGATAGTGCTGCTAGTGTGGCCTACCATAGAGCGTCACAACCTACCAGTTGTTGCGCATCTACCGTACATGGCCTTACTTATTGTGCTATTGCAGACAGCCTGAATTGAGTTAGGGTGGCAATTTCACCGGTCTCAGAAGCATTAATGCTTTTTGCCTTTAGCATGGTGTGCTGTTGAAAGTCTCAAAGAGGCAGGAGGTGTTTCCATTTGTACAATTGTGCAGCTACAACGAAGGGATTGCTGCAGGTACCATCGGTATTAGCCATCAATTTTGGAATTGGCAGTCTTTCTTAAAATATGCTTACCCTGCTATCTTTGTGTTTGGCAGACTGAATTCTTTCCATTTCAAAGCGATTGGGTACCTTTTGACATGGAACATACAGGCTAAAGGGACCAGGAAATAGTGTGTGTGTATTTTGTTGTTTTTCACTTTTCACAACTACAGAATGCATTCCATCAGGGAACTCACAGGTACAAATCTTGCTCGAATGAATGGTAATTGAGCCAAAGCACTGATGCATACCCTTCATTTCACTTCCTTGAAGAATACCTATATAAGTCAGTTGCAACAAAACCAGAGTCTTGTAGAGAGGCTTAACATTGGGCAGATTTATTATGGCATAAGCTTTTATTGATGCATCCAGTGGCTTTTGCTGTAAACAATTACCTGGTTCCCCCATATTTTTATTGGGATATTTCTAAACCACAATATTTTAAAATACCATATTGATGGACAATAAAGGTACAACAAATAGCTTGAGACAAAAACCCCCGAAAAAAACCTAGGTTCCCCCCTCCCAGTTTTTCTGATCTGGTCCCCTCCCACCACCACCACCGGTATGCCTTTCGCATATCTAGATATTGCCTGTCTTTCTGGGGAAACCTATAAAAATAGCATCCAACGAAATGTATACAACATCTCAGCCTGTCTTACTTTAGGGAGTAGACTGTAGACTGAACAATAAGGCAGTTCTTCTTACCAGTTACTGGTAATTCTTCCCTGATCTTTTTCTTCTTTAATTGCTTTTTATTGAGTTTTAAAATTATTATTCATATACATATCCCATTCACTCTTTAACATATATTGTACACATATTTCAACCAAACAATAACAATATTTCTTTACAAGTGACTTCCCCCCACCTCAGTGCGGCTTCTTGTTTCTTCCTTCTCTTTTCAACTGTGTTGTTTTTCCTTATTACCCTTCTCTTACACAATATTTCTTATCTGTTCTTTACTTTGCAAAATTTAGTCGAAACGTATCAAGGATTTTATCTGAGAACGGTGTTTTCTATATAATCTTTTACATCTGAAGGCAGCTCAGTTTAGGGAAGTTTTTAATGTTTAATGCTGTATTGTGTTTTTAACATTCGGTTGGGAGCTGCCCAGAGTGGCTGGGGAAACCCAGCCAGATGGGCAGGGTATAAATAATATATTATTATTATTATTATTATTATTATTATTATTATTATTTATTATACATTCCCACTCCTTTTTAATTTTTTTTTGTTTGGTTGGTTCCTAATTGCCTCTGTCATTTATGCTATTTCCAAATACTAACACAATTTGATTTGCCATTCTTCTTTTGTTGGTGTCCTATCACCCTTCCAATTTCTAGTGATTAACATTCTTGCTGCATTTGTAGCATATAGGAACACCTTTTTTAATCATTTGAAATATCAATTGTCATAATGCCCAGAAGAAAGGCTTCAGGTTTCTTCTCAAATGTTTTTTGAACATTTTAAAAAAATTCGTCATAGACAAAATTCCCCCCAAAATTAATTTTGTCACAACCCCACCACATGTGGTACATTGTTCCTTCCCCTTGATTACACCTCCAGCATACACTTGGCTTTGATATATATATTTTGGCCAGTTTGCTGGGGGTTATGTACCACCTGTATAGCATTTTCATGAAGTTTTCTTTTATTGTGTAGCAGGCTGTAAATTTTAAACCCTTTTGCCACAATCTTTCCCAATCCTCCATCTGGATGGAGTACCCAATTCTTCCCTGTTCTATCCCTTTTAGCATGTCATAGTATGAGCCCCTAGTCATGTACTATCCAGCACAATGAAAATGTAGTTGGTATATCTGAAGTTCCTGGGGTTTTGAAGGAACAGTGTTCTTTAGAACCACAAGAAGATTGAACTCTAGGTTATCTGTGTTGGTAATAAGTGAACCCCTGAAAATGTTGACAATAAAAACATTCAGGACCCCACAATGTACATGTTAAGACCTGAAAATCCAATCTTGGGGAGTATGCTTGAATCCAAATGTATTCTCTCTCTCTTTCTATACACACACACACACACACACACACACACACACACACACAGTGCATTGGCAAACATATAGCACATACCACAAATATATTACTGAGCATAGCACAAATTATAGTGGTAGTAATGTAATCTTGTAGTGCCATTAAGATGGCTCTTGCAAGCAAACTAGCAAAACATGAGGGGAGAGGTAGGTTCTTCCTCTGTCTTGTAGTCATATTTAACACTGACAATCTGCACTGTTAGGAACATCAAAGCATGTCCATGTTTTTAGGAAGAGGTCTGGCCAGTTTTGCCTGGAGCAAGAGAGAACTTGATCTGTAAGCAATTGGTGAATAGTTGGGCAGATTGCAAACTATTTTTTGGCTTGCAGTGTAGTTACAGAGCTTCTCTAGTAGATTATCTAACATGTAAAGCTGCTGTTATTTCCATTTCAAGTTATTTGCTACCTGTTATTGCATGTGACTTGTGTAAATGATAGACATAAGACACCTCTGCCCCTAGGAATGTAAAGGTTAAACGTTCAGGCAGTCAGGAAGCAAGTACTTAAATTCTCACCAATTATTCTATAGTATCTTAGAACTTTGAAAGAAATGTAGACAAATTTCTTGGTAGTTGGCAAGTGTTACACCAGCATGGGGTTTTAATAACTATAATAGACCCCAATATTAAGAGGCTGCAACCTATTTGGACGTGTGTACTACGAGCACACTATTGTATAACCACCTGTGTGTGAGCTCTTTACAGGCTGTTATGCTAACTTGATAGATCATGTTCATACATAGCCTATTGAAGTCTTGACATTTTGCCTTGCTTGCCTTGGTTTTTAAGAGACTTTGAATATAACTTTTTGGTAATAATGATCCCATGGTACAAGCATATGTCAAAGCTGTAGATTAGGAGCGGGGAGCCTTTGGCCCTCCAGATGTTGCTGAGCTACAACTCCCATCAGCCCTAGCAAGCAATGCCAGCATCTGGAGTCCCACAAGAGTAGTGTATGTATGGCATCTTCTACAACACACAAGAATAATGAATCATATGTATAGGGTAGCAATTTTTTCCCAGCAGGATGTGTGTGTAACAAGCTGGATGGAGATCAGGAAGGGTCTCTAGAATCTTTTCATCTTGAGCTTTATTGTAGTCACTAGCATCCCTAATCTCCAGTGACAAATGTGTTGTCTTTTAAAGCATTGTCCACTATATCCTTGGCAGGTCAGTTTGCTCCAGTTTGTGGTACAACTTGGCCTTGTTGCTGATGCTCCATAAAACTCATAGCTAGCTACATATCTCCACATATTGCCTCATTTGATCTGTTTGTCTTGCAGAGGAGGAAGCTGTATGCCTATTTTGTCTAACATCTCCACTGTTACATATCAGGACTGGTGTAGCCATCTTTTATGCTCACAACAACATTGACTAGAAGTGAGGAAAAGGGAGATCTGATAGGGTGACATTCTAACCAAAATGCATTCCATTTCGCTAGCCGCTCTAACTTTATTCTTCATGGTCATCAGATTTCTGCAGTCTACCACTTCCTTTGTACAAAACAGTAAGCATGTCACAATTATGTTCGGGCACAGGGCAGTTGTTTAACATGAGGATGTGTTGCAGTAACTAACTTGGATTAATCTAAGGCATTTGCCATGAAGAAATTACTATTTAAATAGGAATGTTCATGAATGTTCTGTAACTTTTTAAAAAAGTGCAGCACTGATCAAAGTATCTGTAAAAGCTACTTTTTGAAATGCACTCAGGCCTGATTTAAGTTCGCACAGCTGGTTTCACTTAACTATGCATGATTGGGCATGGCCGTCATCACACTTCAATTGGGTCTCATTCCCTATAAAATGTAGAGAGTTGACACACCTGGAATTCACAGCACAAGTGTGTTGGTGTGGTTGAAGACTTAAATCAGGGGGTCATTGCTACACTAACTGCTTATAAACCTGCACAGGTAGGTTTCTTGCACATTCCTGGCATCATATTTTAATGGAACCTATGAACAATGAAGTATTATTTCTTAGTTCCGCTTAATCCTAACAGGAGGGGACAGCAAGCTTTGAAATCTCAGAGCAGACTGCCTTTCTGTTGCCAGAGCAGAAAGACATGTATTATCATTGTGAGCTTTATATGTGTGTACTTATATGTGTGTATAATTCTGATTTGTGCAGGGCTGAGAAGAGGCTGTTAATAGGTAGCACCAAGATACAGTTAAGAAGGCACGGTTGCCAAAATTAAACACAGTTCAAGCATACCTACAGGGCTTGTTTTGGCAATATGGAAACAAGACTCTCTGTTCTCTTTCTTCAGGATCAACAACTTGCTGGCTCTAAAGAGGAGGCATCAAATATTGTCATTTAACCACCTCAAAAATGTTTGGAATAGTGAAATGCTTCAAATCAGCCTTTTGGGGAGTGAACTGGCTTTGTTTAGATTTAGGTTTATTCAATTTATGAATCGCTTCCAACAACAAAAAGCCCTGAAGCGATTTGCAGCAAGAAGGTAATACAATATTTAAAATGCACAAATATAAACATTCAGATTAAAAACATCCAATTGATGATGCCCAGGAAGACAAAAACACCTTTGCCTGAGGCCAAAATGACGACAGAGTTGGTGCCAGGCGTGCCTCCCTTTTGAGAGTGTCAAATAATTACTGGCTAATTTTTAACTGTAATGGGTGCTGTCTCTTGAAGACCCTCTCTGGAATGACTTCATAGCTAATACTTCTGAAAAAGTAAACATTTCTAAACCTTTCAAAGCATATGTGCTGAACAATTTTATCTAATGAGAATTTTTCTCCAAATGTTGCTCCTGGTAATGTTGATAAGTAGTTCATTGTGGAATAGTATAATACTGTACTACTCAAAAGCATCTTTCTAACGTTCTCCCCTTTTTCTTTTGTTTATAGGCAATCTCCAACATATAAATCCCCTTGGAACTAAAGCTAAAGCTACACTGTCCCTGGATCACTTAAAGGTACAGGAAGTTGGGTATTCTGAAAATCCAGCAGCTCTTTATCACTGGCTGATATTTTGGGGTGGACACAAGTATATGGGAGTTCTGTTGCAGTTTCCTATCTTAAGATGCTGCTTTAATGTCAGTTGTATCCAAAGCCATCAGTACTTGAGCTGAGCAGACATATGCACGTCTCCCTGCTGCAGCACCCTCCTGCACCCTCAAAAAAAACTGCCGTGGGTGGTTAGAGAAACTTCTTCTCAGTTTTCCCATATCCTGGCTACTGCTTCCCCCAACACTTGTGTCTTCTTTCCCTGTTCCATTACCATCAACAGCATCTTTGAATCTCTTGCTTCAACAATATGCCATATATAAGGATGACACACTTTAAACCTGAAAGGGCGTGGACTAGTCTTCTCTAGGTATTGGGGATTGCTTGTGAAGGGTGGCTTAGAATATACACAGGCCTGTTCATTTCTCTGGAGTATTAACTGCGTTCTGCAGCACATTTCCGATACCTGATTCTGGTATAAAGCAAAAGAATAATAGACTACTGAAATCTGTAATCATATCTTTGTTAATGTTTTATTCCTTCATTGAAACAATCCAAATAGTGAGGCAGTATTCCTGCAAATGGGGGCATGTGTTTTCAAGAGTATATGCTCTAGGTGTGTTGCTCTCAACAGATTGTTAGGGGGCTGTGCATGTTAAAGCTGATGCCTGCATTCAGCAGAGAGCCAGTTTTTGTCTTTTGTGTATATCCAGGTGACTCAGTGCTCTTAATGTAGTGGTGAGTCATTCTAAACAGATATCTAGAGGGCAGGCCTCAATTGCATGTCAAGATAATGGGATGTGTCCAAGGTTTTCTGAAAGGGGCAATCTGTAAGGGTGGTATGTGCATGCTCGGCCATTTTATAGAAAAGGCCTTCAACTAAGCAGTTCAGCTAGCGCAGTTGGTTTAGGAAAAACAGGTTTACTCAGTGACACATTCAGCTTTTTAATCTCTAATGCAAGA